>NC_050102.1:20266429-20904160 GCF_902167145.1 Zea mays
GGACCCCAGGTTGCCAGACCCACAAGACTATAGTTCAAAATACTAGGGTACCCGTCACAGAGTGGTGGAGCATGCAGGCTTTGGGTAAGGAACCAAGCTAAACGGCTACACAGCTCCGGACCACCCTAGGAGACAAGTACCCGTTCTCTAGAACTGGCCCCCGGGCTGCTGGACCCCCCCTACCGAGGGATCCCAAACTGCAAGCCTGGCTACTCAATTCGGATGTCATTATACTAGCAAGGGTGGGAACTGTATGGATGGGTTAGGAAAAAATGATGCTCGTAAATTGAAGCAAAATAAGACCATCACAAAAACAAAGCTGGGGGTGAATCTTTTCTTTATAACTTGATATTCATGAGTGTAGGCCAACAGACCGGGTTTATGAGGGTGGACCTCACCGGGCTGGCATACATATATGCGCAACTTAGTTACAAAGGAAGAAAAATTGAATCCCCAGGCTTGTTTTTATGGGGAAAACTTACGGAGATGCTCTATGTTCTAGGGATTGGGAAGAGGCTCTCCTTCAGTTGTAGCAAGGTGGGCACACCCGGGTCGGCATATTTCCGTCACCTTGAAGGGTCCTTCCCAGCAGGGGGAGAGTTTATGGAGCCCTTCTTGGTTCAGTACTCCCCTTAGGACTAGGTCCCCGACCCTCAGCTCCCTACTATGCATGAACCGTTGGTGGTAGCGCCTGAGCGCTTGGTTGTACCGTGCATTTTGGATCGCCGCTCGCCATCTGCGCTCATCGATGAAGTCCACATCCTCACGTCGTAGTTGTTCCTGCATAGACTCATCGAAAGCCTGGACCCGTGGGGAGTCCATAATGATTTCCGGGGAAGGCAGGCTTCGGCCCCGTAAACCAGGAAGAACAGGGTCTCCCCGGTAGCTCAGCTGGGTGTGGTCCGGTTCCCCCACAGCACGGACGGAAGCTCGTTGACCCAATTTGCACCATGTTTTTTCAAGCAATCGTAGGTGCGTGTCTTGAGTCCCCTGAGGATTTCTGCGTTTGCCCTCTCCACTTGGTCGTTGCTCCTTGGATGAGCCACGGACGCAAAGCAGAGCTGGGTGCCGATGTCCTCGCAATACTCATGGAAGATCCGACTTGTAAACTGGGTCCCATTGTCCATAATGATATGGCTTGGGACCCCAAATCTATAGACAACCGACTTGAGGAAAGCGACAGCAGCACCCTAGGTGATATTGACCACAGGGGTGGCCTCTGGCCACTTTGTGAACTTGTCGATGGCGACGAAGAGGAACCGGTACCCGCCGACGGCCCTGGGGAATGGTCCCAGGATATCCACCCCCATACGACGAATGGACAGGAGGGTGGAATCATCTGCAGAGCCTGAGCTGGTGTGTGTATCTGTTTGCATGGATCTGGCACGCCTTGCAGGACTTTACCATCTCAGCTGCATCCTGGAGAGCGGTTGGCCAGTAAAAGCCATGCCAGAAGGCCTTACCGACCAGCGTGCGGGATGATGAATGACTTCCGCACTCTCCTCCATGGATCTCCGTGAGCAACTCATGACCCTCCTCCTGGGTAATGCACCGCATGAGAATTCCATTGGCACCACGGTGGTAGAGATCCCCTTCGACCACCGCGTAGCTTTTAGCCAACCACACTATGCGCTCTGCGGACACATGGTCTTCAGGAAGGATGTTTTCCTTCAAGTAGTCCTGAATCTCGGAGATCCATGCATCGGGACCACTTTGAGATATTGGCTGTGGCGTTAAGGGACTGGCAGGATCTCCTATAGCACACAGTCTTCGGTGGGTTCTGTAGATGGGACGCCACCGGGACCGCTAGCTTCGAGGTGCTATTCTCGCCCCCTTCGCCTAGTTCGGCCAGCTGGGTGGTGGGTCTCAGCAACCGTCTTTCGAAGACGCCCTCGGGCACGGGTGCCCAAGTTGATGCCCTCACGGAGAGGTCATCTGCCACCGAGTTGTCAGCCCGAGGGACGTGTTGCAGTTCTAGGGCAGTGAAGTCCTTTTCCAGCTTCCTCACGTGAAGTAGGTATGCTACGAGCCTGAGCTCGCTGTAGCTACACTCCCCGCGGACTTGCTTGATGATTAGCTGGGAGTCCCCCTTCACCAGGAGCTGGCGGATCCCTAGGGATAGGGCCGCCGACAAGCCGAAGATCAGTGTTTCGTACTCCGCCATGTTGTTGGTGGCCTTGAACTCAAGGTGCACCATGTACTTCACTTGATCTCCGCTTGGATTGATGAGGACCACTCCAGCTCCGCCAACTTGCTGACGGGCGGATCCATCGAAGAAGAGCGTCCAGTGGGGCTCGGTGAAGACCGAACCCCTAGGCTCCGCAGGTGTGGGGTCCGAATCGGGATCCAAACCCCTAGGAGCACTCGGGGGAGGCGTCCACTCCACGATGAAGTCAGCCAGGACCTGGATCTTGACAGCGTGGCTAGGCTGGAAGTCCAGCTGGAACTCAGCGAGCTCTGCTGCCAACTTGGTGATGTTGCTTGTGGCGTTAGAATTGTGGAGGATGGCCCTTAACAGAAAGGAGGTCACCACCACGACCCTGTGTGCCTGGAAATAGTGGCGCAGCTTCCTGGACGCAACAAGCACAGCATAGAGAAGTTTGTGCGTCTCAAGGTACCTGGTCTTTGCCTCGAGGAGGACCTCGCTGACAAAGTAGACCGGCCTCTGAACGGTCCGGACCCTGGCAGCCGGTCCCGAGTCCTCAGGTCCCTGGCCTTCTTGTGTCGTCCTTTCGACGACTAGCACCATGCTCACTGCTTCCGCAGCCGCCGTGATGTACAAATACAACGGCTCCCCAGGATCTGGGGCTACCAGTATTGGTAGGGACACCAGGTGCTGCTTTAACTCTTGGAATGCTTGTTCTGCCTCTTCGGTCCAAGATAATGGGCTGGACTTCCCCAGCAGCTTGAAGAAGGGTAGCGCCCTCTCAGCCAGCCTTGAAATGAAGCGGCTAAGGGCGGCTAATGACCCCGTGAGCTTCTGGACGTCCTTGATACAGGTCGGAGGCCTCATTGGCTCAATCGCCTTGATTTTCTCCGGGTTTGCTTGAATGCCCCGGTACGAAACCAGGAACCCCAGCAACTTCCCTGCGGAGACACCAAAGACACACTTGTCCGAGTTCAGCTTTGTGCGGGTTGCCTATAGCCTGTCGAAGACCAGGGTCAAGTCTTCCACTAGGGTCGACCCTCTCTTAGTCTTGACTACGATGTCATCGATGTATACTTCCACCTTGTCCCTAATCAGGTCCCCAAAAGTCTTACTCATCGCCCGCACAAATGTTGGCAAGACGTTTTTCAGACCGTAAGGCATAACAACATAGTAGTAAAGCCCATCCACTGTTACAAAAGCGGTATGCTTCCTATCTTCCCTAAACATCTGGATTTGATGGAAACCAGAGTAAGCATCTAAGAAGGACAAGAGGTCACACCCGAAGGTAGAGTCCACGATTTGATCTATACGTGGAAGTGGATACGGGTCCTTGGGACAAGCCTTATTAAGGCTGGTGTAGTCGATGCACATCTAAAGCTTCCTATTCGCCTTGGGGACAATGACTGGGTTGGCCTGCCACACTGAGTGATGAACCTCTTTGATGAAGCCGACATCTAGCAGCTTCCGGACCTCCTTTCGGATGAAGTCCTGCCACTCAACGAACTATCTTCGAGGCTTCTGACTCACCGGCTTGGCATCAGGGTTGATCTTCAGATGGTGCTCAATCACCTCCCTGGGGATCCCAGGCATCTGCGATGGCTCCCATGCGAACACGTCGGCATTTGCCTGGAGGAAGGCGACGAGAGTGAGTTTCTATTTTTCCTTCAGATCACCCGCAATGCGAGTGGTCTGGGAGGAACCCGCGCTGAGCTGGATGGCCTTGATGGGGACGTCGTCCGCACCGGATGGCCGCACCTTCGACACCTTGGTAGGCGCCTTGGTACCAGAGGTCGAGGGGTTCCTCCCTCCGTCGTCCAGGCGAGTAGTTTCCGCCGCCAGGGCATGCAACTTTTCCACAGCCGCAAGCGCAGCGGCGTGGTCGCCCCGCACGGTGAGGACCCCGGCCAGAGACGGCATCTTGAGTACCAAATACCCGTAATGGGCAATGGCCATGAACCGGTACAGGGTCGGCCTGTCGATGATGGCGTTGAAGGGGAGGTTAACCTCTGCGACGTCGAACTGGACGTTCTCCGTGCGGAAGTTCTCCTCGGTCCCGAATATTACCGGGAGTGTGATGCTCCCAAGGGGATACACCGGTTGTGGGCCCACTCCGAAGAATGGGCGAGAGGGTCCCAACCGGGACCCTGGGATCTGCAGCTACTTGAATGCAGCATGACTGATGACGTAGAGGTCAGCCCCTCCGTCAATCAGAACATGGTGCAGCCGCATGTTGGCGATGACAGGGGCGGTGATGAGCGGTAGTATACTGGCCCCCGCCATGTTGTCAGGGTAGTCGGATGCCCCGAAGGAGATGGTGGTGCTCCTCCACCGCTGATGTGGAGCAGCCTTCAGGGCCCCCGGGACCGCCGAAAGGACCTCTCGGCGTAGGGACTTGACGTTCCTGTGGGAGGTGAGCTCCCAGCTCCCGCCGTACATGACGTACGTCTTCTTGTAGCAGTCGTTGTCGTCACCGGAGTCGGAGTCCCCAGTGAAAACATCCTTCAGGTCCCCCTCAGGTGACTGATACCCGAGGTCCTGTTCTCCCGCGGCCACATCACCATCGTCGACCTCCTCCTTGCCAGGCCGGCGACGACGCGGGGAACCATCCTTGGACGTCTGCTCGCGTCGCTCGTTGACGCGCTTCGCGAGCTTGATGATCTCGCGGCACTCCGCGGCGCTGTGGCGACTGTTGGGTGCACAGGGCATGAACCGCTTTTGCCCCCCTGCGGCTGTGGGCGCTTGTTGCGCTCGTTCCGACCCCTAGTCGCGACTGCGACGACCGGAGCGACAGACGGCGGCTTCTCGTGGCCACGGTTCTTCTTCTTCTTTTTGTCGTCTAGAGCGACGGCACCCGAGCCACCTGTCTAGGCAACCCTGGTCTGTGGTGTCGAGTGCCATGCACGACCCTCGGTAGCCATGGCACACTTGTCGGCCAGAGCGAAGAGCGTAGTGACAGTTTCCATGTCATGCGTGGCCAACTTCTCCAGCATCTTTTCATCACGTACCCCCTGGCGAAAAGCGGTGATGATGGAAGCATCGGAGATACGGGGAATAGTCCCTCGAACCTTGGTGAAGCGGGAGATGAAGGCCCGGAGACTTTCCCCGGGCTCCTGCCTCACTGCATGCAGGTGAGCCTCCACGCCATGCCGTTGATAAGCGCTGGCGAAGTTCGCTGTGAACCGCGCACAGAGCTCTTCCCAGGAGTAGATCGATCCTGGGGTGAGGTTCATGAGCCAAGTCCGGGCCGCCCAGACAAGGCTATATGGAAGTATGTCGCCATTACCGAGGGTGAGCGCACTAACGCTGGGTTGAGTTCTGCCCGCAGGTCATCAGACCTCTCTAGAGAGACTGGAGCGTCCTCTCTCGCACGTCTGTGGTTGAGCTCCGCTCGCAGGTCCTTAGTCGGTGCGGCCCTTACCGAGGGTGAGCGCACTAACGCTGACACCTCATGTTGACGCCGGGATGACCGAGGCCTGGGCCTGGCTGAGCCAGAATGCGCCATGCCGAGCAGACGGTCGACGTCGTCACACCACTACTTCATGGCCCCCGGTGAGGCCGTGGAGCTAGGAGGGTGGCGTAGCAACTCCCTGGCTGCAGACAAGGCCCCAGGCGTAGCCCTCGACGCTCTGGACGTTTGCGCAGGAGTGTGCTGCCACGCAGAGTGCACAGTAGCAGCACCCGACGCAGGGCGGTTGGTGGCCCGTGGTGTGGAAGACGCGACTTCTTCCTCCACCAGGACGTCCTCGGGCATGAAATCATGGTGCTCGACGATGTGGACCATGGTGTCGAGCAGAAAAACAAGCAAAAACCTAAAGCCTGGCCCCCTACCTGGCGCGCCAAATGTCGGAGAGGAAATTCTCCGGCCGGGTGGCGGAACGCACCCGCCCTAAATCCTAAGATGAGGAGGGGGCCTAAGCGTTTTGCCTGCTAGATGGATTCGGGACGAACACAAGAACACGCAAGGGTTTAGAGTGGTTCAGGCCGCCGGAGCGTAATACCCTACTCCACTTTGTGTTGTATTGAGCTTGAGAGCTTGTATGAACTTGTGAGTCCGAGAGTCTAAGTGAGTGTCTATGTGAATCTGCCTTGTAACGTCGTGTGCCCTCCTTTTTATAGCTCAAAGGGGGGCATGTACAAGGGTGCTGAGCCCCGACATGTGGGCCCAGGGGCAAAATGGAGGGAATACACTATAGAAGTATCTCATGCAAGCAACGCCTGGGCAATCTCTAGGCGCCATAATGTCCGTAGTCCATACGATATTGATATGTCGTGGTTGTTGCCTCGGTAACGCGCGAGTGATGATGAGCATAGTGTACGCCGCAGCACGGGCGTACCACGTGCCAATGGAATAGATAGGCACGCCGCCTGCGGGATGGTTTGGTCGCCGCCCGTCAACGGAGTGGATAGGGCTCATTAAATGCCGAGGCGGCACATCGCCTGCCAGTGGAATGGACAGGGCTCATTAAATGCCGAGGCGGCACATCACCTGCTAGAGGAATGGACAGGCGGCGCGCCTTATCTACAATAAATGCAGAGGCCGCGCGGCCCAGAGGCCTTACGTCAGGCTCTGCCCGCTGGCTTACGTCACGGGCAGCGTGCCACGTGGCAGCATCGGGGCTTCGCCTGAGCGGGGAGCAGAGGCATATGTGATAAGGTCCGGACACGTGTTGGCCCCAGACCCTGCCTGACCTTGATTAAGGCCTGGGTACTCTTTGTCCCAGAATCCCGGGACCCTGCTGTGAGTGGCCCGAACCCCACACAGAGGGGTCCGAAACCCGTCCTAGGGGTCCGGCTTGCGCCCGTGGAGGCTCTGGATCTTACCCGGAGGTCCGGTCTGTATACACAGGGGTCCGACACTTTCCCATGGGGGTCCGGACTCCTGTTGATACCTTGGAGTATATCATCCTCTCTGGCCACGTGGCGGCCTCGGAGCCGTCCACGTGGTGGGATCGGGTGCTTTTTACCACGCGACTAGAGATAGTCGCGTGGGCTCCGCGTTTTCATACTGTAGTAAGGGGTACCCCTGTTTCAGGGTACCGATAGGGCTCTTGTAGCCGCAATTGGTTAGGCTGCTAGATCCACTTCCTGCAAGAGTATATCCTAACATAGCGGTCTGAAGTTCATCATAAGCAGAAACAAGAAATTTACCTTCAAAGAAACTTCTCTTGCTGTCTGGAGGCACCTTTGTACAAAGTTTAATTTGTTTATTTTGTTTCTCTGTATAAGAATTATAGGAAGAAAGTGTTAGTGTTTTATCCCATTGAACATTAAAACTGGGCTGAGTTGGTCAAAGTACAACTAATTTAACTCCACAGTGAAGTTAAGACTTACCAGCCCTCTCTGTCTGAATCTTATTCGTGAACTAGATATGTGCCCGTGTGTTGCCACGAGAGTTAAAATTTCTAAGACATTAATAATCGCGCACATATAGTTAAATTTCTAACTTGTCTTATGTTGCACAAGCAGAAGCACATATTCATGCATAGATCATATATCGTTTTATCACCAGTCGTATCTTCAGCCTTCGGCTCCATCTAGTTGAATAAATTTGGCCGTGGCCGTGATCGTGTTCTACGATCGCGACGGGGCGGGGAACGCGCATAGGCAGAGGAGCAGCAACGCGCTTAGCCTCAGTGCATGCACAGGCGGCCGCCGCATCGTGTCTTTCACTATGGATAGGCGACGGAGAAGGCAGTGGCAACGGACACGTACGTGTCCCCGGGCTGCATGACGTAGGTGACGAGGGTCGTGGCGTTGTCGGCGGCGGCCGGGCACTGGCAAAAGATGGGGAACGTGACCATGGTGCCAACGTCGAGGTCGGTGGGCACCAGCTTGGGGTTCACGCGCTCCATGGCCTGGTACTGTGTGAGGTTGTGCAGCTTGGTGGTGGAGACGATCCAGCAGGTGTCCCCTGGGCCGATCTGGTACTGCATCGGCGCGTACGAGTTGGGTGACCGAAAGGGGCAGCCGCACTAGAGCGGCACGAGCAGTGGTTGCTCGTTGGCCGGCGCGGCCGTGGTGGAGAGGTTGTTAGGGTGCGCGACCATGAAGCGGCTGACGACGAAGAGGTCACTGATGGCCGTGAGATCAAGCAGCACGCCCGCGAAGCCGGCATGGTAGAGCGCGTACGCCTGGCACGGGTACATGCGGTTGGCGGCGCAGTTGAACCCCTTGACGGACGCCGGCGCGGCCGTGGCCATGGTCGTGTTCTACGACCGCGTCAGGGCGGGGAACGCGCAAAGCAGAGGAGCAGCATCAGCGCGTTCAGCCTCAGTGCATGTAATAAGACAACGACGATCGCAGAGCCTCAGAGGAAACACGATGAGTGGTGCCTCGCTAGGTTTCTCCCGCCCAGCCCCGTCAGTACTTACATAGTGTTCCTTAGTGCATAGTGGTTGATGATAGTGTAGCATGAATGGAGGGAGACACGAGGGCCGGCTTCTGTGGCTCGCATGCAGAACTGCAATGGCCACCACAACCACGGCGGTAGCGTCCCTCACTACCCTGTCCCCCGCCGTCGGCAAGCGGTTTGTCCTCTCGTCCCCGTGCCTCTCATTCTCCTCTCACCGCCTGACCATCGCCGGCCTCCGCCATCGATACCACACCGCCGCGGCGTCGAGGACAGCGAGGAGGCGGGCGGCGTCCACGTCCCTAGTGGTGGGGAGCTGAGGACGGTGACGCTCCCCGACGCGATGCTCTCCTACTTCGACCCGGCTGATGGGGAGCTGAGGACGGTGACGGTGGCGGAGCTGACTGCGGGCAAGAAGGTCATCCTGTTCGCGGTGCCCGGCGCATTCACGCCCACGTGCTCGCAGAAGCACCTGCCGGGGTTCATGGAGAAGGCGGGCGAGCTGAAGGCGAAGGGCGTGGACACAGTGGCGTGCGTGTCGGTGAACGACGCGTTCGTGATGAAGGCGTGGAAGGAGTTGCTGGGGCTGGCCGACGGCAGCGGCGTGCTGCTGCTGTCGGACGGCAACCTGGAGCTGACGCGCGCGCTGGGTGTGGAGATGGACCTCTCCGACAAGCCCATCGGGCTCGGCGTGCGGTCAAGGAGATACGCGCTGCTGGCCGAGGACGGCGTCGTGAAGGTGCTCAACCTCGAGGAGGACGACGCCTTCACCACCAGCAGCGCCGAAGAGATGTTGCGGCTTGCATGCAGTGATGCAGTGGCCGCGGAACGCGCAATAACATGCGGCTTTTGCGGCTTGCATGCAGTGGCAGTGGCCCAGGTGGGCGATGCTAAGCGGCTTGCATGCAGTGACCCAGGTGCATGCGACGTGGGATAGCATGCGGCTTGCATGCAGTGGGAGGTGGGTGCATCCGTGCATGCGACGCGCGACAGGGGAGGCGGGGGCACCCACCTTAGCTTCTTAATAGTTAGTAAAGATTTGTCGCGCGTGTCGGCGTGTGGCATGCACGGATGCACCCACCTCCCACTGCATGCAAGCCGCCAAGATTTGTCAAGCATCTTATCTTCAACTTCCTTATGTTTATCTTTTTCGCCTATAAAAGTTACAGGAATCGAGTTAACACAGAGCGAAGACAATTTATCACAAACATTTGTCTTCTTTCAAAAAAACAACTCAGTTATTTTTCTTTTTTAAATAACTTGCTGATGTCACAAACATGTGTCTATGTCCTTCTCTATCTCTCTTTATTAAATCCTTGTCATGTCATCATACTTGCTGATGTGGTGGGATACTTATTGAAAATGAAGCTCAAATGCACTCACGAGTGGGAATAGCACAAGGGGAAGCCCAATAAGGTTGGCTATTAGTTAGCCAAGTAATAAAAGCCAACGACTGTTGTGCAAACGTGCAAACAAACCATCTGATCCATTAGATCGTGATCTAACCGTAGGTCACATGTAACATTTAAACTCTACACCACCAGCTCAATAATCTTTATAAAAAAACTCTAACAAATCATGAATGTATCTGTGGTTGGATCGTAATCTAATGGATCAGATAGTTTGTTTGCACACTTGCACAGAATGATTGCATAACCGTCGTTGCCGTAATAAAAACAGCTTGGCTATTAGTTTGGTGTGGGGGATAGATATCCCCTGGGTCCACTAAAGAAGTAAAAGGCCTCACGAAAGGCCCAAGGGCCCAATAATTCGTAAGGTCATTCTTTCGTGGGCCTAGGGAAGGACAACCAACAAAGAAAAGAAGACGTGAGACTGATTAGTGCAAACCCAGACGGCCCACAACGTCGGGCGAATGAATCGCAACAGAGACCCGACTTTCCCGCGCTGAAGCCCACACGCAACAGAGCCATGCGAGGATAAGTCGGCAAGGATTACGTAGGGATAAACTCGAGAGGTTCACTATCTTTTAGCTACTTGTTGTTATCATACTCACGTGTACTGCCCCACGGTCGAGTATATAAGACCTAGGGGGCACCCCTTCAGATCGATCGCCCCTGTTCTACTTAGCCACCCACATAAACTCTCTACGCCCTCTATCCGGAGAACCCTCTTGTAACCACGCTCATATACTCACCAGGATGTAGGGTGTTACACACTTCTAAGCGGCCCGAACCTGCAAATCTTGTCTACTATCCCTCGTGCGACCAGCACGAACCATTTTGCTACAGTCGTTGACACCGTCCTACTCCTAAAAACACCTTGAGGGGCAACCCCGGGTGTGCGGTCGGACCCAAAACACCGTCAGCTGGCGCGCCAGGTAGGGGGTGTGTCGACGATCCAAGCTAGCTCAATGGCCGTCACCTTCCACAGCAAAATCGCCGTGCGTCCCGGATCTGTATTCTGCTTCGGGACAATCTCGTCCGTAGCAGATGAAGAAGGAATTCTACACCGCCTCGCAGATCTGCCGGAACAGAAGTCTCCTCCAACAAACTCCGAAAATGCTGGAAAGACGCTACTTCCGGCTCTTCGAAAAAAGATCGTCTCCGGGGAGGCTGGAGCTAGAAGCTCGCTGACCCGGAAGAGTCCGCTGCCTACTTCCCCGACGAAAGAATGGACACGGGTCGTGAGAAAGAAGGAGACCAGGGAGAGGCAAGTCGTTCTTCCCGTTCCTCCGACCTCAAAGGAGAACGGAAAGAAAGTCGCCGCGGCAGCAATACCGTTCTACCCCGACGTCCTCTTCATCGGGAGAGCAGAGTCGCCCGCCATCTCCGACGATGAACCGACCGCGCCTGGAGAAGAACCGCCTCAGCAAGAATCCCGCCGACGAAGGAACCGACGCAGGAACGTTCGACGACATCACGCAGCTGGAGAAAGGGATCCGGAGCAGCCTGTTTCGCGAGACGAGGTCTCAGAGATAGGAGAAACTCCGGAAGAACGCGTCCTCAGGGAACGAAGGAACTCTCGACGACGTGATCGCCGTCGGACTCAGGAGCAAGCCGAGCAAGATGCAAGGCAACGACGCGAGAATCCGCTCTTCGGGCACAACTTGAACCCCGACTTCGCTCGAGCTATGAACACGCCGAGCGAAGTCAGAGGCGTTCTAGCTCGGATAGCTGACGAACTTCCTCGGACTCCCGACGTTGAGGGATACCGACGCCTGTTTACTCAGGCGGCCAACCATCTTCTACCGCTCGCTCACCCGCCGAACGATTTGCGACACACCATCAACAGTCGCCGAGACGCGCGAAGCTCCATCAATGCTTCGCGCGAACGGCGGCATGAGAACGAAATTCGCCGTCGGGAGGAGTATGACCGAGATCATGGCTTCCCGACTCAAAGCCAGGCCACCAGGACTGAGTCGGCAACAGCTTCAACTGGCGGTACCACCCGGGGACGGTCGAGGAACCGCCACCACCACTCCCCTCCCCGGGACAGACGTCATCCCCGACGACAGGAGGACACGTGCGGAGTATCTGCACTTACTCCGCGCCTTAGGGCCATCCAATGGCCTCCCAACTTCAAGGTATCCAATGTCGACAAATATGAACCTAAGCAGGATCCAGGGGGTTGGTTAGCCGTCTACACCACTGCCGCCCGGGCTGCCGGGGCATCCGAAGACGTCATGACCGCGTATCTGCCCATCGTCCTTGGGCAAGATGCGCTGCAGTGGCTGCGACATCTACCCCGACACTGCATCGACGACTGGGGAGACTTCAGTCGACGTTTCATCGCCAACTTCCAGTCCCTCTCTGACAAGCCGGCGCAACCATGGGACCTCAAATCCATCAAGCGCCGGGGGGATGAGACTCTCCGGTCATACCTTAAAAGGTTCCAGACCATGAGAAACCGCATCCCCGAGGTCACGGAGGCAGCCATGATCGAGGACTTCTACAGAGGATCCAATGACTCGGTTTTCGTCCGAGCCATACTACAAAAGGCGCCGACTACCTCCGAGGAGCTGTTCCGGGAAGCCGACCTCTACATCACCGCCGACGAGCGGGCCCAGGATCTCATCGGAGGAGCAAAGCCTGCACCGGCAGCGCCACGACGTGACGCGAACCAGCCATCCGACAAACGCTGGGAGAAGAGGCTTCGAGAAGAAGTACACGCCGCCGGACCACCCGCCTCTCGCGCCCGAGGAGGACCTCGTGGAGGCGAGCGCACGCTGGACGACATCCTCGACGCCCAATGCCCGTACCACAAGGACATGCGCCACACCCTTCGAAACTGCCGGGACTTCAAGCACTCCGTCGGGCACGATCGACCCTTCCAACCTCTACCGCCTCCTCCACCGAGGGGAGGACCAGATGAACCACGACAGCCCCATCGGCAGGAGGAGGGGGGAGGAGGAGCTTTCCCGCGCGTTGACAGGGAGGTCAACGTCATCTTCGGCGGACATGGGTCGCAGGAGAACAAAAGACAACAAAAGCTCAACGACCGCCAGATACTGGTGGCGACCACCGGTCCTCCCGCCCCGTACCGGTGGTCGGAGCACCCGATCACTTTCACTCGGGAGGATCAGTGGCTCAACTTCGACCATCCAGGCAAATACCCGCTCCTCGTCGATCCGGTGATCCGAGAGAGCCGGGTAAAGAAGGTGCTAGTGGACGGGGGGAGCAGCATCAACGTCACCTTCCCCCGTACACTCCAAGGCTTGGGAGTTCACCTCAAAGAGCTCCACGAGTCGGACACTCCTTTCTTCGGCATCGTGCCGACGGAAGGGGAATACCCGCTGGGCCACATCTACATGCCGGTCACCTTCGGAACTCCGGAGAACTACAGAACCGAGTTCCTGAGGTTCGAGGTGGCAAACTTCGACTGTGGGTACAACGCCATCATCGGGAGGCCGGGACTGGCCAAATTCATGGCCATTCCGCACTATACATACATGATACTGAAGATGCCGGGACCACGAGGAATCATAACTGTGCGTGCCGACTTCCAAGGCGCCGCAGAGTGTTTCCGAGTGGCCATTCAGGCAGCCCTCACCACCAAGCCGTCGACGGTTCCTCCTACATCGGCGAACTCTAAGCCTGAGGAAGGCCTCACGGTACCGGCGAATGAAACTCAGGCCGCGACCTCTATGCGGCCGACTGAAGAAACCAAAAGAATCAACCTGGGGTTCGCTGACGAGCGCAAGACGGCTGTCATCAGCTCCAGTTTGAACGACAAATAGGAAAGCGCGCTCGTCCAGTTTCTGCAAGATAACCGGGATGTATTCGCGTGGCAACCTGCGGATATGCCGAGAGTCCCAAGAGAACTGGCCGAGCACAAACTGAAAGTCTACCCCCAGGCGAGGCCGATTCGACAAAAGCTACGTCGTTTCACGCCCGACAAGAGAGAAGCCATTCGTGCCGAATTAGCTCGCCTGGTCGCGGCTGGATTTATTAGAGAAGTATTACACCCTGAGTGGTTAGCCAATCCTGTTCTTGTACTCAAAAAGAATAAAGTGGATTGGCGCATGTGCGTCGACTATACCGATCTCAACAAACACTGTCCGAAGGATCCCTTCGGGCTCCCGAGGATAGATCAGGTGGTGGATTCCACCGCTGGATGTTCAGTGTTGTCTTTCTTAGATTGCTATTCCGGGTATCATCAGATTAGTTTGGCAAAAGAAGACGAGGAAAAAACGGCGTTCATCACTCCGTTTGGTGCCTTCTGTTATACCTCCATGCCGTTCGGCCTCAAAAACGCTGGAGCGACTTATCAGAGAGCCATTCAAACATGCCTAGCCGATCACTGGGGCAAGCGTGTGGAGGCTTACGTTGATGACGTGGTGATCAAAACTGAGAATCCGGAAAACTTCATCGAAGATTTACAGCTGGTTTTCAACAGCCTGAGAAGATATAGATGGAAGCTCAATCCTGAAAAATGCGTTTTCGGGGTACCAGCAGGAAAGTTGCTCGGATTTATCGTCGGCCACCGGGGAATTGAGGCTAATCCAGATAAGATTGAAGCTATCATGAAGATGGAAGCTCCTCGGTCACAAAAGAAGGTTCAGCGACTCATAGGATGTATGGCAGCTCTAAGCAGGTTTATATCCAGACTGGGGGAGAAAGGCTTGCCGTTTTACAAGCTGCTTAAGAAGGTGGATAAGTTTCAATGGACTTCAGAAGCACAAGAAGCTCTAGATGCACTTAAGAAATTCCTGACAACACCACCAGTACTAAAGCCGCCCCGGCGAGCTACGCCAACTCAACCAGCTGAAGATTTGCTGCTATATATCTCTTGCACGACTCACGTGGTAAGCACTGCGTTGGTAGTCGAACGAGTGGAAGAAGGGCATGCTTATCCGGTACAACATCCTGTCTACTTCATCAGTGAGGTTCTGGGTCCATCGAAGAAAAAGTATCCTCAAGTTCAGAAGCTATTATATGTAGTACTTCTAACTGCCCGCAAGCTACGCCACTACTTTGACGACCACAAAGTCATAGTGGTTACTGGTTTTCCAATAGGGGACATTCTTCACAACAAGGAAGCCATTGGCCGAATAGCCAAGTGGGCTTGCGAGTTGGGATCCCATGATATCGAGTTCCGACCTCGCACAGCCATCAAAACTCAAGCACTAGTTGATTTCGTATCAGAGTGGACAGAACAGCAAGTACCGGATAATCCAGAAACCGCGGAAGTATGGCGAATGTATTTTGATGGCTCGCTGAAACTGCAAGGAGCAGGAGCAGGAATTCTCTTCACTGCACCTGGAGGCGAGCACCTCAAGTATGCCCTCCAGCTGCTATTCCCGGCCTCTAACAACGCAGCCGAGTATGAAGCTTTGATACACGGATTAAACATCGCCATATCACTGGGCGTCAAAAGATTGATGGTATATGGAGACTCTCTGGTAGTCATTAGCCAGATAAACAAAGAATGGGATTGTTCAAGTGATTCAATGGGAAAATACTGCGCTGCCGTCCGAAAGCTGGAAGATAAGTTCGAGGGTCTGGAATTTCATCATGTGGAAAGGGATCGTAACACAGCAGCTGATACACTATCCAAGCTCGGATCCGGTCGAACTCAGGTCCCACCCGGAGTTTTCGTGCAAGAAATTACACGGCCGAGTATCTCAATAGATCAAACAGAAGAGTGCAACATCGTAGATCAACCCGAGTCAGACTCTAATGACTGGAGGAGGCCGATCATTAAGTACATAAAGAACAAAGAAGAACCAGACGACAAGAACTCGGCAGAGCGCATTGCCAGACAGTCGGCTCACTACACACTCATTGGGGAGATATTATACAGAAGGGGTGCATCAGGTGTTCTCATGAAGTGCATTCTCCCGTCCACTGGGAAGCAACTTCTGGAGGAGGTCCATGCAGGGCAATGTGGAATACATGCAGCCTCCAGAACACTAGTCGGGAAGGTCTTCAGGTCAGGATTCTATTGGCCGACGGCGAAGAACGACGCAGCCGAGTTAGTTCAGAGATGCGAAGCTTGTCAATACCTGTCAAAGCAACAGCACATGCCAGCACAGCAGCTACAGACCATACCAGTAACTTGGCCTTTCGCATGCTGGGGATTGGATATGATTGGACCTTTCAAGAAAGCTCAAGGAGGTTACACCCACGTATTGGTGGCGATTGACAAATTCACTAAATGGATAGAGTTCAAGCCCATTGCTTCTTTAACCTCTGCTAAGGCCGTGGAATTCATACAGGATATAATATTCAGATTCGGGATACCAAACAGCATCATCACTGAATTAGGATCCAACTTCACCAGCTCAGAATTCTTTGACTTCTGCGAGCAAAAAAGCATTCAGATCAAATACGCATCTGTAGCGCATCCAAGAGCCAACGGGCAGGTTGAGCGAGCCAACGGAATGATATTGGAGGCACTCAGGAAAAGGGTCTTCGATAAGAATGAAAAATTCGCAGGAAAATGGATAAGAGAACTACCTTATGTCGTTTGGAGCCTGAGAACCCAACCTAGCCGAGCCCTGCATGGAAACACTCCTTTCTTCATGGTCTATGGGTCGGAGGCAGTGCTACCTGCTGACCTCAAGTTTGGGGCGCCAAGATTGATCTTCGAAAGCATAGCGGAAGCTGAGGCCACCAGGCTGGAGGATATTGATGTACTTGAGGAAGAACGACTGAATGCAGTAATCCAATCAGCACGGTACCAGCAGACTCTACGGCGCTATCACGATAAGGCTGTGCGGCAACGGTCCTTTTCAGTAGGAGACCTCGTCCTCCGCCGAATTCTAACGGGGGAGGGACGGCACAAGCTATCACCCTTATGGGAAGGACCCTTCATAGTAGCAGAGGTCACTCGGCCCGGATCGTATCGCCTCACCCAGACGGATGGCACAGAAGTTGGGAACTCTTGGAACATAGAGCACCTCAGAAAGTTTTACCCCTAGCTGTATTTCAAAACAGCCGGGGCAACCATGTACTCTGTAAAGTGGAAATATGTCATCAATAAATATAGATTTCAAAGATACTCGGTTCGTTTATGATTGACTTGCATTCTTACTTAACTCGGGGTGACCACTATGCCCTACAAACGGAGCAATCGACTTAAGTCGGCAACGACTTAAGGCGGTGCAACATGCTCACGCTTACTTAACTCAGGGTGACCACTATGCCCTACAAACGGAGCAATCGACTTAAGTCGGCAACGACTTAAGGCGGTGCAACATGCTCACGCTTACTTAACTCGGGGTGACCACTATGCCCTACAAACGGAGCAATCGACTTAAGTCGGCAACGACTTAAGGCGGTGCAACATGCTCACGCTTACTTAACTCGGGGTGACCACTATGCCCTACAAACGGAGCAATCGACTTAAGTCGGCAACGACTTAAGGCGGTGCAACATGCTCACGCTTACTTAACTCGGGGTGACCACTATGCCCTACAAACGAAGCAATCGACTTAAGTCGGCAACGACTTAAGGCGGTGCAACATGCTCACGCTTACTTTACCTAGGGGGACCACTATACCCTACTAACGGAGTTATCGGCTAAAAGTCATTTACGGCTTAAACCGGTATAGCATACTCGCGCTTATGCAGTTCAGGGGATGATTTCCATATCCCACAAACAAACTTCATAATCATCATTTAGCGTTACCACAAATTCGAAATTCGGATACAATAAGAAAATGATGATGTCATTTGAATGACAAGCCGATAACCTCTAACGAGTACTTGATCATGCTAACTGCGCGCTCAGAGCACGCGAACTGTTTCTTTATTTTCCAATGTCTTTCTCAGGAACGACTGACGAAGAAGGGCGATTCGAGGAGTCAGGGGCAGCATTCACATCGGCTCTTATATCTTCAGGGACAACCACGCCAGGTTTTCTCATCAAGATTCGTCCCGCCCGAATGGCCTTGTCCAGGGCCTTATCGCGCTGAGCTTTGAAAGTGACAGCAGCTTCTTCGGCAACTTTAACAGCCCGCTGGGCAGTTTCTAACTCTTGAGCAATGGATTTCTTAGAAGCTCGGAGTCCCTTGACGGTGGTATCCTTTGCTGACAGCAACTGTGTAAGGCGAGTCACTTCGTCCGAGGATTCTTGCAGCTTGCAACGCTGATTATCCAGTTCCTCCATCGTAAAGCGGTGGCTCCTCTCCAAGATGGTCAGCGAGTTGCTGGAATCTCGGTACAATCTGTCCAGGTTGTCGCTAGAAGAAGCAAGGATGCGTTTCTCCTCCTACAAGCAAAAATCAACTCATTCAGAATCCAAGAGCATGATAAGGCAAAGCACGGGTTCGTAAGCTACCTTCTCAGAGTCAAGCTGAGCATGAAGAGAAGAACTCAGAGCGTTGGCATCATCCAAAGCCGCAGAGACCTGTCTCAACTCGATCTGACTCTGAGAATACTTCTCGAAGTCAGCGCACCGTTGAGCCATTTCAGCTTGATCTTGGGAATGTTTTTCTTCAAGAACTGCAATCTGCCGATTCATTCCTATCAAGGGGTAATCAAATGAAATAAGGTCAGAAGGTAAAACAATTCACGAGCAAAGGCAAAGAAGAAGAAGGAAAAGAGCACCGACTAGCATTTGTTGCCTCCAACTCAGACACACGACGTTGAAGCGACACTGGATTCCAGCATGCAAGAGACGAAGCCACTTCCGGGACAGAAGCACCCTGCAATCTCAGCTGGCTGGCCATCCCATTCACTAAAGCCTAATGAGAAGAACAGATGAGTAGAATGGCAACAGTTCATACAATGTAGGGATCAAGCTACAATACAGCACAATTACCTGGAGGTTGGAGAAGAACGAAGATATTCCCAAATCAGGAGATATCAGTGGATAATCAGGTGCAAGACCACCACCCGAAGCAGCTTGCAGCAGACCAGCAGGAACGAGCTCAGTACATTCAGCAGAGCCTAACGCCAGACCAGTGGGGATGCTGCCCTCTAAAGCGACCCCCTGATCCGGAGTTTGGGCCACCACCATGCCGCCAGAGTGTGGAGGTGAACCCGCGTGAACGTCCATGGAAGTGCAGGAAGGAGACCCTGCTCGGGCACCCTCGGGGGCTGGGTCACAGTCGGCACTGCCCACTTGAGCCGGATCATCCCCGGCAACACCCTCGGGGGCTGGGCAGTGGCCTACACTCTTCGCCCGAGCTAAGTCACTCCCGACGACATCCTCGGGGGCTGGGCATATATCAGCGCCATTCTTGGGACCCAGGCTCTCTGCCGTGACCACCTCTAGGGTTGACGGGCCTTCAGCTACTTCCATGGGATCAGAACGATCCAGGTCAGCATCCCGACCCTCAAGATCATGCTCTAAGGTCGACGAGGCACGGGATGACCTCAACCCAGCATCTGGCACGGCTGCACAAGTTTCTGTCGCATTAGCATCTGCAGGTTCCAACAACAAGTTCTCAGGGACCATATCCTCTAGAGCTTGATCAAAATTGGCCATGGACAGTTCTTGCAGACCAATAAGGGCAGACAAGGCGGGAGAAGGAACTCCACTACTTCCACCGCTAGCGATGAACTGCCGACTGTTTTTCCGAGTTAATGGAATTTCATTTTCTTCCTCCTCATCCTCCACAGTAACAGCACAAACAGCATCCTCATTGGGGTCAGCAGCAGGCGGAGCACACCCATTGGGATCAATGTCAGCAAGGCCAGTTGCAGTCATTTCTTCGGCAGCAGGAGCTAAGGTACTGGCATCCTCGTCAAAGCTGGATACTCGCCGGAGGCGTCTTCTCTTTTTTTTCTGCTCATCAGCAGAAGGCTCGGGCTGACTGGTTCGGTTAGGGCGCCTCGGGCGAGTACTGACAGGTTTTGGGACATCCAAGGTCGCATCAACCTCTGGAAGGGGCACCACTGCCAATGTACCATCAGGAGCAACATCGGATGAATCCTCAGCTAGCAGATCGAGCATATCATTTATGTCAGCATCACTGGGGTTCAGAGGCACTTCGAAATAAACCTGCCGTTCATCATCAGGAATTGCCCCGAGCGAAGCAACCAAAGCACTGATTTCCTCGGCAGAAGGTCGCACTCTAAGACCCAAATTGCTATCAGTCACGGGTGGATTGGACACAAAAAGGGTGAAAGCTTTGGGAGAAGGAAGGTTCCAAGCCGAGTAAGCCACTGGAGCACCAACGTTTGAAACTTTACCCCTGAGGATCAGTTCGAGTCGGCTTACCAAATCAACAGAAGGAATTCTCCTATTGGTAACTCGGGTTGAGTCGGCCAGCCCTCGGTAAAGATATGCCGGATAGGCCCTGTCTTTCAACGGCTGAATGTTTTTGAAAACGAAATCTGTGACCACAGCTTCGGCAGTCAGACCTCTCTCTTTCAGTAATCCGACTTCAGTAAGCAACACGCCTGCCTCGGCCACTTCTTGATCCGTGGGAGACTCAGTCCAACTCAGAGTACGAACGTCTGGCTGTCTTCCTGAGCGGGGAGGGAGAGAATTTCCATAATTATCAATTATAAACCACTCCAGACGCCAACCTTTAATGCTGTCCTTGAGGGGTATCTCGAGATACTCGGTCTTCCGCCCACGGCGCATCTCCAAACTGGCACCTCCGACCAACTGATGTTGCCCCCCGGCCATCCCAGGACGACAGTGATACAGATATTTCCATAAGCCAAAATGCGGCAGCACGCCGAGATAAGCTTCGCAAAGGTGAACGAAAATAGAGATTTGGAGAATGGAATTAGGGTTCAAATGAGTCAGGTTGATGTGATAAAAATCAAGGATGCCACGGAAAAAAGGAGATATGGGAAGGCCGAGGCCGCGAAGAAGGAAAGGAGTGTAAACTACTGACTCGTGGGTATCTTCGGTTGGGACAGTAGTCCCGTGGCAAGCCAGCCAAGAACAGAGTTCCCGCGGAGGAAGAACCCCGATGGAGACAAGGCGGAGAAGCTCAGCTTCAGAAATTACAGACATGTGGTTACCTGCGAAGGGTAACTGGCTGTTGGGGTCGATTGCGGGGATCGCTGCAGCAGACGAGTTCGCAGTTTTTCTCTTGGGCGCCATCTTGCTTCTCACTGGCGAAACAGAGTAGGAGGCGAGTGGCAGAGAAGACTCAGATGCGGAAATGCAAGAACTAGGGCACGGAAAGCAAAGGCGGCTAAAAGCGCGACTCTTAAGGGATATTCTTGAGCCAGATACCCTTTCAAAAAGTGTCCAGTCATCACTCGGCGGTCATCTCCGAAATTCCAGCATGCCACGTGGATATCCGACAGTTATTTCCAAGAGAGCCGACGTGCCACCTCATCACTCGGTTATTTTCCTCAAAATAACTTGTAAAACTGGCTATCATTCGGCGTTACCTCTAAAACGCCGACCACGTGTTCAATCGCTCGGCATTACTTCTAAAATGCCGATGCCGACCTTCAATCATTCGGCGTTACCTCTAAAACGCCGACCACGTGTCCAATCGCTCGGCATTACTTCTAAAATGCCGATGCCGACCTTCAATCACTCGGCGTTGCCTCTAAAACGCCGACCACGTGTTCAATCGCTCGGCATTACTTCTAAAATGCCGATGCCGACCTTCACTCACTCGGCGTTGCCTCTAAAACGCCGACCACGTGTTCAATCGCTCGGCATTACTTCTAAAAAATGCCGACGCTGACTTTCAATCACTCGGCGTGTCCTCTAACGCGCCGACCACGTGTTCAATCGCTCGGCATTACCTCTAAAAATACCGACGCCGACCTTCAATCACTCGGCGTTGTTTCTAAAACGCCGACCCTGTATTCTATCGCTCGGCATTACCTCTAAAAATACCGACGCCGACCTTCAATCACTCGGCGTTGTTTCTAAAACGCCGACCCTGTATTCTGTCGCTCGGCATTACTTCTAAAATGCCGATGCCGACCTTCTATCATTCGGCATTGCCTCTAAAACGCGGATCTTGTGTTCGATTGCTTGGTGTTACTTCTAAAACGCTGATGACAACCTACACATCGCTCGGCGTTGTTTCTACTACATTAAAAGAATCAGTTCAACATTCAGGAAAAGGAACGACAAGTCATCGAAAAGGGGGGATCAACGATAGTTCTTCATTAAAGGGAAGTTAACGAGTTTACAAACCAACTCTTCACGAGTTGGTACTTCCCTACTTCTACTCTACATTATTACTACTACTAAACTACACTAATTACTACTACATTATTCTAACTATACTAAACTATACTAACATCTAAGAAGACCAGTGGCGTCTAGCCACTGGCCCTGCCCCTGCCGCCGCCGCCGCCCTTGGTGCTGCCCTTACTGCTGCCACCCTTGGTGCTGTCCCTGCTGCCGTCGCCGCCGCCCCTGCCACTGCCGCTGCCGTCACCGTCGCCGTCGTCGTCGTCGTCGTCATCGTCGTCGTCGCCTTCACCCTCGTCGCCGCCGTCCGAGTCCTCCTCATCCGAGGAGTACTCCGACTCATCCGAGCCTTCGAGCCCGGAGCGCTCGACGGCCCGGATGTACGTCCAGACCTCCGCGGCTATCCCCTGGGAGTCGTCCGAGTCATCGGACGACGCCGGGGGAGAGACGAGAGCCGGAGACCCCTCGGACTCGGAGGAGAACTCCTCCTCCGAGTATTCCGAGTCACCGAAATCCTCCGATGGAGGAGTCGGCTCGCGCTTGCGCTTGTTGTTCTTGCCCATGGCGGAAGCAGACAGAGGGGAGGAAAAGAAGGCAGTAAGGAGCAGCGAAGAGATGTGGAGAAACCAGAGAAGCAAAGGGGTTATTTATAGAAGGGAAAGGCAACCGCTCACTTCTAACCGCGGTCACTGAACAGTCGCAAGGCATTCAATAAGCACTTCCACCCATCTGAAGACACGTCAGACGGCGGACGCCGTTTCATGCAACACTACACCCATTGGGACTCCAGTCAACAGCGCAAAGGATATGATTACACTAGCCGTCCCATCGCATTACTACTCAGAGGCAACCGGCTAAAACACTCAGCGTACCAAGCCGTCCCTTGCCCACACCCATTGGGGGGGGACGCCCAGGAATTATCAGTATATTTTTCAAACGGTCACATCCGTGCAGGGCATGCAGTGAATACCTCAAGACAAAAATGAGATATCAGTAAGGATCAGAGGAAAGCCAAATATAGCCAGCAAAGTACAAGATATGGCCGACAGAAGCGACGTGAAGACTAGACAAAGAACGTCCGTCAAACGTCCAATCAATCGCAGAAGCAAATAAATTGCACTACCTAGCAAGATATGGATGAATTGCAAACTCGGCTGCTAAAGACAAAATATACGCTGACCTCTGCAGCAAAATATTGATGACATAATGCTGACCTCCAAAGCATAATGCAAAGTAGCTTCACAACAGTTTCCACAAGCGAAAGGAAGACCTTCGAATGGATTATCCATAAAAAATCCATTTGAAGGTCGGGGGCTACACCCATTGGGTGCACCTCCGGTGCACCCTATGGAGTATTATTCTAAACCGATATGGCGCCGACTTCTAAGGCGTAGAGCAAGATTGAAAAGACCAATCCTCAACCGAGATGCAGGAGCGCGAATGGAGATAATCTTTGGAAGAAGACCTTCAAATAGATTATCTTCTAAAATCTACTCAAAGGTCGGGGACTACACCCATTGGGTGCACCACCGGTGCACCCAATGAAGTCCAAAGTCTTACAATCCAAAAATGCCGACCTCTAAGGCACAAGCACAAAACCAAGCTTTGGTCGAACGAGTGATCAGAGCTAGAGAAGACAGCAGGAAGTCATTTTTTGGACCTTGGATCTTTGAGTTGATTACCTCTAAATCAACCCAAAGATCGGGGGCTTGTGGGGGATAGATATCCCCTGGGTCCACTAAAGAAGTAAAAGGCCTCACGAAAGGCCCAAGGGCCCAATAATTCGTAAGGTCATTCTTTCGTGGGCCTAGGGAAGGACAACCAACAAAGAAAAGAAGACGTGAGACTGATTAGTGCAAACCCAGACGGCCCACAACGTCGGGCGAATGAATCGCAACAGAGACCTGACTTTCCCGCGCTGAAGCCCACACGCAACAGAGTCATGCAAGGATAAGTCGGCAAGGATTACGTAGGGATAAACTCGAGAGGTTCACTATCTTTTAGCTACTTGTTGTTATCATACTCACGTGTACTGCCCCACGGTCGAGTATATAAGACCTAGGGGGCACCCCTTCAGATCGATCGCCCCTGTTCTACTTAGCCACCCACATAAACTCTCTACGCCCTCTATCCGGAGAACCCTCTTGTAACCACGCTCATATACTCACCAGGACGTAGGGTGTTACGCACTTCTAAGCGGCCCGAACCTGCAAATCTTGTCTACTGTCCCTCGTGCGACCAGCACGAACCATTTTGCTACAGTCGTTGACACCGTCCTACTCCTAAAAACACCTTGAGGGGCAACCCCGGGTGTGCGGTCGGACCCAAAACACCGACATTTGGCTCTAAAAAATATACTCAGCTATTCAAGTCACCGAAGTGCATCTGAACTAACAATATTTATGTTCAGATATTTATGTTAACATGAACTTGGTGTCGACAAGTTGAAGGAAATCCCTACTAATCCTTAAGGGTGGACGGAGGGCGTTCACCACCGCACCGTGCCCCCGCCCGCGTCTTCCTCCGCCCGCGAATCACGCCCCGCGCGCGTCGCCCTCGCAGTCAGAAAAAAACCCTCCGCCGCCTCCGTCACGCCATCGCCGCCCTTCCCCGCGCGATCCCCTTCCCCAATCCTTGCGCCACCAACGGCGCCCGAGCACCAGCCACCATTTCATCCCCAAACCTCAATCCCCGCCCCTGCCTCGCATTCCCCCCGCGCCGTGATGTCCCCGCCGTGACGCCCGCCCCGCGTCCTCATCGCGCGCCTGCCCCGCGTCCTCATCACCTCTTCCTCTCTCCCTGTCGCCACCTCTCCTCCGGCTCCCGGATTCGCCACCACTCCTCGCCGTGGACATGGGCGCTGGCGCACAGGACCCTAAGAGCACGCGGCCCCCTAACGGCAAGATCCACCACCTGCTGCACCTCTACTACCACTGGTTCCTGCCGCCGGAGGACCGGGACGAGAGCGGCACTGGCAGCCAGGGTTGAGGCATCTAGCGCTCCCCCAACCTATCGAGCCGTCCGGGCTGCTGGTGCAGAAGAGGGGCGACGGGGAGCCACCATCCGAGTCAAGGCTGATGGTGGAAAGGGCCACCATCCGAGTCAAGGTTGCGCCGTCCGTGGTGCTCGCCGCCCGTGGTGAAGCAGGTTCGTAGAGGGTGAAGCGCTACATCCAGGAGATCCGTCTGGAGCGAGCGCTGAAGTAGGAGGTGCCATCCGTGCGGGCCGCGGCGAGGGAGCGGCCCAGACCGCTAGCCCTCCCTGAGCGGAAGAGGAAGTCGAACGACGCCGGCGCCGAATCCCAGTTCTGCAGTTGCGGGTACGCGGTTCCTGGGCACCTACTGGGGCACCGTGAGCACGGCCTTCTGCGCCGAGATCGTGGAGTCCGCCGACGCCTACCTCTTGGCGGGCCCCATCTTCAACGACTACAGCTCCGTGGGCTACTCTATCCTGCTCAGGAAAGACAAGGCGGTGGTGGTGCAGCCGGACCGCGTCACCGTCGGCAACGGCCCCACCTTCGGCTGCGCCATGATGAGGGACTTCCTATCGGTGCTGGCCAAGCGCGTGCGCCCCAACACCACCGCCTACGACAACTACCGGAGGATCTTCGTCCCCGGCGGGCAGCCGCCCGAGTGCGAGGCCGGCGAGCCCCTCCGCGTCAACGTCCTCTTCAAGCACATCCAGAGGATGCTCAGCGGTGGCAGCTCCGTCATCGCGGAGACGGGAGACTCGTGGTTCAACTACCAGAAGCTGCGGCTGCCCGACGGCTGCGGGTACGAGTTCCAGATGCAGTACGGGTCCATGGGCTGGTCAGTGGGCGCGCTGCTCGGCTACGCCCAGGGCGCCCCCGACAAGCGCGTCATCGCCTGCATCGGCGACGGCAGCTTCCAGGTGACGGCGCAGGACGTGTCGACGATGCTCCGGTGCGAGCAGAGGAGCATCATCTTCCTCATCAACAACGGCGGCTACACCATCGAGGTGGAGATCCACGACGGGCCCTACAACGTCATCAAGAACTGGGACTACACGGGCCTCGTCGACGCCATCCACAACGGCTAGGGGAGGTGCTGGACCACCAGGGTGGCCACGGAGGAGGAGCTCACGGCGGCCATCGCCACGGCCACCGGCGACGACAGAAAGGACTGCCTCTGCTTCATCGAGGTGGTGGCGCACAAGGATGACACCAGCAAGGAGCTCCTGGAATGGGGCTCCAGGGTCTCCGCCGCAAACTCCAGGCCACCCAACCTGCAGTAGCTTCCTTGTGGTGGCGCACAAGGATGGCGTTCTTTCAACTTTCATCATGCTTGCTCCTATAGCGAAGTACTCTAATGAGAAAGAAAGTATTCTAATCATGGCTCCCAGTTGCAGACCTGCAACCCTAACCAAATTGTTACGTCTGCAGCTACTTGTTTCCGACAAGTTGTTAGTATTTAGTTTCCAAATTGCTTGCTTGAGGTCATCGTTCCTTTATTCTTCTTTTTGTTCTGGATGGACTTAGGGTAGTCAGCAATGAATAATTCAGATTAAGGCATTTAACTCGATGGATAATATTAAGATTAGTTTGACCATTGACACCATATGGCAACCTGACTGATTATTGTAGAAGCAGTTTCTCCTCTTAAACCATGTTGCTTCCGAATAAATTTTAGAATTGCCGCTCAAGTCCGAAACTGCAGCAATATGGCCATAATGTGGGATCAGCCATGATATCACTTCAATTACAGAGTATTTATGTAGGGCCAACCTCTCTCCTCACTATAAATCTATCTATGAAAGATGTGTGGTATGGTTGGTGCCTACATCTTTACATATTTTTACCAATCTCCTAGGTAAAAACTAACAACCATTTAATTGTGTCCAACTATATACAGAAAACATCGTCGAAAGGAACCTGAAGCTCTGCAGTTGAAGGGATCTCGAGAAACGACTAACTGAATTCTCCTAGGTAACAATAAACTTCTCAGTTCATCATCAATTTTTTTTATTTTTATCCATTGTGCCACATGCAAGCATGTTCATCGTTTACAATTTTACATTCCTATGTAGGCTAAAGATTTGGATTTCGCCATGGCTCCTGCATTTGGAGTTGTCTCCAAAGACCCCGTGGGTTCTTATGCACTTGTTAGATAACATACTATGTTAATGTTATTCCTAATCAGCATCAACAACTTATGCTAGATTTAAGTCTGGAGTTGAAGGCACGACAATCTTTTATCAAATATATGAACAGTAACAGATTGACAATAAAATATTATGTCACACTCACATTTTCAACTTGACACTGGATCTGGAATATGGCTTGGTTTGAGGATGTTCGTAGCTCGATAACTTTGTAGTTCAAGCAGGTATCTGGACCAACATGAACAAGCTCATGCTCTGGCACAGCCCGACAAAAGCCATCTTCTTGTTAACTGGACAGATAGCCTGTAAGTATCCACAGATAAGAGAGGACATCAAAATAATTTTGCCATCCCTTTCAGTACATGAGGTTGATTTTACTCCAAGAGTAACTTTCTGCTTTGTTTATCCTATAGTATTGCAGGATTGAGTAGCCAACACTCATCGCAGGAGGATGGCGGAGGGAAGGAGGTGAGGAGCTTGCGCAGTAGTCACAGGCCTTAGAGACGCTGAGTTAACTTTCGTGTATATGAAACGCTGAGTTAACTCAGTGTCTCTAATATAATAAAGTTAACTTATGCGCAGTAGTCACAGGCCTTAGAAAAATATATGACAGCGCCTCTTACTGAAAGTCATCAACAGCTACTCTCAAGTGCCCAATACTCATCGCCACATTTACCTTATTGATGCTAAAAGTTAATTAGGTCATGGTCATAACAATATAAAAAAAGATGGCGAGTGACTAAGCGTGTGTTTCTATCTTTATTATGCATTCCCTCGTGACATGATATTGACATTAAAGAGATGTAATGAACTAATGATTCAAGGAACATTTGTTTCTTAATATTTTCTATGCAGGATTGAATGCTCTTGCTAGATGCAGTGAACCTTCAAGTCTTTCGTGGCTGCCCCACATTCTTCGCAATTACACTTTACTGTTTATATTCGATCATTCCTGATCTTGTCTTTTACAGGATGTCTGTTGAGATGGTTGCTTGCATACTTAAGATGGTTGCTTTCTGGTATATATTAGGACATTGTCATCTTTTTCAACTCATGTGGTTTTTATAGGTTGTTATTCTTCAATGCTTCAAAGATGAAATATAATCTATTTTGTGCACAGAAAACCTTGACTGAAATTGTGACTTCTAATTGTACACTTCCTTCTGAACCTTAGTTTGGTAATATGGCAGGCCAACATAGGGAAAGAGAGAGAATTTCCATGCTTCATCATTACAAAAGTTTGGGGGGGATGTTCTGATGTTTCTGAAGAGGCTACTGAGATCAAAGTAATTTATTCTGAACATAGCTTCCATTTATCAAACAATGTAGATCATAAGATATTCAAACTAAACATTCTATCTAGGATTATATAGAATAGGTTTGTTGATTGACTAAGGCCAGGATTCAAGATTTATTTCAGAGCAAAAATATATGTGCAGTCACGGTAAGAATTTTATCCATTTAATTTATTTTCTTAAAACTACCTTATTGTTTTCTTGTTAGCTAACAAAATCCTGAGATTAATGTTGCCAGTCTATCAGTTATTTTTTTATAAAAAGTATGAAAGAAGTCCATAACTAATTCTGTAACTTTGATATTCAAGTGGGTGTTGGCCTAATGATTTTTCAGCAACTGGGAGGAATAAATGCCTTAGGTTTTTGTACAAGCTATATTTTTTTCATTTGCTGGTTGTCTGTCAGTTATTGTTTTCTGAAAAAGTATGAAAGGAGTTAATAACTGATTCTGTAACTTTTATATTCAGGTGGGTGTTGGCCGGATGATTTTTAGCAACTGAGAGGAATAAATGCCTTAGGTTTCTATTCAAGTGCCCAACACTCATCGCCATCAACTAATGTCTTGTTTGAGATTTCAGTGCTTCATTTAACTTTCAGCTTGTGTTGTCTTAGCTTACTATGGCATTAACGCGCTACTCTCCTGAATTGCCTGACTAATTTTTTTTACGAGTCCACCATATATTTTTGTTAAATATTACAATATTCACCGTGGGTTATGTGATGTGTCACTTCTTCCACCTCATTCACTATGATTGTCATGTGATATGTATCATGTATTCATGGTAAATGCATTTTATGCTATAAGCACTTGTGATTTTGCTAACTGTATCCAGTTATGCAATCCACAGTCCTTTGTAACAGTATAGGTTTATGCCAAACAAGACATTAGTTGAATGATATGTTCAAACTATGGGAAATGATTTTCTCTTTTTGCTCCAACAATTTACATTAACAAAAAATATCCTTCTGTTAGTGCCTTGATGTCTGGGATGGATTCCTTTGTCTTGACTCTTGAGTATAGTGTGTTTCTGACTCTCATTTGTCAGTTTTGTTGAATTTTATGCTCATAACTTGAGAAACTTTTATTATAAGTGTACACTGTTTTATTTTTTAATGTTGTTCGACTGATTACTGCAAGGAACCTTGTGGAGGTATTGAATGTGCTTGCTTGATGGATTGAAGATCAAAACTCGAATGCCTTCTAACTTCATATCCCACGAGTCTATGATTACTTGTGGCTTGCTGAAGATGGCATGAAGATGCAGGTGATTATTGCTTGTTCTGTGGCTCATTTCCTTTTACTTAGTTAACTCCCTATTAGGCAGCTACTGCACCAGCAATCCAGTTATGCAAATATAGCTTATGGATGTAAAGTTGTACAGAAGTTGACATGGATAAACTAGCTTCATATATAGTTGGTGCCCAATATATCCAAGCTTTATACAATATTGTGGAACCCACAATGTTTCACGCACATAGAGAAATACAGTTGGTAACTGAAATATAGGAATGGTTCATGTTAAAATAGGATATGTCAATCTCTACTTATCTCGATGAAGAAGGCAGTCTAGAAGATCACGAGGGAAAGGTATAAACACAAAACAAACTTTACTCGCAAATTCTGTTGGAACACTGTTGGAACACGTTTAAATAACTATCTTATTTAAACAAGGTTTATGTATGTCCGTAACAACGTACATGTAACTGACTATACTACTATGAAGAAGGTAAGGGGGTAGGTTGACCCTCTCTGGTTCTGCCTTTCCTATCTCTGACAAATGGACTCGACACTTTTGGCACAACAATCCACGCATGTCCTCCTCCAGCCCTTCCCCGCCTCTCACTTCAACCGCACCGCGCTTCGCGTGCCACGACCTCTAGCCACCTGCTGCCCCCGAGCCTACCTCTCGACGCGATTCGCGGTCGCACACACCCGATGCCCTGTCCCGAGCCTGCCTTCCGATGCCACCTCCCTCGCTTGCCGCCAAGAGTTCGGTTAATAACATTACTAAACAATAACATATGTATACACAAGTGTGACTCGTCGATTGATAACACCAGTAAATGATGATCTATGCGTGCACAAGTGTCACCCGTTGCAACGCACGGGCATATACCTAGTAAACAATGATATTGTGTTCAATGGTAAAGTATGATGGCTCCTACAACCAAGTTCAAATAGCATCAAATACACTAACTTAGCCTGAGGAATAAAAACATGGGTATGCAGTCCAACTAAAACTAGATCCGCACAAACAGAAGGCTACTAAACCTTGAGCAGCTATTACACTAATGACTCAGCAATAGATCTAGCATCCACAGCTTAAGTATGCTAATGAATGGTAGGATAGGACCCAATACTCTTCCTTTTCCCGGGCGTGTGAGTGATGGACGATCCCCCAATCCTGCGTCCACCACTCATCACTCTCCCCCCACTCATCTCTCCTGCCCCGCCACCCCACCAGCGATGGCCCTGTGCGCCGCCGCTGCCTCCACGGCCACCGCCTCCGCGTCGGCCCATCTATCGGCCTCCACCGCTCGCCCGCGGGGCCCCTCCTCGACGTCGCTGCCGTCGTCCTTCGTCGGCGCGTTCCCGTGCGCGGTCGCTGCGAGGACGAGGAGGAGGCGCGCGGCGGCGGCGGCGGCCCGCGCCACCGTCACGGTGCGCGCGGAGGCCAGGAAGAGCGTGCTGATCGTGAACACCAACGGCGGCGGGCACGCCGTCATCGGGTTCTACTTCGCCAAGGAGCTGCTCGCCGCCGGGCACGCCGTCACCGTGCTCACCGTCGGCGACGAGGCCTCCGACAAGATGAAGAAACCCCCGTTCTCCCGCTTCTCGGTAACCCGGCCGATCTTTGCTGCCGCGTTAGGCTTAGGCGTCGGCGGTTTCGTTCTTGGTCTCGAACTCGATCGAGCTTTTGACGGACTGGACTGTTTCGTCGTTCGTGTGGTGTGCAGGAGCTGACGAGCGCCGGCGGGAGGACGGTGTGGGGTGACCCGGCTGACGTCGGCGCGGCCGTGGGAGGCGCGTCGTTCGACGTCGTCCTCGACAACAACGGCAAGGACCTCGACGCCGTCAAGTACGTCCGAGACTCCTCGCGCCCCCTCTGCATTTCGCTTCGCCATATGCAGACAGCAGACATCGACGAATGCATGCGTGTCTCGCTGGTGACTGTGCCGCTATGCGTGCGTCCGCAGGCCGGTGGCGGACTGGGCCAAGACGGCCGGCGTGGGGCAGTTCCTGTTCATCAGCAGCGCGGGCATCTATAAGCCGACGGAGGAGCCGCCGCACGTGGAGGGGGTAACGATGCACGCCCGCCTGCGCGCTCAGCCAGCATCCCATGCATCCGTGACTGACTGCCAAAGCAACAATGGCGCGCGCAGGACGCCGTGAAGGAGAGCGCCGGCCACGTGGGCGTGGAGAAGTACATCGCGGAGCAGTTCGGCAGCTGCTGGGCGTCGTTCCGGCCGCAGTACATGATCGGCTCCGGCAACAACAAGGACTGCGAGGAGTGGTTCTTCGACAGTAATAAACAGCCCAGCCTTGGATTCATTCTCATTATTCTCCTCTCTTCTCCGACGACCATGACGACCTCCATGGTCCGTCCATGCAGGGATCGTGCGGAACCGGCCGGTGCCGATCCCGGGGAACGGGATGCAGCTGACCAACGTGGCGCACGTCCGGGACCTGTCCAGCATGCTGTCGCTGGCCGTGGAGAAGCCCGGCGCGGCGGCCGGCAGGGTCTTCAACTGCGTGTCGGACCGCGCCGTGACGCTGGCCGGCATGGCCAAGCTGTGCGCGGCGGCCGCGGGCGCCGACGCCGTGGATATCGTGCTCTACGACCCCGCCGCCGTCGGCGTCGACGCCAAGAAGGCCTTCCCGTTCCGCAACATGGTAAGCGGCTGATGATTCCCCGGCCGTTGTTCGTTTCTAATCTTACCACGGCCTGGGTGGGCGATTAGCCGATCGCCCGATCAATGCTGCTGGCTGGACTGAACCGGGCACTGGCAGCATTTCTACTCGGAGCCCCGGGCGGCGAAGGAGGCGCTGGGGTGGACGAGCACCACCAACCTGCCGGAGGACCTCAAGGAGAGGTACGCCGAGTACGCCGCCAGCGGCCGCGGCGACAAGCCCATGGCCTTCGACCTCGACGACGTGATCCTCGCTGCCGTCGGCAAGGCGCCGGCGAGCGTCGCCGTATAGTATAGTATAATAACACCCGGCCGGCACCGACAGCGCCGCACCACACCATCGTCTATACTCTATACTCCCGGTGGCGTCCGGTTTAGAGATTTCTCTCGTAAAAACTATAAAAACTACGTACGCCCGACATGCACGATGTCGCAAACGAACGTTACAAAATACGACAAACATTTTTTTTTGTTTTTTCGCTTTGGTTTTTGTACAAGGATGAAGAGAGGAAAACATGTTTGTCCACGACTGATCGACTGTTTGTTTGTTGAATGTAGATGGCTATGTATAGCTCAACGTGGATTTCTGAACAACAACGGGGTGGTGGCGCAGTTGGCTAGCGCGTAGGTCTCATAGCTGAAATGCGAGTGATCCTGAGGTCGAGAGTTCGAGCCTCTCTCACCCCAGAGCAATGATAGATTTCTGCGCTCGTAGTGATTGGTTGGGTCCATCACAGCCGTCTGATTCCCAGACGGATAAGACGCGCATCTGAGCTCTCTTTTATTTTTTTTATTAAATTTAAAAAATACGGACCTCATGTGATATCCACGCTATTTTTTTCTATAAAATCTCTCTTCCAAGTTCCAACGATCCACCATATTTAGACATGTCAAGAATGTCAACAGAGAATTCCAAACTCGATGTCAATAGAGAATTCTAAACCGGGCTTGGACACATCAACCACATTCCCACGAAGTTATAGCCATACCCGTACTCATCTCAATTCGAGTATCGGGTCTTCAATAAATTCTCATCCTCTAAAAAAAGTATGATCATATTATATTTTATATGAAATTGACAACCACACAACACGTAACAATGATACATCACAAATAAATTTGATATGTAACAAGCAAAGACATCGTTTAGCCATATAACAACAACAAAAATAAAGTGACATGTGATGAAGATATCAGAGGCAACAATCTTAGGATTCATGTCATCATATTGCCAAGAAGAGAAGAACAAGACATAATCCACATTTCTAGAGATAGGGAATATTGGACCACTTCAAACATGCACAGGTACTAAGGACCAGTTCAAACATGTTGAATCCATTCATTGTACTGGTACAACAAACTGGTGAGAATTACATTCCATGACATTAGCTTCATTGAAATCAATGGATGAAGTTATGCAACATACTCCCAGCATGCATTATCACCTGAAAATTCATCCAATCAGCAGCAGTCCATTATGAAAGATACAAGTCATTTTTAAGGCTATATAAAAATAGTTAGAATAAGAACAGAAAAGAGAACTTCAACTTACAGATAACAAATAGAGATGGCAATGGGTACCCGCGACCGATGATAGAGCTTCTTCTAAGTTTAGTGCGAAAGCTTTTAATGCCTTTCTTCCTTTATCTAGTGGAGGCGAGATGGGGAGTAGTGTGTTCCTCCTCAGCAGTCAACCCTCGGATCCATGTCTTCTTTCGTAGATCCGCGTCTTCTGCTGTGACGGAACCTCCCAAGTAATTAGGCCCACCTACAGTTGTCCTTGTCTAACAGACATCAGACACCCTTTAGATGTTCGTAAGTCACTTGACAAGTTCGGTATCTTTCCTTACCTTACCAGGAACGTCTCACCCGTCTTGCAGACATTACAGAACATCAGAGATAAAGACATGCGAAAGCAATTACATAAACTTACATTTATTTCAAAAGCAAGCTTGAGTTATGTTATTACAGACCAGAACTAAAAGTGAGTGCAGAGTAGTAATATTATACAAACCAAGGGAGGCACAAACTCCTCCCGATAAGCTATAAGCAAAAGATCCTATGTGGAGGACCGAGTCCTCCCGCACTTCAGTCTTGTTTTTCTTCTTTGGGAACCACCTTGGCACAGAAGCATCAAAAGTCTGCTACTTCCTCACCTAAAAACAACGAAGGGATAAACCCTGAGTATGGAATTACTCAGCAAGTCTTACCCGACTAAAGAAAAGACTCTCAAGGGTATGCTGGTTATGTGGGAGTCAAGGTAAGGCTTTTCAATATTCAAAGACTCTGTTTTGCAGAAATGCTTACTAAAGTGGATCCTTAAAAATCCAATTTTATTTGTCAAGTTAAGTAAAATTACCTGCACTAGAGTTCTTTCTACCCTAGTTCAATTACTGGTCCTGCACTAGCCAATTTCTTAACAAAAGCCCATCGTCTTTATTAGAATGCTACGTGTAGGGCAGTGACCAAGTCTTCATAACCGCGAAGGTACGGCGATCCGAATCGATTATACTCAGCTGAGGATCTCCAATCACACGACATATGTAGCACTTAACCCTTGCATATGTCAACCCGCCACCGGGGTTCTTAAGACCGGATCAGGTTCACGCAAACCGAGAGCACAGATAAACCACCGTCCAACCTCTTGCCACGGAGGGTACACGCTACTCTCGCCACCGCTCCACGCCCATTTCGTGTTATCTTATTCCGGCCTTAGTCTGCCCGAGGCAAGGCTTACCCATGACGAGGCATGTGACCAGTTAAAGGGTCCTCGATCATCAAGCCTACATCGACAAGGTCCTTAATCGACTCAGACGGAGACACTACACCGAGACTCTCTTCTCGTGCAAGTCACCCGCCCGGTCTCAACTTAATTATTTCAAACCCAAAGTTTGGTACCTGGCAGAGGTACATCTTTTCCGATGTTGAACCTATCAAGGCCTTTGATAGATCCATCATCAAGTTTTATTTTCGAAAAACATCCCACCCACTTTTGCCACATCATATTTTGTAAAAACAAAACCTTTTGTTTTTCTAAAGCAAAGCTAAGCATCAAAAAGCTTTTGTAAAACAAGTGATCAAGGAAGGTAATCAAATTCAAGGAAGGTAATGCAGGAATGGTTTTATCAAGCAACTCCTATCACCTAATGCAGCAATCAAGTGAGAAAGATTTTAAAACAGCAAGGAAGGTGGCAAATGCACCGGGGCTTGCCTTCGTTTACAGGTGATTCGGGTTCGGATCCACAGATATCGAAGTAGAAACTATTCCCGGCCTGGGATTCCGAAGGTGGTGGTGTCCTGTCTTTCGGTGACTTCTATCTCTTCTTCAAGTTCTAATCATAACCATACATAAGTATAAGAATGGATGCCATGTGATGCTCATGAGGATGCAAAGATAGCATAAACTTATTATTTATGTCTTGAATACAACTTTCCTTCACGGAGTTCCGGGAACTTAGGGTTTCCGGAGTCGGTAAAGGAGTTCATAGGACAGGGGGGTGGTGTTTTGGGTTTGGTAATCAAACAAGGTCCAAAACAATTCAAACCTTACCCAAGGCTTCTAAATAATGTGAAAAGCTTACATAAAAAGTTTGGGCAATTTTTGGGATTATCATTTAATTTCTAAAAATCCAGAACTGTTAGTTTAAGCTATTTTAAATGCCTCAAGATTTCTTATTTCCCCTAAAAATCACAAACTTATTTTTATTAAATACTATGGAAAATAAGAAGCCTAGGAAAATTGGTCTCATATTTTTAGGATTTTTCTGTAATTTTCTATATATTTTTAAAGATCCACTGAAAAAGAAAAAGGAAAAGGTGTAACAGTATTGGGCTCAAACTGACTTAGGCGGCCCAACCTCGCGCAGAAGCGCGCCCGCGTACGCGCCCGCGCCTGCGTTGGCCATTTTGCAGAAGGGCCCTCGGGTTATAGACTAACTGGATACAAGTTCGTTTACTGTTTCTTGTGTCGCTGACCGTTTGCAGTGAAGTCCCTCGGTTTCTATTTATTCGCAGGGTGAAGTCCTCGTCGTCGAGCGGCGCTGCAGAGCTCCGGCGAGCTCACGCACCGGTCGATTTACGCAAGGACCGGCGCTAATCTTTGGTAGAGATCAAATCTGAGACCTAACGAGGGTTTTCCCTCAAACAATTTCATGAATAGCTACCCGGTTTGCTCTGGCTACGGCGACCGCGGGCATCGGGGAAGAACACGGGCGTTCACGGCGACCCAGGGTGGTTTAGCTCCATTAGGTGGGTCGTAGAGCTTGAGGAGGGTCTAGGGACACTAGAACAAGCAACAGAGACACTGGAACTAACCTGAGTTGGGCTGGCCACGGGGAGGTGTTCATCGCGGCGGCGGAAAACCAATTTGGGGGAAACGAGAAATTTGCGAGCTCTAGGGGGTGATTCGAAGCACGAGTTGCTTCACTGGTTGCGTAACTACCTAAAGGAGCGGATGGTGGTGGCAATTTATAGCCTCTAACGGCGGTGGCGCCCAATTTTACCGGGATGTGCTGGCGGTCGGAGAGAACAATGGTACTGGCGCGTGGAAGATATGGCTTTCACGGTGGCGGCTCCTCCGGCGATCACCGGCCAGGTATAGGATGGTTAGCTGCGACGTGGTAAGGCGTTTGGACACGCGGCGGACGGCAGGGATGACTCAACAGCGGTGAAACCTCATCCGCGCGATCGGTGAACAAGGAGAGGAGTACCACGGCTGACCGAGGTGGCACCCAGCTCACCGGCGGCAATGATCCATTTCCCCGCGGCGTTATCTACTTACCCGGGCGTGAATCTTGACGCCGGTCGGCACGGATCACGACGGAGGTCATCGGCGGTGAGCCGAGCTGTCGATCTGATCCCCACAGGTCTACTGTACCATGGGACATCTTCGTCAGTCACCTGAACCGACCTCCTTCCATCGACTAGTTCTCATAATTCTTGTGAATAACCGGGCAAGATTCCTTAATAAAGTTCGTTCTTGATTCAACAGTCTTCAATTCTTATACATGACATTTGGGTCAAGACCGAGGGAATCCAAAGATATGGCGCATCAAACTTGCACTCATCTCACTGGAACCTTATTTTATCCTTAGGTTCAGTTTCAGTTTTGTAATCCAGTTCTGACAGAGCGACTTTGAGTAGATTTTTCTCCAATTTTTGTATAACAACAGCAGGAGGTGTCTGCATCCAAGTTGCTCATTTATAGTAGCCCTACAACTTTGTTAGAGCAATCCTAGGTAGATTCCCACGGGATCTTAGTCGAAATGGCTCTTAACCTTGGATCAAAGTCACTGTCCAACAGAAGTTCAGTCTATATTGGCCTGACAGTCCAACTTCAGGCATGATTATCTTCAGTTTTTCCTTAACAACAATGCTCACACCTTTAAGCAAAGTTGTTCTCCATTAATTGGTCTACAAACTTGTTGTGGTCACTTTGGGCAAAATCCCTATATTTTAAAAGATACAGGGCTCCAAAGTTGAACCAACTAAACTGAATTTCAGACTTTGAATGAAACCTAAGTGAGGTCCATTTTGCATTTAAGTCCAAAACTTAGGGTTTGGCTTTCAAGTCCACATATTTGTGAACCAAATGACTTAAAATACTTATTTGGCTTGGTTTTTGCACTTTAACCCAAAAGTGGGCTAATTTTGCACATAAGCCCCTAGGGTTTGGTTTCAGGGTTTTCCAGGGTTGCAATTAGGGTTTCTGGTATCCCAGGGGTATAAAAGTGATTCAAGTTTATTCTTGGGGTCATTTTATGACTTTTACCCTAAAGCTTTTAGGTTTTCTCAACTTGGGTTAAGTTTTACCCCTTTAACCACTATTTAGGGTTAAGTCCTTTAACCAGGGTTCTATTTGCAAAAACATTAAAACAATACAACTTGTTTGAAATTTTTACCTAGTGAATGCACTCTAGGTGTGTCAAACATATGCAATGCCAATGCTTATGATGCCATGCTCAAGTTTTAGTTATAGTAACACCAGGGGTGTTACATCCTTCCCCCCATAAAAGAATCTCGTCCCGAGATTAAGATCCTAGGGTAGGTAATGGTAAAGGAAACACATCACATTTTTATTTCTTAAATTCTGGTACAAGGCAGGGGTGATGTGGGGGTCACTTCTTTATTACAATAACTATATACACTTTACAAATTACAGGAGGCTAGAAAGCCTGGGAAATTCTTATTCAAGAAGTCTTGAGTTTCCCAAGTAGCTTCATCTTCAGAATGCTGGTTCCACTGTATCTTGTAGAACTTGAGAGTCTTTCTTCGGGTGATCCTATCCTTTTGATCCAGAACTCGAATAGGATGTTCCGAGTATGTTAAATCTGGTTCCAGGACAACATCAGTCACTTCAACGGTTCGATCAGGAACCCGAAGACACTTTTTCAATTGTGACACGTGGAACACATTATGCACAGCAGACAATGTTTCGGGGAGCTGAAGTCGGTATGCCACTGGTCCACATTGCTCAAGCACCAGGAATGGACCAATGTACCTGGGTGCAAGCTTCCCTTTAACCCCAAAACGCGATACACCTTTCATTGGTGAGACCTTCAAGTAAACATAGTCTCCTTCCAGGAAATATAAGGGCCTTCGCCGTGTGTCTGCATAACTCTTCTGACGAGCTTGTGCCTTTTCATATTATAAATAATTCTCTGAACCTTTTCTTCGACCTCTTTCACCATAACTGGCCTAAAGAAGTACCTTTCCCCAGGTTCAGACCATTTTAGCGGAGTACGACACCGTCGTCCATACAAAGCTTCAAAGGGGTGCCATCTTAATGCTTTCTTGATAGCTATTATTATGTGAAAACTCCGCTAAGGGCAAACATTCATCCCATTTCTGTGGGAATTCCAGAACACATGCCCGTAGCATATCTTCCAGTACTTGGTTTACCCTCTCAGTCTGCCCACTGGTTTGAAGATGATAGGTCGAGCTGTGGAGCAACTTAGTACCCAGGGATTTATGAAGTTTTTCCCAAAATTTGGATACGAACTGAGGTCCACGATCCGACACTATGGTCTTTGGAACACCATGCAGACTAAGAATATGAGCAATGTATAATTGGGCATAGACAGTAGCCGGGTGATTTGTCTTGACTGGCAGAGAATGAGTAATTTTCGTAAGCCGATCAACAATAACCCAGATAGAGTCATACCCTTTTGTAGTCCTGGGTAATCCCACGATAAAGTCCATACAATATCTTCCCCTTTCCATGTTGGGATAGGTAAGGATTGTAATGGACCAACAGTCTTCATATATATGGCCTTGACTCGTTTACAAGTGTCACATCTAGCCACATAGTGTGCAATTTCAATTTGCATCTTTGCCCACCAGAAGAACTCATAAGGTTCCATGTGTGCAACTTGCTTTTTCTGATGACACTGTACTATCTGAGTCTGTTGGGTGGCAATTATGCAACTTTACCCAATAGAATCAGATGCACCATCTTGGGTAAAACACACAAGAAGAGGTTTACCAACAAGCGGTTACAGTAGGTTCATAGCACACGAGACGGGTGTGAATGTCGAATAACATCACGGATAACTCGTGTTAGCCAGGGAATCCAAGTCCACGAAAGGTGATATAGATTCAAGAAAAATCACCAGCGGAGGGATCTAAAAATGCGGACTTTGCAACCAGTCCATTTTATCCAGCACTAGTCATGGATCGGCATGATCACACATGCAGGAAAAACATGTGTGAGGTGGTCGAGGCGCGACTAGAGCGATAATTTACTGGTCAACTTAACTTGACTTTGGTAAGTACTTTCTTTGTAGTGGGTTGAACCAAAGTGAGTTTAGACAACTCGATAAAATGATCTCTAAACTCAGCATTCGTTCAACGGGCAGTTACAAGTTAGTCAAAACCAACTTGTTGAACTACTTTTGACATTAAGCAAATCCTCTCAGTACCATTGGTAAGCCAAGGGGTTGAGAGTTCACATTTGCAAGCAAAAAGGTCATGCATTTGGGTAAAAATCCATTTGGTCATGTGGTTCATTCGTTTCTCCATGCAAGATGAATTATCCACTTGGTTAGGGAATGCATGGATTAATTAGGAGAGCGAATGAACAAACTCCTGCATTTCAGCAGCAGGGAAAGTCAATCTCCAGTTGAGAGCTAATTAGTTGTTTTCCAACACTAAAAAGCTCCAAGGCTTCACCTTTACACAAAGGATGCAAAGGGAACTTGTGTGAGTAGTCACTACCAAGATCAAAAGAAATAAGACCACATATGAAAGTGGTATGCCCTTTTGATCCAATGGAAATGACAGATGTTGCTTGATCTCTTATCAAACAACATAGAAATTGTTTCAAGGAAGGAGTCCACAGAAGATCACATATCAGTGTAGTTTCACAATGGATCATGACCAGAGACCTTGATACCAACATGCGCCAAGCAGCAGAATCCTGTGTGTACATTCACAGGAGGCCCTCAGCTTCGTTGCAGTACCATACGTTCTTAACCATGACACCATTACAAAACTGGCACCAATACTGAATCTCACACAACACAATTAAACTAATCAAGGATGACAAGGTACAAAAGAGACTCCACCTGTAAGAACGATTACAAGTAGAGATCCAAATAGATCATGGCCCAAGGAAGTGAACAAGGCATGGCCATAACCTAAACTTGATGAAAGAAGTAGGATGGGAGACTGTTAATTCAGCCCAAGCATATTTCTATGCCCATCATAGGGATCACAAGGTCAATGATTAAGTTGGTAGGCCTTCGATAGATATGAAGGAACTAAAGGCATCAAATTCAAAGAAATGGTCGGACATATCTTTTCTAGGTTGGGTTAATAGAGCAACACGACGATCCGCGAGGAGAGGCCAAATACACTAGAGACTTCAACCTGCATCAGCTGATCAAGAGAATGGCTCTAAAAGGAGGCACGACTTGAGATCCTTGTTTGAAGTCTAGGTATACTCTAGGTCCGACAAAGAAATTATCTAGGCATTTACTTGTATGGGTTTGGTCATGATGTGATAACGGAAAATTCGACTTTGGGTCGGGTCATGGTTCACTAAATACGAATATAGCCTAATTCTTGGGTTTAGGCAATCAAGTCATCAACTCTCTATTAGCCATACTCAACCTGATGGTTCTCGGATCAAGGTTGAGAATTGCTTTTTGCTGGACTAACCAGTTCATGCCCAAAATGACATCTATGTCTTGGCTTTTCAGAACAACCATATTAGTAGGAAAGTCCCGTCTGGCCAATGTTAAGGGCACCTGGTAAGCCACTTTTTTTACTTTTGGTAGCTTTACTGTCGGGCGTAGAAAACCATTCGTCAACCAACTTCATAGAGGGAGGGGGCCTGAAAAGGTCCAGTTCACGATCAAGTGCTTCTCCCGCTACATGAGAAGGTCTGGCTTCTGTCCCGACAAGATTCGCAGGGACGTTCGGGTGCAGTTGTGAATACAACACATGAACTTCTTCATGTAGTGTATTATAATAGACCTGCAAGTTATCCATGGCTAAGCTAAGCTCCTCCACACGGGCTCGAGCTTTGGCTTCCTTAGCCCAGACGAGTAAACGAGAGTTAACCACCCAATCGAGTGCTAAATCTCATTTCACGAGTTGGTCTTGCAAGTAGCGGATGGCTGCATCCGCGATCCATAGATCATTCCCGTGACGGAATTCTGATTGAAGTAGTTCGACTTGTGCTTCCAGATCCCCGATAGAATCATTGCTACCACTGCTACTTTCTTCATGTCTTGGGGCAAGTTAATGGCGGAATATGCCAATAGGTCTAGTAGATTTGCGCGCGGTCTTTCTGATGCGCGACAACATTTCTCTAAGGGGGAAATTTTATTAATATAGTGCTTAGCATTATGCATGTATAATTACAGAATCAACCTTAGTTGATTCAACCTTCTATACATTGCACTCTTCCTATCTGGTCTTTAAGATAGACTCTTCAGAATACTTAGGTAAGAAGAGAAAAGAATTTTTAGGTAAGACTTTCGAAAATCCTTTTGAAGATGCCTCATAATATCTGCAAAGAAGGGCTACGCTCCGATACCAGCTGTGACGGAACCTCCCAAGTAATTAGGCCCACCTACAGTTGTCCTTGTCTAACAGACATCAGACACCCTGTAGATGTTCCTAAGTCATTTGACAAGTTCGGTATCTTTCCTTACCTTACCAGGAACGTCTCACCCGTCTTGCAGACATTACAGAACATCGGAGATAAAGACATGCGGAAGCAATTACATAAACTTACATTTATTTCAAAAGCAAGCTTGAGTTATGTTATTACAGACCAGAACTAAAAGTGAGTGCAGAGTAGTAATATTATACAAACCAAGGGAGGCACAAACTCCTCCCGATAAGCTATAAGCAAAAGATCCTATGTGGAGGACCGAGTCCTCCCGCACTTCAGTCTTGTTTTTCTTCTTTGGGAACCACCTTGGCACAGAAGCAGCAAAAGTCTGCTACTTCCTCACCTAAAAACAACGAAGGGATAAACCCTGAGTATGGAATTACTCAGCAAGTCTTACCCGACTAAAGAAAAGACTCTCAAGGGTATGCTGGTTATGTGGGAGTCAAGGTAAGGCTTTTCAATATTCAAAGACTCTGTTTTGCAGAAATGCTTACTAAAGTGGATCCTTAAAAATCCAATTTTATTTGTCAAGTGACTTAGGAACATCTACAGGGTGTCTGATGTCTGTTAGACAAGGACAACTGTAGGTGGGCCTAATTACTTGGGAGGTTCCGTCACAGCAAACTCAGCTGTGACGGAACCTCCCAAGTAATTAGGCCCACCCACAGTTGTCCTTGTCCAACGGACCTCAGACAACCCTGTAGGTGCCCCTGAACTACTTGACAAGCTCGGTATCTTTCCTTACCTTACCAGGAACGTTTCACCCGTCTTGCAGACATTACAGAACATCGGAGACATAGAAGTGCGGAAGCAATTACATAAACTTACATTTATTTAGAAAGTAAGATCAAGTTACTTATTACAGACCAGAGCTATAAACGAGTGCTGAGTATTATTATTACACATATCAAGGGAGGCAAAAACTCCTCCCGATAGCTTTCAAACAAAAAGACCCTATATGGAGGACCACGTCCTCCCGCAGCTTCACTCTTGTTTTTCTTCATTAGATACCACCTTGGAGCAAAAGCAACAAAAATTTGTCGCTTCCTCACCTAAAAACAACAAAGGGATAAACCCTGAGTATGGAATTACTCAGCAAGTCTTACCCGACTAAGGAAAAGACTCTCAAGGGTATGCTGGATAAATAGGAGTCAAGGAGAGGCTTTAGCAAAAATCAACTTATACTTTTGCAGAAGTAGCTTACTAAAGTGAGTCCTTATTTTCAATCTTTTACGCCATATTAAGTATTAATAGACTCTATTTGCATCCAGTCTAATTTCAACATCTCATCAATACAACATCATTTTTATCCATAGTGTTCACATCCTGACTTTAGGTTGCAGGGCAGTGACCAAGTCTTCATAACCGCGAAGGTACGGCGATCCGAATCGATTATACTCAGCTGAGGATCTCCAATCACACGAAATATGTAGCACTTAACCCTTGCATATGTCAACCCGCCACCGGGGTTCTTAAGACCGGATCAGGTTCACGCAAACCGAGAGCACAGATACACCACCGTCCAGCCTCTTGCCACGGAGGGTACACGCTACTCTCGCCACCGCTCCACGCCCATTTCGTGTTATCTTATTCCGGCCTTAGTCTGCCCGAGGCAAGGCTTACCCATGACGAGGCATGTGACCAGTTAAAGGGTCCTCGATCATCAAGCCTACATACGCGTTAATCCTTAATCAACCTGGGTAGAACATCACCTGTTCCTAACCCAAGTCTCGATTTACATACTTCCATCCTTAGGATTGTTTCTGTTCCCAAGGATGAAAAGAGCATCACAGGGAGCTTTGCAGTAAGATCCCACCATTGCTCCAAATGAAAATATTCTTGCAGGTAGAAGCCATCCTCTCCCGAGTTAAATTGAGGACAACCTCTATCCACAAGATCTAAGCAAGGCTAAGCATTTTTGTAAATCATAATTTTGATACTTCACAGAAGTATCTATAAAGGTATGGATATCAAGGAAAGCAATGCATCAAAGGGTTTCAAGCAATTCCTATGAACCTAATGCACATTTCACTAGACTTAAGTGTGCAAAAAGTATTTTAAAAACACAAGGAAAGGGGTTGCATGCACCGGGGCTTGCCTTTGTTAGTAGGTGAGTCAGGCTCGGACTCGTAGATGTCGAAGTAGAGCCAAGTCTCTGCTTGAGATTCCAAGGTGGTGGTGTCTTCTCTTGAGTCACCTCACTCTCTTCTTCGTTTTCTAAATATAACCATATAGGTATATATATAAGAATGAAAGCCATGTAATGCTCATGAGAGTGCAAAGGTAATAAAGATTTATTAACTAAGTCTTGAATACAACTTTCCTTCACGGAACTCCGAGAACTTAGGGTTTCCGGAGTCGGTAAAGGAGTTCAAAGGGCAGGGGGGTGTTTTGGGGTTTGGTGATCAAACAAGGTCCAAATCAATTCAAACTCTACCCAAGGCTTCTAAATAATGTGAAAAGCTTACATAAAAAGTTTGGGCAATTTTGGGATTATCATTTAATTTCTAAAAATCCAGAACTGTTAGTTTAAGCTATTTTAAATGCCTCAAGATTTCTTATTTCCCCTAAAAATCACAAACTTATTTTTATTAAATACTATGGAAAATAAGAAGCCTAGGAAAATTGGTCTCATATTTTTAGGATTTTCCTGTAATTTTCTATATATTTTTAAAGATCCACTGAAAAAGAAAAAGGAAAAGGTGTAACAGTATTGGGCTCAAACTGACTTAGGCGGCCCAACCTCGCGCAGAAGCGCGCCCGCGTATGCGCCCGCTCCTGCGTTGGCCATCTTGCAGAAGGGCCCTCGGGTTATAGACTAACTGGATACAAGTTCGTTTACTGTTTCTTGTGTCGCTGACCGTTTGCAGTGAAGTCCCTCGGTTTCTATTTATTCGCAGGGTGAAGTCCTCGTCGTCGAGCGGCGCAGCAGAGCTCCGGCGAGCTCACGCACCGGTCGATTTACGCAAGGACCGGCGCTAATCTTTGGTAGAGATCAAATCTGAGACCTAACGAGGGTTTTCCCTCAAACAATTTCATGAATAGCTACCCGGTTTGCTCTGGCTACGGCGACCGCGGGCATCGGGGAAGAACACGGGCGTTCACGGTGACCCAGGGTGGTTTAGCTCCATTAGGTGGGTCGTAGAGCTTGAGGAGGGTCTAGGGACACTAGAACAAGCAACAGAGACACTGGAACTAACCTGAGTTGGGCTGGCCACGGGGAGGTGTTCATCGCGGCGGCGGAAAACCAATTTGGGAGAAACGAGAAATTTGCGAGCTCTAGGGGGTGATTCGAAGCACGAGTTGCTTCACTGGTTGCGTAACTACCTAAAGGAGCGGATGGTGGCGGCAATTTATAGCCTCTAACGGCGGTGGCGCCCAATTTTACCGGGATGTGCTGGCGGTCGGAGAGAACAATGGTACTGGCGCGTGGAAGATATGGCTTTCACGGTGGCGGCTCCTCCGGCGATCACCGGCCAGGTATAGGATGGTTAGCTGCGACGTGGTAAGGCGTTTGGACACGCGGCGGACGGCAGGGATGACTCAACAGCGGTGAAACCTCATCCGCGCGATCGGTGAACAAGGAGAGGAGTACCACGGCTGACCGAGGTGGCACCCAGCTCACCGGCGGCAATGATCCATTTCCCTGCGGCGTTATCTACTTACCCGGGCGTGAATCTTGACGCCGGTCGGCACGGATCACGACGAAGGTCATCGGCGGTGAGCCGAGCTGTCGATCTGATCCCCACAGGTCTACTGTACCATGGGACATCTTCGTCAGTCACCTGAACCGACCTCCTTCCATCGACTAGTTCTCATAATTCTTGTGAATAACCGGGCAAGATTCCTTAATAAAGTTCGTTCTTGATTCAACAGTCTTCAATTCTTATACATGACATTTGGGTCAAGACCGAGGGAATCCAAAGATATGGCGCATCAAACTTGCACTCATCTCACTGGAACCTTATTTTATCCTTAGGTTCAGTTTCAGTTTTGTAATCCAGTTCTGACAGAGCGACTTTGAGTAGATTTTTCTCCAATTTTTGTATAACAACAGCAGGAGGTGTCTGCATCAAAGTTGCTCATGTATAGTAGCCCTACAACTTTGTTAGAGCAATCCTAGGTAGATTCCCACAGGATCTTAGTCGAAATGGCTCTTAATCTTGGATCAAAGTCACTGTCCAACAGAAGTTCAGTCTATATTGGCCTGACAGTCCAACTTCAGGCATGATTATCTTCAGTTTTTCCTTAACAACAATGCTCACACCTTTAAGCAAAGTTGTTCTCCATTAATTGGTCTACAAACTTGTTGTGGTCACTTTGGGCAAAATCCCTATATTTTAAAAGATACAGGGCTCCAAAGTTGAACCAACTAAACTGAATTTCAGACTTTGAATGAAACCTAAGTGAGGTCCATTTTGCATTTAAGTCCAAAACTTAGGGTTTGGCTTTCAAGTCCACATATTTGTGAACCAAATGACTTAAAATACTTATTTGGCTTGGTTTTTGCACTTTAACCCAAAAGTGGGCTAATTTTGCACATAAGCCCCTAGGGTTTGGTTTCAGGGTTTTCGAGGGTTCCAATTAGGGTTTCTGGTATCCGAGGGGTATAAAAGTGATTCAAGTTTATTCTTGGGGTCATTTTATGACTTTTACCCTAAAGCTTTTAGGTTTTCTCAACTTGGGTTAAATTTACCCCTTTAACCACTATTTAGGGTTAAGTCCTTTAACTAGGGTTCTATTTGCAAAAACATTAAAACAATACAACTTGTTTGAAATTTTTACCTAGTGAATGCACTCTAGGTGTGTCAAACATATGCAATGCCAATGCTTATGATGCCATGCTCAAGTTTTAGTTATAGTAACACCAGGGGTGTTACCAAATGCTTACTAAAGTGGATCCTTAAAAATCCAATTTTATTTGTCAAGTTAAGTAAAATTACCTGCACTAGAGTTCTTTCTACCCTAGTTCAATCACTGGTCCTGCACTAGCCAATTTCTTAACAAAAGCCCATCGTCTTTAGTGGAATGCTACGTGTAGGGCAGTGACCAAGTCTTCATAACCACGAAGGTACGGCGATCCGAATCGATTATACTCAGCTGAGGATCTCCAATCACACGACATATGTAGCACTTAACCCTTGCATATGTCAACCTGCCACCGGGGTTCTTAAGACCGGATCAGGTTCACGCAAACAGAGAGCACAGATACACCACCGTCCAGCCTCTTGCCACGGAGGGTATACGCTACTCTCGCCACTGCTCCACGCCCATTTCATGTTATCTTATTCCGGCCTTAGTCTGCCCGAGGCAAGGCTTACCCATGACGAGGCATGTGACCAGTTAAAGGGTCCTCGATCATCAAGCCTACAACGACAAGGTCCTTAATCGACTCAGACGGAGACACTACACCGAGACTCTCTTCTCGTGCAAGTCACCCGCCCGGTCTCAACTTAATTATTTCAAACCCAAAGTTTGGTACCTGGCAGAGGTACATCTTTTCCGATGTTGAACCTATCAAGGCCTTTGATAGATCCATCATCAAGTTTTATTTTCGAAAAACATCCCACCCACTTTTGCCACATCATATTTTGTAAAAACAAAACCTTTTGTTTTTCTAAAGCAAAGCTAAGCATCAAAAAGCTTTTGTAAAACAGGTGATCAAGGAAGGTAATCAAATTCAAGGAAGGTAATGCAGGAATGGTTTTATCAAGCAACTCCTATCACCTAATGCAGCAATCAAGTGAGAAAGATTTTAAAACAGCAAGGAAGGTGGCAAATGCACCAGGGCTTGCCTTCGTTTACAGGTGATTCGGGTTCGGATCCACAGATATCGAAGTAGAAACTATTCCCGGCCTGGGATTCCGAAAGTGGTGGTGTACTGTCTTTCGGTGACTTCTATCTCTTCTTCACGTTCTAATCATAACCATACATAAGTATAAGAATGGATGCCATGGGATGCTCATGAGGATGCAAAGATAGCATAAACTTATTATTTATGTCTTGAATACAACTTTCCTTCACGGAGTTCCGGAAACTTAGGGTTTCCGGAGTCGGTAAAGGAGTTCATAGGACAGGGGGGTGGTGTTTTGGGTTTGTGAAAGGGAATTAGGCTTACACCTAGTTCCTACATAATTTTGGTGGTTGAATTGCCCAACACAAATCTTTGGACTAACTAGTATGCCCAAGTGTATAGATTATACAGGTGTAAAAAGTTCACACTCAGCCAATAAAAAGACCAAGTTTTGGATTCAATAAAGGAGCAAAGGGGCAACCGAGGGCACCCCTGGTCTGGCGCACCGGACTGTCCGGTGTGCCACCGGACAGTGAACAGTACCTGTCCGGTGCACCAGGGGACTCAGACTCCAACTCTTCACTCTCGGGAATTCTCGGAAGCCGGCGCGCTATAATTCACCGGACTGTCCGGTGTGCACCGGACATGTCCGGTGCTCCAAGGAAGCTCGGCCTCCTGAACTCGCCAGCCTCGGGTTCGCGCGGCAGCCACTCCGCTATAATTCACCGGACTGTCCGGTGTGCACCGGACTGTCCGGTGTGCCAGCGGAGCAACGGCTCCCTGCGGCGCCAACGGCTCCCTGCGGTGCATTAAATGCGCGCGCAGCGCGCGCAGAAGTCAGAATCGCCCATACCGGTGCACCGGACATCAAACAGTCCATGTCCGGTGTGCACCGGACACCCAGGCGGGCCCACAAGTCAGAAGCTCCAACGGTCGGAATCCAACGGCAACGTTGACGTGGCAGGGGGCACCGGACTGTCCGGTGTGCACCGGACTGTCCGGTGCGCCATCGAACAGAGAGCTCCCAGCAACGGCCACATTTGGTGGTTGGGGCTATAAATACCCCAACCACCCCACCATTCATTGCATCCAAGTTTTCCAACTTCTAACCACTTACAAGAGCTAGGCATTCAATTCTAGACACATACAAAGAGATCAAATCCTCTCCAATTCCACTCAAGCCTTTAGTGACTAGCGAGAGAGATTTGCCGTGTTCTTTTGAGCTCTTGCGCTTGGATCGCATTCTTTCTTTCTCTTTTGCTCTTGTGATCAACACTCAATTGTAACCGAGGCAAGAGGCACCGATTGTGTGGTGGCCCTTGCGGGGAAGTTTTGTTCCCGGTTGATTGAGAAGAAGGAAAGCTCACTCGGTCCGAGGGACCGTTTGAGAGAGGGAAGGGTTGAAAGAGACCCGGCCTTTGTGGCCTCCTCAACGGGGAGTAGGTTTGCAAGAACCGAACCTCGGTAAAACAAATCCACGTGTCACTCTCCTTATTTGCTTGCGATTTGTTTTGCGCCCTCTCTTGCGGACTCATTTATTATTACTAACGCTAACCCCGGCTTGTAGTTGTGTTTATATTTGTAAATTTCAGTTTCGCCCTATTCACCCCCCCCTCTAGGCGACTATCAATTGGTATCAGAGCCCGGTGCTTCATTAGAGCCTAACCGCTCGAAGTGATGTCGGGAGATCACGCCAAGAAGGAGATGGAGACCGGCGAAAAGCCCACTACAAGCTACGGGAGCACTTCATCGGAAGAGTCCCGCACCAAAAGGAGGGAGAAGAAGAAGAGCTCCTCCAACAAAGGGAAGGAGAAGAAATCTTCTTCTCACCACAAAGAGAAGAAGGAAAAATCTTCTTCCCACAAGCCGCATCGGAAAGGCGATAAGCACAAGAGGATGAGGAAGGTGGTCTACTACGAGACCGACACTTCATCAACTTCTACCTCCGACTCCGATGCGCCCTCCGTCACTTCTAAGCGCCAAGAGCGCAAGAAGTATAGTAAGATCCCCCTACGCTACCCTCGCATTCCTAAACATACACCTTTACTTTCCGTCCCATTAGGCAAACCACCAACTTTTAATGGTGAAGATTATGCTATGTGGAGTAATTTGATGCGATTTCATCTAACCTCTCTCCACAAAAGAATATGGGATGTTGTTGAGTATGGTGTACAGGCACCATCAATAGGGGATGAGGACTACGACACGGACGAAGTGGCCCAAATCGAGCACTTCAACTCCCAAGCCGCAACCATCCTCCTTGCCTCCCTAAGCAAGGAGGAATACAACAAAGTACAAGGATTGAAGAACGCCAAGGAGATTTGGGACCTACTCAAGACGGCGCACGAGGGTGATGAACTCACCAAGATCACCAAGCGGGAAACGATCGAGGGGGAGCTCGGTCGCTTTCGTCTTCGCCAAGGGGAGGAGCCACAAGACATGTACAACCGGCTCAAGACCTTGGTGAACCAAGTGCGCAACCTCGGGAGCACAAAATGGGATGACCACGAAGTGGTTAAGGTTATTCTAAGAGCTCTTATTTTCCTTAACCCCACTCAAGTACAATTAATTCGTGGGAATCCTAGATATCCACTAATGACCCCCGAGGAAGTTATCGGGAATTTTGTGAGTTTTGAATGCATGATTAAGGGCTCCAAGAAGATCAACGAGCTTGACGAGCCTTCCACCTCCGAGGCGCAACCAGTGGCCTTTAAGGCAACGGAGGAGAAGAAGGAGGAGTCTACACCAAGTAGACAACCAATTGACGCCTCCAAGCTCGACAATGAGGAGATGGCCCTAATCATCAAAAGCTTTAGGCAAATCCTCAAGCAACGGAAGGGGAAGGACTACAAACCTCGTTCCAAGAAGGTTTGCTACAAGTGTGGTAAGCCCGGTCACTTCATTGCAAAATGTCCTATGTCTAGTGACAGTGACAGGGGCGACGACAAGAAGGGAAGAAGAAAGGAGAAGAAGAAATACTACAAGAAGAAGGGCGGCGATGCCCATGTTTGTCGGGAGTGGGACTCCGACGAAAGCTCAAGCGACTCCTCCGACGACGAGGACGCCGCCAACATCGCCGTCACCAAGGACCTTCTCTTCCCCAACGTCGGCCACAAGTGTCTCATGGCCAAGGACGGCAAAAAGAAGGTAAAATCAAGGTCCTCCACTAAATATGAAACATCTAGTGATGAGGATGATGACAAAAATGAGGAGGAAAACTTGCGCATTCTTTTTGCTAACCTTAACGTGGAACAAAAGGAAAAATTAAATGAACTAATTAGTGCCATCCATGAAAAGGATGATCTCTTGGACTCCCAAGAGGACTTCCTAATCAAGGAGAATAAGAAACATGTTAAGGTTAAAAATGCTTATGCTCTAGAAGTAGAAAAATGTAACAAATTATCTAGTGAGCTAAGCATGTGCCATGACACTGTTGCCAACCTTAGAAGTGAAAATGCTAAATTAATTGCTAAGGTAGATTCTCATGTTTGCATTGATCCTAGAAATGATAATGTTGATTTACTTGCTAGGATTGATGAGTTAAATGTTTCCATTGCTAGCCTTAGAAATGAGAATGAGAAACTAATTGCTAAGGCTAAGGATTTTGATGTTTGCAATGCTACTATTTCCGACCTTAGAACTAAAAATGATATGTTGCATGCTAAGGTTGTTGAACTAAAATCTTGCAAACCCTCTACATCTAATGTTGAGCATATTTCCATTTGTACTAGATGTAGAGATATTAATGTTGATGCTATCCATGATCACCTAGCCTTAATTAAAAAACAAAATGATCACATAGCTCAACTAAATGCTAAGATTAGAGAGCATGACTTAGAAAATGAAAAATTTAAATTGGCTAGAAGCATGCTCTATAATGGGAGACGTCCTGGCATCAAGGATGGCATTGGCTTCCAAAGGGGAGACAATGTCAAACTTAATGCCCCACCTAAAAATTTGTCTAACTTTGTTAAGGGCAAGGCTCCCATGCCTCAGGATAACGAGGGTTACATTTTGTACCCTGCCGGTTATCCCGAGAGCAAAATTAGGAGAATTCACTCTAGGAAGTCTCACTCTGGCCCTAACCATGCTTTTATGTATAAGGGTGAGACATCTAGCTCTAGGCAACCAACCCGTGCCAAGTTGCCTAGAAAGAAAACTCCTAATGCATCAAATGATCATGCCATTTCATTTAAAACTTTTGATGCATCTTATGTGCTTACTAGCAAATCCGGCAAGGTAGTTGCCAAATTTGTTGGGGGCAAGCACAAGGGTTCCAAGACTTGTGTTTGGGTACCCAAAGTTCTCATTTCTAATGCCAAAGGACCCAAAACCGTTTGGGTACCTAAAACAAAGAACTAAACTTGTTTTGTAGGTTTATGCATCCGGGGGCTCAAGTTGGATACTCGACAGTGGGTGCACAAACCATATGACAGGGGAGAAAAAGATGTTCTCCTCATATGAGAAAAACCAAGATCCCCAACGAGCTATCACATTCGGGGATGGAAATCAAGGTTTGGTCAAAGGTTTGGGTAAAATTGCTATATCACCTGACCATACTATTTCCAATGTTTTTCTTGTAGATTCTTTAGATTACAATTTGCTTTCCGTATCCCAATTATGTAAAATGGGCTACAACTGTCTTTTTACTGATACTGGTGTTACTGTCTTTAGAAGAAGTGACGATTCAATAGCTTTTAAGGGAGTGTTAGAGGGTCAGCTATACTTGGTAGATTTTGAAAGAGCTGAACTCGACACTTGCTTAGTTGCTAAGACTAACTTGGGTTGGCTTTGGCACCGCCGACTAGCCCATGTTGGAATGAAGAATCTTCACAAGCTTCTAAAGGGAGAACACATTTTGGGACTAACCAATATTCATTTTGAGAAAGACAGGATTTGTAGCGCATGCCAAGCTGGGAAGCAAGTTGGCATCCATCATCCACACAAAAATGTCATGACTACCGACAGGCCGCTGGAGCTACTACACATGGACTTATTCGGCCCGATCGCTTACATAAGCATCGGCGGTAGTAAGTATTGCCTTGTAATTGTGGATGATTATTCTCGCTTCACTTGGGTATTCTTTTTACAGGAAAAATCTCAAACCCAAGAGACTTTAAAAGGATTCTTGAGACGGGCTCAAAATGAGTTCGGCTTAAGGATCAAGAAAATAAGAAGCGACAATGGGACGGAGTTCAAGAACTCTCAAATTGAAAGCTTCCTTGAGGAGGAGGGCATCAAGCATGAGTTCTCTTCTCCCTACACGCCACAACAAAATGGTGTAGTGGAGAGGAAGAATCGAACTCTATTGGACATGGCAAGAACCATGCTTGATGAGTACAAGACACCGGACCGGTTTTGGGCCGAAGCGGTCAACACCGCCTGCTACGCCATCAACCGGTTATATCTTCACCGAATCCTCAAGAAGACATCATATGAACTCCTAACCGGTAAAAAGCCCAACATTTCATATTTTAGAGTTTTTGGTAGCAAATGCTTCATTCTTATTAAAAGAGGTAGAAAATCTAAATTTGCTCCTAAAACTGTAGAAGGTTTTTTACTTGGTTATGACTCAAACACAAGAGCATATAGGGTCTTCAACAAGTCCACTGGACTAGTTGAAGTCTCTTGTGACGTTGTGTTTGATGAAACTAACGGCTCTCAAGTAGAGCAAGTTGATCTTGATGAGATAGGTGAAGAACAGGCTCCATGCATCGCGCTAAGGAACATGTCCATCGGGGATGTGTGTCCTAAGGAATCCGAAGAGCCTCCAAGTACACAAGATCAACCATCCTCCTCCATGCAAGCATCTCCACCAACTCAAAATGAGGATGAGGCTCAAAATGATGAAGAGCAAAATCAAGAAGACGAGCCACCTCAAGATGATAGCAATGATCAAGGGGGAGATACAAATGATCAAGAAAAGGAGGATGAGGAAGAACCAAGACCGCCACACCCAAGAGTCCACCAAGCAATCCAACGAGATCACCCCGTCGACACCATCCTCGGCGACATTCATAAGGGGGTAACTACTCGATCTCGGGTTGCTCACTTTTGTGAACATTACTCTTTTGTTTCCTCTATTGAGCCACACAGGGTAGAGGAAGCTCTCCAAGATTCGGATTGGGTAGTGGCAATGCAAGAGGAGCTCAACAATTTCACGAGGAACGAGGTATGGCATTTAGTTCCACGTCCTAACCAAAATGTTGTAGGAACCAAATGGGTCTTCCGCAACAAGCAAGATGAGCATGGTGTGGTGACAAGGAACAAAGCTCGACTCGTGGCCAAAGGGTATTCACAAGTCGAAGGTTTGGATTTCGGTGAAACCTATGCACCCGTAGCTAGGCTTGAGTCAATTCGCATATTATTGGCCTATGCTACTTACCATGGCTTTAAGCTCTATCAAATGGACGTGAAAAGTGCCTTCCTCAATGGACCGATCAAGGAAGAGGTCTATGTTGAGCAACCTCCCGGCTTTGAAGACAGTGAGTATCCTAATCATGTCTATAGGCTCTCTAAAGCGCTTTATGGGCTCAAGCAAGCCCCAAGAGCATGGTATGAATGCCTTAGAGATTTCCTTATTGCTAATGGCTTCAAAGTCGGCAAGGCCGATCCTACACTCTTTACTAAAACTCTTGAAAATGACTTGTTTGTATGCCAAATTTATGTTGATGATATTATATTTGGGTCTACTAACGAGTCTACATGTGAAGAGTTTAGTAGGATCATGACACAGAAATTCGAGATGTCGATGATGGGGGAGTTGAAGTATTTTCTAGGATTCCAAGTCAAGCAACTCCAAGAGGGCACCTTCATTAGCCAAACGAAGTACACTCAAGACATTCTTGCTAAGTTTGGGATGAAGGATGCCAAACCCATCAAGACACCCATGGGAACTAATGGGCATCTCGACCTCGACACGGGAGGTAAGTCCGTGGATCAAAAGGTATACCGGTCGATGATTGGTTCATTGCTTTATTTATGTGCATCTCGACCGGACATTATGCTTTCCGTTTGCATGTGTGCAAGATTCCAATCCGACCCTAAGGAATCCCACCTTACGGCCGTAAAACGAATCTTGAGATATTTGGCTTATACCCCTAAGTTTGGGCTTTGGTACCCTCGGGGATCCACATTTGATTTGATTGGTTATTCGGATGCCGATTGGGCGGGGTGCAAAATTAATAGGAAGAGCACATCAGGGACTTGCCAGTTCTTGGGAAGATCTTTGGTGTCTTGGGCTTCAAAGAAGCAAAATTCGGTCGCTCTTTCCACCGCCGAAGCTGAGTATATTGCCGCAGGTCACTGTTGCGCGCAATTGCTTTGGATGAGGCAAACCCTGCGGGACTACGGTTACAAATTAACCAAAGTCCCTTTGCTATGTGATAATGAGAGTGCAATCAAAATGGCCGACAATCCCGTCGAGCATAGCCGCACTAAGCACATAGCCATTCGGTATCATTTTCTTAGGGATCACCAACAAAAGGGGGATATCGAGATTTCTTACATTAATACTAAAGATCAATTAGCCGATATCTTTACCAAGCCACTTGATGAACAATCTTTTACCAGACTTAGGCATGAGCTCAATATTCTTGATTCTATAAATTTCTTTTGCTAAGCTTGCACACATAGCTCTTTTGAATACCTTTGATCCTATCTCTTTTATATGCTATGACTAATGTGTTTTCAAGACTATTTCAAACCAAGTCATAGGTATATTGAAAGGGAATTGGAGTCTTCGGCGAAGACAAAGGCTTCCACTCCGTAACTCATGCTTCGCCATCACTCCGAGCAACTCTCTATTCCTTGGGAGAAATGAGCATCAAGGAAAAGGACTCTATCCTTGGGGGAGAGAGTAAAAGCTCAAAAGCAAAAGGACCGGACCTCGTCTTTGGTATAATCTTAACTCATTTACTTATGACCAAAGGGGAGGAACTTACTTCAAGGGCTCTAATGATTCCGTTTTTGGCGATTCATGCCAAAAAGGGGGAGAAATGAGCCCAAAGCAAAAGGACCGCACCACCACCACCAAATTCAAAAACTTAGTGCTTTCCAAAAGTCTTTATCATTTGGTATCCTATTGTGTTCAAAAGGGGGAGAAAGTAGTATTTCAAAAATGGTATATCAAAACCCTCTTGAACACTAAGAGGTGGATCTCTTTTAGGGGGGGTTTTGTTTAGTCAAAGGAAAAGCATTTGAAACAGGGGGAGGAAATTTCAAATCTTGAAAATGCTTTTGCAAACTCTTATTTATTTACCTTTGACTATTTGCAAAAGATCTATGAAATGGATTTACAAAAGGTTTTGCAAAAACAAAACAAGTGGTGCAAACGTGGTCCAAAATGTTAAATAAGAAAGAAACATTCCATGCATATCTTGTAAGTAGTTTTATTGGCTCAATTCCAAGCAACCTTTACACTTACATTATGCAAACTGGTTCAATTATGCACTTCTATATTTGCTTTGGTTTGTGTTGGCATCAATCACCAAAAAGGGGGAGATTGAAAGGGAATTAGGCTTACACCTAGTTCCTACATAATTTTGGTGGTTGAATTGCCCAACACAAATCTTTGGACTAACTAGTATGCCCAAGTGTATAGATTATACAGGTGTAAAAAGTTCACACTCAGCCAATAAAAAGACCAAGTTTTGGATTCAATAAAGGAGCAAAGGGGCAACCGAGGGCACCCCTGGTCTGGCGCACCGGACTGTCCGGTGTGCCACCGGACAGTGAACAGTACCTGTCCGGTGCACCAGGGGACTCAGACTCCAACTCTTCACTCTCGGGAATTCTCGGAAGCCGGCGCGCTATAATTCACCGGACTGTCCGGTGTGCACCGGACATGTCCGGTGCTCCAAGGAAGCTCGGCCTCCTGAACTCGCCAGCCTCGGGTTCGCGCGGCAGCCACTCCGCTATAATTCACCGGACTGTCCGGTGTGCACCGGACTGTCCGGTGTGCCAGCGGAGCAACGGCTCCCTGCGGTGCCAACGGCTCCCTGCGGTGCATTAAATGCGCGCGCAGCGCGCGCAGAAGTCAGAATCGCCCATACCGGTGCACCGGACATCAAACAGTCCATGTCCGGTGTGCACCGGACACCCAGGCGGGCCCACAAGTCAGAAGCTCCAACGGTCGGAATCCAACGGCAACGTTGACGTGGCAGGGGGCACCGGACTGTCCGGTGTGCACCGGACTGTCCGGTGCGCCATCGAACAGAGAGCTCCCAGCAACGGCCACATTTGGTGGTTGGGGCTATAAATACCCCAACCACCCCACCATTCATTGCATCCAAGTTTTCCAACTTCTAACCACTTACAAGAGCTAGGCATTCAATTCTAGACACATACAAAGAGATCAAATCCTCTCCAATTCCACTCAAGCCTTTAGTGACTAGCGAGAGAGATTTGCCGTGTTCTTTTGAGCTCTTGCGCTTGGATCGCATTCTTTCTTTCTCTTTTGCTCTTGTGATCAACACTCAATTGTAACCGAGGCAAGAGGCACCGATTGTGTGGTGGCCCTTGCGGGGAAGTTTTGTTCCCGGTTGATTGAGAAGAAGGAAAGCTCACTCGGTCCGAGGGACCGTTTGAGAGAGGGAAGGGTTGAAAGAGACCCGGCCTTTGTGGCCTCCTCAACGGGGAGTAGGTTTGCAAGAACCGAACCTCGGTAAAACAAATCCACGTGTCACTCTCCTTATTTGCTTGCGATTTGTTTTGCGCCCTCTCTTGCGGACTCATTTATTATTACTAACGCTAACCCCGGCTTGTAGTTGTGTTTATATTTGTAAATTTCAGTTTCGCCCTATTCACCCCCCCCTCTAGGCGACTATCAGTTTGGTAATCAAACAAGGTCCAAAACAATTCAAACCTTACCCAAGGCTTCTAAATAATGTGAAAAGCTTGCATAAAAAGTTTGGGCAATTTTTGGGATTATCATTTAATTTCTAAAAATCCAGAACTGTTAGTTTAAGCTATTTTAAATGCCTCAAGATTTCTTATTTCCCCTAAAAATCACAAACTTATTTTTATTAAATACTATGGAAAATAAGAAGCCTAGGAAAATTGGTCTCATATTTTTAGGATTTTTCTGTAATTTTCTATATATTTTTAAAGATCCAATGAAAAAGAAAAAGGAAAAGGTGTAACAGTATTGGGCTCAAACTGACTTAGGCGGCCCAACCTCGCGCAGAAGCGCGCCCGCGCCTGCGTTGGCCATTTTGCAGAAGGGCCCTCGGGTTATAGACTAACTGGATACAAGTTCGTTTACTGTTTCTTGTGTCGCTGACCGTTTGCAGTGAAGTCCCTCGGTTTCTATTTATTCGCAGGGTGAAGTCCTCGTCGTCGAGCGGCGCTGCAGAGCTCCGGCGAGCTCACGCACCGGTCGATTTACGCAAGGACCGGCGCTAATCTTTGGTAGAGATCAAATCTGAGACCTAACGAGGGTTTTCCCTCAAACAATTTCATGAATAGCTACCCGGTTTGCTCTGGCTACGGCGACCGCGGGCATCGGGGAAGAACACGGGCGTTCACGGCGACGCAGGGTGGTTTAGCTCCATTAGGTGGGTCGTAGAGCTTGAGGAGGGTCTTGGGACACTAGAACAAGCAACAGAGACACTGGAACTAACCTGAGTTGGGCTGGCCACGGGGAGGTGTTCATCACGGCGGCGGAAAACCAATTTGGGGGAAACGAGAAATTTGCGAGCTCTAGGGGGTGATTCGAAGCACGAGTTGCTTCACTGGTTGCGTAACTACCTAAAGGAGCGGATGGTGGCGGCAATTTATAGCCTCTAACGGCGGTGGCGCCCAATTTTACCGGGATGTGCTGGCGATCGGAGAGAACAATGGTACTGGCGCGTGGAAGATATGGCTTTCACGGTGGCGGCTCCTCCGGCGATCACCGGCCAGGTATAGGATGGTTAGCTGCGACGTGGTAAGGCGTTTGGACACGAGGCGGACGGCAGGGATGACTCAACAGCGGTGAAACCTCATCCGCGCGATCGGTGAACAAGGAGAGGAGTACCACGGCTGACCGAGGTGGCACCCAGCTCACCGGCGGCAATGATCCATTTCCCTGCGGCGTTATCTACTTACCCGGGCGTGAATCTTGACGCCGGTCGGCACGGATCACGACGGAGGTCATCGGCGGTGAGCCGAGCTGTTGATCTGATCCCCACAGGTCTACTGTACCATGGGACATCTTCGTCAGTCACCTGAACCGACCTCCTTCCATCGACTAGTTCTCATAATTCTTGTGAATAACCGGGCAAGATTCCTTAATAAAGTTCGTTCTTGATTCAACAGTCTTCAATTCTTATACATGACATTTGGGTCAAGACCGAGGGAATCCAAAGATATGGCGCATCAAACTTGCACTCATCTCACTGGAACCTTATTTTATCCTTAGGTTCAGTTTCAGTTTTGTAATCCAGTTCTGACAGAGCGACTTTGAGTAGATTTTTCTCCAATTTTTGTATAACAACAGCAGGAGGTGTCTGCATCCAAGTTGCTCATGTATAGTAGCCCTACAACTTTGTTAGAGCAATCCTAGGTAGATTCCCACGGGATCTTAGTCGAAATGGCTCTTAACCTTGGATCAAAGTCACTGTCCAACAGAAGTTCAGTCTATATTGGCCTGACAGTCCAACTTCAGGCATGATTATCTTCAGTTTTTCCTTAACAACAATGCTCACACCTTTAAGCAAAGTTGTTCTCCATTAATTGGTCTACAAACTTGTTGTGGTCACTTTGGGCAAAATCCCTATATTTTAAAAGATACAGGGCTCCAAAGTTGAACCAACTAAACTGAATTTCAGACTTTGAATGAAACCTAAGTGAGGTCCATTTTGCATTTAAGTCCAAAACTTAGGGTTTGGCTTTCAAGTCCACATATTTGTGAACCAAATGACTTAAAATACTTATTTGGCTTGGTTTTTGCACTTTAACCCAAAAGTGGGCTAATTTTGCACATAAGCCCCTAGGGTTTGGTTTCAGGGTTTTCTAGGGTTGCAATTAGGGTTTCTGGTATCCCAGGGGTATAAAAGTGATTCAAGTTTATTCTTGGGGTCATTTTATGACTTTTACCCTAAAGCTTTTAGGTTTTCTCAACTTGGGTTAAGTTTTACCCCTTTAACCACTATTTAGGGTTAAGTCCTTTAACCAGGGTTCTATTTGCAAAAACATTAAAACAATACAACTTGTTTGAAATTTTTACCTAGTGAATGCACTCTAGGTGTGTCAAACATATGCAATGCCAATGCTTATGATGCCATGCTCAAGTTTTAGTTATAGTAATACCAGGGGTGTTACATCTGCCTCAGAGCGGGTGGACGAAGCAGGTGGCGACGGTGGTGGGTGAGGGCGGCGACGGCGACTGAGAAGGAGGCGAGATGGGGATTGGAGGCTCGGCGGGTGCTGTGTGTCCAACCTTCGGAGGCGTGTTTTCTCTACCCGTGAAAACTGGCCCCGACCCGGGTGACACTTTCCCCTCTCGTGGGCTTCCAAACACCGCCTAGCTCACACGAGCTTTCCCTTACACGTGCGATACGAGTTTACAGGAGAAAACCAGGCAGTTTCGAGGCTCCCAAATGAGCCCTTAGGGATGAAAATGGACAAAAACAGATGAAAAAACTCCTCTCCTGTTTCCGTATCCGCATTTTATTATCGGAAACGGGATCGGGTCCGGAATAGTCGGGAACGGAAATGGAAGCGGGATAAACGGAATTGCGAAAACGAACGAAAACGGAAATACTAACGGAAACTCATAATTTAATACATATAGAAATAATATTAATGTTTGACTAGTGATTGATTGACAGGACAATAATATAACATAAATAGATATAGAGAGGTAACAATCTATTGTTGTTTGGTTGCTAATAGTGTACATTTAGCTACATCCAATGTTATTTAAGACTTTAAACCACTTGTCATTAAAAAAAAGACGATGGTTACAATGGTCACGTGTGCTATAATTTGTTACCTAAAGTCACGAGACTTTAGTTTATATACTAATGCATATTAGACTCGTCTCATATTTTATCAAATACGTAATAAATACGGGTTCAATCCGAATAAAAACGGGCCCTACAAAAAACGGACGAAATAAATCATCTCCCGTTTTCATATTTTTTCGTAAATAAAAAAACGGTCAGGGATTTTATGGTTAGTTTCACTGGTCTACCGACGCAGATAGCATGCAACATTTCAAACTCTCAAAACAGCACCGCTCAGGCCTAAGTGGGCCTGTTGATTGTTGTACTGTTTGTTTGTGGAATGCAGATGCTATGTATAGCTTCTCGTGTGGTTTTGGACAACAAAGGGGTGGTGGCGCAGTTGGCTAGCGCGTAGGTCTCATAGCTAAAAATGCGAGTGATCCTGAGGTCGAGAGTTCGAGCCTCTCTCACCCCAGAGCGATGACAGATTTCTGCGCTCATCCGTGATTGATTGGGTCCATCACAGCCGTCTGATTCCAGAGACGACAAGATGCGCATCTGAGCTCAAATTCTTTTTTTTCTCGTAAACTCTATATAAAATCAAATACAGTTAAATCCATTCGACATACAATTCCTGACGAGAACGGAATGCATCCGAACCGGAATAAAATCCTCAAACAGACCTTTTCAACAAAGAAATCTCATGTTTGAAATTTTAACATTTCCATCTCCTGTGACTTGTGTACTTGCAAATGACATGGTCGCAAGAGCATCTTTCCGAGGGTAAAAAGGCAGAGAAGTTGCGACTGTGACAACAAGAGGACTCCCGTTGCACTTCCATAGCAAGGCAAACACCAGTAACTCTTCAAAAAAAGGCAAACACCAGTACACCACGACGACGACGACACATGATATACACAAAGCTTGCTTTGTCTCAAGGCTCAATACAAGACAGTTAAATATAGCTGGCGACCGCGAGAATCAGCAAGCTTACAATTTAACAAACCTCGGGCCATCATCAGCTGAGGAGACTGTCATCCTGAAGACGACGGTGTAATAAAGCGACAAAGTAAACAAAAGCTACCGAGCATCAGAGAGCCCTCATGCATGTATGCCAGGCAGTCAGCCTCTGGAAGAAAATTCTAGTCCAAGCAAGATACAACGCCAAGAAATAGCTAGCAGATGGCTTCTCCGCCGGGGGCCCCCCTGATGCTTTAAGGTGGTGTCATCTCTCAGTTCGGTCCACGCAGCCGCCGCCGCCGCCACCACCGTTTCTCCAGTTCTCGAGCCAGGCGGAGAAGCCTGTCACGAGGGCCTCCTGCATCCACGGGTAGCGGCTCCGCTCCGCCGCCTCGGGAACGGTGAGCCAGCTCCTCTGCCGGGTGCTCTGTTCTGGCCAGGAGGCTAGCTCTTCCTTCACGTGCAGGGCGAAGATTGCGGCTCTGCACGTTGCTTCGGGCTGCTTGCTCTTGAAATCGTAGAACCCCAGCAGTTGCTTTATGCACAAAACAAAGTAGCGCCCCATCAGTAAAATGTTGTGGTGTCAGGACATGTGGAAGCAAATAAGAGCTCTTTCGCAAGAGCGCAAGAACGTTGCTATTTGCTCGGAGTGTCACAAGTCAAACAGAACAACTATCAAAGACCAGTTAATACATAGTAAAAGCCAAAACGATTCACAATTTGGAACTGAGGAAGTAGACACCAAATGAAATTGAGAAGACTTCATACGCTAATAAGCTCTATCATTGGCACTTTGTTCTTAAAGTCAATGGTCCTAGATCTGAAAGTGTTGAATTGCCAGCTAAAGAACAAGTGGGGACTAGGATCATCAATATCAATCAATAGGAGAGGCATCTACCGAAGTGGACACATACCAGCTGTCTGTTGAGAATTCAGAGTTCAAGGTTTGAGATCAAGACTTACACATTAATCCATTATTAGCATGTTAGTACTGTAGTGTCAATGAAATGTTGTTGGGTACCATGAAGAAATTGTAAAGAATTCATAGCTGTTAGAGGTGGAAGTTTAATTCTCAAGACTAAGTTCTAGGCTCCAGACTGTTTCAAGGATTCCAAAATAAACAGTTCTCAGAAGATATACAATGGATCTGATCCTCCAAAGTTTTTCTTTCATGCGTTTTTTCATAAAAAAGGCAATAGGTCATATCAATAAAGAGGTATGTCATTTATGTCTTGAAGAGGATGGAAAGATACACATGACCCCACCCAACCACACAACAAAGTCTTTTAGGGATAGGTTACAGTCGAAACCCAACCAAAACCGCAGATCAAGGCTCAGGCACATGAATATATCTGTTTTTCATGCACTCCTATCTAAGGCTAAATCTTTGAGTATATTATATCCTTTCGAGTCTCCGTTTACTGCTTCTTACCATGCCAACTTTGGCCTTCCCCTTGCCCACTACACACTTGTGCCTCAAGACGTCTCAATTGGACATTGTCCAAACCATCTCAACTGGTGTTAGACAAGCTTTTCTCCAATTGATGCTAGCCATATCCTATCATGTGTATCATCGTTCTAAATTCAACCCCTTCTTGTACCCCCACAAACCCAAAACAACATATACATTTCCACTACACTTATCTACTAAACGATTTTTTTTGTATGCCAACATTCTGCATCATACAATATAGCATATCTAGTTGTTGTCCTATAAAACTTGTCTTTTAGCTTTCGAGGAACCCTCTTGTCACATAGAACTTCAGATGTTTGTCATCACTTCATCAACCCGACTTTGATTCTATGGCTAACATCATCAATATCCCCTTCCCTCTATAGCACTGATCCTAAATACTGAAAGGTACCTTTCCTGAGCTCTACTTGACCTTCCAAACTAACATCTCCTTCCTCATGTGCGATAGTGCCGAAGTAACATCTCATATATTCGGTTTTACTTCTACCGAGTCTAAAACCATTGGACTCTAGAGTCTCCCGCCACAACTCCAATTTCCTATTAACTCCTACTCGGTTTTCATCAACTAGCACTACATCATCCATAAAAAGCCTACACCAAGAGACATTCCCTTATATGTTCTGTGTAATCTCATCCATCACCAAGGCAAAAAGGTAAGGGTTCAAAGCTAACCCTTGATATAGTCCTAGTATAATTAGAAAGTCGTCCGCGTCTCCATCACTTGTTCGAATATTAGCCACAACATTTTTGTACGTGTCCTTAATGAGTCCAACGTACTTTGTTGGAACTTTATGTTTGTCCAAAGCTCACCGCATATCATTCATTAGTATTTTTCCATAAGCCATCTCCAAGTAAATAAAACCCAACCATGTGTAGATCCTTTTTTTGTTCCCTACTGCTCCATCACTTGTCTTATTAAGAAAATGGCTTCCATGGTTGACCTTCCAGGCATGTAATCAAATTGGTTTATAGCGAACCTCGTTATTCCTCTTTTTTTAGAACACCGCAAAAGTCATGCAAATCATATCATTAGAAGATAGATAAAAACAAACGAGGTGACTGAAGAGTCAGCCCCGAGTACAAGGATGGTTAGGCCATAGGCACATATAGATATAAATGTGCATGAGCCCACCAACAGAACACATCCACCACCACACGACCATTAACAACCTAGCCTAACCTCTAAAGATGAGTTGGCGGGTGAGAAACTCATGTAGAGGGGAGGCTCCCGCCACACTCCAAAAAATACCCTCATTCTCCACATTTTGTAGGACAGTTTGAACACAAGACATTTTATCTTCAAAACACAAACATTCCGATGCTTCCAAATCTCCCAGGCGATCAACATGACGAAGGAATTAAGGCCTTTCCTTAGCTCCTTCGTAATTTCCTTGACCATTCAGCCCCACCAGCTTAAGAATCTCTTACCACCAGATAATGCATGATAACTCTCTCTAGTGGCTCATCAACTTAACTCCCCATTAATTAGTACAACTTTTAATATCTCTCTTATTCTTGTAGATCAGTACTGTTGATTGGTGAAAACCCTAACCCTAACCCTAACAGGGATTGGGTGGTGTATTAATAGACTTGAGTACTGGGCCAGGCCCATTAAAGAGGGGCGAGACAGTAATTACACAGGGAAAAAACCCCAAACCCTAAACGGGTATTCTAACACCCCCCGCAGTCACAACTCTATCTTGTACAGATGTTGGGACTGGAGCGAAAGTCTAAAAATACACTCGACGGTAACCCCTTGGTGAAGATGTCAGCGAATTGCAGCGTGGTGAGGACGCTGAGAACCCGAACGTCACCGGCAGCGACACACTCGCGGACGAAGTGCAGGTCAATCTCCACGTGCTTCGTGCGCTGATGCTGCACGGGATTGGTGGAGAGGTAGACCACGCTGACGTTGTCGCAGCAGACGAGGGTGGCGCGCTGAAGGGGACTGTGGAGCTCGTGGAGGAGTTGTCGTAGCCAGGAGGCCTCTGCCACGCCGTTGGCCACGGCGCGGTACTCGGCCTAAGCGCTGGAGCGAGAGACGACGGGTTGCCGTTTGGCGGCCCAAGAGACGAGGTTGGCGCCCAGGAACACGGCGTAACCGGAGGTGGACCGGCGCGTGTCGGGACAGCCAGCCCAGTCAGCGTCGGTGTAGACCACGAGTTCCGACGTCGGGGATGGTCGCAGTAGGAGGCCATAGTCGAGGGAGCCGCGGAGGTACCGCAGTATCCGCTTGAGAGCGGTGAGGTGGGGCTCCCGCGGAGTGTGCATATGTAGGCACACCTGCTGGACGGCGTAGGCGATGTCGGGCCTGGAGAAGGTGAGGTACTGGAGCGCGTCGGTCAGGCTCCGGTAGGACGTCGCGTCGGCGACCGGAGGCCCGTCGACCTCAGAGAGCTTTGCCTGAGTGTCGACAGGCGTGGAGTAGGGCTTGCAGTCAGACATGCCAGCCCGCTCCAGGATGTCGATGGCGTACTGGCGCTGGTGGAGGAAGAGACCCTGAGGCCGGCGCTCGGCGGTGATGCCGAGGAAGTGGAGGGGCCCCAGGTCCTTCATCGCGAACTCCCGCTGAAGGGCGACGATCGTGCGCTGTAGAAGGTCGGCGGTGGATGCCGTGAGCACAATGTCGTCGACGTAGAGCAGGAGGTAGACGGTGTCGTCGCCACGCCGGTAGATGAACAGGGACGTGTCCGACTTGGCCTCGACGAAGCCGATGGAGGCCAAGTAGGAGGCGAAGCGACTGTACCATGCTCGCGGCGCCTGCTTGAGGCCGTACAGGGATCGGTTCAGCCGGCAGACCAGATCCGGACGATCGGCGTCGACGAAGCCGGTGGGCTGGCTGCAGTAAACAGTCTCCGTCAGAGTGCCATGGAGTAAGGCATTCTTGACGTCAAGCTGATGGATCGCCCAGTCGCGAGAGAGGGCGAGGGAGAGGACGGCGCTGAAGGTCTCGTCGTAGTCTACTCCGGGGCGCTGGGTAAAGCCCCGAAGGACCCAACGGGCCTTGTAGCGGTCGAGGGAGCCGTCCGAGGTCAGCTTGTGGCGAAATAGCCACTTGTCGGTGACCACGTTGGTGCCTGGTGGACACGGCACCAGGTCCCAGGTGTGGTTGGCCAAGAGGGCCGCGTACTCCTCCATAGCACGACGCCAATGTGGGTCGGCGAGGGCAGCGCGAACGGAGGAGGGCACTGGGGATGCGTCCGGAGGAGTGCAGGTCGTATCCGCTGCCAGGATCAGCCGGTCGACGGGGCGAAGAACGCCAGCGGCGTGCCGAGTCACCATCGGGTGGACGTGCCCGGGGTCGCGGTGGATGGCGACCGGGTGGTACACTGACGGCTCGGAGCGGGCCGCCGGAATGTCGGGAGCGACGGGTATGGCCGGCTCGCGGCGGTGATAGACGACGACGGGGTCAGCAAAGCGGGCCGTGCTCGTCGACGGGCCCGAGTCGGCAGGCGCCGAGGTGGCGGCGTGGCTGCGACGGTGGTAGACGAGCGCGGGGTCGGCGAAGCGAGCCGGGGTCGACGGGGCCGCGCGTGGCGCAGGCGGGGTCGTCTGGGCCGCGCGTGGCGCAGGCGTGATCGACGGGGCCGCGCGTGGCGCAGGCAGGGTCGTCGGGGCCGCGCATGGCGCATTCGTGATCGACGGGGCCGCGCGTGGCGCAGGCGTGATCGACGGGGCCGCGCGTGACGCAGGCATGATCGGCGGGGCCGCGCATGGCGCAAGCATGATCGACGGGGCCGCGCGTGGCGCAGGCGTGATCAACGGGGCCGCGCGTGGCGCGGGAATGGGCACGAGCGGTGGCGTCGTGGTCGCACGAGGTACGGGTAACGGCGCAAGGCGGGGCGCCGGGGGTGGGGGGAACCGGATCAGACTCGAGGAGTGAGTCGAGATCGGTGGGTGGGGTGGAGCCTGCAAGGGGAAACACATATTCGTCGAAGACGACGTGACGAGAGATGATGATGCGGTGGGAGGTGAGGTCGAGACACTGATACCCCTTGTGGTCAGGGGAGTAGCCGAGGAAGAGGCAGCGAGTGGAGCGAGGAGAAAGCTTGTTAGGGGCGGTAGCGGAAGTGTTAGGGTAGCAGGCACAGCCGAACACGCGCAGGTGGTCGTAGGAAGGGGTTGTGCCGTACAGGGCAAAGTGAGGTGTAGGGTAGCTCACCGCCTTCGAGGGAAGACGGTTGAGGAGATGCGCGGCAGTATGAAGGGCCTCTGCCCAGTAGGTGGCAGGGAGAGACGCCTGAAAGAGAAGGCAGCGGATCATGTTGGTGGTGGTGCGAATCATGCGCTCGTCCCGGCCGTTCTGAGCAGAGGTGTAGGGACACGAGAGACGCAATTGGACGCCGTGAGTGAGGAAGAAAGAACGGGAGGCGTTGTTGTCGAACTCGCGGCCATTGTCGCACTGCAGGGCACGGACCGGGCGCCGAAACTGGGTGGATACCCAGGCGAAGAAGTGAGTGAGGGTGGTAAACGTGTCGGACTTCAGCCGAAGGGGGAAAGTCCAAAGGAAATGGGAGTAGTCGTCCAGAATGACCAGGTAGTATTTGTAGCCGGAGAGGCTAAGGACAGGAGACGTCCAGAGATCACAGTGGACAAGATCAAAGGCCTGAACAGCCCTAGACGTGGAAGTGGAAAAAGGAAGACGGAAGTGACGACCGAGCTGACAAGCATGACAGAGGCGCTCAGAAGAGCCCCGAGTATAGGATATGTCTGAGTGGCCGGCAAGCTGGGACATGACGTCGGGTCCAGGGTGCCCGAGGCGACGGTGCCAAATGGCGGAGGAGGTGGTGGTAGTAGCAAGAGCATGTGATGTGGTGGTAGTAGTAAGGGCAGGAGATGAGGCTACTCTGGTGTGGGGAGTGGAGGGCAAGTGAAGAGAATAGAGGGGGCCGGAGCTGTCACAGCGAGCGAGCACAGCATGTGTGGGAAGGTGGCGTATGGTGAGACCCCAGGGGTTGAACTCCATAGAGCACTGGTTGTCACTAGTGAAGCGACGAACCGAGAGGAGGGGATGAGTCAGTCCGGGAGCAACAAGGACGTCGTTAAGGCAGAATGGTCCTGGAAGAACCGATGCACCTACTGAGGTGACCGGGAGGGTGGAACCGTTGCCAACGACGATGGAGGAAGGATGTGAGGGGTGTGGTGGATGGGAGTGGAATAACGAACTGGTTGTGGGGGTAGTGTGGAAGGAGGCCCCGGAGTCAACCACCTAATCGGTGGTGGGAGGGGGAGGTGGTGGTGGCGAAGGTACGGTGTGAGCGGAGAGGGCTAAAGAAGGTGGTGGTGGCGAAGGTACGGTGTGGGGACAACACTGGTAGGAGAAGCGCAACTGCGCGAGTAGCGAGGAGAGCCGTCCAGAAGGGCGCGCGCAGCCACTAGGATCGAGTCGGGTGGCGTCGCTGGGAGTTGGGGCCGATGGCGCCCGACAGCAGGGAACAGCCGCAGTGGTGCGGCTGGGAGCAGAAGAGGATGCCACGGCGGGGAGGTAGCCAGGACGGAGCTGCGCGCCGAGCGGGGGCAGTGCGCCGTCGGCAGAGGACCCGCGGCCTGCAGAGGGGCGGCGGATGGCCGTCCGGCGGCGCGGCGTTGGTGGCGTTGTCCGCCAGAGAGGGGCAGGGCCAGCGGCGGAGGCCGGAGCAGATGGGGGCGGGGTCGGCGGCGGCCGGCGCGGGGACAGGTGCGGTGCTGGTGGAGTAGCCGCGCCGGTGAAGTGGAGTCGCCCGGATCCGGCGGTGGAGGAAGGCAGAGCGGAGGAGGCAGCCGGCGGCGCGGTGTGGCGACGTAGCGCGGAATCCAGGGAGGCGGTCGCGATGCACTGGCAGGGGGCGAGCTGTGCCGAGCACCTGGACAGCGGAGGCAGGCAGAGTTCGCCCCGGTGGCTAGAGCTGCTGGGGGAGGGAGAACGACGGCCACGGCGGCAGGTGGCCGGATTTGGAGACGAGGAAGCAACGCCTGAGGAAGAATGCCCTGGCACGCGAGCAGAGGGAGAGGGCACAGGAGCACGCCTGCAGCCGGAGTTGAAGAAGGCCGGTGCCGGGGAAGCAGGGCCGGTAGGATGGCAGGGGCTCGGCCAGGTGTGTCGCCGGCGCAGGGAAGGGAGGAGAGAGGGCGGCGGGGTGGGCGGCTGGGGTTGGCGACGCCCGAGAGGGAGATGGGGGCTGGAAAAAAATTAAGTTGGCTCTAGTACCATGTTGATTGGTGAAAACCCTAACCCTAACAGGGGTTGGGTGGTGTATTAATAGACTTGAGTACTGGGCCAGGCCCATTACAGAGGGGCGAGACAGTAATTACACAGGGAAAAAACCCCAAACCCTAAACGGGTATTCTAACAAGTACCAATATACTTCTCCACTCATCAAACATCTTGTTTGGCCGTAAGATATGGTAAGCCATACTATAGCTATGTCCCTGAACCATTTCCATACCTCAATTGGGATACTATCAGGGCCCATCGCCTTAACATACCCCCCCCACACACACACACAAACACACTTTTCCTTTTCCCTTTTTTTCCTTTGGGTGGGAGGGGTACTAATGTTGTATCAAATAAACATAGAAACAATATCTCACCACTAAATCTCCTCGCACTCCAGCTTCTTCGATAGCTTCCCTTGCAGCTGCCTCTTCAACAGTTTCATCATTCTCCCAGCCTCCCTGCATCAACAAATTACAAATGTATATTAACCAAATAGGCACTATCATGGTGATAAGAGAACTGCATACAACATATATGACAAATGGTTAAATGTAGAGGTTTAAATGCAAGAGCATCATAAGGTTGGCACTTGGCACTTGGATATCTTCCTGCTACAACTGAATGACTTAAGTGACCGCTCATTGGCACCTGATTTCTTAGTATCTAGTTAATCAAAGTAATATATCTTCCACAAGCGGTGGCACACATTGCATTAATAGACAGCTAATTATCAATATGAGCATGATGCCAAACAAAGAAAAACTCAATAGAACTGACAAAATCTCTATAGCCTAACTAATTTCATATAAGCTATTTTGTTAAGCAAAATCACACTCATGTGGGAGCTTCTGGCACTGGGTTTTCCCTTTTTATTTTGTTAAGCTAAATCACAGAAAAAATGCTCAAATTTCTGATTTTCCATACATCATACTGTGACAATTATGTGAATGATGTGATATATGGTTAGTTGTTTATTTACATTAATCATACCTTTGGAAATAGAAGACCCGGTCCACTTTGGGAGCTGATCATGAGAACTTCAACAAGTTTCTTTTGTTCATCATCAGAAGCTCCATCATTAATATCCCTATATCTGAATGGTATGCACCTATATATAAACAAGGAAGAAGAATGAGACAAGTGAAACACATTGCAAGATTCACATTATTACAAGAGACTGTGTCTACAACCATAGCACTCAAAATTACATGCACAAATCACACTCAACTAAAAGGTATTGGCAAAACCCCCAAGGTATATTTCTTGCTGCAGTGTACACATAACCATTTGCTGAAGCAAAAACAAATGCTTAGCGCAGAAGATGATGCCATTGGTTACTTCATAGCAGTAGAAACTATAAACTTAAGTCCTTTGTTTACAGTGCTCAGTAGACTGCATATCAACTTATGTTTGTATGGAGTAAAATTAAACAGAGTTCAGTACAAGCAGAAAGTAAACTAAGTGATGGTTTTCCAGACACCTTGGTAAAATATTGGACTAGTGCTGCAAAATATTTGCACGCTTAAGTCTATATCCACTTGAAAGAATAAAAGTATAAAAACAAAGAATGCTCACATCACCAACAGGAAACATTAATGTAACAAACAACAGTGACATTTTGCCATTGATGGTCAGCAAACAATGAAGCAGCAAGAAGACAAATCAGCTGTTTTACCTGATGTTATGTAACCTCTAATAAAAGTACCTAACTGTACTCATTGGAACAGGAATTCCCAACAGACTACAGGATAACTTGACCTCTTTCCATGGTCTAAACAATCTCTGCCATTTGGCTCAAGTCGTGCACCTATCTATATATTTTAATCTAGAAATCTATCCGTTTCTTTCAACAGTGTTTGTACATCGCAAAACGAATTAAAAATGGGATTCCTTCCTAAAATTTAATGCATAATTTTAGATAAGATATAAAAATGGTCTAGAAGGACGGAACATGACATACTGCGCTTATGTCATGCATAAAACTAATCGGATTGCGCCAACCTAGAATAAGAATCTGCTACAGAGAACATATGCCTACATTATCCAATGCCAAATGGCCTCTTCTACGCAACTGATTCTAATAGACCCATCAGTCCACAGGCGATTCATTCTACAACGACGCAATTGTGGACAAAACAGATGTCCTTTACGCTGACAGTATCTTGTGATGACATGAAATTTAGTGCAGGACTAATGAATAATAAAACGGTAAAGAAGTGCCGAATGGGCCCTTACATGTCAGGTGAAGAAACTAATGTACTAATGACTAATGACACAGAAACAGGCTACTATTCACCGATTATGACCAATCCAGGACAATTAATCAGCCAGAGAGGTCGACCCTACTCCCAACAGAAGCAGCAGTAAAACACAGGATAGTCGCAGCCCAACAAGGCCACATGCATCCATTCCAGTTGGTAAGCAAACGCTCCCAGCATAGCGAACCTTTAAGCTGCCCAACCAAGCAAGCACCGCAACCGGACAAACCCAATCAGATCGAATCGAGGGCAGATAAAAACGCCTGATGTCTTTGGTGTGTGGATGCGAGAAGGCAGAGGGAGAAGAGCCGTGGTGGTTGGGGGTAGGGAAGGGGGGGCTCCCCTTACGGACGCACCCGGCCACAAGGCGACGGCCGTTCTCGTAGCGCTGCAGGTGCCGGCCCGTGCGGGCCACCAGATCACACATGCCTGCCTCCCCCTCTCCCACCGATCCCACGGCGGGACACAGGCTGTCCCTAGCCAGGCCCCCAACTTCCTAGAGCATCTTCCTTCTCGCGTCAGGACGGCGAGTGCCGGCCGGCGGCGCGCGGCAATGCGGCAGAGCCGTGGGAGGCCAAGGTCGAGAAGTTGTTAGCGTGGACCTCGCTGCACCATGTGGGGCTTGGGGCGCCCAGCCGCTCGCTTCCTCTCCCTCTCTTTTCTTTTTCTTTCTTTCCTTTGTTTTCTCGTTTATATTTTTTGTATTTTGTGTGGTGGTTTTTTAATTCTTTTTACAGCTTTTAAGAATTTCAATTTTTATATGTTTTTATCATGATACAAATATATGAATACACACACTTCACCCCTATGGCACCTCTAAAAAAATTAAGACGACTGGAAACGCATAAGAATTTCACCGAACGCTAGATTATAAACAGTCTTATAATCCATTTATGTATAAAAAAATGTGCGAGATTTTTACCCAAATTCTATATTGTTTACATTTCTTACAGAAGCGACAGCTCACCCATTTGTGTTAAACATGACTAGATTGTGTTCTGCCTGTGAACTGATGGATAGCTCTACCGACCGTTGAAGCACAAACCATGAGCGACATTAATCTCAAAGACAAACCATCACCAACATAGTACCAAAATAGCAAACTCCACAAGCATATAATACCAGTTCGGAATACCATTCCAGCGAAGCAAGCTCTTGGCAATGTTATAATCCGAAAAAAAAAATACTCAGTTTGTCGAGTTCTCCCGCATGTTGGTGTCATCCCTAGTCCCTACTCACCAGTATGTGTGGCCAATGTGAATTAAATAGGATTAGAAAAAAATTAATTTTTTTGACTTACTATATATTTAAGCCAACGTCCAATCTATATAGATTAAGACTAAAACGAAAAATTAGCATATCATGTATATAACCGTGTAATATTTAAAATGTAGAGTTTAAAAAATAAGAGATAAGGATGAGTAAGGTGGCGTTTAGTTCCCGATGGATTTTTAGAATCTGGATAATGCACAAAATCTAATGCAAATCTCATTATCAACTTATGGAAAGATTGTACGATTCTGGTATAAAATCCAATGCAAAATTAAGGAGGTGTTTAATTTGCAATGAGATTCTAAAAATGGGATAGAAAACAAACATGGCCTAAGGGCATGTGTAACCCATCTAATATATGGGTTTTTAAAGATATTTATAGTAAGGATGGCAACAAGTTTGAAACTCGCGGGTAGAGCGTTTACAGACCCGCACCCATACTTGTCACCCCGCGACGAGTATAATATGCTACTCATACCCGCTACCCACGGATACCACAAACTCGTGGACATACCCACGGGCCCATAATTATACACATACATTTATACATCTCATGTATATATACATATATTTATATACATATATTATACAAATATATATATATATATATATGCACACCTATATAAATATATATATGCATATACATATATATACATAAACATATATATATTAACTGCGGGTATACGGGTTTGCGTGCACGGGTACAATGTTTTCATACCTGCGAGAAAAAACCTGTTGGATTGAGAATCAAACCCACGCTCGTACACGCGGATACAAACTCACATCCAAACCCACACCATATATGGTTTTTACCCGCGGGCACGCGGGTAAAATGTGCACGTTGCCATCCCTAATCTCTAGGGAGTTAATTGAAAAAATATATAAGAGACGATCTCTTCGCAAAGAGCTCGTCTCTTCACGACTCTACATACATATTATCTCTTAATTGTATGTAGAGGGTGTTTGAATGTACTAGAGATAATAGTTATTGACTAAAATTAGCTAGAGACGTCTAAACACTCTAGCTAATAGTTTAGTTATTAGCTATTTTTAATAAATTAGTTAATAGTTAGTTGTTCAGTTCCTCCGTTTCAAATTAAAATTCGTTTTAGTCAATTCATAGGTTCATACAATAATTAACGTATGTGTTTTATATATGTGTCTAGATTCATCTTTATCTAGTTGAATATAGACATAAAAAATAAGACCTAAAACGGCTTGTTGAGAACATGTTCGCCTCGACATGTTAATCCAACGGGGAAATGGAAAATGTGCTTGTAAGGTTGGGTATGGAATGCCAAAAGCTTTGTTTCTTACTGTAGCGGGGCACTGTACGGGGGTATTTATAGGTACTCGAGTGGCCGTCTGTCCTTGCCAAAGACGTTTATGCCCTCGAGTACCCAGTTTATTCCCAGAATATTCCCACGAGGGGAGGTTACAGGCGGTCATTACGGTAAACCCTATTACAGACACGACCCTTATCGCGCTTGTCCTCGCGGGGCCCATTACCATGGGCCGAATCCTCATGGGCCTCCCAGGGCGGTGACGACGTGGGAGACCCGTAGACTTCGACAAAGCCTTCGTCTTACAACCTGAGGGCTAAGGGGACCGCACAGGTCTCCGTCCGGTCGGCGCCTTCGTCTTGTTCTGACGCGTTCTGTGGATGTGGCCTTCATCTGCGCGATGGGAAGGCAAAGTCGTAGAGCGAAGGGTAGCGTGTTCGCCTTCGCCCCAACATTTGCCCTCCGAGTGACCAGTTCGACCAAGTCAGCTGGTGCCGAAGACCGCCGCTGGATGGTGAAGACGCTGCCCTCGCTCGAATTGGTCCCACGGTGGTTTTTGAAATGTGACCGTTGATGGACGTGTCACTGTTGGACCGTGTGTTTCCCGAGGCGTTGCGTTGTGCCTAAAAAGCTGATCGCGGCCGGGTCTATTTCCAGCTTTTGTTTGCGCTGTAGAAAACCCTAGCTTTTGCCAACTGCTCGTCTGCCCTCCTTGCTCTCCCGCTTCGGAAATCTGGCCTGTGTCAAGCAGACCGCGCGCCGCCGCCGACGGTACATAGCAATGTCCTCTTCTTCGTCTGCTGCAAGTGCGTCGTCGGCCATCCCATCGTCCGAGTATACTTTGAGTGATTTGGCGGTGATGGAGTTGTAATACTCATATTGTAAGGGAGAATAAAAGGAGGAATTGTCTCCTTTGAATGTATGTGCATCTCCATTTATCATCACATGTGACTGGTCATGTTTAAAAATGAAAAAAACTTCACTACGACACAAATAAACCATTGCATCATTTTGGAACTTTTGTGTGTGCATTAAAAACAATAATAATATGAATAAAAAAATAAAATATAGTGAGAAGAAGATTTGAGGAAAAAGGAGAAAGAAAAATAAGAAGGATATAAATAAATAAATAGAATATGCAAATAAATAATATTATAATTAAATAACTGCATCACATTATGGTATGACTCAAATTATACACTCAAAATTTAGTGTAAGTTTGCCACAAAACTTTGAATTCAAATCTAAAATCTAAGAATAGAAAAGGGAAAATAGAAAAGAGAAAAGGAGTTGGTCGGGCCGTAATCACCATTTCGGCCCAACAGGGCGATACCGTGCGGCACGGCCTGCCCTCGCGACCGCTGCCGCGTTTCCCCTGTGCTCCCTGGCTGGTTGTCCCCACTGGTCAGCGTCATCCCTGCCGTGCGCATTGAAGTCGCTAGTGTCGCGGACAACAGGGTCCACATTGTCAGTGAGTCCGTACCTTGTGGACGCCATACGCAGAACAGAGTTCGTCGTCTTCCACGCGCTGCGAAGCGACCTCCGTGATGCGCGGTGCCGCGGGGTAATCGGGTCACCGTTGCGGGATTCTTCGGATCGACCTCCTGGGGTCTATATAGTTGATCCTCGGCACCATAGCCTCTCCCAGTACCTCGCAAGCCACCATTGACCGAGCGATTGAGGGTGGCTGGACCGCGGACCGCCGCCGTAGACGAACCCAGCCTCGACGTCGCCAAGCTCTCGGCAACCGCCTGAGTGGTCCGCGGAGTCTACGGGAGGATAGTCACACCTTACTCGTGGCTCTTTGGGGCCCAATACGCCGGAATCTCTCACCGGACTTCGGCTTCCGCGGCCGAGCCGCCGCACAGCGAGGGCGAACTCCCTGGGAGCCTAATCCCCTGGTATGGCGCTACTACTAACTTCGCAATTCACTGCTCTTGACATTGCACTAGAAATCGGGTAGTAGATAGCACTGGGGAGGCGAGATCGGGTGTACGCCGGCGATCCTCCACCGTGCTCCTTGGGCGGCGCCGTCGTCTCTGGTTGGAATATGGGATGAGCTGGTGGCCGTCTGATCGGCTGTGTGTGGCTGAGATCGGCTCGTGGTGACCTGCCTAGCCGAAAACGAGATGGGCCGACCGATCGGGATCGGAGGGCGGTGAGTAGGCTAGGATTCATTAAACCTAGGTCGTTAGATCGTGATCCGAGGGCCTTCCTCGCTTACCGTTTCGGTGTGGGTGTAGTCTAATCTGGGCCACCCATTGTGGATCGTGTGGCTGAGATATAAACTTACCCCCTTTGCGGGACGTATTAGCATATAGGCCCCTCTGTTTTATGGTAATCAACCCGCCGTCCGTTGTGGGATTCTCTGACTCTTGGAAATAATTACACCGAAACCCCTACGCTTACCAGAAATTGACGCCCAGTCCAGAAAATTAATAAAACCAGGAAAATAGTTTAGAAAATGGTTTTTAGTACAAATTTAATTGCAGAAACTTGTTTAAATTGTAGGAAATTCATATGAACTCCAATTTGGACCATTCCAGTTCCTATAATTTTGTAATATTATTCTCTATCAAATAGTACCACTGTTTTTACATGAAATACACATTAAAATTTATTTCTCACCTAACCCTATATTAAATGCATAAAACCTTAGGAAAGTCATAACTTGAAATCTATAACTCCAAATCTAATGATTCCAGTTCCTATGATCTCATTTTAATGTGTAGATTTTTACTGTATATTTTATTTGCATGTTTGATGTGATGTTAATTTATGCTATACTATGTATGTATTGTGTTGATGCGAGTAGACGAGCAAGCCACTGTGGATTCTAAGGTTCAGCAAGTAGAAGTAGCTGAGCAGGAGCTCATTGAAGGCAAGTTGTGCCCTTGATCACTTCTTTTACCCACTCATGTTCTAATTAATCATAATGATCTGCATAGGTTAATTTTGATGGAACCCAATAGGTTACCCTAGTTTGTCTATCTTTATACCTTGTTTACCACTGAACTTTTTGGGTAGTACTTGCTAGTGCTTTATGTGGTTTTGGGTATGAAGATACATTATTCATGATCACACTTTTATTGTCTTTTTATTATTACTGTTCATGATAAGATCATTATGTTAATTGGAACATGGAGAACCACCCGGGAAAACAGTGCTACCACAAGGGTTTATGGACGCCCTTGGCTGATTAATTAGGAAAGCTAGTGGAGGACTACCTTACCCGAAAGGGGCAAGGGCAGTAGGGGAGTGGTCAGTGTAGGGAGGTCCTTGGTTGATTTTGCTGCGATGGCGGTCAGGCAAGAACCCTGCATTGGAGCTTCCTATAAACTGTAGCGGGTTTTCTGAAGCTAGTGGAACTTTGTAAAGGCCTCGTAGTGTTACCCTGCCTCGCCTCCTCGGTAGAGGTGTATGGGGAGTCGCGATCCCTTGGCAGATGGGTAACATGACTTGTGGGTAAAGATGTGCAACCTCTGCAGAGTGTAAAACTGGTATACTAGCCGTGCTCACGGTCATGAGCAGCTCGGACACTCACATGATTAAATTATGGAACTTAAACTCAATTTGTCATATGCATTGCATCGCAGGTGAGGTTGTTACTTTTGTTCTACTACTTAATTGGGTTGGTATTTACTTATACTTAGTAATTGCTAATAAAATTTTGACCAACTTTAAAAGCAATGCTCAGCTCTAACCATCCTCTTTGGTAAGCCTCACATTTCACATGAGCTCCCATCTTTGGCGAGTTCAGGCACATTATTCCCCACAACTTGTTGAGCGATGAACGTATGTGAGCTCACTCTTGCTGTCTCACACACCCCCCACAGGTCAAGAACAGGTACCACAAGATGAGGCGCTTGGAGGATGCTGTGACGAGTTCGTGAGAGGTCTAGGTCGTCGTCTCCCAGTCAACTTTGGTTTGCTGGACCGTTGTCTCCTTATAATGTAATTATTTATTTTGTACAGAACTCCTATTATATAGTAAAGATGTGACATTCGATCCTGTGCCATGATTCATCATATGTGTGAGACTTGGTCCCAGCACACCTGGTGATTATGTTCGCGCCCGGGCTTTGGACCCCTAAAACCCGGGTGTGACAGGAGTTCAGTCGGGCCATACCGTGGAGTTCGGCACCTCGAGGATTTCCTCGGTCCGCGTGCTAGAAATGTGGTGGCTCGGATACTTTGATGACAGCGTCGGGCGGGTTTCGGGTGTAGAGGAGATCCCTGAGCCTGAGGGCGAATTGGTTGTGTTTGAGGCCTTTTTCATCACCGGCCTTCGCCTCCCGGCGCATCGCTTCGTGGCAGAGGTGTTGTGGAGGTTCGAAGTGCAGGTCCATCAATTGACGCCTAACGCCGTGGTTGCGCTGGCGAAGTATGTTTGGGCGGTTGCTTCTTATGGTGGGCAGCCGTATGTGGAGGTCTTCGCCAAGAATTATTGCCTGCATTGGCAAAAAAGGAAAATAGGAAATAATATTGCACAATTTGGATCGTGCACCTTCACGCCGAGGACTGTAAAGACTTCGGCGGAAGTCGTGGAGATAGTCCCTTGTGCCAGGAACAAGTAGGGCAACTTATGGGATTTTTGGTTCTATGTGTCTTGTGGGTGAAGTCGAAGACCTGCCTGGCCTCCCTCCGGCCATTCTATGCTCTCTCTGTTATGTGGTGTTCCCTCAATTCGAGGTGTCAGAGGATGACGAGGACGAAGGGGCCCTTCGGTACGCTGCCCGCTTGAGTAGCCGGCGCGATTTGGTTGAGGAATTTATCGGCTATGCAGTGTGGCCCTTGGCACACGGCTGGGTACTAGGCGAAGTGTGCCCGTGCCGGATGCCGACCCTGGGCGACCGGTTGGTGCGAAGTCCTGCCTTTGTTGTGGATTTACGGGGTCAAAACCCGATGGCATTTGTGTGTGAAGTGGAGGCCAAGGCCGCGAAGATTGTAGGAAGATATGTGCCAAAGACTAAGACCCTGCGGAGTTGGGATATCCGCAGTTCGAATGTTCGGTTGAACCGTGTTTTTGAGTTGAACCGTCTGCCATATGCTAGCTACCTGGGGGACGACGATGCCGATGATGCTAACCGCCGGGGAAAATGAGAGCACCTAGAGGGGGGTAAATAGGTGATCCTGTAAAATCAAACACTAAATAGCCACAAACTTGATTATGAAAGTGTTAGTGTGATTTAACCAAGTTTTTATGAAGCGAGTTCTTGCGAACAACACAATCATAGAAAAGCAACACAAGAGACACGCATTTTTTATCCCGTGGTTCGGCCAAGTAACACTTGCCTACTTCCACGTTGTGGCATCCCAATGGACGAGGGTTGCACTCAACCCCTTTCAAGTGATCCAATGATCGACTTGAATACCACGGTCTTTTCCTTTTGAGATCTTTTCCCTTTTGCGAGGAATCTCCACAAGTTGGAGCCTCTCGCCCTTACAAAGTTTTGATCACAGGAAGCACAAGAGTAAGGGAGGGAAAGCAACGCACACAAGATTCAAACCGCAGCACACACACGCACACAAGCCAAGACTTGAGCTCAAAACACGGCACAGAGAGTTCACAACTCAAACGGAGCTCAAATCACTGACACAATCGATCAAATGCGTGGAGGCGGAGTCTGGGAATCTTAGGATGCTTAGTGATTGCTTTGTCTACTGCTCCAAGCGCCTAGGAGTCCCTTTTATAGCCCCAATGCAGCTTGGAGCCGTTGGAAATCAACTTGGAAGGCAATTCTTGCCTTCTGTCGAGTGGAGCACCGGACAACTACTGTAACAGTCCGGTGCGCGTTCTCTTTCGTTTTCTGGTGAAGCCGACCGTTGGATCTTCAGATCTGATGGCACACCGGACATTGTCCGGTGTGCACTGGATAGTCCAGTGTGACCATCCGACCATTGTCTAAGCCACGTGAATTTCCTTAGGGACCCAAATGCAAGTTTTATCACCTTTGCATTTTGCCCCTAACTTCCTAGCAATTACTTTTCTATCCTTTCTACAAATTGCAAATGAAGCATTCAAAGCACAATAAATTGTAGAAGGTTCATTTGCTATTTTCCTAGGAGCATGAATAACATTCCTTCTAGGCACATGATGAATAGCATTTCTTTTAGGAACAACATTTCTCCTAGTAACATTTCTATCATACACATAAGAGGAACTAGGAGCAAACATGGCATGAGAATCATTAACATATGAATCAAAAGCATCATGACTTACATTTCTAGTTTGTCTTCTATCATGATACAAAAATGCATGGTTCCTTTTAGCACTAGTAGCCATAGGGGCCTTCCCTTTCTCCTTGGCGGGAATGGGAGCCTTATGGCTTGTTAAGTTCTTGGCTTCTCTCTTGAAGCCAAGTCCATCCTTAATTGAGGGGTGTCTACCAATTGTGTAGGCATCCCTTGCAAATTTTAGCTTATCAAAGTCATTCTTGCTAGTCTTAAGTTGAGCATTAAGACTAGCCAGTTCATCATTAAGCTTGGAAATTGAAGCTAGGTGTTCACTACAAGCATCAACGTCAAAATCTTTACACCTAGTGCAAATTGTAATATTTTCAACACAAGAGTTGGATTTATGTGCTTCTACTAGTTTAGCATTTAAGTCATCATTAATGCTCTTTAATTTAGAAATTGAATCATGGCATGTTGACACTTCACAAGCAAGCATTTCATTTCTCTTAATTTCTAATGCAAGGGATCTTTGAGCCTCTACAAACTTATCATGTTCTTCATACAACAAATCCTCTTGCTTTTCTAAAAGTATATTCTTTTCATTCAAGGCATCAATTAATTCATTAATTTTGTCTATCTTAGATCTATCTAAGCCTTTGAACAAACATGAATAATCTACTTCATCCTCATCACTAGATTCGTCCTCACTTGAAGAAGCATAGGTAGAGTTGCGAGTACATACCTTCTTCTCCCTTGCCATAAGGCATGTGTGACGCTCGTTGGGGAAGAGGGTTGATTTGTTGAAGGCGGTGGCGGCGAGTCCTTCATTGTCGGAGTCGGACGAGGAGCAATCCGAGTCCCACTCCTTGCCTAGATGCGCCTCGCCCTTTGCCTTCTTATAATGCTTCTTCTTTTCCCTCTTGTTTCCCTTTTCCTGGTCACTTTCATTATCAGGACAATTAGCAATAAAATGACCAAGCTTACCGCATTTGAAGCATGATCGCTTCCCCTTGGTCTTAGTCTTGCTCGGCTGTCCATTGCGACCCTTTAGCACCATCTTGAATCTCTTGATAATGAGGGCCATTTCTTCTTCATTAAGACCGGCCGCCTCAATTTGCGCCACCTTGCTAGGTAGCGACTCCTTGCTCCTTGTTGCCTTTAGAGCAATGGGTTGAGACTCGTGGAGTGGACCGTTCAACGCGTCGTCGACGTATCTTGCCTCCTTGATCATCATCCGCCCGCTCACGAATTTTCCAAGTACTTCTTCGGGCGTCATCATCGTGTACCTGGGATTCTCACGAATATTGTTCACGAGATGAGGATCAAGAACGGTAAATGACCTGAGCATTAGGCGGACGACGTCGTGATCCGTCCAACGCGTGCTTCCGTAGCTCCTTATCTTGTTGACAAGGGTCTTGAGCCGGTTGTATGTTTGAGTTGGCTCCTCGCCCCTTATCATCGCGAACCGTCCAAGCTCGCCCTCCACCAACTCCATTTTGGTGAGCATGGTGATGTCGTTCCCCTCGTGAGAGATCTTGAGGGTGTCCCATATCTGCTTGGCATTGTCCAAGCCGCTCACCTTATTGTACTCTTCCCTGCACAAAGATGCTAAGAGAACAGTAGTAGCTTGTGCATTTTTATGAATTTGTTCATTGATAAACATAGGGCTATCCGAGCTATCAAATTTCATTCCATTCTCTACAATCTCCCATATGCTTGGATGGAGAGAGAATAAATGACTACGCATTTTGTGACTCCAAAATCCGTAGTCCTCCCCATCAAAATGTGGAGGTTTACCAAGAGGAATGGAAAGCAAATGCGAATTCGAACTATGTGGAATACGAGAATAATCAAATGAAAAGTTCGAATTAACCGGTTTCCTTTGTTTGTCGTGGTCGTCGTTCTTTTGGGAAGAAGAGGACTCATCGCTGTCGTAGTAGACGATCTCCTTGATGCGTCTTGTCTTCTTCTTCTTCCCATCTCTTCGCTTGTGGCCCGAGCCCGAGTCATTGGACTTGTCATCCCTTGGCTCGTTGACGAAGGACTCCTTCTCCTTGTCGTTTATCACAATTCCCTTCCCCTTAGGATCCATCTCTTCGGGCGGTTAGTCCCTTTCTTGAAGAGAATGGCTCCGATACCAATTGAGAGCACCTAGAGGGGGGGGGGTGAATAGGTGATCCTGTAAAAACTTAAGCTTATAGCCACAAAACTTGATTAGGTGTTAGCACAGTTTATGCCAAGTGGCTAGAGAGGAGTCAAAACACAATAACCACAAGAATCCAATCACAGAGATGACACAGTTGTTATCCCGTGGTTCGGCCAAGTACAAAACTTGCCTACTCCACGTTGTGGCGTCCCAACGGACGAGAGTTGCACTCAACTCCTCTCAAGTGATCCAATGATCAACTTGAATACCACGGTGTTCTTGCTTTTCTTTTCTCAATCCCGTTTGCGAGGAATCTCCACAACTTGGAGCCTCTCGCCCTTACAAAAGATGTTCACAGAGAATCACAGAGCAAGGGAGGGATTAGCAACTCACACACGACACAAAGATCACAGCGAATACGCACACACAAGACCCAGACTTGAGCTCAAAAGACTAGCACACTAGAACGGAGCTCAAATCACTAGAATGTCGAACAAGTGCGCGAGATTGATGTGTGAGTGATCAAGAGTGCTCAAGGAATGCTTGGTGTACTCCTCCATGCGCCAAGGGGTCCCTTTTATAGCCCCAAGGCAGCTAGGAGCCGTTGGGAACAAATCTGGAAGGCCATCTTTGCCTTCTGTCTCGTGGCGCACCGGACAGTCCGGTGCACACCGGACACTGTCCGGTGCCCGATTTGTTTCCATAAAAAGCGAAGCCGACCGTTGCCGACCGTTGCAGATCTGGCGCACCGGACAGTCCGGTGCACACCGGACAGTCCGGTGCTTCCTTCCGACCGTTGGCTCGGCCACGTGTCGCGCGCCGATCACGCGGCCGACCGTTGGCCCGGCCGACCGTTGGCTCACCGGACAGTCCGGTGCACACCGGACAGTCCGGTGAATTTTAGCCGAAGTCGCCGGAGAAAAACCCGAGAGCGGCCTCTTCGGCCGAGGCAGCCTGTCGCACCGAACACTGTCCGGTGCACCACCGGACACTGTCCGGTGCACCACCGGACAGTCCGGTGCCCCAGACCGAAGCAGCCCCTTGGCTGTACACAGCCAAGTCTTCTCTTCTCTTCTTCTATCTGTTTCTAACACTTAGACAAATATATTAGTATACAAAACCAATGTACTAAGTCTTAGAAACATACCTTAACTTGTGATTTGCACTTTGATCATCCTTGGGCATATTTTCACATTTAAGCACTTGTGTTTGCACTCAATCACCAAAATACTTAGAAATGGCCCAAAGGCACATTTCCCTTTCAATTGGTATCAATTGAGAGCACCTAGAGGGGGGGGGGGGTGAATAGGTGATCCTGTAAAAACTTAAGCTTATAGCCACAAAACTTGATTAGGTGTTAGCACAGTTTATGCCAAGTGGCTAGAGAGGAGTCAAAACACAATAACCACAAGAATCCAATCACAGAGATGACACAGTTGTTATCCCGTGGTTCGGCCAAGTACAAAACTTGCCTACTCCACGTTGTGGCGTCCCAACGGACGAGAGTTGCACTCAACTCCTCTCAAGTGATCCAATGATCAACTTGAATACCACGGTGTTCTTGCTTTTCTTTTCTCAATCCCGTTTGCGAGGAATCTCCACAACTTGGAGCCTCTCGCCCTTACAAAAGATGTTCACAGAGAATCACAGAGCAAGGGAGGGATTAGCAACTCACACACGACACAAAGATCACAGCGAATACGCACACACAAGACCCAGACTTGAGCTCAAAAGACTAGCACACTAGAACGGAGCTCAAATCACTAGAATGTCGAACAAGTGCGCGAGATTGATGTGTGAGTGATCAAGAGTGCTCAAGGAATGCTTGGTGTACTCCTCCATGCGCCTAGGGGTCCCTTTTATAGCCCCAAGGCAGCTAGGAGCCGTTGAGAGCACATCTGGAAGGCTGTCCTTGCCTTCTGTCGTCGGGCGCACCGGACAGTCCGGTGCACACCGGACACTGTCCGGTGCCCGATTTGTTTCCTTAAATGGCGAAGCCGACCGTTGCCGACCGTTGCAGATCTGGCGCACCGGACAGTCCGGTGCACACCGGACAGTCCGGTGCTCCCTTCCGACCGTTGGCTCGGCCACGTGTCGCGCGCCGATCGCGCGGCCGACCGTTGGCCCGGCCGACCGTTGGCTCACCGGACAGTCCGGTGCACACCGGACAGTCCGGTGAATTTTAGCCGAAGTCGCCGGAGAAAAACCCGAGAGCGGCCTCTTCGGCCGAGGCAGCCTGTCGCACCGGACACTGTCCGGTGCACCACCGGACAGTCCGGTGCCCCAGACCGAAGCAGCCCCTTGGCTGTACACAGCCAAGTCTTCTCTTCTCTTCTTCTATCTGTTTCTAACACTTAGACAAATATATTAGTATACAAAACCAATGTACTAAGTCTTAGAAACATACCTTAACTTGTGATTTGCACTTTGATCATCCTTGGGCATATTTTCACATTTAAGCACTTGTGTTTGCACTCAATCACCAAAATACTTAGAAATGGCCCAAAGGCACATTTCCCTTTCAATCTCCCCCTTTTTGGTGATTTATGCCAACACAATATAAAGCAACTAGAACAAGTGCAAAATCACTTTAAATAAAAACTCAAATTGGTTTTATTCAATTTTGGCATATATGGATCATCCTTTGCCACCACTTGGTTTGTTTTTGCAAATCAAACTCAAATCTCTATCTCTAAGTCAAACACACATGTTGAAGTATAAAGAGAGTCATTCCAAAAGAGATTGATCAAAGATTTCAAAAACTCCCCCTATTTCCCATAATCAATACTTCTCCCCACAAAAAGCCAACTTTTGACAAGAGAGACAATAAAAGCTTTTGACACAACAAAAACTCTATTCTACTATTTTCAAAATCTCTCAAGTGGTAGCTGATCCATTTATCGCTTTGGCCTTTATTTTCTCCCCCTTTGGCATCAAGCACCAAAACGGGATCAATCTTGGCCTGTTAACCCCATTGCCTCACCAAAGTCTTCAATTAAGAGCAAATGGCAATAAGATTTCATGAGATGAACTTGGAATTAGTTACCCTCTCATCGGAGTGCAGTGGAAGTCTTTCATGGTCCAAGTCCACCTTTTCCCTTTCAATCCTCCTTCGAGACTAAATTATCAAACTCAAGCACATGGTTAGTCTCAAAGGGTCAAGTTGTAACACATCTCCCCCTACACATGTGCATCACTTTGCAACGGACTTGTGAGGTCCAGGGAGTGTTTGTACAACTTGAGCACCATAATAAGCAACATAATGCAAAAAGGAACATGATCAAAAGCATAACTACATGTATGCTACAATTCAATCTAGGTTCCGCGAATCTAAGACATTTAGCTCACTATGCAACCTGCAAAAGGTCTTCTCATCTAGAGGCTTAGTGAAGATATCGGCTAGCTGGTTCTCGGTGCTAACATGAAACACTTCGATATCTCCCTTTTGCTGGTGGTCTCTCAAAAAGTGATGCCGGATGTCTATGTGCTTTGTGCGGCTGTGTTCAACAGGATTTTCCGCCATGCGGATAGCACTCTCATTATCACATAGGAGTGGGACTTTGCTCAGATTGTAGCCAAAGTCCCTGAGGGTTTGCCTCATCCAAAGTAGTTGCGCGCAACACTGTCCTGCGGCAACATACTCGGCCTCAGCGGTGGATAGGGCAACGGAAGTTTGTTTCTTAGAGTTCCATGACACCAGGGACCTTCCTAAGAATTGGCACGTCCCCGATGTACTCTTCCTATCGACCTTACATCCAGCATAGTCGGAGTCTGAGTATCCAACTAAGTCAAAGGTAGACCCCTTTGGATACCAGAGCCCGAAGCAAGGCGTAGCAACCAAATATCTAAGAATTCGCTTCACCGCCACTAAGTGACACTCCTTAGGATCGGATTGAAATCTAGCACACATGCATACGCTAAGCATAATATCCGGTCTACTAGCACATAAATAAAGCAAAGAACCTATCATTGACCGGTATGCTTTTTGATCAACGGACTTACCTCCTTTGTTGAGGTCGGTGTGTCCGTCGGTCCCCATCGGAGTCTTTGCGGGCTTGGCGTCCTTCATCCCAAACCGCTTTAGCAGATCTTGCGTGTACTTCGTTTGGGAGATGAAGGTGCCGTCCTTGAGTTGCTTCACTTGGAACCCAAGGAAGTAGTTCAACTCGCCCATCATCGACATCTCGAATTTCTGCGTCATCACCCTGCTAAACTCTTCACAAGACTTTTGGTTAGTAGAACCAAATATTATGTCATCAACATAAATTTGGCACACAAACAAATCACCATCACATGTCTTAGTGAAAAGAGTTGGATCGGCCTTCCCAACCTTGAAAGCATTAGCAAGTAAAAAGTCTCTAAGGCATTCATACCATGCTCTTGGGGCTTGCTTAAGTCCATAGAGCGCCTTAGAGAGCTTACACACATGGTCGGGGTACCGTTCATCCTCGAAGCCAGGGGGTTGCTCCACGTACACCTCCTCCTTGATTGGCCCGTTGAGGAAAGCGCTCTTCACATCCATTTGGAACAACCTGAAAGAATGGTGAGCGGCATATGCTAGCAAGATTCGAATTGACTCTAGCCTAGCCACAGGAGCAAAAGTCTCCTCAAAATCCAAACCTGCGACTTGGGCATAACCTTTTGCCACAAGTCGAGCCTTGTTTCTCGTCACCACCCCGTGCTCGTCCTGTTTGTTGCGGAACACCCACTTGGTTCCCACAACATTTTGCTTCGGACGAGGCACCAGTGTCCAAACTTCATTGCGCTTGAAATTGTTTAACTCCTCTTGCATGGCCAACACCCAGTCCGGATCTAGCAAGGCCTCTTCTACCCTGAAAGGCTCAATAGAAGAGACAAAGGAGTAATGCTCACAAAAATTAACTAATCGAGATCGAGTAGTTACTCCCTTGCTAATGTCACCCAGAATTTGGTCGACGGGATGATCCCTTTGAATCATCGCTCGAACTTGGGTTGGAGGTGCCGGTTGCGCTTCTTCCTCCATCACGTTATCATCTTGTGCTCTCCCTTGATCACACGCCTCCTTTTGATGAACCTGTTCATCGTCTTGAGTCGGGGGATGCACCATAATTGAGGAAGAGGGTTGATCTTGATCATCTTGTTCCTGTGGCCGTACTTCTCCAATCGCCATGGTCCGTATAGCGGCCGTCGGAACATCTTCTTCATCTACATCATCGCAATCAACAACTTGCTCTCTTGGAGAGCCATTAGTCTCATCAAATACAACGTCGCTAGAGACTTCAACCAAACCCGATGATTTGTTGAAGACTCTATACGCCTTTGTATTTGAGTCATAACCTAACAAAAACCCTTCTACAGCTTTGGGAGCAAACTTAGAATTTCTACCCTTCTTCACTAGAATGTAGCATTTACTCCCAAATACACGAAAGTACGATACATTGGGTTTGTTACCGGTTAGTAGCTCATACGACGTCTTCTTGAGGAGGCGATGAAGGTAGACCCTGTTGATGGCGTGGCACGCCGTGTTCACGGCTTCCGTCCAAAAGTACTCGGGGGTCTTGAACTCTCCTAGCATCGTCCTCGCCATGTCGATGAGCGTCCTGTTCTTCCTCTCTACCACACCATTTTGCTGTGGTGTGTAGGGAGCGGAGAACTCGTGCTTGATCCCTTCCTCTTCAAGGAACTCCTCCACTTGAAGGTTCTTGAACTCGGACCCGTTGTCGCTTCTTATCTTTTTCACTTTGAGCTCAAACTCATTTTGAGCTCTCCTGAGGAAGCGTTTGAGAGTCCCTTGGGTTTCGGATTTTTCCTGCAAAAAGAACACCCAAGTGAAGCGGGAAAAGTCATCAACAATAACTAAACCATACTTACTCCCTCCTATGCTCAGATAGGCGACAGGTCCGAAGAGGTCCATATGCAGCAGCTCCAGGGGTCTTGAAGTGGTCATCACGTTCTTGCTGTGATGTGCTCCTCCCACTTGTTTACCTGCCTGACAAGCTGCACAAGGTCTATCTTTTTCGAAATACACGTTAGTCAAACCTATCACATGTTCTCCCTTTAGAAGCTTGTGAAGGTTCTTCATCCCCACATGTGCTAAGCGGCGATGCCACAGCCAGCCCATGCAAGTCTTAGCCATTAAGCATGCATCTAGACCGGCCTCTTCTTTTGCAAAATCAACTAAATAAAGTTTGCCGTCTAATACACCCTTAAAAGCTAATGAACCATCGCTTCTTCTAAAGACAGACACATCTATATTTGTAAATAGACAATTATATCCCATATGACATAATTGACTCACAGATAGCAGATTGTATCCAAGACTCTCTACTAAAAATACATTAGAGATAGAATGCTCATTAGAAATCGCAATTTTACCTAAACCTTTTACCTTGCCTTGATTCCCATCACCGAATACAATTGAATCTTGGGAATCTTTATTCTTGACGTAGGAGGTGAACATCTTCTTCTCCCCCGTCATATGGTTTGTGCATCCGCTGTCGATAATCCAGCTTGAACCCCCGGATGCATAAACCTGCAAGGCACATTTAGGCTTGGGACTTAGGTACCCAACTCTTGTTGGGTCCTACAAGGTTAGTCACAATTTCCTTAGGGACCCAAATGCAAGTTTTATCACCTTTGCATTTTGCCCCTAACTTCCTAGCAATTACTTTTCTATCCTTTCTACAAATTGCAAATGAAGCATTCAAAGCACAATAAATTGTAGAAGGTTCATTTGCTATTTTCCTAGGAGCATGAATAACATTCCTTCTAGGCACATGATGAATAGCATTTCTTTTAGGAACAACATTTCTCCTAGTAACATTTCTATCATACACATAAGAGGAACTAGGAGCAAACATGGCATGAGAATCATTAACATATGAATCAAAAGCATCATGACTTACATTTCTAGTTTGTCTTCTATCATGATACAAAAATGCATGGTTCCTTTTAGCACTAGTAGCCATAGGGGCCTTCCCTTTCTCCTTGGCGGGAATGGGAGCCTTATGGCTTGTTAAGTTCTTGGCTTCTCTCTTGAAGCCAAGTCCATCCTTAATTGAGGGGTGTCTACCAATTGTGTAGGCATCCCTTGCAAATTTTAGCTTATCAAAGTCATTCTTGCTAGTCTTAAGTTGAGCATTAAGACTAGCCAGTTCATCATTAAGCTTGGAAATTGAAGCTAGGTGTTCACTACAAGCATCAACGTCAAAATCTTTACACCTAGTGCAAATTGTAATATTTTCAACACAAGAGTTGGATTTATGTGCTTCTACTAGTTTAGCATTTAAGTCATCATTAATGCTCTTTAATTTAGAAATTGAATCATGGCATGTTGACACTTCACAAGCAAGCATTTCATTTCTCTTAATTTCTAATGCAAGGGATCTTTGAGCCTCTACAAACTTATCATGTTCTTCATACAACAAATCCTCTTGCTTTTCTAAAAGTATATTCTTTTCATTCAAGGCATCAATTAATTCATTAATTTTGTCTATCTTAGATCTATCTAAGCCTTTGAACAAACATGAATAATCTACTTCATCCTCATCACTAGATTCGTCCTCACTTGAAGAAGCATAGGTAGAGTTGCGAGTACATACCTTCTTCTCCCTTGCCATAAGGCATGTGTGACGCTCGTTGGGGAAGAGGGTTGATTTGTTGAAGGCGGTGGCGGCGAGTCCTTCATTGTCGGAGTCGGACGAGGAGCAATCCGAGTCCCACTCCTTGCCTAGATGTGCCTCGCCCTTTGCCTTCTTATAATGCTTCTTCTTTTCCCTCTTGTTTCCCTTTTCCTGGTCACTTTCATTATCAGGACAATTAGCAATAAAATGACCAAGCTTACCGCATTTGAAGCATGATCGCTTCCCCTTGGTCTTAGTCTTGCTCGGCTGTCCATTGCGACCCTTTAGCACCGTCTTGAATCTCTTGATAATGAGGGCCATTTCTTCTTCATTAAGACCGGCCGCCTCAATTTGCGCCACCTTGCTAGGTAGCGACTCCTTGCTCCTTGTTGCCTTTAGAGCAATGGGTTGAGACTCGTGGAGTGGACCGTTCAACGCGTCGTCGACGTATCTTGCCTCCTTGATCATCATCCGCCCGCTCACGAATTTTCCAAGTACTTCTTCGGGCGTCATCATCGTGTACCTGGGATTCTCACGAATATTGTTCACGAGATGAGGATCAAGAACGGTAAATGACCTGAGCATTAGGCGGACGACGTCGTGATCCGTCCAACGCGTGCTTCCGTAGCTCCTTATCTTGTTGACAAGGGTCTTGAGCCGGTTGTATGTTTGAGTTGGCTCCTCGCCCCTTATCATCGCGAACCGTCCAAGCTCGCCCTCCACCAACTCCATTTTGGTGAGCATGGTGATGTCGTTCCCCTCGTGAGAGATCTTGAGGGTGTCCCATATCTGCTTGGCATTGTCCAAGCCGCTCACCTTATTGTACTCTTCCCTGCACAAAGATGCTAAGAGAACAGTAGTAGCTTGTGCATTTTTATGAATTTGTTCATTGATAAACATAGGGCTATCCGAGCTATCAAATTTCATTCCATTCTCTACAATCTCCCATATGCTTGGATGGAGAGAGAATAAATGACTACGCATTTTGTGACTCCAAAATCCGTAGTCCTCCCCATCAAAATGTGGAGGTTTACCAAGAGGAATGGAAAGCAAATGCGAATTCGAACTATGTGGAATACGAGAATAATCAAATGAAAAGTTCGAATTAACCGGTTTCCTTTGTTTGTCGTGGTCGTCGTTCTTTTGGGAAGAAGAGGACTCATCGCTGTCGTAGTAGACGATCTCCTTGATGCGTCTTGTCTTCTTCTTCTTCCCATCTCTTCGCTTGTGGCCTGAGCCCGAGTCATTGGACTTGTCATCCCTTGGCTCGTTGACGAAGGACTCCTTCTCCTTGTCGTTTATCACAATTCCCTTCCCCTTAGGATCCATCTCTTCGGGCGGTTAGTCCCTTTCTTGAAGAGAATGGCTCTGATACCAATTGAGAGCACCTAGAGGGGGGGGGGGGTGAATAGGTGATCCTGTAAAAACTTAAGCTTATAGCCACAAAACTTGATTAGGTGTTAGCACAGTTTATGCCAAGTGGCTAGAGAGGAGTCAAAACACAATAACCACAAGAATCCAATCACAGAGATGACACAGTTGTTATCCCGTGGTTCGGCCAAGTACAAAACTTGCCTACTCCACGTTGTGGCGTCCCAACGGACGAGAGTTGCACTCAACTCCTCTCAAGTGATCCAATGATCAACTTGAATACCACGGTGTTCTTGCTTTTCTTTTCTCAATCCCGTTTGCGAGGAATCTCCACAACTTGGAGCCTCTCGCCCTTACAAAAGATGTTCACAGAGAATCACAGAGCAAGGGAGGGATTAGCAACTCACACACGACACAAAGATCACAGCGAATACGCACACACAAGACCCAGACTTGAGCTCAAAAGACTAGCACACTAGAACGGAGCTCAAATCACTAGAATGTCGAACAAGTGCGCGAGATTGATGTGTGAGTGATCAAGAGTGCTCAAGGAATGCTTGGTGTACTCCTCCATGCGCCTAGGGGTCCCTTTTATAGCCCCAAGGCAGCTAGGAGCCGTTGAGAGCACATCTGGAAGGCTGTCCTTGCCTTCTGTCGTCGGGCGCACCGGACAGTCCGGTGCACACCGGACACTGTCCGGTGCCCGATTTGTTTCCTTAAATGGCGAAGCCGACCGTTGCCGACCGTTGCAGATCTGGCGCACCGGACAGTCCGGTGCACACCGGACAGTCCGGTGCTCCCTTCCGACCGTTGGCTCGGCCACGTGTCGCGCGCCGATCGCGCGGCCGACCGTTGGCCCGGCCGACCGTTGGCTCACCGGACAGTCCGGTGCACACCGGACAGTCCGGTGAATTTTAGCCGAAGTCGCGCGGAGAAAAACCCGAGAGCGGCCTCTTCGGCCGAGGCAGCCTGCACCACCGGACACTGTCCGGTGCACCACCGGACAGTCCGGTGCCCCAGACCGAAGCAGCCCCTTGGCTGTACACAGCCAAGTCTTCTCTTCTCTTCTTCTATCTGTTTCTAACACTTAGACAAATATATTAGTATACAAAACCAATGTACTAAGTCTTAGAAACATACCTTAACTTGTGATTTGCACTTTGATCATCCTTGGGCATATTTTCACATTTAAGCACTTGTGTTTGCACTCAATCACCAAAATACTTAGAAATGGCCCAAAGGCACATTTCCCTTTCAGTGATCGCAGGCGACCATTGGCCGGGAGCGCCGTTGGCTCACCGGACAGTCCGGTGCACCATCGAACAGTCCGGTGAATTTTAGCCGCGGCGCTTCCACCTTTTCCCGAGAGCGACGAGTTCATCGCCGAAGACTTGGTCGCGGGCGCTGGTGACTCACCGGACAATCCGGTGATTTTTAGCCACGTTGCCCCGCCGATTCCCGAGAGCAGAGACTTTGTCGCCGAGCCAGCCTGAGCACCGGACAATGTCTGGTGCACCACCGGACAGTCCGGTGTGCCAGGCTAGTGCTGGTTTGGCTTATCACAACCACTCTTTCTTTATTCTTTTTTCTCTTTTCTTGGTCATGTTTCTAACACTTAGATAAACATGTTAGTACCCAAAAACAATTTACTTAGTCTGGAGACATACCTTGTTCCTTGATTTGCATCTTGGCACTTATAAACTTAGAACCATGTGTTGGGCATCTAATCACCAAAACAATTCTATAGATGGCCTAAGGGCACATTTCCCTTTCAGAAAAAAGGTGGTGGCAGCGGTTGACGAAGGGCCTTCATGGGGAGCAGTGTCGGCTGCGGCCGCCAAGAAGAGGAAATTAGGTACAATAGCTGAGGGGTTGGGGGCTTCCGATCGTTTTGCTGCGGATTTATTGGAGACCTGCGCGGCTCCCGAGGAGACGATGTCTTTGCCCGAGCTCCGGGAATCTTCCGCGCGAATGCTGAAGGTTACCGGGGGTCGCTGGCCTAGGAATGTTCTGATCCCCCAGGCGACCGACGAGGACATGTGTACATCTCGATTAGCTCGTGAGATGAAGATTTTTCCTTATGGATAGAATGTTGTTGCTATTGTATCGGCAGTGATGGAGAAGGATCGCCAAGACGCGCAGCAGAAACGTTGGGCGTTCGCGAGGGTCGGGGACCCGCGCCGCGAGGTCAAGATGGCGCGGGGGAGCGCAAAGTCTACCGCCCCCGGCTCCAGCAAGCCTCCGTCTGGCGCGAAGTCTACCGCCCCCGGCTCCAGCAAGCCGGTCCCTGATGTGCCCACACAGGAGCGAAGGCCTCCGTCGCCACCGCATACTGCTGAGACGGAAGTGGGTGGGGTCACCGAGGTCTCCATGGATATTTTCGTGGAGGACTATCTTGTGAGCGGGGTCGCGATTTTCGACGCCCATACAGCGTGGGGACCTATCAGTGAGTTTTTTTCGTTAACGGGGTCTGGGTGTCTGACGTGATTATGGTGCAGGGTCGGAGGCTAGGCAACTGGCTGTTGTCCCGGCGCCGGCTGGGTCGGTGGCTGTGGTGACTGGGGCGAAGGGATCTTCGTAGGACCCATGGTCCAGGTTTTGCGCCAGCGGCGAAAATGCTTCGGTCGCCGCCGCTAAGGACGTGGCTGGCTCAGTTGCGTAGCAACAGAAGCATGTGAGTAATCTTTGCCTTCGAGAGTTTTCTTTTCTTTTATGACTTTGAATTTGACAATTTTTTGTGTCAAGCGGCCGCCTTTGCCGAGCACATTGCGTCGGGGGCCCTGACCTTGGAGTTTGCTACTAAAAGGCGACGACTCGAGGGGAGGATTGAGCGCCTTCGGACGCAGCACACTGAGGCTGTGCGAGACAAATCAGCCGCGGAAAACAAGAGCCATAACCTGATGGAGAAGCTATCGGCTGCGGAGGCTGAAAAAGAGGACCTCGGTCGCCGGCTGGCGGCGGAAAAGGAGGATGCCGACAGGGCCCGCGCGGAGGCCCATGCTGCCCGTGCCAAGGCCAACCTCGCTCTCCAACGTGATGTTGAGGCGGAGTCGGGCCACAGAAGCCTATGTGGCTATCTGGACAAGGCGGAGGCCTCCACCCGCACAGGGGTCGACCGAGCACACGCATTGCTCGTGGACGCGTACCAGTAGCTTGGTGCGCGTACCGCCCCCTTTGTTGCGTCTGGCGAGGAGGTGGGCCTCCGCTTTCTCGGATGGCTGCAGGAGGAACTGGAGCTGCTTCCGGCGATCGTGACGGGTCTCATGTCCTTTGCCTCGCCCATTACCTACGAAGGGGCTGCAAATGCCTTGCCCCGCGAGGGATGTAGGCACTTCGAAGTCTTTGACCGATCCGACAAAGACTTCGACCACGAAATTTTCCAGGTCGAAGACGAGGTGCTAAAGCGATCCACTGGGGCGCTTTACGATAGGATGTGGGGCCCTCACGGCCGTGATACTGTCCGGGAAAGGTCTGACCAGGCGATGGAGCAGGTGCGTGACCGTTTTTTATAAATAATATGTATTTATATTTTGTGTTATTTCTGTAGATGGCGAACGATGAAGAAGTCGATGACTTCGGAGGCCTGGAAAGCATGGTGCCCCTGGCAGAAGACGCTAGGGCGGGGATTGGGAAGCAACCGGCGCCACCGACTGGTCCTGACGAGGACCCTATGGCAGCTGCCGCGTCGGCTGGTGAAGACACTTCGGTGGCAGCCGCGCCGGCTGCCGAAGACCCTGTAGCGCCGGCTGCCCCTTCGCAGGTGGCGGGATCGAGTTAGGGGTGTTGGATGTAGGACTTTATTTTTGTGATACTGAAAGTCGGTTACTGCGCAGGTTCTGACGTCTGGGCCTACGCAAGCAACCCCTACTGATGATAGTAATTTTGTGGCAGCTGCGAGTGCAATGCATGTTAATGAAAATTTGTCTGGTACAGAAACTTGGTCTTGGTCATCTGATGGGGGTGAGTTTGGGAGCTCGTTTTCATGGACGGAGGAGTCTTCGGCTGAGGATTTGGATTATTTTGCTGCGTTTGATGTGGCCGCGGCGGAGACCGTGCCACGGCTGGAAGCGCGTGGAGCATCCGATTCCCCGACTGAGGCGAGGACCGGGGAGTGCCGCCGGCGAAGGGTGGTGGCGAAGCATAATGTTGGTGGTACGTCGCGAAGTAATAGGCGTCGTTGGATGGGGATGGAACAAACCCGCCTTCGGCTAGATCGGGATAGCCAACAAGATTTGTTGTCTTCGTCGTCGGGGACATGTATTGGGGAGGGGGGTCTGCGGAGTCTCTTTGAGGGTGAGGAGTTGAGGATTATGTTGTTTAATTTTTGTGAGGCAGACCTTATCCCAAAGGCTGAGCCAATGTAGCGTTTATGCTGCCCTTGCTCTTGTATTGCGATAGTGAGTGAAAACGATGCCCTCCCCCGGCACGCTATAAAGAGGGAGGGCAACAAGGTGTGGTAGGTATTTATTTGTGCAATGTGGCCGGTGGCCTTTTGCTGTGTGTATGTAAAATATGATATTGTTTGTTGTGAAATGAGATGGGGACTTCGCTTGCTGCGGCAATGTGTGAGTGTCAAAGACACGTGTTTGGTTGTATCCGTAGGTGGTTTTGTTCGACTATGTCATTGTCAGACAGCAGCGATCGTAACGTACCCTGCGCCATTAGGGTGATGCTTGGCCTTCGGCGCACGTGTTGTGTGTATCCGGCTGCACCCTTGGGCGGCTTTTGCGCAGATGCCTGTTAGTAAAGGCTTCGTATCATGCACTTGTTGTGCTTGTCCGGCTGCACCCTTGGGCGACTTTTGCACGGATGTCTTTTAGTAAAGACTTCGTGTTGCGCACTTGTTGTGCATGTCCGGTTGCGCCCTTATGCGGCTTTTGCACGGATGTCTTTTAGTAAAGACTTCGTGTTGTGCACTTGTTGTGCTTGTCCGGCTGCACCCTTAGGCGACTTTTGCACGGATGTCTATTAGTAAAGACTTCGTGTTGCACACTTGTTGTGCTTGTCCGGCTGCACCCTTAGGTGGCTTTTGCACGGATGTCTTTTTGGTAAAGACTTCGTGTTGCGCACTTGTTGTGCTTATCCGGCTGCACCCGTAAGCGGCTTTTGCACGGATTTATCGCACGCGAGGGTAGTCTGTGCTACCTGTCACGGTGACCTCGTATATGTCGAATGTCAAAGGCTGTCGTAGCGGTCTTTTTCGACACTTGGTAATGATGCATGGAGTTTTTTGCGGGGGCTTTTCGTTGGTATATTACATGGCGCTGCCTCGTTAAAAACCTCACCCCCGGGAGGAAAAGAGTGCGGCTCGAATAACATAGTTTGGAGAATTACAAAGGCGCTTGGGCCTTGGATCTTAAATAAAAAATTTGCGAAGGCTATCGATGTTCCATGAGTGTTCTAGATCTTCACCGTATGATGTTGCTAGCTTGTAAGAACTAGGGGACGCCTTTGTCTTGACTATGTATGGTCCCTCCCACTTCGGCTCGTGCTTGCCCCGGGACTCTGTCCGGGTGGTCCTTACGAGTACGAGGTCCCCTTCGCTGAATTCTCTTGGGACGACTGTGTTGTCACACCATGCTTTGGTCTGGACTTGGTACTTGTTGAGGGACTGTAGGGCGAGAACGCGGTCTCCGTCGATGAGATCCTTGGAGGTTGGTTCGTCGACTTCGGGGACGGCTAGCTTGTTTGTTCGGGGAGACCTGTGCTTTCATTCTTGCAGCGTCATTGCTTCGGATCCATACATCAAGCGGAAAGGTGTGAACCCGGTTGCTCGGCACTCTATCGTATTCAGTGCCCATACGGCTTCAGGGAATTGGTCGGCCCATTTCCCTTTTATCGTCAAGGAGCCTTTTCTTGATGGCGCTGAAGATCTTGCCATTGTCGCGTTCGACGACACCGTTGGATTGTGGGTGGTACACAGAGGCGAAGACAGGCTTGGTGCCGATGGAACTGCAGAATTCCCTGAAGTCTTGGCCATCAAATTGTTTGTCGTTGTCGATGGTGAGTTCGGACGGGACTCCGAAGCGGCAGACAATGTTTTGCCAGAAGAATTTTTGGGCGGTCTTCGATGTTATCGTGGAGACTGCTCTGGCCTCAATCCACTTTGTGAAATATTCAACGACGACAAAGGTGAACTTGAGGTTCCCTTGAGCTGTAGGCAGTGGCCCAACGATGTCCAGCCCCCACCGTTGAAGTGGCCATGTGTGTGCGATGAGCTTGGTGAATTGTGAAGGGTTGCCTGAGTGAGGAGAGAACTTCTGGCATGCTTCGCATGACCTGGTGACTCAGTTTGCTATGCAGATTATCGTGGGCCAGTAAAACCCCTGACAGATCACCTTGGCTGCAAGGGCCCTTGGTCCTGAGTGTGAACCGCAGGTTCCACTGTGGACTTCGTAGAGGATTTCTATGCCTTCGGTTTCAGTTATGCATTTCAACATGGGCTAGCTGATTCCCTTTTTGTACAGTTGACCCTCAACTATTGCAAAGTCCCTGCTCCTGTGCTTCAGTCGTTTGGCCTCATTGCGGTTGGTTGGATGGTAGTGGCCTTGCAGGTATAGTGTTATTGGGGCTCGCCAGTCTTCGGACATGATGAGGTTGACAATTCGGTGGCACTTGGCATCCGGTGTTATTTGCAAACCTTCGGGGTTGCGGACGGCTGGCATGCCGATGACGTGGTAGAACACGTCGGAAGGCAGGGCTTCGCCCTTGGCCGCTGCTTTGGCCAATGCGTCGACCTCTTCATTCTTGTTGCGGTCGACATGCTGTAGAGTGAAACCCTTGAACTGTTTCTCGAGGCTGCGGACGGCGGTGAGATATTGCATGAGCACAGGCTCCTTTGCTGAGTACTCCTTTTTGATCTGGCCGGCGATGACCTTGGAGTCTGTCCAGATTTTGCACGTGGTGACACCGAGGGCTCGTAACTTGCGAAGTCCCAAGATGACGGCTTTGTACTCTGCTATGTTGTTAGTGCATCTATCGGACTCTAAAGCAAAGCTGAGGCGCACTGCGTATCTGTAATTGACGCAGGTGGGTGATGTGATAATCGCTGAGGTGCCTGCTCCTGCATGGCACCATGCGCCATCGCAATGGATGGTCCAGACTCTTTCTGAAGACTCCTCTTGTGGCTGTGCAGGTGCTGTCCAGTCGACGATGAAGTCGGCCAGGACCTGTGATTTGATTGTCGTTCTGGGTTCGAAGGTGATATGGTACCCGGATAATTCAGCTGTCCATTTGGCAATTCTGACAGATGCCTCCGGGTTCCTAAACAATTCTCCCAGACCCCTGTCCGAAGTGACCTGTACTTTGAATGCCTCGAAGTAGTGTCGGAGCTTGCGCGAAGCCATGACAACTGTGTATGATATTTTTTCGAGTTCAGTCATGTTGCACTTAGAAGACATGAGAACTTCAGAGACATAGTACATTGGGCATTGCCAACTTTTGCCCTCGCTGTCCCGCTCTTGGACTAGTGTTGCGCTGATTGCACATGGTGAAGCCACAATGTAGAGAAGCAGCGGTAGCGAAGGGTCGGGACTTGTGAGAGTGGCTAGGTCGGACAAGTGTTGTTTGAGCGACTCGAAGGCCGCCGCTTGCTCTGGTCCCCAAGCGAAGTCTTTTGCGCCACGCAATGTTTTGAGGAAGGGTAGACTCTGCTCTGCATATTTAGATATGAATCTGTTCAGGGCGGCCAATCTGCCTGTTAGTCGCTAGACGTCCCTGGCGGACTGCGGAGGTGCCATGTTTAAGATTGCCTGTATTTTTGTTAGGTTGGCTTCGATCCCTTAGTGCGATACCAGGTAACCAAGTATTTTCCCCTGGCGAACTCCAAAGACAGACTTCTCAGGGTTGAGTCAGAGCCGTGCGTCGCGCATGTTGGCGAATGTTTCTGCGAGATCGGCCAGGTGATCCTCTTTGTTTTTGCTGGCAACGACAATGTCATCCACGTAGGTGAAAATGTTGTGGCCTACTTGGCTTTCGAGGACCCTCTTGGTGAGGTGGGAAAAGGTGGATCCGGCATTCTTGAGTCCCTCTGCATTCTTACGAAGAAGTATGTGCCGAAGGGTGTGATGAAGCTTGTGCTTGCCTTGTCCTGCTCTTTCATGTAAATCTGGTGGTACCCGGAGAAGCAATCAAGGAGTGACATGACTTCACAGCTTGCTGCGCTATCGACTATTTTGTCGATCTGTGTCAAGGGGAAGTTATCCTTGGGACAAGCCTTATTGAGGCTTGTGAAGTCTATGCACATGCGCCACTTGCCGCTCTTCTTTTGCACCATGACCACGTTGGCGAGCCATGTGGGATAAGCGATTGGCTCGATGAATTTGGCTTCTAATAGGCGGTGCACCTCAGCCTTGGCTGCTTCAGTTTTCTCATCGGACATTTTTTGCAGTCGCTGCTTTTTTGGGCACACCGAAGGGTCGATGCCCAGGTTGTGCTCGATGATGGAGCGGCTGACCCCGACCAGATCGAGGGCGGACCAAGCGAAGACATCCTTGTTTCGTGAGAGACAGGAAATGAGTTTTTCCTCGTCTCGCGAGGTCAGGTCTTCGCTTAATATAACTGTTTGCCTGGGCATTGCCGGGTCGATGGGTACCGCCTTCGTTCCGTCGTTGCTTTGGAGCTGTGCTTTGACTTTTTCGTCTGCGATCGGGTGACTGCTTTCAAAGTCTTTGTGCTTTGTCATGAGGCAGTGTACGTTTCGCTGCGCTAGAACGATGTCCTTTTCAATGTTGCACGCTGTTTGCTGGTTGCAGTAGACAGTGATCACGCCTTGCGGGCCTGGGATTTTCATGCAGAGGTAGAGTCCGTGAATGGCCGCCTCAAACTTGTTGATCGAGCCCCGAGCCATTATGGCATTATATGGATAGATCATATTGACAATGTCGAAAGTGACCTGCTCACTTCGTGCATTGGGTGCTGCACCAAATGACAGGTGGAGCTCAATCTTGCCGACGGGGAAGGTGCCCTTGCCGCTGAAGCCGTATAGGGGATTGTCTGCAGGTTTGAGTAGGTTGTGGCTTATTCCCATGCGATCGAAGGCGTGCAGGAAAATAATGTCAGCTTGACTGCCGTTGTTGACCAGCACTTTGTGTAAATCCCAGCCTGCTACACTGCAATTGATCACCAAGGCGTCTGCGTGAGGAGCGCTGCATAAGTCGACGTCTCTGGCGTCGAAGGTGAGCGGTACATGGGACCACTTCGTCTGCACTACTGGGCCAGTGAGGGCGACATGGTTCACGCTTTGGTAGTCGTCCTTTTTCTACCGCTTTGTGTCGAAGTCCACGCTCGATCCCCCAGTGATCATATGGATAACTCCCCGATATGGTGGTTCAACGAAGTCCTCCTGTTTGGGTGCTTGTGGGTTGTGGTGGTGTGGTGGATTTTGGTGATATGGAGGCGGTGGTGGTAGGACCTAGACCTCTTGGTGCTGGTAAGCGTGGTTGGGTGGATGCTAGATTTGCTCGTTGTGGTAGGGTTGATGTTAATGGTATGTGTGTGCTACTACCCTCTGGTTGTTGGCTGGTTGTGCTTTGGACATTCTGTCCCTGGTGGCCTTGGTCTCCGGACAATCCCTTGTTGGGTGAGCGCAGTCTTCGCCATGAAACAAACAGTAGAATCTGCATGGCTGTTGTGTCCGTCCGCGGCCTCTTCCCCTTGTGTCGTTGCCGCGGCCTTGGGGTGGTATTCCTGACGACGGGTGGTCTCTCCAGCTAGATGCTGGTTGGCAATGTTGTGCACCTGATGATGATTGCAGTTGTCCCAGCCAGAGTCTGGCTGCGCTGGCCGGGTCCAGGTTCCGCTAGGCTGCGGAGGGTCCTTGGGCTATTCAAGTGTGTGGTGGTCCTTGTGGGGTCTAAGTGACCCATTTGATTAAGGAGAACGCTCACTCGATCTAAGTGATCGTTTGAGAGAGGGAAAGGGTTGAAAGAGACCTGGTCTTTGTGACCACCTCAACGGGGACTAGGTTCTTTAGAACCGAACCTCGGTAAAACAAATCACCGTGTTCGTCCGCTTTATTTCTTGGTTGATTTGTTTTTTCCCTTCTCTCCCGGACTTGATATTGGTTCTAACGCTAACCCCGGCTTGTAGTGTGTGCTTAAGTTTATAATTTTCATATTCCGCCTATTCACCCCCCTCTAGGCGACTTTCAATTGGTATCAGAGGTTGGTGCTTCATTTAGAGTCTAACCACTCGAAGTGATGTCGGGAGGATCCGCCAAGAGGGAGATGGAAACCGGTGAGAAGGCCACAAGCCACAGGAAGGCTCCATCAAGGGAGTCCGACGCCAAAGGGAAGGAGGAATCCCCTCCTCGCGTCAAGTCTCATTGGAGTGGCGACAAGAAGAAAAAGATGAAGAAAGTGGTCTACTACGAGACCGACTCTTCGTCGCCCTCCACCTCCGGCTCCGACGCGGCGTCCGTGACTTCTAAGTGCCATGAGCGCAAGAAGTATAGTAAGATGCCACTTCGTTATCCCCGTATTTCTAAGCACGCTCCATTACTTTCCGTTCCATTAGGCAAGCCACCATGTTTTGATGGTGAAGATTATTGTATGTGGAGTGATAAAATGAGGCATCACCTAACCTCACTCCACGCAAGTATTTGGGACATTGTTGAGTTTGGAGCGCAGGTACCTAATGTGGGGGACGAAGACTACGATTCGGACGAGGTCACCCAAATACGACACTTTAACTCCCAAGCAACTACTATACTCCTCGCCTCTCTATGTCGAGAGGAGTATAATAAGGTGCAAGGGTTAAAAAGTGCCAAAAAATTTGGGACGTCCTAAAGACCGCGCATGAAGGAGATGAGGTGACCAAGATCACCAAACGGGAGACGATCGAGGGGGAGCTCGGTCGATTCGTCCTCCACCAAGGAGAGGAGCCACAAGCAATGTAAAACCAGCTCAAAACCTTGGTGAATCAAGTGCGCAACCTCGGGAGCACAAAATGGGATGACCATGAGATGGTCAAGGTTATTCTAAGATCTCTTGTCTTTCACAATCCTACTCAAGTACAATTAATTCGTGGGGATCCTAGATACAAATTAATGTCTCCCGAGGAAGTGATACGAAAGTTTGTGAGCTTTGAACTAATGATCAAAGTCTCCAAACACATCGTCGACATGGAGCAAGGCGGCACCTCCACACCCGAGGTGCAACCCGTCACCTTCAAAGCGACGGAAGAGAAGAAAGAAGAGTCTACATCAAGTAGGCTCCCCATCGATGCCTCCAAGCTCGACAATGAGGAGCTAGCGCTCATTATCAAGAGCTTCCTTCAAATCCTCAAGCAAAGGAGGGGAAGGACTACAAACCCCGCTCCAAGAGGGTGTGCTACAAATGTGGTAAGCCCGATCATTTTATAGCTAAATGTCCTATGTCTAGTGATAGTGACAGGGGCGACGACAAGAGGGGGATGAAGAAGGAGAAGAAGAAGTACTATAAAAGGAAGGGCGGCGATGCCCACGTGTGTCGGGAATGGGACTCCGACGAGAGCTCCACCGACTCCTCCGACGAGGATGCCGCCAACATCGCCGTCAACAAGGGCCTCCTCTTCCCCAACGTCAACCACAAGTGCTTCATGGCAAAGGACAGCAAAAAGAAGGTACAATCTAGAACCACCCCCAAGTATACTACATCTAGTGATGAGGGTAGTTCTAGTGAAGATGAAGATGATATGCTTACACTTTTTGCCAATCTTAACATGCAACAAAAGGAAAAAAATAAATGAATTGATAGGAGCCATTCATGAGAAGGATGAACTCTTGGATAGCCAAGAGGAATTCCTCATTAAAGAAAACAAGAAGCATGTTAAAGTAAAAAATTCTTATGCTCTGGAAGTTGAGAAATGTGAAAAATTGTCTAAAGAGCTTAGCATTTGCCATGACACTATTTCAAACCTTAGAACTGAGAATGCTAGTTTAATTGCTAAGGTTGAAAAATTAAATGCTTGTAATGATTCAATTGCTAGTCTTAGAACTGAAAATGACAATTTAGTTTCTAAGATTAAAGAGCTAAATTTTGTAACGATTCTATATCCTGTCTTAGAAATGAGAATGTCATATTACATGCTAAGATAGATGAATTAAATGTTTGCAAACCCTCTACATCTACTGTTGATCATGTCACTATTTGTACTAGATGTAGAGATGTTAATATTGATGCTATAAATGATCACCTTGGTTTAATTAAACAACAAAATGATCATATAGCTCAATTAACTGCCAAAATTAATGAGCATGAACTTGAAAATGAAAAGTTTAAATTTGCAGAAGCATGCTCTATAATGGGAGACGCCCTGGCATTAAGGATGGCATTGGTTTCCAACTGGGAAGCAATGTCAAGCTTAATGCCCCTAAGAAATTGTCTAACTTTGTTAAGGGCAAAGCTCCCATGGTTCAGGATAATGAGGGGTATATTTTATATCCTGCTAATTGTCCTAAGCACAAAATTAGGAGAATTCATGTTAAGAAATCTCATTCTGTTTGTCACCATGCTTTTATGTATAAGAATGAGGCTTCTAGCTCTAGGCAATCAACCCATGTTAAATTGCCTAAAAAGAAAACTCCTACTGCATCAAATAATCATAATATTTCATTCAAAACTTTTGATGCTTCTTATGTGCTCACTCACAAATCAGGCAAAATAGTTGCCAAATATCTTGGGGGCAAACACAAGGGCTCCAAGACTTGTGTTTGGGTACCCAAGGTGCTTGTTTCTAACGTGAAAGGACCCAAGACTGTTTGGGTACCTAAGAACAAGGCCAAAATTGTTTTGCAGGTTTATGCATCTAGGGGCTCAAGTTGGATAATTGATAGCGGATGCACGAACCACATGACAGGTGAGAAAAGAATGTTCTCCTCCTACGAGAAAAACGAAGATCCCCAAAGAGTTATCACATTCGGGGATGCAAATCAAGGTTTGATCAAAGGAATTGGTAAAATTGCTATATCACCTGACCATTCTATTTCAAATGTTTTTCTTGTAGATTCTTTAGATTACTACTTGCTTTCAATTTCTCAATTATGCAAAATGGGCTACAACTGTCTATTTACAGATATAGGTGTTACTGTCTTTAGAAGAAGTGATGATTCAGTAGCATTTAAGGGAGTGTTAGAGGGTCAGCTATATTTAGTTGATTTTAATGAGAACACAACTGAACTCAACACTTGTTTAATTGCTAAGACTAATATGGGTTGGCTCTGGCATCGTCGACTAGCGCATGTTGGAATGAAGAATCTCCACAAACTTCTAAAGGTAGAACACATTTTGGGACTAACTGAAAGGGAAATAGGGTCACACCTTTTCCCAAATGATTTTGGTGGTTGAATTGCCCAACACAAATAATTGGACTAACTAGTTTGCTCTAGATCATACATTCTACAGGTGCCAAAGGTTCAACACAAACCAATAAAAAGAACAAGTTAGGCTTCAAAAGAAAGGAGCAAAAATGAAACCGAAGTGTTCCCTGGTCTGGCGCACCGGACTGTCCGGTGTGCCACCGGACAGTGTCCGGTGCACCAGGGTGAATCAACTCCAACTCCGCAGCTTTGGGTTTCCCAGGCGCAGCTCCGCTATAATTCACCGGACTGTCCGGTGCACCAGCGGAGCAACGGCTATCTGCGCGCAACGGTCGACTCTGACGGATGAACAGTGCAGCACAGTACCACGACAGAAGTCAGAGCAGCAGGTCAGATGGGCACCGGACTGTCCGGTGTGGCACCGGACTATCCGGTGCCACATGAGGACAAAGCCTCCAACGGTCGACCAGCTCCAAGCCCTAACGACAGAGTGACGTGGCGGCGCACCGGACACTGTCCGGTGGCGCACCAGACTGTCCGGTGCGCCCATCACCAGCAACCTTCTCCAACGGCTACAATTTGGTTGGTGGCTATAAATACCACCCCAACCGGCCACTTCAAGGTGTGGGAGCCCAAGCAACATTCCAAGTCATATAGTTGACATATCCAAGCCCTCCCAACCACCTATATTCATTGATCCATCCTATACACAAGATTTAGACCACTACAAACCACACAAGTGCCTCAAAAGAGAGATCAAGCAAAAGAAAGCCACTTGTGAGAGTTTAGCTCTAGTGCCTTGTGAGGTTCATTGAGAGAAAGTGTGTGCTACATCTTGCGTTCATTTGTGCGTGGAGTTTTGACACCCATTGAACTTCCTCCAAAGTTTTGGAGGCTTGTAAAGCTAGCAAGAGACACCTAAGTGTGTGGTGATCCTTGCGGGGTCTTAAGTGATCCTTGAGAAGAAGAAGAGCTCGCCGATCTTAGGGATCGGTTGAGAGAGGGAAAGGGTTGAAAGAGACCCGTCCTTAGTGGACTCCTCAACAGGGACTAGGCCTTCGAGGGACGAACCTCGGTAAAACAAATCACCCGTATCTCGTGTGTTTATTGCTTGTGATTTGTTTGTTCTCTCTCTTTCTAAGTTCTCTTGCGCTACTCTTTGCTAACATTATTTTGTGTTGCTTCAAGTTAAATTCTCATTTAGAGAAGCAACTCCTTGCAAGAAAGAACTTATGTTTATCTTCTTCTTAACTAAGCCCTCTTGCATTATTCTCCACTAACCTTTCTAATAGTATTGTTATTGATTAAATTCCGCACTCTTTGAAAACAATACTCATTGCAAGCAAAGGACTTAGTTTTATACTCCAATAATTGTGAATCTTGTTATAACCACTAATCAAGAGATCTAGTTTGGATTTAGTATTATAATTTTCAGGTTTCGCCTATCCACCCCCCTCTAGGCGACTTACAATTGGTATTAGAGCTAGGCACTTCATATTGAGTCTAACAACTCGAAGTGATGGCTCGTAGAAGATCCCAAAAGAACAAGAAGACACCTCCGAAGGAAAACAATGAGGTAACTCTTGAGATATTACTTTCCGATTGTTCTAATTATGATTCATGGTCTACTAGGGTAATAAATGCTTTTAGAACCGTAGATCCACAATCAGAACAAATTCTAGACAAGAGTATCATTCCTTCTAGCTATGATAGGAAAAATACTTTCAAGGAAGATCAAAGATGTATACGCTTAAACTATCTAGCTTATGACATCTTAAGTAATTCTCTTAGCAATGAAGATTATCGTGCCTTCATATCGAATTATAATGAACCTATTCATGATGCACATGATATTTGGACTAGAATTAAAATCAAATTTGATGAGTCCAAACATGATAGTTCATTTTGTGCTTGTACTTCCTTTGGTATTTGTGAAACTAACCCTTTGAAGGAAGAAGAAGAAAATGAACGACGGAGACCAAATGATGAATCCACCTCTCCAAAAGGTTTGTCTTCCCATTTCGATTCCCACATATGTTGTGTGGCTAATGAAAATGAAAACGGAAGCACAAATGAGGACGAGGAGGATGAACTAAGCTTCATGCAACTCTACGCTCATCTAAGCCTAGAATATAAGGCAGTCATGCTCAAACTTCTAAAAAGAGCGAGAGAGCAAAGCGAAGCTCGTCAAATGCTATAAGATGTTCTCTCCATGAAAATGCTACGCTTTGACGAGTTGACTAAAGAACATGAGGAGCTAAAGTGCTCTCATGTTGATTTGGTCCAAAGGTATGAAACTATTTCAATTGAGCAAGATAACTCTTTACATTGTATCGCTCAATTAGTAAATAGGAATGCCTTGCTTAAGGACCAAGTTGAAAAGCTAAAAGATGAAAATCTAGCTTTTCAAGAAAAATATGATATGGTTCTATGTTCTCATAAAAATCTTATGGATGATCATATCATGTTAAATATTGCTCATGAGGTTGTAATAAAAAACTTAAAATCACAACAACCTCACTCATGCACATGTATTCAAATTGAAACTATTTTACCATGTGTTAATGCTTGTTGTCCGTCGACAAGCAAATCTTCCTTTGAGCTATAATTTGCAGGAACAAAAGAAGATACATATCAAAAGCTCAAAGAAGAAAATGAGAGGCTAAAAATGAACTTGACACAATTAAAAGGGAAGTGCATTGCTCAACCTTCTCGAGATAATCGTGATCACATGGTGAAGAAGCTTGAGACGGGAACAACCGTGACATGCATTAAAACCCTTGAAGAAAATGTCAAGGACTTAAGGATTGCCAAGAGGAAGGAACAAAAGAAGAAAATCAATACCTCTTCCAAAAGCCTCAACCATGCCTCCATAAAAGGTAACATCCAAGGTAATAAGCAAGTCACACTTCACACTAAGAGAAGTAAGAAGTGTAGTGAATGCTTTGAAAAGGGACACTCGATTAGGTCATGTCCTTATAATAAAAATGACTTGCTTATTAACAAGGATGATAAACTTTGTTTTAAATGCTCAAAGAAAGGACACTTAATTAAATCTTGTCCCTATTTGAAACAAAAGGCATAGTGTTAGAAAAGAAAATATTAACTAACCATGTAGCAAGCAAGAAACAGGGAGAGAAGAAATCCTCAAAACTTGAAGATCACCTTTGCTACATATGCCGGAAGAAGGGACATCAATGCAAGGATTGTCCCATTGGTAACAACCCCACTTCTAGCTTGTCAATTATTTCACATGTAACTAGGAAACCCAAAATTGCAACTTGTGCTAGAAAGGTAATGAGTTTACCAAGCGCTAACACAAAGGACTTTTGGGTTCCTAGATTTTTGTTGACTAACCTTGATGGACCCATCAAGCGATGGGTACCAAAATATGCTTGACAAGCTTTGCAGGAAAAGGAGATGGTATGAAGCTTTGGGGTGCTTGAGAGAGTCAATTCAATTTTTATTAACTCAAGCTATCAATCTTCAATGATCTATATCCAAGATTGACCCAAAGTTATTTTGAATTGTTATATCTAAAACTCATATCATCTCGGGGAAGATATTGATGTTGTAGGAAATAAAGAATTAATCCTATGCTGAAAAGTCAAGGCCTACAACATGGAGGAAAGTCAAAGGATGGTAACAATTATGCTTTTAAGTGCAAGTATCTTAAATTATCATTTCTTATGTATCTTGTGTAGTTACATAGAAAAAGAAAGCACTTCAAATGTTTTTAAATTATGTCACCATTCTTTGAAGAAATTCCTCTCATATGGTAGATTGTATATTCATTATTTTTGTACCATGGCAATCTACATGCTTTAAATTGTTGTAAGTATCTCATGGCATGCTTTACACTAATCATCCTATTATTGTCATGTTCTAGATATAGAGAGATATTCCATGCTCTTAAAAGAATAAAGTGTCACGTAAGGAATTCAATTCCTTACGACACTTATAAAGGGAATCTCTCTTTATATTTGGAAATCGTGGGACTAATGTTTTTGTCTAAATAACCTAAGTAGTCTCACATGTAGAGAAAATGTTTCTCTTTGGAGATGCGCAATCTAACATGAAAAGAAAAGTCAATCCAATGATTTATGTTGTTTTGCCTCTTGCTTAAGTTGGATATGATTCTTCTATATTTATCACTCTCCATGTTATGAATTAGATTTATTCCCATAATCTTAAAGAATTATCTATGCTTGTTTTGTAAGCAAAATTAAGCATACATCATGGAATAACCTAGTTTATATTATAAAGTTTCCATGCTTTAGTAATCTATTTTCCATTCCTTATCAAAATGATTACACAAAGGGAAACTAGTGCTTGTGTTACTAATGACATATCTCTTGAGCTTACTTATGAAAATCTACAAGAGAGTAAGTGCAAGCCGCAAGCCTCAAGGGTTACTCTTCACCCAAAGGAAGAAAGGTAAAAGCAAAGGTATGGAAACTCATCTTCTTAATCAAATATAGTTCCCATCAATGGTTATTTACTCTAAATTCTACCTATGTGAATAATGGATTCTTTATTGGACTTAAGTCAGCCAGATGTGCATTCAATCTCATTCTCATAAAATGCACTTGTCCATTAGAATCTAATTCATGTCTTTGCTATATCTGTTCTCATATTGATATGCTTTTAAGTCATGATAATAAATTCAATATGAATAAGTAAAATTCCTATGATTGATCAAGATATTTAAAAAGTGCTTATTCCTCTTTTCTAATAATATGCACTAATGTTAAGGATTTTACTTCATGTCTGTGTGACTTGTGAATGATAAATTGTTTATATTCCTTATCTAAAAGAAATCATTCCTCATCATAAACTCCCTTGTGATTTTAACATCTCTCTTGAGTATTTTCAATAAGTTTGGAAGCAAAAAGAGTCAACTATAAAGGGAGGACACTCAAATGAAAAAGGAAGACATCAAGAGCAACAACACCTACTTGGATAATGAGATCTTCAAAACAATCAATGGTGTGGTTGTAAGCATTCTAAATCTTTTTCATTATGAGAATACTAGGCATAAATTGTTATTGCAAATTTTGTAAGCCTTGATCAAGATGAATAATGCTTCTCCCTATTTGTCTTTAAAAGTGAGTACATCTATCCAATTCATTCAATTTCTTGATGCATTTCTTTAGGGGGGCCTATTTCTATATCTTGATTATATTGAGACTAACACTTTATCTTAGTAATCTCATATAGTCTCATGTATGAGAACAATTTTCTCATGAAGTATGCTACTACATATCAATCCATCTTGGTAAAGTAATGTCACCTTTATCAAGGATTGTAGCTTTCATTGTTAAAGTAGTATATTTACTGGATTCTCCCGTTTTAAGCTTGTTTAATGATCTAATGCCTATGTTGTTCTTTTGATCGCATCTGTTGTTTGTTTGATCATTGAATAACTTCAATTAACACTTATGTTTCTTAGTGCCTCATATAATTTCAATCAATATCTCTCTTGATATGCACTAAGTTAAAAGGAGAATTCATGATATATTTATGCAATTTGTGATCTACTTGATATATAATGACAATGACTTAAAAAAGGGATCACTAGTTGTAGAACCCTCTCTTGTGCAAAATATTTCCATACACTGTCTTGAATATAGGTCTTAAATAACTAAGACTAAGGACAAAGCACAATGAAGAGAGCGTCTCTATCTGAAGGTACAAAAGGGTAAAACTACTTCCTCTCATTTACACATGTACCTAAATCTTCTATACATTCCTTGCATATCTCGTATAAAAGGAAGAGAAAGCATGTATATGCATATCCCTGCTTCATACCTAGTTTAACCTCTCAAAAATATTCATTCTTGCATTAATGCACTTTTGTTGCAACTAGGTGAAGTGATTTTATTGTCAAAGAGCTTAAAGCCTAACCTTGTAACGAGGATAAGCTACCTTTATTTCAAATGTGGAGGGTCCTTAAGTCTCTTTGAAATTCTTAAGGGTAAATGCTTAAAATGTTTCCAACATGCTTTCATAAGTGCATAGTCTGTCATGAGCATCACACTTTTATTATGACACATTGCACTTCACAGTTTCTATGATAAAGATATGTTCTCATTAACCTAATTATGTGCACTTGGCATTTAAGGCCAAAATCTGTATTCCTCTCAAGGCACATATTTAGGGGGAGCAATCTATATTATATAGAACTATTTAAGCTTAATTAGCATATCCTTTTAATAATGTCTCTTTCCTTTGGTACCTTTGCATATTTCCTATCTCTATTGTGCCAAGGCTAAGACTAATATGTTTCCATGAGCATCTCGTGTATTAAGTCTTAGATTGAAAGGGAAATGGAGTATGCGGCAAAGACATCGCTTCCACTCTACATCTTCGGTATTATCCTTCCTTGCCGGTATTCCGCCAGCTCTCCAATTTGGTATAATCTTCACTCATATATTGTTTGCCAAAGGGGGAGAGAAAGTAAAAAGGGCTTATATTTCACTCACAAAGTATCCGTTTTTGGCGATTCATGCCAAAGGGGGAGAAAGTAGCCCAAAGCAAAAGGACCGCACCACCACCAATTTCAAAAATATGTTCTTTCAATTTGTATTTAAGAAGTTTTTCAATTGGTATCTTATTTTTGATATAATTTCAAATTGGTATGACCCCCTTTCAAAATTAATATCTAAAACCCTCTTGAACACTAAGAGGAGAATTTCATTGAGGGGGAGTTTTGTTTAGTCAAAGGAAAAGCATTTGAAATTGGGGGAGAAAATTTCAAATCTTGAAAATGCTTCTCAAAATCTTATTTATATATGGTTGACTATTTGCAAAAAGACTTTGAAAAAGAATTTCCAAAACATTTGCAAAAACAAAACAAGTGGTGCATGCGTGGTCCAAAATGTTAAAATGAAGAAAGCAATCCATGCATATCTTATGAAAATGTAAATTGGTTTAATTCCAAGCAACCTCTGCACTTGCCTTATGCAAACTAGTTCAATTACGCACTTATATATTTGCTTTGGTTTGTGTTGGCATCAATCACCAAAAAGGGGGAGATTGAAAGGGAAATAGGGTCACACCTTTTCCCAAATGATTTTGGTGGTTGAATTGCCCAACACAAATAATTGGACTAACTAGTTTGCTCTAGATCATACATTCTACAGGTGCCAAAGGTTCAACACAAACCAATAAAAAGAACAAGTTAGGCTTCAAAAGAAAGGAGCAAAAAGGAAACCGAAGTGTTCCCTGGTCTGGCGCACCAGACTGTCCGGTGTGCCACCGGACAGTGTCCGGTGCACCAGGGTGAATCAACTCCAACTCCACAGCTTTGGGTTTCCCAGGCGCAGCTCCGCTATAATTCACTGGACTGTCTGGTGTGCCACCGGACTGTTCGGTGCACCAGCAGAGCAACGGCTATCTGCGCGCAACGGTCGACTCTGACGGATGAACAATACAACACAGCACCACGGCAGAAGTAAGAGCAGTAGGTCAGATGGGCACCGGACTATCCGGTGTGGCACCGGACTATCCGGTGTGGCACCGGACTGTCCGATGCCACATGAGGACAAAGCCTCCAACGGTCGACCAGCTCCAAGCCCTAACGATAGGGTGACGTGGCGGCGCACCGGACTGTCCGGTGCACCCATCGCCAGCAGCCTTCTCTAACGGCTACAATTTGGTTAGTGGCTATAAATACCACCCCAACCGGCAACTTCAAGGTGTGGGAGCCCAAGCAACATTCCAAGTCATATAGTTGACATATCCAAGCCCTCCCAACCACCTCTATTCATTGATCCATCCTATACACAAGATTTAGACCACTACAAACCACACAAGTGCCTCAAAAGAGAGAGCAAGCAAAAGAAAGCCTCTTGTGAGAGTTTAGCTCTAGTGCCTTGTGAGATTCATTGAGAGAAAGTGTGTGCTACATCTTGCGTTCATTTGTGCGTGGAGTTTTGACTCCCATTGAACTTCCTCCAAAGTTTTGGAGGCTTGTAAAGCTAGCAAGAGACACCTAAGTGTGTGGTGATCCTTGCGGGATCTTAAGTGATCCTTGAGAAGAAGAACAGCTCGCCGATCTTGGTGATCGGTTGAGAAAGGGAAAGGGTTGAAAGAGACCCGTCCTTAGTGGACTCCTCAACGGGGACTAGGCCTTCGAGGGCCGAACCTCGGTAAAACAAATCACCCGTGTCTCGTGTGTTTATTGCTTGTGATTTGTTTGTTCTCTCTCTTTCTAAGTTCTCTTGCGCTACTCTTTGCTAACATTATTTTGTGTTGCTTCAAGTTAAATTCTCATTTAGAGAAGCAACTCCTTGCAAGAAAGAACTTGTGTTTATCTTCTTCTTAACTAAGCCCTCTTGCATTATTCTCCACTGACCTTTCTAATAGTATTGTTATTGATTAAATTCCGCACTCTTTGAAAACAATACTCATTGCAAGCAAAGGACTTAGTTTTATACTCCGATAATTGTGAATCTTGTTCTAACCACTAATCAAGGGATCTAGTTTGGATTTAGTGTTATAATTTTCAGGTTTCGCCTATCCACCCCCCTCTAGGCGACTTACACTAACAAATATTCATTTTGAGAAAGACAGGGTTTGTAGCGCATGTCAAGCAGGAAAGCAAGTTAGCGCCCATCATCCACACAAGAACATAATGACGACTGATAGGCCACTCGAGCTACTCCACATGGATTTATTCGGCTCGATCGCTTACATAAGCATCGGCGGGAGTTAGTACTGTCTAGTAATTGTGGATGACTATTCTTGCTTCACTTGTGTCGGGGACCATAATTAGGGGTACCCTCAAGGCTCCTAATTCTCAGCTGGTAACCCCCATCAGCATAAAGCTGCAAAGGCCTGATGGGTGCGATTAAGTCAGGGATCAGTCCATTCGAGGGACTCGATCACGCCTCGCCCGAGCCTAGCCTCGGACAAGGGCAGCCGACCCCGGAGGATCTCCACCTCGCTCGAGGCCCCCCTCTAGCGGCGAACATATTTCCGGCTCGCCCGAGGCCCTGTCTTCGCCAAGAAGCAACCCTGACCAAATCGCCGCGCCGACCGACCAAATCGCAGGAGCATTTAATGCAAAGGTGGCCTGACACCTTTATCCTGATGCACGCCCCTCAGCCAATAGAGCTGAAGTGACCGCCGTCACTTCGCCGTTCCACTGACCGGACTGACAGAAAGACAGCGCCGCCTGCGCCGCTCCGACTGCGGTGCCACTTGACAGAGTGAGGCTGACAGGCAGTCAGGCCCGGCCGTAGACACCATAGGAAACTCCGCTCCGCCCGACTCAGGGCTCGGACTCGGGCTAAGCCCCGGAAGACGGCGAACTCCGCTCCGCCCGACCCAGGGCTCGGACTCGGGCTAAGCCCCGGAAGACAGCGAACTCCGCTCCGCCCGACCCAGGGCTTGGACTCGGGCTAAGCCCCGGAAGACAGCGAACTCCTCTCCGCCCGACCCAGGGCTCGGACTCGGGCTAAGCCCAGGAAGACGGTGAACTCCGTTCCGCCCGACCCAGGGCTTGGACTCGGGCTAAGCCCCGGAAGACGGCGAACTCCGCTCCGCCCGACCCAGGGCTCGGACTCGGGCTAAGCCCCGGAAGACGGCGAACTCCGCTCTGCCCGACCCAGGGCTCGGACTCGGGCTAAGCCCCGGAAGACGGCGAACTCCTCTCCGCCCGACCCAGGGCTCGGACTCGGGCTAAGCCCCGGAAGACGGCGAACTCCTCTCCGCCCGACCCAGGGCTCGGACTCAGGCTAAGCCCCGGAAGACGGCGAACTCCGTTCCGCCCGACCCAGGGCTCGGACTCCGGCTAAGCCCCGGAAGACGGCGAACTCCGCTCCGCCCGACCCAGGGCTCGGACTCGGGCTAAGCCCCGGAAGACGGCGAACTCCGCTTCGCCCGAACCAGGGCTCGGACTCGGGCTAAGCCCCGGAAGATGGCGAACTCCGTTCCGCCCGACCCAGGGCTCGGACTTGGGCTCAGCCCTAGAAGACGACGAACTCCGCTTCGCCCGACCCCAGGACTCGAACTCCGCCCTGGCCTCAGCCAACGGCCTCCGCCTCGCCCGACCTAGGGGCTCGGACTCGACCTCGGCCACGGAAGACGGACTCGACCTCGACCTCGGAGGAGCCTCCACATCGCCCAACCTAGGGCGCGGGCCGGCCACGTCAACGGGAGGCGCCATCATTACCCTACTCCAAGCTGACTCAGGCTACGGGGAACAAGACCGGCGTCCCATTTGGCTCGCTCCGCCAGATAGGCAATGATGGCGCCCCGCACGCTACCTGACGATGGCGGCTCTCGGCCCCCTTACGGAAGCAAGAGGACGTCAGCAAGGACTCGATAGCTCCGACAGCTGTCCCTCCGCCAGGCTCCAGCGCTCCTCCGACGGCCACGACATCACACAAACCGGGCGCCAAAATCTCTCCGGCCGCCACGATGGCGTGTACTTAGGGCGCTAGCTCTCCTCCGCTAGACACGTAGCACTCTGCTACACCCCCCATTGTACACCTGGATCTTCTCCTTACGCCTATAAAAGGAAGGACCAGGGCCCTCTTAGAGAGGGTTGGCCGCGCGGGGACGAGGACGAGACACGCGCTCGCTTGAAGCCGCTCGCTCCCTCTCCCGCGTGGGCGCTTGTAACCCCCTACTGCAAGCACACCCGACCTGGGCGCGGGACGAACACGAAGGCCGCGGGATTCCCACCTCTCTCATGCTTGTCTCCGACCGCCTCACTTCCCCCCTTCGTGCTCGGCCTCGCGTCGACCCATCTGGGCTGGGGCACGCGGCGACATTCACTCGTCGGCTTAGGGACCCCCCGGTCTCGAAACGCCGACAGTTGGCGCGCCAGGTAGGGGCCTGCTGCGTGTTGACGAACAGCTTCTCGTCAAGCTCCATATGGGCAGTCTCCAGCAACCTCTCCGGCCCGGGACGGTGCTCCGTTTTGGGAGTCTTGAGTTCATGTCCCTCGACGGCAGCTACGACATGATACTCCTTCCACCGCCGTGCGACAGCGACAATGGCGGCCGACAGCCCACCCGCCGGCGACGGAATCGACGACGTCTTCCCCGCGTGGTGGAAGAACAACCTTTGAGCTCGCCCTGTCCTCTTCCCCACCGACGGAGGAGGAGGCGGAGCAACCAAGGCCAAGCAGGAGGCAGCGCCTCGTCGACTGTCGAGCGAGTCGACAACGCCAGCACCCCAACGGGGGGCGCGCCGGGCATCGACCTCGCACTTGAGACGAAGACGAGCGCTATCTCCCCACGACACGCCAATCCCGAGCAAACGGATGATGCCAGCACGCTCGCGGAAGGCTTGCTGGGTGTCACCCTTGTACCTGAGACGACGGTGCAGTCAGTCCCCGACGTGACTTCATCACCGCCCGTCGACCAAGAGGTACCGACCGATTCCCATCCCACGCCTTTCGGATTCAGCCTCGACCCGCCTAGCGGCTTCGCTCTGGCGGACGCTCTCGTAGAGGCGAGTCTGAACCCTCTGGGGTTTCGTATGTGGTCACCTTGGGACCGGCTGACGGACATCTCGACCTACGGGCCCTCTGGGTCCGAGGAAGACGACGGGCCCAGCTTTTGCTGGGATTTCACTGGACTTGGCAACCCCAGTGCCATGCGGGACTTTATGACCGCATGCGACTACTGCCTTTCCGACTGTTCCGACGGTAGCCGCAGCCTCGGCGACAAGGACTGCGGCCCAAGCCGCGAATGTTTCCACGTCGATCTAGGGGGTCCCTCCGAAGGCAACCATCTCGGCATGCCGGAGGACGGTGATCTCCCTAGGCCGGTGCCTCGCGTTGACATCCCATGGGAGCTAGCTGTGGTCCCCGTTCCGGCGGGGGGTCATGACCCACAGCTCGAGCAAATCCGCGGGGTGCAAGCCAGGCTCGACGAGGGAGCAGGAGCGCTTGAGCCAATCCGCCGAGACGTCGGGCAGGCATGGGCGGGCCAACCTCCGGCCGGAGAAATACGTCATCTACCCCAGGGCTTCCAGCACCGCATCGCCGACGATGTCAGGGTCAGGCCGCCACCCGCATCCAGTGGGGTCGGCCAAAACCTGGCTGCAGCAGCAATGCTCCTCCGCGCGATGCCGGAGCCATCAACCACCGAGGGGCGGTGAATCCAGGGAGAGCTCAAGAATCTCCTGGAAGGCGCCGCGGTCCGGCGGGCCGAGAGCTCCGCCTCCCGAAGGCAGGGGTACCCCTCGGGACATCATGCCGCGACTTCCCGATTCATGCGGGAAGCCTCGGTCTACACCGGGCGCACGCGCAACACAGCGCCTGCGGCCCCGGGTCGCCTCGGCAACGAGCACCATCACCGCGACCGTCGGGCCCACCTCAACGAGAGGGTGCGCCGAGGCTACCACCCCAGGCGTGGGGGACGCTACGACAGCGGGGAGGATCGGAGTCCCTCGCCCGAACCACCCGGTCCGCAGGCCTTCAGCCGGGCCATACGACGGGCGCCGTTCTCGACCCGGTTCCGACCCCCGACTACTATCACGAAGTACTCGGGGGAGACGAGACCGGAACTGTGGCTCGCGGACTACCGTCTGGCCTGCCAACTAGGTGGAACGGACGATGACAACCTCATCATCTGCAACCTCCCATGTTCCTCTCCGACACCGCGCGCGCCTGGTTGGAGCACCTGCCTCCGGGGCAGATCTCCAACTGGGAGGACCTAGTCCAAGCTTTCGCCGGAAATTTCTAGGGCACGTACGTGCGCCCCAGGAATTCCTAGGATCTTCGAAGCTGCCGACAGCAGCTGGGAGAGAGCCTCTCCGAGACTACATCCGGCGATTCTCGAAGCAACGCACCGAGCTGCCCAACATCACCGACTCGGATGTCATCGGCGCGTTCCTCGCCGGCACCACCTGTCGCGACCTGGTGAGCAAGCTGGGTTGCAAGACCCCCACCAGGGCGAGCGAGCTGATGGACATCGCCACCAAGTTCGCCTTCGGCCAGGAGGCGGTCGAGGCTATCTTCCGGAAGGACAAGCAGCCCCAGGGCCGCCCTTCGGAAGATGCCCACGAGGCGTCAACTCAGCGCGGCGCCAAGAAGAAGGGCAAGAAGAAGTCGCAAGTGAAACGCGACGCCGCCGACGCGGACCTTGTCGCCGCCGCCGAGTACAAGAACCCTCGGAAATCCCCCGGAGGTGCCAACCTCTTCGACAAGATGCTCAAGGAGCTGTGCCCCTACCACCAGGGGCCCGTCAAGCACACCCTTGAGGAGTGCGTCATGCTTCGGCGCCACTTCCACAGGGTCGGGCCACCCGCGGAGGGTGGCAGGGCCCACGACGACGACAAGAAGGAAGATCACCAGGCAGGAGAGTTCCCCGAGGTCCGCGACTGCTTCATGATCTACGGTGGGCAAGCGGCGAACGCCTCGGCTCGGCACCGCAAGCAAGAGCGCCGGGAGGTCTGTTCGGTGAAGGTGGCGGCGCCAGTCTACCTAGACTGGTCCGACAAGCCCATCACCTTCAACCAAGCTGACCACCCCGACCATGTGCCGAGCCCGGGGAAATACCCGCTCGTCGTCGACCCCGTCATCGGCGACGTTAGGCTCACCAAGGTCCTCATGGACGGAGGCAGCAGCCTCAACATCATCTACGCCGAGACCCTCGGGCTTCTGCGTATTGATCTGTCCTCGGTCCGGGCAGGCGCTGCGCCTTTCCATGGGATCATTCCCGGGAAGCGCGTCCAGCCCCTCGGACAACTCAACCTTCCCGTCTGCTTCGGAACACCCTCCAACTTCCGAAGGGAGACCCTGATGTTCGAGGTGGTCGGGTTCCGAGGAACCTACCACGCGGTACTGGGGAGGCCATGCTACGCGAAGTTCATGGTCGTCCCCAACTACACCTACCTGAAGCTCAAGATGCCGGGCCCCAACGGGGTCATCACCGTCGGCCCCACATACAAACACACGTTTGAATGCGACGTGGAGTGCGTGGAGTACGCCGAGGCCCTCGCCGAGTCCGAGGCCCTCATCGCCGACCTGGAGAGCCTCTCTAAGGAGGTGCCAGACGTGAAGCGTCATACCGGCAACTTCGAGCCAGCGGACACGGTTAAGTCCGTCCCCCTCGACCCCAGCAGCGACGCCTCCAAGCAAATCCGGATCGGCTCCGAGCTTGATCCCAAATAGGAAGCAGTGCTCGTCGACTTTCTCCGCGCGAACGCCGACGTCTTCGCGTGGAGTCCCTCATACATGCCCGGCATACCGAGGGATGTCGCCGAGCACTCGCTGGACATCCGAGCCGGAGCCCGACCCGTCAAGCAGCCTCTACGCCGATTCGACGAGGAGAAGCGCAGAGCCATAGGCGAGGAGATCCACAAGCTAATGGCGGCAGGGTTCATCAAAGAGGTATTCCATCCCGAATGGCTTGCCAACCCTGTGCTTGTGAGAAAGAAAGGGGGGAAATGGCGGATGTGTGTAGACTACACTGGTCTGAACAAAGCATGTCCGAAGGTTCCCTACCCTCCGCCTCACATCGATCAAATCGTGGATTCCACTGCTGGGTGTGAAACCCTGTCTTTCCTCGATGCCTACTCAGGGTATCACCAAATCAGGATGAAAGAGTCCGACCAGCTCGCGACTTCTTTCATCACACCCCTCGGCATGTACTGCTATGTCACCATGTCGTTCGGCTTGAGGAATGCGGGCGCGACGTACCAGCGGTGCATGAACCATGTGTTCGGCGAACACATTGGCCGTACGGTCGAGGCCTACGTCGATGACATCGTAGTCAAGACGAGGAAAGCCTCCGACCTCCTTTCCAACCTTGAAGTGACATTTCGATGTCTCAAGGCGAAAGGCGTCAAGCTCAATCCCGAAAAGTGTGTCTTCGGGGCGCCCCGAGGCATGCTCTTGGGGTTCATCGTCTCCGAGCGGGGCATCGAAGCCAACCCGGAGAAGATCGCAGTCATCACCAGCATGGAGCCCATCAAGGACTTGAAAGGTGTATAGAGAGTCATGGGATGTCTTGCGGCCCTCAGCCTTTTCATCCCGCACCTCGGCAAAAGGGGCCTGCCTCTGTACCGCCTCGGGGCGAATAACGTTTCCCCTGGAAGCCTGCTCCCGAGACCTGCATCAACCCTCCGTCAAAATCGACGACACGCCCGAGCCCGAGGCACCCTCGGCCCAGCCCGAGGTACCCTCGGCTCAGTCCGAGGCACCCTCAGCTCGGCCCGAGGCACCCTCGGCACCCGAGGGCGAGGCACTGCGCGTCGAGGAGGAGCGAAGCGGGGTCACGCCTAATCGAAGCTGACGGACCCTGTACCTGCAATATCTCCACCGAGGAGAGCTACCCCTCGACCGAGCCAAGGCTCGGCGGTTGGCGTGGCGCGCCAAGTCATTCGTCTCGCTGGGGGATGGGAAGGAGCTCCACCACCGCACCCCGAGCCCTTGTTGGAGACACCCGGGGGCTACACGCATCCCCGGGAAGGGCCGCTTGTCATCGCCAAAGTTCTGAAGCCCGGAACAAACGAACTGGCCGACAGTCAAGGCAAGGTTTGCACCAACACTTCGAACGTCTAACAGCTACGTCGCCTCTACCCTTAAGATGCTTTCAAGTTGTTCGCTTACCTTGCCCCCACGCAAGTTTTAGTCATCAAGGAAGGGTCAGCCTTGCCTCGGCAGAGCTCGACCCTCCCTCGGGGGCTAAAAAGGGGGGAACCCCTCTGCGTCAAATTTTTCAATCGAAAAGACTTTTGCGTTCCCCCGGCTATGTCGGAAGCAGGACCCCAAGGAGCGAACGCGGGTGCATGTAAGTGGCAAGGCTGACTGAGCCGAGGGACTCCTACGCCTCTGGGTTACGGACACCTCACTCGTCACCCGCCACGAAAAGTGACCCCTACTTGGGGAAGCCACCCTGCTACTGATAGGCGGGGCCGGACACGCAAAATGAAAAGGAAAGGAGCATGACTTTATGCAACGGTAATAAAGTGTTCAGGCCTCAGCGGCCGCAGAAAGACACACGTGCATCCAACAGAAACTGCTCCGACAGAGTTAGGCGTCGCCACGGGAAGGAGTCGCGCCTTCGGCCTCGTCCCCGCCCTCGGCAAAGTCCATCCCGGCTTCGGACGACGGCGCAGTCGGGAGGATCTCTGCCTCGAAGGTGGTCGCCAGCACTGCGCTCGGACCCGCGGCGGCCGCATCGAGCCTCTGGACTTCTGCCAGGGCGGCCTCATCTTCGTCAGGAAGGCAATACCCCTCGCTGACCCGCTCCAGGTCCACGACGTAGTGGGAAGCGAGCACGGCGAAGGCCCGCCTGACGCCGTGGTGTAGCGCCTCGCGGAGTCTACCACGCACATGATCGCCCAAGGCCTGCAGGCGACTTTGAGGGGAGCTTCCTGAGGGGACGTCGCCAGAGCCAAGGACCCGGCAGAAGTCCGAGATGGCCTCGGACATGGCCGCGTGGTCGGCCTCCCTCTGCTCGGCCGCCCCGGCAAGCGCCTCGGCAAGCGCCTTGGCGGACTCATCAAGGGCGGACTCGAGCTCTGCGAACAGCCAGAACGAAAGATCTCAAATACAAGCGGGGGAAACAAGCTAAAACGAAAACCGAAAATGGCCAAGGCGTACCTCCGACTCGGGCACGCTGCTCTGAGGCTGCGACCTGGGCTACGGCTAGGTCGGCTGCAAGGGCTCCAGCCCGGCTTTCGGCCTCGGCAGTCCGGCCCCGAGACTGGTCCCGCTCATCGACGATCCGGTCAAACTCTGACTGCTGTCGTTGCACTTCTGCGCGCGCCGCTGCCGCCTCCACGCGTGCCGCTGCCACCTTGGCTCTCAGATCGGTGCAGAGCAACCGAAGGCCCGCTGCATCGGCGCCCTGCTGAGAGAGGCGCGCAGTAGCCCCGGCGAGCGAGGTCCTCAGGGATCGCAGCGAGCCCTAGACGTCGACCTCGTGGCGGATGAACGACGACTTGGCGGCGCTCAGATCCGTCATATCCTGAGGGAAGGAAGCGGGGCGTCACGAAAGACGCCTTGGCCACAAAAAAGAAAAAGGTATGCCTGAAACCGTTACCTGGAGGATTTTTGGGACGTCCCTGCAGAAAACCTCCAGTGACGACCGAAGTGACCCCACCGTTGCTTCGGCACACTCGCGGAGCTCGTCCTAGGACTGCTCCTCCCGCTCATCGTCGAGAACGAAGAAGGGATCCGAGGCCTCGCGGGTCCAGAACCGGAGCAACTGGCGCCGACCCTCGGAGCTCCGCCGCACAGCGACAAGGCTGCCGCTCGGCGGGACGGATCGCGTCTCCACGCCCCCCACCTCCGAGGCACCAAGCGCCGACGCCTCGGCCGTCTCGGCGCCGGCAGCGACAGGTCGCTCCCCGACTGGGACGGCAGCGGCTTCAGTAGCAGCAGGTGTCGGCACCGCCGGCACTTCCGGTGGGGCCGGGGCCACGTCCGCGTCAGCCGCCTCCCCTAGCACGATGGCCGCCTCAGCAGAAGAGCCGGCCTCGGGAACTCGCTCCACGGCGACTGGTGCCGCCTGAGCCCCCTGCTGTGGAGCGCCTTGCGAGAAGGTCAGCTGAACGGCAAGGCCCGGAGCGGCGCCGGCTGCGGAAGCCGACGCCGTCTTAAGGGCCTTTCGGGGGGCCAGATCGGTCAGGCCATGGCTTCGCTTGCTGAGGAGGAAAGGAAAATCACGGTCGGGACAAACGAATGAAAAGCCAGGACGAAGACGTTCCAAGATACTTACCCGCTCCGGGCCATGATCAACCGTGCCTGATGGGAGGTCTCTCGGATCTCGACCCCCGAAGCCGCCGCCGAGGTCCGCTTCGCCTGCAGCTTCGGCACCACCCTTGCCTTGGGCGCTTTGGACGCCCGGGAGGCAGATTGCCCAGGCACCGCCACAGCGACCTGAGGGTCGCTCTCCTACGCTGCCGGCTTGGGCGACGGCTCTCGGGGGACAGACGCCTCGGCCTGGCTCCCCGGGGTCGCCTCAACTCCCCCAGCCGAGGGGTCAAGTACCCTCTCGGTCTGCCCCCGCTCTTCGGGCCGGGACCTCGGCGTCCCGACTCCGGGGACTGACGGCATCAGCCCACTCGGGGGCTGGCTTGACGACTCCTGGCCTAACCTCAAGCCAGGGCTGAAGCCGAGGTGGGCAGCCATGTCGTCTTCCTCGTCATCATCTTCATCATCGTCGTCGTCATCAGGCGTTTTCGGCGACGGCTCCCTCGGGAGCCCCTCCCTCTCCTGCCAACGACGGAGCTTTTCCAAGGCGTCTCGAGCCCGCATCCGCTCGCGGGCCCGAGCCTTCTCCGCGTCCTTCTTTTTCTTCTTCTCCTCCGCGGCAACCCGCCACGCTGCTCGGTCCACCGCATCCTGCGGGACCCGTGGCAGGGAAGGCTTGTGCCACCCTACCTCCTGAAGACGGATGGAAATCCCGACCGTAAGAACCAGGGGCAACCCGATGCAAGAGGAAGGAAGGAGCGGACACTCACCAGAGTCACGCACCCTTGGTCAGGGCGCATCAAAGGCTGGGAGAAGGCGCTGGGGTCCGGTTTCCCCAACGCGACGGACACCCGCCCGTGGAGAACGTCGAAGGGAAGAGGATCCGAGGACATCCGCGAGCCCTCCAAGTCAGCCTCCGGTGTCATCTCCCAGAGCGGCAACCGTCGCTCCGCCAAGGGAAGCACCCTCCGGCGGTGGATGGCGGCAATCACTCCCGCGGCGGTGAGTCCCCCTTTCCGCAACGCCTCCAAGGCCTTGAGAAGGGGTTCGAGGTTCTTCTGTCTTTCGTGCGGGGTCCCGTGGCACCAAGCATCGGCGGCGACGGTGACTACTCGCTGGGAAAACGGCGGGAGCAACTCGCCGTCATTCCGGAGGTAGAACCACCGGCGCTGCCACCCTTTGTTCGAGGACGCAAGGATGGCAGGAATATACAGCGACGCCCGTGACTGCCTCAGCTGAAGGATGCAGCCGCTGGCCCGCACTGCCGCGTGGACCTTTCTCTCCCCCGTCGATGAAGCGAAAAGCTCCGCAAAAAAAGAGATGAGTCCACAAGTCCCAGTGAGGGGCGATCCCCAAGTACCCCTCGCACACCACTACGAAGATGGCGGCCTGCGAGATGGAGTTGGGGCTAAGGTTGTGCAACTCCACCCCGTAGTGGTGCAGGATCGCCCGCATAAAGTGGCTCGCCGGCACACCAAATCCCCGCTCGTGGAAGGAGACGAAGCTCACGATGTACCCCGGCGGTGGGGACGGAGCAGCTCCGCTCACGGGGGGAATCCATTTCGGCCGCTTCTCATCAGAGAGAGGGCGAAGTAAACCCTCAGCAACAAGATCCTCCAGGTCACCCGCCGTCATTGTGGAGAAAGGCCATGGGTCGCGCGGCGAGATGATGGTCACCCGGTCGGCCATCACCGAGCAGAAGGGGTGGCGGCGCAAAGGATAGGGTGGGCGGTTTCCTTTTCTCTGGCTAAGTCTCCCGAGTTGCGAAAACCTAAGAGGGAGGCAGGAAGCGGAGCAAAGAACCATCGCCAGACCCTCCCCCGAGTATATAAAGACCAAGGCGAGACCGGTTCAACGTTCCGCCCGGACCGGCCGCGGGATTCAAAAACACGAAGCGAAACAGCCGTTCCTCGAACGGCTCGCGCACGCAACGGCCGCCCCGCGAACCACTCGCCCCGTCGCATTAACTCCGCGGCGGGACAGGCGGCGCCTCTGGCAGGAGAAGCGGGCGACGCTTCGCCTTCGCCATAATGACCGCGTCAAAAAAGGTACGCCGCATCGTTCGATTTCGTATCCTTTTCCTTTTTTCCTCTTTCTCTCTCTTGCAACAGGGACCGGGAAAGGGGGATACCCCGAAAAGGATCCTTCCCCGTGAAGGAACCAGGCTCCGAGCCTCCCTACTGATTAGAGGTTCGAAGGCTGGCCCCTCGGAAGGGTTCAACAGCCGCCTCAGAGCACGCGGGCTCCACACCCACTATTGGTCAGGGGTTCGAAGGCCGGCCCCTCGGAAGGGTCCAACGGCCGCCTCAGGCTACTCGGGCTCCGCGCCCACTACTGATCAGGGGTTCGAAGGCTGGCCCCCGAAGGGTTCACAGCCGCCTCAGACACAGAGCGAGGGATGACCATGGGTACGTTCGATACATAACCAAGGCTCGGGCTACGCTCCCGAGGTACCCTAGGACATTTCCGAGACCAGCGGGAACAATCTTGTAACGGAATCCCATCAGAGGGAGGCATCGAGCCCTCGGACCTCGTCGCCAGGGGACCGGGTCCGGCAGATCACCCGCAGGTACTTTTGGGCGCGCCTCTGGGCCTCTAGCCGACCCCTAACGAATGGGGCATGGACGTCCGCTCGGATCACCCGCCTGCAGCTCACCGGAGACACCATGTTCGGCGCCCACCGAGGGTAACATGGCGCTTTCCCCCCTCCTTGCGGAAAGGCGACGCAGGGGCGTATGTAAAAAAGTCGAGTCTGTCCCTGATCGCCCTCTCGCCCTGTGCAGAGGCTCGAGGGCTGCTCTCGCGAACCCGGCTCCGGCCAAACCGTTGACAGCGTCAACATACCAGCCCGAGAACTTGGGACCCGACCGTACACCCGGGCTACGGCCAGCTCGCATGAGGGAACGACCAGACCAGCCGAAGCATTGCGCGAGGCATTAAGACCTCGGAGGAGTCAAACCACTCCTCCGAGGCCTCGGGGGCTACACCCGGCGGGTGCGCTCGCGCGCACCCACCGGAACAAAACGCAACCGAGAAAGGCTGGTCCCCTTGCAAAAAAGTGCGACGAAAGCCTCCAAGCGAGTGCTAACACTCCCTTCGAGGCTCGGGGGCTACTGTCGGGGACCATAATTAGGGGTACCCTCAAGGCTCCTAATCCTCAGCTGGTAACCCCCATTAGCATAAAGCTGCAAAGGCCTGATGGGTGCGATTAAGTCAGGGATCAGTCCATTCGAGGGACTCGATCACGCCTCGCCCGAGCCTAGCCTCGGACAAGGGCAGCCGACCCCGGAGGATCTCCGCCTCGCCCAAGGCCCCCCTCCAGCGGCGAACATATTTCCGGCTCGCCCGAGGCCCTGTCTTCGCCAAGAAGCAACCCTGACCAAATCGCCGCACCGATCGACCAAATCGCAGGAGCATTTAATGCAAAGGTGGTCTGACACCTTTATCCTGATGCGCGCCCCTCAGCCAACAGAGCCGAAGTGACCGCTGTCACTTCGCCGTTCCACTGACCGGACTGACAGAAAGACAACGCCGCCTGCGCCGCTCTGACTACGGTGCCACTTGACAGAGTGAGGCTGACAGGCAGTCAGGCCCGGCCGCAGACACCATAGGAAACTCCGCTCCGCCCGACCCAGGGCTCGGACTCGGGCTAAGCCCCGGAAGACGGCGAACTCCGCTCCGCCCGACCCAGGGCTCGGACTCGGGCTAAGCCCCGGAAGACGGCGAACTCCGCTCCGCCCGACCCAGGGCTCGGACTCGGGCTAAGCCCCGGAAGACGGTGAACTCCTCTCCGCCCGACCCAGGGCTCGGACTCGGGCTAAGCCCCGAAAGACGGTGAACTCCGTTCCGCCCGACCCAAGGCTCGGACTCGGGCTAAGCCCCGGAAGACGGCGAACTCCACTCCGCCCGACCCAGGGCTCGGACTCGGGCTAAGCCCCGGAAGACGGTGAACTCCGCTCCACTCGACCCAGGGCTCGGACTCAGGCTAAGCCCCGGAAGACGGCGAACTCCTCTCCGCCCGACCCAGGGCTCGGACTCGGGCTAAGCCCCGGAAGACGGCGAACTCCGTTCCGCCCGACCCAGGGCTCGGACTCGGGCTAAGCCCCGGAAGACGGCGAACTCCGCTCCGCCCGACCCAGGGCTCGGACTCGGGCTAAGCCCCGGAAGACGGCGAACTCCGCTCCGCCCGACCCAGGGCTCGGACTCGGGCTAAGCCCTGGAAGACGGCGAACTCCGTTCCGCCCGACCCAGGGCTCGGACTTGGGCTTAGCCCCAGAAGACGACGAACTCCGCTTCGCCCGACCCCAGGACTCGAACTCCGCCCTGGCTTCAGCCAACAGCCTCCGCCTCGCCCGACCTAGGGGCTCGGACTCGACCTCGGCCACGGAAGACGGACTCGACCTCGACCTCGGAGGAGCCTCCACATCGCCCAACCTAGGGCGCGGGCCGGCCACGTCAATGGGAGGCGCCATCATTACCCTACTCCAAGCTGACTCAGGCTACGGGGAACAAGACCGGCGTCCCATCTGGCTCGCTCCGCCAGATAGGCAATGATGGCGCCCCGCACGCTCCCTGATGATGGCGGCTCTCGGCCCCCTTACGGAAGCAAGAGGACATCAGCAAGGACTCGACAGCTCCGACAGCTGTCCCTCCGCCAGGCTCCAGCGCTCCTCCGACGACCACGGCATCACACAAACCGGGCGCCAAAATCTCTCCGGCCGCCACGATGGCGTGTACTTAGGGCGCTAGCTCTCTTCCGCTAGACACGTAGCACTCTGCTACACCCCCCATTGTACACCTGGATCCTCTCCTTACGCCTATAAAAGGAAGGACTAGGGCCCTCTTAGAGAGGGTTGGCCGCGCGGGGACGAGGACGAGACAGGCGCTCGCTTGAAGCCGCTCGCTCCCTCTCCCGCGTGGGCGCTTGTAACCCCATACTGCAAGCACACCCGACCTGGGCGCGGGACGAACACGAAGGCCGCAGGATTCCCACCTCTCTCACGCCTGTCTCCGGCCGCCTCACTTCCCCCCTTCGCGCTCGGCCTCGCGTCGACCAATCTGGGCTGGGGCACGCGGCGACATTCACTCGTCGGCTTAGGGACCCCCCGGTCTCGAAACGCCAACAACTTGGGTATTCTTTTTGTAGGAAAAATCTCAAACCCAAGAGACTTTAAAGGGATTCTTGAGACGGGCTCAAAATGAGTTTGGATTGAGAATAAAAAGATAAGAAGCGACAACGGGACGGAGTTCAAGAACTCTGAGAGCACCTAGAGGGGGGGTGAATAGGTGATCTTGTAAAATTCAACACTAAATAGCCACAAAACTTAGTTATAGAAGTGTTAGTGCAACTAAGTAGTTGAGAAGCGAGTTCTTGTGGACAAAACAATCACAGAGAAAGCAATCACAAGAGACACGCGATTTTATCCCGTGGTTCGGCCAAGTAACACTTGTCTACTTCCACGTTGTGGCGTCCCAATGGACGAGGGTTGCACTCAACCCCTTTCAAGTGATCCAATGATCAACTTGAATACCACGGTTTTCTTCCTTATAGTTTTCTTCCTGTTTGCGAGGAATCTCCACAAGTTGGAGCCTCTCGCCCTTACAAGATTGATCACAAAGAACGCACAAGAGTAAGGTTGGGAAGAGCAACACACACAAGACTCAAAAACGTAACACACCCACGCACACAAGTGAAGACTTGAGCTCAAATGACAACACAGGGAGTTCTTTACTCAAATGGAGCTCAAACCTCTAACACAACAAAGCGAATGCGCGAGAGCAGAGTCTAGATGCCTTAGAATACGTAGTGAATGCTTGGGTGACTCCTCCATGCGCCTAGGGGTCCCTTTTATAGCCCCAAGGCAGCTAGGAGCCATTGGAGGCCAACTTAAAAGGCCAAACTTGCCTTCTGTCGGGTGGTGCACCGGACAGTCCGGTGCACCACCGAACAGTCACAGTAGCTGTCCGGTGCGCGATCTCCTTCCTTTTCAGGCGCATCCGACCGTTGGTCCTCGGGGGTAGTTGGCGCACCGGACAGTCCGGTGCCCCCTGCCGACCGTTGGTGCGGGCCACGCGTCGCCCGCGGATTGCGCGGCCGACCGTTGCACTGGCGATCGTTGGCTCACCGGACAGTCCGGTGCACCACCAGACAGTCCGATGAATTATAGTCGTATGCCACTGATCTTTTCCCGAGAGCGGCCTTTTCACCGGAGACCAGCCTGGCGCACCGGACACTGTCTGGTGCACCACCGGACAGTCCAGTGTGCCAGACTGAGCTGAGTTTTGGCTGCACCGAGCCAAGTCTTTTTGGTTTCTTTTCTTCTTCTTTTCTCACTGTTTCTAACACTTAGATAACTTCATTAGTATTCAAAAACAAATGTACTAAGTCTAGAAACATACCTCATGTCTTGATTTGCACTTTTTCAATCTTTGGTACATTAGGACTTAAAGAATATGTGTTGGGCACTCAATCACCAAAACATTATAGAAATGGCCCAAAGGCACATTTCCCTTTCAATCTCCCCCTTTTTGGTGATTTATGCCAACACAACCAAAAGCAACCAAAAGATGTGCAACATCAATGCAATTGAGAACCAAATTGTTTTTTACTATAATTTGGCATATTTGGATCACTCTTTGCCACCACTTGGTTTGTTTTTGCAAATCAAATTCATTTTCCTATCTCTAAGTCAAACTCACTTGTTTGGGCATAAAGAGAGATAATCCAAGAGTGAAATTGATCCAGTGCCCAAAACTCCCCCTTTTTCCCATAATCAAAATCCTTCCCCACAAGAGACCAGATTTTGTAATAAGAGCATTTTGGACAAATAAAAAATTCTAACTCTATTATTTTCAAAATTCACACAAGTGGTAGCTGATCCATTTGCTTTGGCCTTAATTTCTCCCCCTTTGGCATTAAGCACCAAAACGGGATCATTCTTGGCCCTTGAACCCCATTGCCTCACCAAAAATGTCAATTAAGAGCAAAAAGGCAATGAGAGCATTAGTATGAACTTGGAGGTGAGTACACTAATACCGGAGTGCAGTGGAAGTCTTTGCATGGTCCAAGTTCACCTTTCCCTTTCAATGCACCTTTGAGACTACATCAGGTATACTCAAACACACAGGTTAGTCTCAAAGGGTCAAGTTGTAGCACTTCTCCCCCTAAATATGTGCATCATTCACACATGGACTTGTGAGGTCCGGGGATCCCTTGCACATCTTGAGCAACAAATCACATAAATGCATGAAGTAACATGATCAAAGGCATAGAACACATGTATGCTATAGATCAATCCAAGTTACGCGAATCTAAGACATTTAGCTCACTACGCAACCTACAAAAAGTTTTCTCATCCAACGGCTTGGTAAAGATATCGGCTAGCTTGTTCTCGGTGCTAACATGGTACACCTCGATATCTCCCTTTTGCTGGTGGTCTCTCAGGAAGTGATGCCGGATGTCTATGTGCTTAGTGCGGCTGTGTTCAACAGGATTATCCGTCATGCGGATTGCACTCTCATTGTCACATAGGAGTGGGACTTTGCTTAGATTGTAGCCAAAGTCCCTGAGGGTTTGCCTCATCTAAAGTAGTTGCGCGCAACACTGTCCTGCGGCAACATACTCGGCCTCAGCAGTGGATAGGGCAACAGATGTTTGTTTCTTTGAACTCCAAGACACCAGGGACCTTCCTAGGAATTGGCACGTCCCTGATGTACTCTTCCTATCAACCTTGCATCCAGCATAATTGGAGTCTGAATATCCAATCAAGTCAAAGGTAGACCCCTTTGGATACCAGATCGCGAAGCAAGGCGTAGAAACTAAATATCTAAGAAGTTGCTTAACGGCCACAAGGCGACATTCCTAGGGTCGGATTGATATCTAGCACACATGCATACACTTAGCATAATGTCTGGTCTACTAGCACATAAATAAAGCAATGACCCTATCATAGACCGGTATGCCTTTTGATCAACGGACTTACCTCCTTTGTTGAGGTCGACGTGCCCGTCGGTTCCCATCGGTGTCTTCGCGGGCTTGGCGTCCTTCATCCCAAACCTCTTGAGAAGGTCTTGCGTGTACTTCGATTGGGAGATGAAGGTGCCGTATTTGAGTTACTTCACTTGGAACCCAAGGAAGTAGTTCAACTCGCCCATCATCGACATCTCAAACTTCTGAGTCATCACCCTGCTAAACTCCTCACAAGACTTTTGATTAGTAGAACCACATATTATGTCATCGACATAAATTTGGCACACAAAAAGATCACCATCACAAGTCTTAGTGAAAAGAGTGGGATCGGCTTTCCCAACCTTGAAAGCATTAGCAATTAAGAAATCTCTAAGGCATTCATACCATGCTCTTGGGGCTTGCTTAAGTCCATAGAGCGCCTTAAAGAGTTTGAACACATGGTCGGGATACCTGTCATCCTCAAAGCCAGGAGGTTGTTCCACGTACACCTCCTCCTTGATTGGCCCGTTGAGGAAAGCTCTCTTCACATTCATTAGAAACAACCTGAAAGAGCGGTGAGCGGCATAGGCTAATAATATTCGAATAGACTCTAGCCTAGCCACAGGAGCAAAAGTCTCCTTGAAATCCAAACTTGCGACTTGGGCATAACCTTTTACCACAAGTCGAGCCTTGTTTCTTGCCACCACTCCGTTCTCGTCTTGCTTGTTGCGGAACACCCACTTGGTTCCCACAACATTTTGCTTTGGATGTGGCACCAGGCTCCAAACTTCATTCCTCTTGAAGTTGTTGAGCTCTTCCTGCATGGCCAACACCCAGTCCGGATCCTGCAAGGCCTCTTCTACCCTGAAAGGCTCAATAAAAGAGACAAACGAGTAATGCTCACAAAAATTAGCTAAACATGAGCGAGTTGTTACTCCCTTGCTTATGTCACCCAGAATCTGATCGACAGGGTGATTTGTTTGGATCGTCGCTCGGACTTGAGTTGGAGGGGCCAGTGGTGCTTCTTCCTCCATAACTTGTTCTTCTTGTGCTCCCCCTTGATCACACGCCTCTTCTTGAGGAACCTGTCCATCATCTCGAGTTGGGGGATGCACCATTGTAGAGGAAGATGGTTGATCTTGCTCCTGTTGTTCCTGTGGTCGCACCTCTCCTATCGCCATTGTGCGCATTGCAGCCGTCGGAACATCATCTTCATCTATGTCATCAAGATCAACTTGCTCTCTTGGAGAGCCATTAGTCTCATCAAATACAACGTCGCTAGAGACTTCAACCAAACCCAATGATTTGTTGAAGACCCTATACGCCTTTGTATTTGAGTCATACCATAGTAAAAACCCTTCTATAGCTTTGGGAGCAAATTTAGAATGTCTACCTTTCTTCACCAAAATGTAGCATTTGCTCCCAAATACACGAAAGTAAGAGACATTGGGTTTGTTACCGGTAAGGAGTTCGTAGGAGGTCTTCTTGAGGAGGCGATGCAGATATAGCCGGTTTATGGTGTGGCAGGCTGTGTTCACAGCTTCTGACCAAAACCGCTCGGGCGTCTTGAACTCTCCAAGCATCGTCCTCGCCATGTCGATAAGCGTCCTGTTCTTCCTCTCTACCACATCATTTTGCTATGGTGTGTAGGGAGCGGAGAACTCGTGCTTGACGCCTTCCTCCTCAAGATATTCCTCAACTTGCAAATTCTTAAACTCGGACCCGTTGTCGCTTCTTATCTTTTTCACCTTGAGCTCAAATTCGTTTTGAGCCCTCCTTAGAAAGCGCTTTAGGGTCCCTTGGGTTTCTGATTTATCCTGCAAAAAGAATACCCAAGTGAAGCGGGAAAAATCATCAACAATTACAAGACCATACTTACTTCCCCCGATGCTAAGGTAGGCAACGGGTCCGAAGAGGTCCATGTGAAGAAGCTCCAGTGGTCTTGATGTTGTCATCACATTCTTGCTGTGATGAGTGCTTCCCACCTATTTCCCTGCCTGACAAGCTGCACAAGGTCTATCTTTCTCAAAACATACATTGGTTAGTCCTAACACATGTTCTCCCTTTAGAAGTTTATGAAGGTTCTTCATCCCAACATGTGCTAGACGGCGATGCCACAGCCAGCCCATACTAGTCTTAGCTATTAAGCATGCGTCTAGATCGGCCTCCTCTTTCAAAAAATCAACTAAGTAGAGTTTGCCGTCTAATACACCCTTAAACGCTAATGAACCATCACTCCTTCTAAAGACAGAAACATCAACATTTGTAAACAAACAATTGTAGCCCATGTGGCACAATTGACTTACAGACAAGAGATTGTACCCTAATGACTCTACTAAAAATACATTTGAAATAGAGTGCTCGCTTGTGATGGCTATCTTTCCCAAACCTTTGACCATGCCTTGATTCCCATCTCCAAAAATAATCGTATCCTGGGAATCCTTGTTCTTGACGTAGGAGGTGAACATCTTCTTCTCCCCCGTCATGTGGTTTGTGCATCCACTGTCGATTATCCAGCTAGATCCCCCGGATGCATAAACCTGCAAGGCAATTTAAGCTTGGGTTTTAGGTACCCAACTCTTGTTGGGTCCTACAAGGTTAGTCACAATAGCCTTTGGAACCCAAATACAAGTCTTGTCTCCCTTGCATTTGGATCCCAACTTTCTAGCAACTACTTTTTCATTCTTACATAAAAGCGTAAATGAAGTATTGCAAGCATGGTAAATGGTAGAAGGTTCATTGCACATTCTCCTAGGCACATGAGGCACAACATTACTTCTCCTAGGCCTACTTCTACCATGCACAAAAGTAGAGCTAGAGGCAAACATAGCATGTGAATTAAAAGTATCATGATCATAACTCCTATTATAATGAGCATTCCTAGAAAATTTCTATCATAAATGTAGGCATGACACTTTTGAGAACTACTAGCCATAGGAGCCTTCCCTTTCTCCTTGTTGAGAACGGAAGCCTTTTGGCTTGTTAAGTTCTTGGTTTCCTTTCGAAAACCAAGTCCATCCTTAATAGAGGGGTGTCTACCAATAGTGTAGGCATCCCTAGCAAATTTTAATTTATCAAAATCAATTTTGCAAGTCTTAAGTTGAGCATTAAGACTTGCCACCTCATCATTTAGTTTAGCAGTAGAAATAAGGTGTTCATCATAAGAATTAACATCAAAGTCCTTGCATCTATTGCAAATAACTACATGTTATACACAAGATCTAGTAGCATTTGTCTCCTCTAGCTTAGCATTTAATTCATCATTTAAATTCTTTAAACTAGAGTCGGATTCATGGCAAACAGACAATTCAGAGGATAACATTTCATTTCTCTTAATTTCTAGAGCAAGAGATTTTTGAACACTAACAAATTTATCATGTTCTTCATACAAAATATCCTCTTGCTTTTCTAAAAGTCTATCCTTTTCATTTAGAGCATCAATTAGTTCATTATTTTTTTCTACTTTAGCTCTATCTAATCCTTTAAATAGACTAGAGTAATCTACTTCATCATCGGAGGAATCCTCATCACTAGAAGTAGAGTACTTAGGGGAATCTCGAACACTTGCCTTCTTCTCCTTGGCCATGAGGCAAGTGTGGCATTCGCTGGGGAAGAGCAAAGACTTGTTGAAGGCCGAGGCTGCCAGTCCTTCATCGTCGGAGTCGGATGAAGAGCAGTCCGAGTCCCATTCCTTTCCAAGGTGCGCCTCGCCCTTTGCCTTCCTGTAGCTCTTCTTCTCCTTCTTCCCGCTCTTTTCTTGTCCCTGGTCACTATCATTATCGGGACAATTTGCAATAAAATGACCAGTCTTACCGCATTTGAAGCAGGAGCGCTTCCCCCTTGTTTTACTCTTGGAGAAATATTCTTTACGTCCTTTGAGTGCGGTCTTGAAGCACTTGATGATAAGCGCCATTTCATTCTCGTTGAGCCCGGCAGCCTCTACTTGTGCTACCTTGCTTGGTAGTGCCTCCTTGCTGCTTGTTGCTTTAAGTGCAACGGGTTGCGGCTCGTAAACGGGTAGTGGACCGTTCAAGGCGTCATCCACGTATCGTGTCTCTTTTACCATCATGCGCCCGCTCACGAATTTTCCGAGTATCCCCTCGAGCGTCATCTTTGTGTACCTGGGATTTTCACGGATAAGATTCACAAGATGGGGGTCAATAACGGTAAAGGACCTGAGCATGAGTCGGACAACGTCGTGGTTCATCCATCTTGTGCTTCCATAGCTCCTAATCTTGTTGACCAGGGTCTTGAGCCTATTGTAGGTTTGTGTTGGCTCCTCTCCCCTGATCATCGCAAATCTTCCCAGCTCGCCTTCCACCAACTCCATTTTGGTGATCATGGTGGCGTCGTTTCCCTCATGTGAGATTTTAAGGGTGTCCCAGATTTGCTTGGCGTTGTCCAAGACGCTAACCTTGTTATATTCATCCTTGCACAAAGATGCTTGCAAAACAGTGGTAGCTTGTGCATTCTTATGAATTTGTTCATTTATCATTACAGGGTTATCCGTACTATCGAAATGCATTCCATTTTCCACAATCTCCCAAATGCTAGGATGGAGAGAAAATAGATGACTACGCATTTTATGACTCCAAAATGAGTAATCCTCTCCATCAAAGTGTGAGGGTTTTCCTAGAGGAATAGAGAGTAAATGTGCATTCGAATTGTACGGCATGCGAGAATAGTCAAAAGAGTAGTTTTGATTAACCGTTCTCTTTTTTGACGAGTCATCGTCTCTTGGTGAAGAAGAGGAGGCGTCGCTGTCATAGTAAATGATCTTCTTGATGCGCCTCTTCTTCACGTACCTCTTCTTGTGACTCGATCCTGAGTCAGTGGGCTTGTCGTCCCTTAGCTCGTTGAAGAGGGACTCCTTCTCCTTGTCGTTGACCACCATCCCCTTTCCCTTAGGATCCATCTCTTCGGGCGATTAGTCCCTTAGATGAAGAGTACGACTCTGATACCAATTGAGAGCACCTAGAGGGGGGTGAATAGGTGATCCTGTAAAATTCAACACTAAATAGCCACAAAACTTAGTTATAGAAGTGTTAGTGCGACCAAGTAGTTGAGAAGCGAGTTCTTGTGGACAAAACAATCACAGAGAAAGCAATCACAAGAGACACACGATTTTATCCCATGGTTCGGCCAAGTAACACTTGCCTACTTCCACGTTGTGGCGTCCCAATGGACGAGGGTTGCACTCAACCCCTTTCAAGTGATCCAATGATCAACTTGAATACCACAGTTTTCTTCCTTATAGTTTTCTTCCTGTTTGCGAGGAATCTCCACAAGTTGGAGCCTCTCGCCCTTACAAAATTGATCACAAAGAACGCACACGAGTAAGGTTGGCAAGAACAACACACACAAGACTCAAAAACGCAACACACCCACGCACACAAGTGAAGACTTGAGCTCAAATGACAACACAGGGAGTTCTTGACTCAAATGGAGCTCAAAACTCTAACACAACAAAGCGAATGCGCGGGAGCAGAGTCTGGATGCCTTAGAATACGTAGTGAATGCTTGGGTGACTCCTCCATGCGCCTAGGGGTCCCTTTTATAGCCCCAAGGCAGCTAGGAGCCGTTGGAGGCCAACTTGGAAGGCCAAACTTGCCTTCTGTCGGGTGGTGCACCGGACAGTCACTGTAGTTGTCCGATGCGCGATCTCCTTCCTTTTCAGGCGCATCCGACCGTTGGTCCTCGGGGGCAGTTGGCGCACCGGACAGTCCGGTGCCCCTACCAACTGTTGGTGCGAGCCACGCGTCATCCGCGGATTGCGCGACCAACCGTTGCGCTGGCGACCGTTGGCTCACCAGACAGTCCGGTGCACCACCGGACAGTCCAGTGAATTATAGCCATACGCCGCTGATCTTTTCCCGAGAAGCGCAAAAGTGAAAGAAACCATAGCTCCAGCTCAAGGATTGAACAAGAAGGGACCACTTGTTCATTCGTAGTGTGGAATTTAAATATAGAAATGAGTAAGCTGTTAGGATAGCCTAAGAACTTGTCTAGTTACAATAAGGACCCGATGATATTAATCTTTTCTATTTAATTTTGATTAGCAAAGGATTTAATCGCCTCCCCAATAGTTCAAGCCCTTCCTAATCGAAGACCTAAAGATTTAAGCCAACTCAATCCGCTCCATTCCATATGGATTAAAATTAAAACAAACAGACAGGGCTTGATGTACCGGACTAGAGGGCTTGATGCACTCCCAAGATTGAGAAAACACAATGCCTAGAAGAGAAGGATCCTGTAGCACATCATTCATTACATTAATGCCCCGATTGGTTCTCAGGAGTTGAAAAGTAACCTAATATTAAAATGAGAAACAATTTCTAGATATTTGTTTCAATTAATGTGATCCAAACAGGCATTAATAGTAATAATATACATTGAGAAGGATAAACTGTTACGAAATTCCGAGTACAAAATATTGAAAATGTCAGCATACTAAGCTGTACCAAACGGCAAGCCACCTCCCAGTCCCATGTGTTCAATCCCGGTGACGAATTCACTGCCACACAATCCCGGTGACGAAACCATAGCTCCCGAGAGCGACATTTTCACCGGAGATCAGCCTGGCGCACCGGACACTGTCAGGTGCGTCACCGAACAGTCTTGTGTGCCAGACTGAGCTGAATTTTGGCTGCACCGAGCCAAGTAATTTTGGTTTCTTTTATTCTTCTTTTCTCACTATTTCTAGCACTTAGATAACTTCATTAGTATTCAAAAACAAATGTACTAAGTCTAGAAACATACCTCATGTCTTGATTTGCACTTTTTCAATCTTTGGTACATTAGGACTTAAAGAATATGTGTTGGGCACTTAATCACCAAAACATTATAGAAATGGCCCAAAGGCACATTTTCCTTTCAAACTCACAAATAGAAATATTTCTTGTGGACGAGGGCATCAAGCATGAGTTCTCTTCTCCCTACACACCTCAACAAAATGGTGTAGTGGAGAGGAAGAATAAAACTCTACTGGACATAACTCGGCCAGGGCGTCTGTGTCAGGTTGGTACCCTTGGAAGTTGAGCAGGAACTTGTCGCGAAGCCCTTTCCAGGAATCAATGGACAGTGGCTGTAATCTGGTGTACCAAGTCAAGGTCAGGCCTTCGAGTGCGATGATGAAGGATTTGGCCATTGTGGCGTCGTCCCCTCCGGACGATGCGATGACTACCTGGTAGCTCATGATGTACTGAGCCGGATCGGTACTGTCGTTGTATTTGGGGTAGGTGCCGGCCCTGAAGTTGGCGGGCCAGGGCGATGCTTGGAGTTGTGGAGCCAGGGGTGTTTGAATGCACTATAACTAATAGTTAGAGAGTGTTTGAATGCATTAGAGTAATAGTTAGTGGTTAAAATTAGCCAAAGACATCCAAAACAATCCAACTAATAGTTCAATTATTAGATATTTTTAGTAAATTAGCTACTAGCTAGCTAATTATTTGTTAGCTAGCTAATTCTACTAGTATATTTTTAGCTAACTAACTATTAGATTTAGTGCATTCAAACACCCCTTTAGTTGGCTAAAAATCGTTAGTAGAATTAGTTAGCTAACAAATAGCTACCTAACTATTGACTATTTTACAAAAAAATAGCTAATAGCTGAACTATTAGCTACGGTGTTTAGATGTCTCAACTAATTTTAACTACTAACTATTATATTCAAACACCCCCTAAATATCCCTTATGATCCATAAGGTCAATATTACATCATTTTTGTTGTCTCTTCTTGAAAAACCTAAGGGCTTGTTTGGGACAAAGGGTAATGGAGGGGATTGAGGGAGCTATAATCCCTTACTATTCAAAATTAAGTAGTAGGGGATTCTAGCCCCCTCAATTCACTCCATTACCTTTGATCCCAAACAAGCCCTAATAGAATCTCTAGGACCTAAGCCGTTGGAGATAGCATCAGTGACAGTGATGTCACACGGCAATTTTAGCCGCAACGCTCCAGCTGTACCGCGAAACAAAATTTCTCTACTTTTCTTCGACCGTCCTACCCTATCCGCTCCCCTCGCCGGCGCCGCGGCGGCGGCGAGAAAGAGAGAACGCGCTCCTCTTCCTTCTCGACTCGATCTGCCCCTTCCAGCCCGCTCGCCCCTCATCGAGCGGCCTCCGTAGCCCTAGGTGATCCGCGCCTCCTTCCGCCGCAGCGGAACAGGACGCCTGACCGTCGACCGTCGAAGCGATTCCTCTCTCGCGGGCGTCCTCGTCTCGCCCTCCTCGCCTCCTCGGTGCCAGTGGGTCGGCGCGGGGAGGCATCCGTCCGGGCTACGGTCGATTTGTTCTCCACTTGGTAAGGATCAAGGAACCCTAACTTGTCTTGTTGCTTCTATGGATTGATTTTTTCTATGTTGCGACCTGTGAGAATCAAATCCAGTAGCTTAGTAAAATTTCCGAAGAAATTAATTTTGTATGCCAATTGAAGTTAAGGTTCAACTGGATCCCCACGGCTACACGTTCTTTGCTGTGCTCGTCATATATTGTTCTTGCGGTGCAGCAGCATCTTCATCTATGTGTATGATAGACCTGCTCTATATGTGGACGTTACTAGCTTGGTACACAGTTAAAAGGTTGGAAGGATCAGTTTATGCTTTATTGCAGAGTGTGGACAATTCTAATTTATGTTCAGTGGGATATATATACTTGCCCACGCCTGTTGACCTATTTGTGACAAATTGCTTATTAACTCATCCATGTAGCGAAAGGGCCTTTAGCTGAGTTGGCTAGGTCTGAGTAGTTAAAAAAATCCTCTCGTCTGTCCTATGCCAAAGCACAGGTCTAAGACCTGGTTGCGGTCGTTCTCACATGGGCTACAGTGTTGCTGTGTATGGGTGAGATAGGGGTTTTCTTGACCCGTGTGAGAAGGCCTTCTTCTCAATACAATGCTCGTGCGTTGTCTTACCCTCGGCAGGTCGAGTTTTTTTAACTCATCCATGCAAATTAACCTATTTTGGACAAATTGCTTTATTAATTCGTTGCTTGATTCTAGTCTTCTTTCATCACAATAGCATCACCACCATTAGTTATTTCAAAAAAATCTGGGGTTTTCAAATTAAGCCCTTTTGCCACATTTGATACTTTCATTCTTGATGAGCAGTTTTAGACACATCTTTTTGGCTAATAATGCTTTGATAAGTTGTTTTATCGGGATGGAAGCATATATATGGGGCACCTGTACTCCATTATTGTAATTACTCTTCAATGGACTGTTCCTGGAATATCTATTTTCTTAGTGTTTGTGTTATAATTTGTGAGTTGTATTGGCTCCCATGTATGTTCAGATCATTTGTGAAACTATATTTGTGCCGTTCACATTAGTACACAACCTGATAACAAAAATAGCATACTCCAAACAATAGTGTATGGTTCCTTCGCAACCAGTGTTGCCGTGCCTGTCAGCCTGTGCATGGTTCAGATCTATGCATCAACCTTGTCACGTCACTACGGTCTAGTTTGGGTACTCTAGTATTGAAGTGGTTTGGAGGGGTTGAAAAGTGTATAAATCCCCTATAGATCAAAAACTCGCACAATACATCTCAATCCACTCTAATCCCTTTCATTACTAGAGTACCCAAACTAGCCCTACGGTGAATGAGACTGTTTGAATCGTACACCTTCGCACCTGGATAATGGCTGTGAATGATATCCAATACTTTTGCATGGTCTATGAAATCACTGGCCTTTTACATTATAGTATGACAATTTTTTATTATTGTTTTTAATGTTATCTTATTTTTCTAATTACTAAAGATTTCATTTCTGGATTGCTAGCTGTTGAACTTTAAATAGACAATGGATCTGGAGACAGAAAATCGTCTTGCTTCTTTACTACTTGAAGAGGCCCGAAGATTACAATTAGAGGCTAACAGGGAAGGTGTTCAAGCATATCTGCGAAAACCTAATGTTAGGCATCGTCCAAACTCTCGGTTCCTCACAGCCACAGTTCGTGGAGTTCAGCAAGGTTAGCAATATGCAGTGAATTATTGTTGTCACTTGTTTTCTATATTTTCTATTTTCTTTGAGTAGATCTTGTAGAACAAATCTCTACTATATTTCAGTGGGAGTTTCTTCGTCCGTCTCTACCGTCGCGCTCAGCTTCTGCGTCCGCCCACCAATTAAAATTGCTGCCCAGCAAAAACAAAGCGAAGGGACACGAGGAATCGAACCCAGGCCACCAGGTCCAAAGTCTGGACGGCCAACCACCACACTATAGAACCAATTGTTGAGGATAGATATTGTAAATATTGTTAATACAGAAACCGTAGTAGCACACGGGCAACTGACTAGTCAACTTTGAAAAGACACTTGACTCATGTAATCCTGTAAAAAAATGAACTTGGCTCTTGTGAGTATATTGTCTTACGTTCTTAGGTAAAAAGTGTACTGGTCTGACATCGCTATTTTTTTAATGACATAATAATCAACATTAGAAAGCATGTTCAGCCGTGTAATCATTCTTGTGACTATTGACCTTACATTCTTTTTTTTTGGGGGGGGGGGGGTATACCGACCCTGTGTCACTAATTTTTTAATGACGTCAAGTAGCACTTTCATATTTTGTTCCGAGTTGAAATAAGCTGTATGTCCTGCAGCAAATCGTGTTGTGGAGGTCAATGAAATGTGGCGTGCCAGGGAAAAGGAACTGGAGTTGGAGTCAAAAATGAAAGGCAGAAGTAGCAGAAGTAAAGATCATGGTGATTTTACAGGTGAGAAGCGCAAAAGTGAAAGAAACCATAGCTCCAGCTCAAGGATTGAACAAGAAGGGACCACTTATGATACTTCGTACTCAGACCAGGAGGATGGTCTCAGGGATGATGAAATTGAAAGATTTCTTTATTCAAGGTTAGTTAGAATGTTATTTAATTTTCTTTTATGCAAGAAATGGCCATTTCTTTCTCGTTGTAACACCTGCCATATATAACTTAATATTGTTTTTACCCCTGTTCGCATGATCTGTATATAGTACCACTACCACATTTTTCTATCGATAAGTGCTGGTATCCTATTATGTGGCATATTGAAATCTGTTTATGCTACAAACATTTTCATTTGTTAACTATTTCCCTGATGTTAAAATACCATCGGTTGTTGCTAATATATTTACTGTTGCTGTTCTGTTAGGGCGAAGCGAGGACGTGGGGCTGTTGGTTCCAGGATGGACGAGCCTGGTCCATACCTTGATTCTCTGTCCCATCATCAGGACAATGGACCTAGCCCGGACATACGTGTGGAAGAAAAATGGGAACGCAGAGTACAAGGCCCAGAGAAGCCTCCATTTTGGGGATGCAAGTCTCTCGATGGTCATTGGCGCTTGGGCACATTGGATGGAAGGCCATCAAGCTCTGAACCACAGAGCAAAAAAGAAAAGAAAAGTAAGCTGGATAAAAAGGATAAGATAGAGAAAAGGAAGGAAAAGGGCAAGAAGAAATCCAAACATCGCCACCACCGCCATCGCAGAAGCAGCAGGAGTGAGTGAGTGATGTTGCCTGTTAGCAGAACAGAAAAAAATGGACACAACGGTTCTGCCATGACCATGAGACAAGCTAGCTGACTGTTCCTGTGTCTTGAAACCTGTATTGTATGGAAACGGGATATTGTGTAGGCTTATACAATACAATGTTGCGATGTCACATCGTTTGTTGAAGTTTTATCACTTTGATTAACATCTGCAACAGGAGGTTTTTTCTTCTCTTTTTCCTATACTATATTGGGCGTCGAATATTGGAGTCCGAGGAGCCTGTTCTTCAAGCAGGGCAGCCTGTCAGTTGGGGTTTGTAGCTGAATAAAACTGTGTATGGATGCGTAGGCCATCAATAGCTCTTAGTCATATTAGTGCACATTTTCTATGATCATGAGGATGAGTTACTTCTCAGGTTCCATCGAAAAGAGCACTGATGACTGAGGTGAAAAGGGCTTAAGATTCACAGCATGTCGTAATCATGCTTTGGGGTGTCATGAACCAGTCGCCTTCTAAAGCTGATCCAACATGGGCATTTTTCTGCTTCATGGGACATTGCGCTAAGTTGGGGCTAGTTAGGATGCACCCAATAGTCTGAGGGCGTGTGGCCTCACGCCACGCCTAAGTTGCGGCGGCCGAGGAAAGGTGCTGCCGGTGGCGGCGGCTTAGGCCAGCTACCAAACACGCCCTGAATACACCTATTTGCCACGGTGATTGGAGATTATTGAGAATAAAATTAGTTTATTTCATCCTCAATCTCCGTGGAAAATTATGGATCCAAACTAGCCCTTAGACGGAAGAAGATACATTCACCAAGGCTTCATAATATGCCCAAAACATCAAGAATTGCATAGTTATCAGATTTACAGTTGTAGGCTTAGCTGAGTACTGATTGTCAACTCAAATGCGACGCTATTAATTTGGCACCAAATCCTACTAGTTAAAAAGGAAAAACCAAATCTGTTGAGCAAAGAGCTCCGTAATGATGCCTAAATCTAGACCCTGTCCGATAATCATCCAGATTTTGTTCGGTTATTTCTATTCTATGGAAGTTTGAGGGAAATTGAAAGGATTAGAAGAGATTTTGATTTGCTAAGACCTTGTTTGGTTATTTCTTTCTATTTTACATAGGTTTGAGAGAAATGGAAAGGACTAGAAGGGAAGGTTTGAGAGAAATGGAAAGGATTAGAAGGGATTTTGACTTGTTAATACTGTGTCTAGCAGTTCACTCGTATAGTTATCTAAAACACTATTTTATTCTGCAATGTCCGTAGAATAAAGTTTAAATATAGGAATGAGTAAGTAGCCTAACAACAACTTGTTCATTCGTAGTGTGGAGTTTAAATATAGAAATGAGTAAGATGTTAGGATAGCCTAAGAACTTGTCTGGTTACAATAAGGACCCGATGATATTAATCTTTTCTATTTAATTTTGATTAGCAAAGGATTTAATCGCCTCCCCAATAGTTCAAGCCCTTCCTAATCGAAGAAGACCTAAAGATTTAAGCCAACTCAATCCGCTCCATTTCATATGGATTAAAATTAAAACAAACAGACACGGCTTGATGTACTGGACTAGAGGGCTTGATGCACTCCCAAGATTGAGAAAACACAATGCCTAGAAGAGAAGGATCCTGTAGCATCATCATTCATTACATTAATGCCCTGATTGGTTCTCAGGAGTTGAAAAGTAACCTAATAATAAAATGAGAAACAATTTCTAGATATTTGTTTCAATTAATGTGATCCAAACAGGCATTAATAGTAATATACATTGAGAAGGATAAACTGTTACGAAATTCCGAGTACAAAATATTGAAAATGTCAGCATACTAAGCTGTACCAAACGGCAAGCCACCTCCCAGTCCCATGTGTTCAATCCCGGTGACGAATTCACTGCCACACAATAGACCTCTACCTCTAAACTAGTTGTTGGCGCCTCAAAACTGTACTCCGCTAACCTTACCGAGCTGCCTGCTGAGCTGGCTCCACGATGTTCTTTGCGAGCATGTACGTCCGCATGTTAAGGCCCTTCATGCTCTCGATAATCTGCTCATGCCTGCATAAAGATGTATTCCCCCATAAATACATGGTGCAAACGAAGATAATTGTATTCCCACTACAGGCAAATCATCATAATTCAACAACTAGATTGCATAGTCCAAGTAGCAACAAGTGTAAAGAAAAAGGGAATGCATTCTATGCATAAAACTATATTCGTGTACATACACACAGACTCAATCTGAACTCTTCGTCAAAAATCTTCAGCTGATGTGTCCCCTTCCTGCACACCAGCTACATATTTGCGACCATCTCAGCTGAAGGTTTTTGACAAAGGGCTCAGATTGAGTTTGTGCATACACGCACAAAAGGTGGTCTTGACTTACACATTGATGTGATTGGTTGTCATGATAAGAGTTCCTGACACTGAATCGATCCTTGCATCCAGTTTTGAGCTCCTAACCAAGTTCATTATCCACAACTCGGCCTCATCGTAGCTCATGTTCAGCCTCTGAGCAAGCATGCTGTACATTGCAGTAACATCAGAGCATCAAATAGATCAGTTCCCAGCCAAGTTGCTGTACGGTCCATAAAATACTGGGTGCAAACCAATACGTGCTAATTGCTATTGAAATAGAAATATTAGTGGGCTTGAACCCTGAGAATGCTATGATTGATCAAATTTAACAGATTTAGGCCTTATTCGGTTATTCCCGTCACACATGGATTGGATGAGATTGGAAAAAATAAAGAAGTTTGCCTTGCTTGGGATTTAAACCCACCCAATCCCACTCAATCCATATGGATTGAAAGCAAACCGAACAAGCCCTTAGTAAAAATGAATGCTGGCTCCCAAATTGTGCAGCCAAAACACAATGTGAATTACTTATAACACATAGGACATTACATATTTACATTATTGTGGTCAACAGACCTGAATCATCTACCTATATGATACAGAAAGTAGGAACAGAATAGGTAAAATTGACAAACAGTTTAGAACTGGAAAGCAAATTACTCCCTCTAGGTCCAAATTATAGATAGTTCTGGACAAGGTTTGAGTCAAACTTATAAAACTTTAGCTACAAATAACCGTTTTGTTATTTAATTTTGAAACCTAATAGTCATATGCACCGATTTGTCTTAAAAATACTTTTACAAAAGTATAAATATATTAAGAGTTCATTTGTATTTTAACAAAAAAAATGGAACAATTGGATCTATACCATTAAAAGATCCAAACTTTAGATATATACCATGGACCCCACATGTCATTGACTCATGTGGACCCACATGTAAGTGAGATAGTAATGGTATGGATCCAAAGTGGTGATCTTTTAATGGTATGGATCCAAATTTCCCAAAAAAAATGGTCAAAGTTATATTTTGAAGACCATCTCTTGTCCTAAAAGACTTATAACTTGGACCTGGAGGGAGTAGTGACAAAAAACATGTCATCCACTAAATTGTTGCAGAAAGAGAAAAATTTCCACCCATTGCAGTGCGTAGAGTCATAAACACCCACCTGATATCAATGCACCGATGGATACGGCAGTATGTCTCGAAAATAAACAGTCGGGCATTTTCAAGGAACTCAGCTCTCAAAGGAACAGTGACAAAATTTCCCTCTTCAACGCGCTTGCCCAGGAAAGGATCATTCAGTATAACCTAGAAAAGTAGACATTAGAACATGATAATGTACATTAACAACTTTATAGCATATAACAATTATTATTGCTGATTTTTGGGAGGAATGGAGGATAATGCTATTGTCACAGCAAAGTCCAATGCGGAATTAGATTCAAGCATGTTGTGAGACCTAAAACCCTTAGCTCATTTAAGCTTCCCTATAAATAGGCTATTATTATACAGATTCCGCAGGATGACATCCCTGATGCATATGACACATCCAAAAAATAGGTAAACTTTGGATCATCAAGAATAAACCATTTTACTGGGCAACATTTAAACAATTGATGGTTAAGGATCATTTTACATAAGGTACATTTTGAAAAAAAACTTCGCCGTTCAAGGTTTTCCATATTTCAAGAAGCACACACGTGGGAAGTTTAACAAATTTCAGGCCTTGAAGATTGCAGAAAGCAGCCTCGAAGTTACCTGCTCACACTCCACGAGTTTCTGTTGAGCACCATCAAAATCATAGTTGACATATAAGCATTGCAGAAACTCAGTTATGGGATCCTTGTAGCTATGCTGCTCCTGCTGAATGACCTTAATCAACTCTTTAAGCATATTCCTTCTCCTTTTGTTAACAACAACTGCAGTAGCTAGGTATCTCAGAAGATGGTGAGCATTTGTCTGTATAGCATTCAAGTACCTGCAAGGGAAACAAATGAGTATGCAAATTTACTGGTATATTCTGAACATTTATAACATTAAACATCAATTCAAAGACAAAAAATAGTAGTGACATCATACTGGATTACAGTTATAAAAAAATTGAATCTGAATCAAACTCAGTTTTTTTTTTCTGGAGAAAGAAACGATTATAAAAACCTACTAGTGGAAAACAGTGTAGTTTTAGACTTCCATGTATACCACCTAATACATTTATGAGGAAGAACTCCAACTGAAATAAAGCATTCACTATTCACTAATTATTGAATCGAAATATCAATGTGCATCTAAACAAAAATAAGGAAATGTGGAAGTATATTTTAATATCTTGAGAACTGTTGATAATAAGTTGTTGCTTCCTAAACTACTATTGCCAGAATGCTACAAATCACAAATCATAATTTTATGTCAGCATACGACGAGTCTTGAGATTTTAACAGACAAACCTGTCCTGGAAGAACAGATCAATGATCCCATTTCTACCATTTTCATGGTTAAAGAAGATGAACAGAGCCCAATGCATCAGCCATATCCTGTTCTGGAGCTGATTCAGAGGTGATGAGAAGTTCTGCCAAAAGATAAGGAAGGAACAAGGTTACTAATATAACATATACAAAGAGCAAAGAACACACTACGAAACATTGATGGTAGAACCTTTGAATCAATTATTTCCTTCAAGCGGTTGAATTCCTCCAAAGCCACATCCCAGTTCTGCATTAGGATTTCTGCTGCTAGCTTTCCCCAGAGGGCACTCACACTTCGCTCAGTATCTGTGCACAAAGCACGATACTGGTACAGGTACTCAGCAGCCCAGGAGTAGTTACCACACTCAAACTGAAATTTGGCATACTGATACAGAGCTTCAATCTGGTCAGGACCAATCTGCATTGTTAAACAAGGATTTAGTTCGTTAGCATTTAGCACAGAAGAGGCTATAACAATAAAAGTGCACAGCTTCAACATTCCATCTGAATTTTGATCTTAGTTAATGTGCACTGTGCTTTCTCGACAGTGCTCCAGCGGCAAAAACTCTGACTCTGAATTGTCCCTTACTGCAGAGTTGAAAGAACATAGACTTCAACTAGGCTCAATTTGAAAGCACTTTTTGGACTATACGATACAAGGAAATCAACTACGATCCTAGGAAGAATTACATGTCTAGATTTTAGGACACCTGCTAGAATACATATAACATACTGAATTATGCATAGTACCAAATAAAGCATATCTCACAATGTACTTATGTGATCCTTAATGTGGGAGCTAAAGTCAGCAGTCAGCCAATTCAAGATTCCTCACAACATGACAACATACTGCAGAACTAGGACCAAATCACTTGTATGATAATGATATATGTAACCACATTTAGCAACGGTAAGATCGATTCACTATATGAGCAAATCCGTTTCAGGATTTTTAGTGACACACAAATCCATAGCTTCGTAACAACGTCTGAAAACGCTCCAAAACACGGAATTCCACCAACCTAACTAAATAAAGCACGCATATATATATCTTTAACAAAAACAAGGCAGAAGCAGACCTGGTATCTCTCCTGGAGCATGTGGATGTTGTACTGTTTGTCGGGCCTGAGCTCCTGCACGAGCTGCGGGTTCTGGAGGAAGGCGACGAGCGGGGCTGCGGCCTCGTCGAGCGACCTGAGCCTGGAGACGACCTCGGAGCGGCGCTTGACCATGTCCTCGGGAACGTCATCGGTGCCGTGGAGGGACTTGTGGATGTCCATGGCGTAGTCGACCATGTTGGTGCCGCTGAGGAGGCGGATCTTGGCCTCCAGGATCTCCGGCCTCGAGTAGAGCTGCCGCTCCTGGAGGAACTCCAGCAGCGGGAAGACCAGGTGCCGGTCCAGCTGCGCCGCCATCAGCGCCGTGAGGTCGTGGTCCGCCATGGCTGGTGCTTCAAGCTCTCTTAGCTGCCTCCCGCGTGCGGCTAGGATTAGGGTTCCTTTCGGGTTTGAGGGGGTGGGGAGCGGGGAGGAAGAAAGAGAGGAGGGCAAGGGAGTTATTTGTAGACATAGCCAAACGGGCCGCCCGGCCAGGCCCGGTCCAGGCCCGGGCCCGATGAAGCCAGGCTCGCTAGACACGGTTGGGAAAATGGGCCAGACCGTCTAAGTCCGCGAGCTCGATTTCTTGTCCGAGTCCGGCCCACAGCGGGTCTAAACGGGTCGAGCACGAAAAAACGGGGCGAAAGCGGGCCGATAAGTACGTTTTAGTGCAAAAAAGCGGGCTTAGAGGTAAACAGGTCATGCCGGACTAGCCTACCGTATCTAGTTTCCTGTCCGAGCCTGGTCCGCTTATTCGTGCCGGGCCAGCCCAGACCCTATATAACTGAGCCGTGTCGGGCTCAAATCGGGCCCAAATAGCGGACTTCGTGTCGGGCTCGCATACCTCGTGCTTATTGACCATCTATAGTTATTTGCCCATTCGCCATTATCAAATACGGGCTTCGCCCAAATGCCATCATAAAATTAGGTTTCGCCACTATGCCATTTTTAACCATCGTTCCACAAACAAAATTTAGAATTATACCAATCCAGTTCAGTGCCATTATCAAACTCGGTCTAAACGCTAAAATGCATTTTGTTGTTTAGGTTCTGTTTGGGAGAGCTTCACTTCAAGAATTTCAATTTTGTTCGAACTTCTTCAACCCAAACAGGTCCAGCTCCACGAGCTTTAGTTTTAAAAAAAATCGAAACTAGAGGCCCGTTTCATGAAATTCATGAAGCTCCATAGAGGGTGCTTCAAAAACACTGTTTTTATATCTCCTCATGAAGCTGTACGAAAATTACCCACCATGCCACTGGTTACGCAACATACAATTTCCGTTTTATCTGGCGACAACCCACTAATCATCAAGAGTAATCAAGGAAACCCACACAAATCAATTGTACTATAGAAGTTGGAGTCCATATACAAACCAAACGCTCCTGGAACTCACCTTAACAATTTGCTGGAGCTGTTTTATAGTAAAACTGGAAACCAAAGCTGAAGTTTTTGAAGTGAAGCTCTCCTAAATAGGGCCTTAATAAGATGAAAAATGATCAATTTCCCTAACTGTTGCCTCATGCCGTATAATAAACTTGCTCTCCTCTCTCCTCGCGCCATGGATCGCTCCGCCGCCGGCGTCTGCCATGGAGGACTTCGCACGCGCGGTGGAGGGCGGGGCTCAAGCTGTCGTAGCTCGTGCTCCCGGGAGGGGTGCCACTGCCGCGCCCGCCGACGGGGATGGAGCGCACTGCAGCCGCTGTGCTCCGCCGCCTGCGGCCCCGCTCGATGCGGCCATCGTGCCTGTGCTTCTCCTCCGCGGCGGCGACGACCACCACCTCGTCCTCCTCGCGGCGTACTCGCACTCTCGTAGAGGTGGCCACGGCTGGAGAAGACGACGAACGCAACCTTGGCACGGGAGCTGGGCTACGGCACGTGTCGTTCGCGAGGACGATGGCGGCCAACTCGGTCAGCACCGCGACGGCGAGGTAGACTGCGTTTGGTTGTAGAATGGAACGATACCTTGTTTGGTCAGAGTTAAAGATTAGCACAGCCTTAAAATTGAAACGCTGTTGTCCTGAAACCGAACGCATCTTTGCGCGACAGCAGGATGTCCTGACGTTCTTTATCGTCCCTCCAATTTTTAAGAGATAACTGAAACAACATTTTAATAATTCTGTCCCAACCTTTTAATCAAACAAATTTATTTGAAGAATCGTCTCATCTTTGTCTTATCCTATTATTGCAATCAAACATATGACTTGACGTTTTAAGGCCCCAGGCCCAAGCACAACGCAGCTCACGTTTTGAGCTCGTGTGTTTAACTGTTTACGCCGCGCAAAATTCTCGCAAAAGAAAGCAGCGGTGTGTCAGTGTCTGCAGTGGTTCTTATCTGCAGCTCTTTTTGCCGCCCGATAATGCGCGTTGCCGCCTCCCAGCTTCCCCTCCCCACCACCACCCCAGCCCGCCGGCGACGGCGAGCCTCGGCGCCGCCCACCGCCGCGCCGCGGCCACCCCCGAGAGCGCTCGCCGCCATACTGCGCTCGCGCGTCATCGCGTGCCTCCGCGCGCAAGAGTAAGGGCCTCTCGCCGCTCCTCGAGTCCCTCTAGACCGCTACGTGTTCGGCGACAGTCCTCGCCAAAGCGGAAACGACTCGCTGGTCAACTTATATGTTCCTTCTTGGTTTCGAACCCCTTGCAGCAGCGAGACGGCGTTGCAGGCGGCTCACGCGGCTGTCCACGGCGGCATTACCGTGGTGAGTTTGTTGCTCCTTTCACCTCTGGTCCCTTGTGTAGGTCGGTGCATCATGCGTGCGTGGGTGTGTCGGATGGTTCGTGGTGAGTGAGTGTGTCTGAATGCTTGGTACTCGCGTGACTTGGAGAAAATTGGCTATTTGCCATTCTAAAGAGCGTGCTTGGGGACTTCAACATTGGAATGACTGCAAAATTGACATCTGGAAGATGTGCAGTTGTGCACTTTGATTCTACTGCCATAAGTTCCTACTTAGCTCAATTTTTCACGTTATCTCCTAGTCACAGCCATGCGGAACAACGAATTTGTCCTCTTTCCAAAATCAATCGTGCCTGGGACAGCCGGCTGGGCTACCGGGTTATCAGATGCAGCTGCATGCTGTTGAGGCCCTCGGTACGGTAGCAGTGCCGGGCTGCCGGCCTCAGCTTCAAGTGTGCGTTGGGTAGATATCATCTACACTCGATCAGAGGTAGAGATGGCCAAACGGGCCGCCTGGCCCGGTCCGTTTTGAGCTTGGCCCGCTAGGCACGGTTAGAAAACCGGGTCAGGACATCTAAGTCCGCGGGCTCGTTTTCCTGTCCGACTCCGGCCTGCTGCAGGCCTAAACGAGCCGGCCTGGCCCGGTAAACACAGAAAAAGCGGGCCGAAAAACGGGATAAGCGAGCCGGAAAGCACGGTTTAGTGCAAAAAAAAGGGCTTGACGGGCTTAGAGGTAAACGGGCCTAGGCCCAGGCAAAAAGAACCGGAACCGAGGAGCCGAACCGAAATAACCGAGAATCGAAACCGAACTAACTGAACCGAAGAAACCGTTATGAAATTCGGTTCTGGTTTTTTGAGAACCAAAATAAACGAGATATTTTCGGTTCTGCACTCCAAAGAACCGAAAAAACCAAAAGAACCGAAAAAATTGAAAGTACCAGATTCAATTTGTTACATGTGTTTGTAACTTCAGATGTTGTTTTATCGACTTATGTTGAACCTGGTAGCCCATGTATTATCTATGAAATTCTTGGCATTGTGCACTTGTGGTTGTTTGTGGGGAGATGCTGCTGAAATTTCTCACAAAAGTTGTCGTTATTCAGAATTTTAGGGTGGCTGTTACAATTCGGTCAGAACCGAAGAACTGAGAACCGAACTAGTCGGTTCTGGTTTCTTTATCTTGCTATTTCAGTTCTAGTTTTTGAAGAATCGAATTTTTACAAGAACCGAGGAACCGAACCGAACCGAAGAAGCGGATGCCCAGTCCTAAACGGGATGTGCCGGGCTAGCCCGTCGTGCTTAGTTTTCTGTCCAGGCCCGGCCCGCTTATTCGTGCCGGCCTGGCCTGGGCCCGTATAAAAGCGTGCTGGACCGGGCTCGTACCGGACCAAAAAAACGTGCTTCGGGTCGGGCTTTCGTGCTTTCTGTACATCTATAGTCAGAGGATCTAGCCGAACCTCTCGCGCGCGTCCTAATCGAGGGTGCAACAACTATATTGGTTACGAAGGTTTTTCTTCACACCGCATAAATAAATAGGAACGAGGGACGACACGCGAACTAATATTCACTATACCTCCTTGCCCACACATACCTAACGAGATTTGATCTATCTCTACGAGGAAGTAAGGGAAAGGCCGCCATCGTAGCCATCGACACCGACCACCGAACTTCAACCCCCATTGCGACTTCTCCAAATCCCAAAGGTATGCATCTAAGATTCATACATTCTAGTGACAAGAGAAGTGGGTTAAGATCATAGAATCCTAGCAGTGGCAGCAGAGCCAAGTTTGGTTCTATGAAACCTAACCCTAGAACCCTAACTCTTCCGGTTTTAGGATTCAGTCGAGTCCCTTTTGATCTACAAGAAATAGGAGGGGAAAGGATCACTCATACGGCCAATGTTGAATCCTAAGTCGAACTCCAAATACCTAAACCCTAACTCTAGTTCCTTCCCACTCAAGACGTAAAAAAGATAGGATGGAGTATTAGTGTTACCTTGTTGTACGAAACGACGATGGCGAGGGCATGAGGCGTCGTGGCTACTACAACGTGTGCACATAGTCATCACTCGTGGGACTTAGGGATGGTGGTGTGCTCACCATCGGGTGTGTGCGTGCACCAGCGAGGGGCCGCGCAGGCCGCGTTGGTGCTCCATACTGGCTCTCCCTCTCATCGAAGTTGGAGAAGTGGAGGAAGAGAGGGCCCAGGGAGGAGAGAGTAGAGTGAGCTACGGGGGAGGAAAGAAATGAACTAGGGTTTGTGAGGGTCGGTGAAATTCTCGCCTTTTATACTCGGATGCGAGGAGCAATGGCCATCAGATCGCAGTCAATGACACAAATCGAGCGAAAGGGGAGCAGACTAGATTTTCGGCCTAGGCGGGTGCACCCTTTTTCGACCCAGACACAAGTTGTGGCCTGGGACACGGGAGGGCGTGTGGGGAAGACCGACCGACCGACCGTATTGGGTAGCTATGTGGGCCAATTTTGGTCAAGCACATTGTTCTCCTTTTTATTTAATGTTTCCTTAAGTGTAATAGTTACGTAAGTAGCCAATTTTCTCTGTGACTTGAAGCACACTAACACAAGCCTCCATAAAATGATTATTCATTTCTGCCTAGTTTGTGACATTGAATAATCCTTGGAGCGGAGGCTGTGTGTTTATTAACACTACATTCAAGGTTTGCTTTTTATAAACCATACTACTTAGCTACATTATGAATAATTGTTGTTTATTAGTATGTAGTGCTGTTTTAATCAGCATTTATGATTCGTGTTGCTAACAAGTATTCAATGTGTTGTCCAGTTGGAGGTTGTCATGACGACTCCGGGAGTGCTCGAGGTGGTTCAATTTCTTCTCTGCAAATTTGGCATGAAAGATTTTTTATGCTGATTGCTAGTTTCTGTACTGATTAATAAGCATTCATATTGTAGGTTATTGAAGATCTTTGCAGGAGTTATCCTTCTTTAACATTCGGGGTAAGTCAATGTGACATTACTCTTTATGTTTTCTAGTATACTTGTCTGTCTGTATGGAGTTCAATGCCAAGGCAGGACCAATGATAAGGGGAGCAAAATACTGCAAAAATATTATTTGATGAGGGTGATAAAAAATGCGACAAAGCCAGTAAAATATGCTTGAACTAAGAGGGCTGAATTTTAAAAATTAGGATCATATGGAGACCTGCCAGAACACCCCTCCCACCATCTACTATCTTGAGATCGTGTGTTTTCAGCTGTTCCAACAGCACTATATTATAAGTGAATCTGTTCAGTGTTATTACGAACCTTAAAGAGGTACACTTTTTCGCTCTCCAAATACCAGGTCCTTCAGTTAGGCTGACATAGCAAGCTGTATAATGTGTATGTGTTGCACAAACTTGTTTCAACAAAATGGAAGTTACATGCTTCTATACCTGACCTGCACAATGCACTGTAACTTCAACTGTTGAGAACATTGCGAGTACCTCATGGTACATGCCTATTTTTTTACCTTGATTGTGCTTCTATTCAGGTTGGCACGGTCTTAAATGCTGCTGATGCAAGGAAAGCTATTTGCGCTGGTGCACAATTTCTTATGAGTCCTGGCACAGTCCTGGTAAGCGTCCATCTTATTACAATTATAGCTTTGTTTATTTCATCTTAAACGTGCATTTCTTCATTTAAAATCACCCGTTGTAACTAGATGCCGATTGGATCATGAAGATTGTGTTTGTTTCAGGACATACTTCATGATCTTAAAGAAAGTAATGTTCTTTATATTCCAGGAGTGCTGACATCAACTGAAGTATGTATCACATCACATGACATGTGTAAACTTCCATATATTCAGTTAAAGCAGTTCTGAGTTAAGCAAGCATCTTTGTGTTCTTTGATTTATTTTCTCTCTGGTATTCACAGGTTTTATCCGCTTGCAGTGCTGGTGCAAAAGTTGTCAAGGTTTCATAACTGCACATTGTTCTCGTAGGCATGTTTACTTTGTGGACTGGTCAAAAAAATAAATTTACATAAACCACTACAAATGATCTGTTTGTTCAAATGATGTTGAACAAAACAATTTATTGTACAGTTTCGATTGCCTAATCAGTAATCAAATGTATTTGTGTTTCTAGGTCACTTGACATTAACTGGCTCGTGTGATCTAATTTAACCAGGTGTACCCAGTTTCAGTCATGGGTGGGGAGATGTACATGTCAGCTCTGAAGAAACCATTTCCTCTTGTACCAATGGTTGCTTCTCAAGGAATTAAAATCGGTAAGCAGCTTTGTTTAGTGTCTGTATGTCGATGACGCTTTATAGCTTCCTGTTATTTTGTTCAGTATAAAATAACTTGAAGTCTTAACTGATAAAAATGTTCAAGGACATTGAAAGCAATATCTAAGGTTTTGATTTGGTTAACACGATGGAATTATTTCCACAGAACCGCCAAAGCGGTTCTTGAATGAAACTGATGTATGAACCATTCCAAACTGGTGGTATTGTGCATATCAGGTTCAATCAAGGGATATATGGAAGCAGGGGCATCTGCAGTGGTCTTATCTGATGCTATTTTTGACAGTCAATTGATGAGGGATGGGAAATTCAATGAAATTTCGGAACTTGCAAATCTAGCAACTTTAGAGGCATTGCAGTTCACGAAATGAGACAAATCTACAATCATAACAGATTTGCGTCCAGAATATGTGGCCTTCTGTTCTGTGGAAGGAGTCAATTCACCTCCTGGTAACTACATGCTACTTCTGTGTAAAGAGTCAGTTCACCTCCTAAATAAAGCTGTAGGAGCTCTGGTGTTCTATGCACCTGCAAGAGGCTGAGACTGCAACAAATTTGTGTGCTCCGAAGTCTGAACAGGGACCTGATCATTGAGGATGCCGTGATGCTAAGAAGCCAACCATACATTTAGGTGCCGTGTAATGGAATCACCACAACTCGCAAGAGAACAGAGGTGAATGGAAGAGAGATTGCTGGTTTGCTTGTGCTTTGACTGACCTAGTAGATGTTAACGCAGGTTCATAGGAGTGTACTAGTAGTGCATCTCTGAAGACCGTTATACTTCTAGGCAAGGTCATGGACTTTGTGTGTTTAAAAAAAAGGTCATGGACTTTGTGTCGATCAAATGATCAATGTGCTTGAACAGGTGTTGTCTGTTTTTACCCGGGAATTCTGCATGAAATGAGTTGGTGCTATGTATCAATAGACTTGTAGATTTTAATGCAGTTTTCTTTTAAAAAAAACTTTTCGAAACCTAGAGAACTTTGATTTTGAAATAGGCCAAGGCGGCACGTAGCTCCGAACGGGGGAGAAATTGTCGAGCGATAGATATATGCTTCTCTCTGTTATTTTAGTTGTTTGTAAAAATAAAAATAGAAAATATTCAAAAGTGCTAGTAGTACTTTTCAAGCCGAAACAAGCATCCTCGATTATATCTATTACGAGTCCTAAGCAGTTTTTCTGGTGCTTCCAATTGTCCCATCACCAGGACCAAAGGTCGTGTCTCTTGAGTAGGATCTCCACTCTGCTCCTGACAACGGACACGCCCCTACGCAGTGGACAGACGACGTCCTTCTCCTCTTTCCTGTACCCCAACTTGTATATATATTCAAGTAATAAAGAAAGATGAACTGCGGTCTCTTATTTTGCATTCAAAATTTCAAACACGTTATCAAGCACTCCGCTTTCACCAGAGAAGAAAAAGACCACGACCAAAACAGAGAACGAGAAGGCCAGAGAACTTCACCGAGGCAAGAAAGAATCAAAGGAAACAACCATCAAATTATGCGGAAGTCAATCCGATGGAGACAAGAAAGAATCAAAGGAAACAACCATCAGATTATGCGGAAGTCAATCCCATGGAGAAAGAATTATACCTTGTAGATAGTGGTACCATTAATTCTAGTTTTCGAGAAACAAAATATTTTCAGACTCTCACAAAGAGGCCAAGAAATGTTTTGACAATCGCTGGGCGCGATACGAAAATAGTCGGCTTTAGATGAGCGACTATTACGTTCCCTATGGGTACACAAGTCACTATCGAGGATGCTTTATTGTATCCCGATTCAATTCGTACCCTACTGAGTTTTCGAGATTTCGAAAAAGTGATTTACATATTTCTACTCGTACAAAAAACAATGAGGAATTTCTCCTCATTTCCAAACTTCTGAATATGGCGCTAACATTCTCGAAAGAATACCTTCACTTCCATCCAGATTGTACTACACATACATAAAACCAGTACCTCGTGTTATGTACAAAGTGATTTGTCAGAATGTCGACTTATTCAAGACTTGGCATGCACGCCTTGGTCACCCTGGAATAGGGATGATGCGAAAATCACAGGTAATTGCATTGGTCATGATTTAAAGTTTGCTAAATTTCCTAAACCATCTGATTTCATATGTACATCATGTGCAACGGGAAAGCTAACCTTAAGATCATCTCCTCTTAAGATTCATGCTAAACCACTCAAGTTCCTTGAACGAATTCAAGGTGACATTTATGGAGCCATACAACCATTATCTGGACCGTTCAAACTTTATGATATTAATAGACTCATCTACACGATGGTCACATGTGTGCCTTGTTGTGATACCCGGTTCGCAAAGAAGAGAAGTTGGAGGTTATTCTTTTTTTGTTGTTTTTGTTTTTTTCCCATTCGGTTGATGCGCTTTGGGGATTTGGAAATTTTGGAAGAAAAACATTCACCAGTAGGATAGTGGAATTTCTTTGGTTAGATGCTTGAGACGGGGTCGGGAGCTGTCGCGTAGGCAAATTGGGCCGTGAACCTCTATCCGGCCCACTAATCTCCCCTTAACCCTAGCCGCCCTTCCCCTAACCCCCTCTCCTTGTGCAGCCGCCCTTCCCCATTTCCCCCCACACCCTTGGCCGCAGCCCCCCTCCCATTTCCTCCTCCCTCAAACCATTGCAGCCACACCACCCTAAACCCTAGTCGCCCCCCTCTCTCCAAGGTGAAGCCCTCCCGCGTGGTTCTCTGTCGTGTGGCGATCTCAATTGGAGTTTGGAGGGAGGAAGAAGGAAGGAGGAAGGGAAGAATCCAAGGTAATTTTTGTGTTTATCTCTTGTTCATTTGTGCTGCAATCCAATTGATTAGATGTTGTGTATGCGATTTGGTAGAAGGGTTGTCCAGAATTTTAGGGGTGAACGAACAGCAGCAGTATTAGTGGTTTCTGGACATTTTTCGTGGGAAATTAATGGGAATCAGTTTGGGAATCATGTAGAACTTTGGCATACCTTTCCAACGAGTATTTATACGCTCAATTTAGAGTTATAAATTAAAAGATATCACCATTTGAATCCGGGTATGTGGCTGTCCAAAAAAACAGATTTTCAGGTGGACGAACAGCAGCAGTATTAGCAGTTTCTAGGGATTTTCCGTGAGTAATTAGTGTTAATCAGTATGAGAATAATGTATGGCTTTTTCTTACCTTTCCAACAAGTACTTATGCGCTCGATTCGGAATTATATTTTAAAAGTTATCACTGTTTGAATCCGAGTATGTCGCTGCCCAAAAGAGAAAAAAACAGATTACAGGGTTTATCTTGTGGACCGTTTTGGGGTAGTTAGATGTTGGAATTTAATCATAAATTGTATACAAAACTTATGGGGAATTTTATGTAGTTGCCTCTGGAGTTTTTGTTTGTCATCACTGCTGTCTGAATTTTAAAATTATGGAATTGTTAAGCAGCGCCACTGCAGTTTGGTGGGTGTGGGGAGAATTGTTACCCACGGCGGAGTTTGAGACTGCGCGTAGGTGCGGCGTTGTTTTTGAGGCTTATTATGTGAATTTGGTGCACTAAGTTGGGTGTCAAAAACAGGTGGTGGACTTCTGGATCGTACTTAGGGATTTGCCCAAACTTCCGGTGAAGGCAAGTAAAACAGTGATGGTTAATCCGTCTGTCGAATGAAGAGTCTTATACTTGATTATGTTGTGCTATTGTGTTCGTATTCATATTTATAATTGAGTACCATCATTTGAAGATATTCGTGTTTTATTGATTACATATGTTGAGTTTGTGGTTTGATCACGTTACTCAAGTGGTTATTATGTGGAATGGGTGGAAGTATATGTCTAGCATATTTTATTTGGGAAGAACTCATGTTGTTGTTATGCATAATGCATTCATTATTCATTGCATGGAAGTTCGTCGTGATCTTATGGTCTGACCGTACCGGTACATTGAGCATCATATGTGGCCCGAGAAGGGGTATGATGCAGCTTCATATCCTCAGAGATATGAAGGCAGAAGTCATTACTGCATCTGTAGCCATGTGCATTCATGGGAGAGGTGTGGAATTTATTATGTCGATGTGGATAGTGTGGATTTTTACATTGTGATTCTTCTTGGCGTTAAGTAATTAGTTACTTGCTTACTTGCTGCAAATTATTATTCAAGAAGGAAGTTTTGAACTAAGTGGTTGTTTAAGCACAGTTGGATTACATTGTCCAATTGTGGTTTGCTCTGTTTACTTGCTGAGATGTGTCATCTCACTCTTGCATTGTTTAATGCAGACACCTCATTTCTGCTTTGGGAAAAGAGGGATGTAGTAGCACGGCCACTACACCTTTAATAAAGGAACCACTGCTTAATAATGTTGTTAATCAGGGAGGGTCAAGTCTAGGGAATTAATATGTTCTAGCTTTTCATGGTGGTTGAGCTGTTTTTGGGGTGGACTGAGTTACCTATCCTTTTATTTGGTCATGAATGTGTTTCACCACTTTTGCATTTAGATTCTACTACGTGAATTATCTGTCTTTTATATCCTGTATGAACTCCATGTCCCCCCCTGTTATGCTTCTTTCAAGGGAGGTGCTGCCGGATTTTGCAATACTTTCTCTCTCTATTCCATTTCTTGTTTTGCATAAGTTTAGTGGGAAGGGTATTTGGTAACATCCAATGTGTGGGACCAGTGGGGGTGTTAAAGTTGGTATCAGAGGAATAGGTTGTAGGTCCTAGCAAGTGGAGTAATAATAAATTGACACACTGCACATGTAGGATGGGATTTCTACTTTACTATTGATATGTTATGTAATTGTCTGTGCTAGTTTGACATTATCTGAAGAAATTCTATGCCAATCTTATTTACTTATTATTCTCACCCCTGTGGCTGCAGCTATGCCGTCTCGTAGGGCTCGGGGTAGTCCACAAGTTCCTAGTGGGGACTCGATGAGTCTAGCGGCAATGTTAGCCGCGATGCAGGCCATGCAGCAGGAGTTGGCCATTCTGAGGCAAGCTATTCCTATTGCCCCTGCGGGTGCTGCTCAGGGTGCTGGTGGTGGAGGAGTGCCCGGGGGCGCTGTCCCTGCGGGTGCTGCTCCAGGTGGCGGGGCCGAGGTGCCTCTTCCAGTCAGTGGTCTTTCTCTGATGCAGTGGATGGGCATGAAGTTGGATTCTTTTGATGGCAGTGGTACTCCGGTGGAGGCAACAGATTGGCTGACTTACGTGGAGGATAAGATGAATGTCTTCGAGATTGTGTATGGAGATCGGGTTTGCTTTGGCACACAGCTGCTGAAGGGAGAGGCTCAAATTTGGTGGAGAGGCGTGCAGGCAGCGCACTCCTCATCACCAGGAGTCCTGTCTTGGGATGTCTTCATCAGGCAGTTTGAAAGGAGATTCTACCCGGTCACCTTCCTGGAGAAAATGAAGATTGACTTGCAGTCCTACAAGCAGGAGAAGAAGTTTGTCACAGAGTATGAGGTGGGCTTCAACAAGATGGCCCGCTTTGTCCCTCATGTGGCTTATAATAAGATGGAGAAGGCGAGCCAGCTCCGTCAGGGTCTGAAACCTTCTATCAGGCATGCACTGGGAGCCTTTCCGTTGGTGGACTTCCGTACTACGGTGGAGCAGGCACTGGGTGTGGAGATGCAACACCAGTATACCATGGAGTCGCAGAAGTCTTCGGGTGTTGATCAACCTCGTGGCCAGGATGCGAGGAGGGGCAACACGGGAGGTCCAGCCCACAAGAGGGGTAAGTCTCAGCATCAGCGCCACCATCCTTTCCGTGGCAAATCCTCTGACTCGGGTACTTCGGGAGGAAGTACTCAGAGGTTTCGGGCTGTTCCTAAGCTCGGGCTAGGGCTGGTGTGTTTCCGTTGTGGTGATGCGCATCGCCGTGCAGAGTGCCAGTGGAGTGGCAAGTGTTCTATCTGCAGTCAGGACCACAAGGATGTGGTGTGTAGGAGGAATCCTAATGGGAAGCTCAGATGGGAGCCGATGACTTCCTCCTCTTCTTAGGGCACTATCAACGTGATGTCAAGTGCTGAGCAGCAGTTTTCAGTTCCTCTTCCTCCGCAGCAGCTTTATGTGCCTGGGACTTCTCAGTTCGTGTCGATGTAGGGTTTTCCTCAGTATCTGGCCGTGCCTACTCCTACACCGTCTACTCCTATGCCGTCTCAGTTTGGAGCTCCGTGTCTGCCTCACCCGGTGGCTCAGTGGGGTTCTTCTGTTAATTTCACTCCGGGAGCTTCCTCTTCTGTGGGTATTTCTGGAGCTTATGTGCTACCCGCTGCGGATGGCAGAGAGCAAGGAGATGTTGTGACAGGTACAATTTCAGTTGATTCGTTTGCGGCCCATGCTCTTTTTGACTCTAGCGCTAGCTATTCGTTTGTTTCGGAGGATTTTGTGTCGCGGGCTGGTCTTTCGGTGCAGAGGTTGGGTCACCCAATTTTGGTTAGTTCTGCTAATGGCTCCATTAGTAGCTGTTCAGTTTGTCAGGGGTGTTCCGTCATTCTTGCTGATGAGGTCTTTTCGGCCAATCTGGTGGTGATTTCCTTGGGGGCATTCGATGTTATCTTGGGTATGGATTGGTTATCCCAGTATCGCGCAGTTATATCCTGTTTTTGGAAGACAGTGTTATTGCAGGCGCCGTCGGGTAAGGAGGTGGTACTCTTGGGAAGTTCCCCAAAGTTCATGTTATCCTTGCTGGCGCAATTGCTTCCAGATCGCCGGTCAAGGAAGTCGGGGATCTTTTTCTCCATGGTGGTGGAGAGTGAGGCTTCCTTGCGGGTGCAGGACATCCGGGTGGTGTGTAACTTTGCTGACGTGTTTCCGGCAGAGCTTCCAGGCATTCCTCCGGAGCGTGATACAGCTTTTGAGATTAAGCTGATTCCGGGTACGCAGCCTATTCATAAGGCCCCGTATCGAATGGCCCCAAAGGAGCAGGTTGAGTTGAAGCGGCAATTGGATGATCTGCTGGCTAAGGGTTTCATTAGGCCTAGCAGGTCTCCATGGGCTTCCCCAGTATTGTTTGTTGAGAAGAAGGATAAAAGCAAGCGACTATATGTGGATTATCGCGCTTTGAATCAAGTGACAATCAAGAATAAATATCCGCTCCCCCGTATTGAGGTCCTCTTTGAAGAGTTGAGGGGTGCCCAGGTGTTCTCCAAAATTGATTTGAACTCGGGTTATCATCAATTGAGGATTCGTGAGGAGGATATTGAGAAGACCGCTTTTTGCACCAGGTATGGGCATTATGAGTTCTTAGTCATGTCTTTTTGGCTTAACTAATGCCCCTGCTGCTTTTATGGAAGCAATGAATAGGATGTTGCATGAATTCCTGGATGGCTTCGTGGTCGTGTTCCTGGATGATATTCTGATTTATTCAAAGACCGAGGCCGAGCATGAGCAGCATCTTCGTCTCGTTCTGGGTGCCCTAAGGAAGAATCAGTTCTATGGCAAGTTGAAGAAGTGTGCCTTTTGGCTGTCCGAAGTGGCTTTCCTGGGGCACGTGATTAATCAACAGGGCATTGCGGTTGATCCCAAGAATGTTGCGGCTGTGGTGGAGTGGAAGAGACCCTCTAGTGTCTCTGAAATCCGAAGTTTCTTGGGGCTCGCTGGATATTATCGGTGCTTCGTACCAAATTTTTCCAGCATTGCTAAGCCTCTGACTAGACTCTTGGAGAAGGGTGTTCTCTTCATCTGGTCCGGCGATTGCGAGGTTAGTTATCAGACATTGAAGAGCAAGTTGGTGGACACCCCTATCCTAGCTTTGCCTGAGAGCGGTAAGCGTTTCACAGTTTATACGGATGCTTCACGTATTGGTTTGGGTTGTGTGTTGATGCAGGAAGGCAGAGTGATTGCTTATGGCTCAAGGCAGTTGAGGAAGCATGAGGGGAATTACCCAACTCATGATCTTGAATTGGCCGCGGTGGTTTTTGCTCTAAAGGCGTGGAGGCATTATCTTTATGGCGAGGCTTGTGACATTTACACCGATCATAAAAGTCTCAAGTATATTTTTACTCAGAAGGAGTTGAATTTGAGGCAGCGTCGGTGGCTTGAATTGATTAAAGATTATGATTTGTCCATTCATTATCACCCGAGGAAGGCTAATGTAGTGGCTAATGCCCTTAGCAGGTCCGGTGTTCCAAAAGTGGCCTTGCCGTTGATCGCTGATCTGGACCGTTTGGGGATCGCTTTGTGTTATGTCGGCACCGCTAGCGAGGAGACTCGGATGCTTATTCAATCCTCCCTCATGGAGAGAGTGCGTGCGGCTCAGCAGCAGGATCGTCTATTGCAGGAAGCTCGAAAGAGGATTGGTGATGGTAAACCACGGGAGTTCACCATTGATGAGAATGATTTGGTTCGTTTCAGGGGCCGTCTTTGTGTGCCTCATGAAAGGGAATTAGGCTTACACCTTTTTTCCTAAATTGATTTTGGTGGTTGAATTGCCCAACACAAATAATTGGACTAACTAGTTTGTTCTAGATCATACATTATACAGGTGCCAAAGGTTTAACACAAACCAATCAAAAGAACAAGTTAGGCTTCAAAAGAAAGGAGCAAAAAGGAAACCGAAGTGTGCCCTGGTCTGGCGCACCGGACAGTCCGGTGTGCCACCGGACAGTGTCCGATGCACCAGGGTGAACCAGCTCAAACTCTTCACCTTCGGGTTTCCTAGGCGCACCTCCGCTATAATTCACCGGACTGTCCGTTGTAGCATCGGACAGAGTCTGGTGACACACCGGACTGTCCGGTGTGCCAGCGGAGCAACGGCTATCTGCGCGCAACGGTCGACTCTGCAAAGTGAACAGTGGATTTCAGAAGGTCAGAGCAGAAGTCAAAGGGGCACCAGACTGTCCGGTGGCGCACCGGACTGTCCGGTGCCACAAGAGGACAAAGCCTCCAACGGTCGACCAGCTCCAAGCCCTAATGGCAGGATGACGTGGCGGCGCACCGAACACTGTCCGGTGGCGCACCGGACTGTCCGGTGCGCCCTTCGCTAGCAAATTTTACCAACGGCTAGATTTTGGTTGGTGCTTATAAATACCACCCCAACCGGCCACTTCAAGGTGTGGGAGCCCAAGCAACATTCCAAGTCATCTAGTTGACATACTCAAGCCCTCCCAACCACTTATATTCATTGATCCATCCTATACACAAGATTTAGACCACTACAACCAATACAAGTGCCACAAAAGAAAAAACAAGCAAGAGAGAGCTACTAATTTGAGGTTAGCACTAGTGCCTTGTGAGATTCATTGAGAGATAGTGTGTGCTACATCTTTGTGTTCATTTGCGCGTGGAGTTTTGACTCCCATTGAACTTCCTCCAAAGTTTTGGAGGCTTGGAAAAGCTAGCAAGAGACACCAAAGAGTGTGGTGGTCCTTGCGGGGTCTTAAGTGATCCTTGAGAAGAAGAAGAGCTCGCCGGTCTTGAGTGATCGGTAGAGAGAGGGAAAGCGTTGAAAGAGACCCGTCCTTAGTGGACTCCTCAACGGGGACTAGGCCTTCGAGGGCCGAACCTCGGTAAAACAAATCACCCGTGTCTTGTGTGCTTATTGCTTGTGATTTGTTTGTTCTTTCACTTTCTAAGTTCTCTTGCGCTATTCTTTGCCAACGTTATTTTGTGTTGCTCCAAGTTAAATTCTCATTTAGTGAAGCAACACTTTGCAAGAAAGAACTTGTGTTATTGCTCTTCTTATCTAAGCCCGTGTGATTTATTCTCATAGACTTATTAGTAGTATTGATTTATCAATTCCGCATTATTTAAAAGCAATACTCTTTACAAGCAAGGACTTAGTTTTATACTCCGATATTTATCAATCTTGTTCTAACCACTAATCAAGGAATCTAGTTGGGGGATAAAGTTTTATTTTCCAGGTTTCGCCTATCTACCCCCTCTAGGCGACTTTCAATTGGTATTAGAGCTAGGCACTTCATCTTGAGTCTAACAACTCGAAGTGATGGCTCATAAAAGATCCCAAAAGAACAAGAAGACACCTCCGAAGGAAAACAATGAGGTAACTCTTGAGATATTACTTTCCGATTGTTCTAATTACGATTCATGGTCTACTAGAGTGATAAATGCTTTTTAGAACCGTAGATCCACAATTAGAACAAATTATAGACAAGAGTATCTTCACCTCTAGTTATAATAGAAAAATCATTTCCGAGGAGGATCAAAGATGTTTTCGCTTAAACTACCTAGCTTTTGACATCTTAAGTAATTCTCTTAGCAATGAAGATTATCGTGCCTTCATATCCAATTATAATGAATCTATTCATGATGCACATGATATTTGGAGTAGAATTAAAATCAAATTTGATGAGTCCAAACATAACAGTTCATTTTGTGCTTCTACTTCTTTTGGTATTTGTGAGACTAACCCTTTGAAGGGAGAAGAAGAAAATGAACGATGGAGACCAAACGATGAATCCACCTCTCCAAAAGGTTTGTCTTCCCATTTTGATTCCCACATATGTTGTGTGGCTAATGAAAATGATAGCGGAAGCACAAATGAGGATGAAGAGGAAGAGAGAAGCTTCTTGCAACTCTACGCTCGCCTAAGCCAAGAAGATAAGGCAGTCATGCTCAAACTGCTAGAAAGAGCGAGAGAGCAAAGCGAAGCTCGTCAAAGGCTAGAAGATGTTCTCTCCATGAAAATGCTATACTTTGACGAGTTGACTAAAGAACATGAAGAGCTAAAGTGCTCTCATGTTGATTTGGTCCAAAGGTATGAAACTATTTCAATTGAGCAAGATAACACTTTACATTGTATCGCTCAATTAGTAAATAGGAACACCTTGCTTAAGGACCAAGTAGAAAAGCTAAAAGTTGAAAATCTAGCTTTTCAAGAAAAATATGATATGCTCCTATGCTCTCATGAAAATCTTATGGATGATCATATCATATTAAATAGTGCTCATGAGGTTGTGATAGAAAACTTAAAATCTCAACAACCTCACTCAGCACATGTATTAAAATTGAAACTATATTACCATGTGCTAATGCTTGTTGTCCGTCGACAAGCAAATCTTCCCTTGAGCTAGAATTTGCAGGAACAAATGATGATACATATCAAAAGCTCAAAGAAGAAAATGAGAGGCTAAAAATGAGCTTGACACAACTAAAAGGGAAATGCATTGCTCAACCTTCTCAAGATAACCGTGATCACATGGTGAAGAAGCTTGAGACGGGAACAATTGAGGCATGCACTAACTCCCTTGAAGAAAATGTCAAGGACTTGAGGAATGCCAAGAGGAAGGAACAAAAGAAGAAAATCAACACCTCTTCCAAAAGCCTCAACCATGCCTCCATAAAAGGTAACATCCAAGGTAATAATCAAGTCACACTTCATACAAAGAGAAATAAAAAATGTAGTGAATGCTTTGAGAAAGGACATTTGATTAAATCATGTCCCTATATTAAAAATGGCTTGATTATTAACAAGGATGATAAACTTTGTTTTAAATGTTCAAAGAAGGGGCACTTTATTAAATCTTGTCCCCATTTGAAACAAAAAGGCATAGTGTTAGAAAAGAAAATATTCACTAACCATGTAGCAAGAAACAAACAAGGAAAGAAGAAATCTTCAAGACTTGAAGATCGCCTTTGCTACATATGCCGAAAGAAGGGACATCAATGCAAGGATTGTCCCATTGGTAAAAACCCCACCTCCAGCTTGTCAATTAATTCTCATGTAACTAGGCAACCCAAAATTGCAACTTGTGCTAGAAAGGTAATGAGTTTACCAAGCACTAACACAAAGGACTTTTGGGTTCCTAGATCTTTGTTGACTAACCTTGATGGACCCATCAAGAGATGGGTACCAAAATATGCTTGACAAGCTTTGCAGGAAAAGGAGATGATATGAAGCTTTGGGGTGCTTGAGAGAGTCAATTCAATTTCTATTAACTCAAGCTATCAATCTTCAATGATATATATCCATGATTGACCCAAGGTTATTTTGAATTATTATATCTAAAACTCATATCATCTCGGGGAAGATATTGGTGTTGTAGGAAATAAGGAATTAATCCTGTGCGGAAAAAATCAAGACCTACAACATGGAGGAAAGCCAAAGGATGGTAACAATTATATTTTTAAAAGTGCAAGTATCTTAAAGTATCATTTCTTATGTGTCTTGTGTAGTCACATAGAAAAAGAAAGCACTTCAAATGTTTTTAAATTATGTCACCTTTCTTTGAAGAAATTCCTCTCAAATGGTAGATTGAGTATTCATCATTTCTATGTTTTGACAATCTACATACTTTAAACTGTTGGAAGTACCCATGTCATGTTTTTCACTAATTATCTTATTATTGCCATGATTCTAGATATGGAGAGATATTTCAAGTTCCTAAAAGAATAAGATGTCATGTAAGGAATTCAAATCCTTAGGACACTTATAAAAGGAAAATTTTCTCTATAACTAGAATAGTGAGACTAATGCTTTTATCTAAGTAACCCATATAGTCTCACTAGTAGAGAATAAGTTTCTCTTTGGAAGTGCGCAATATAACTTAGAAGGAAAATCAATCCAATAATTTATGATTGTCTTCTTGCTTATATTGGATATGCTTCTTCTATATTTATCGTTCTCCATGATTGAATTAGATTTGTTCCCGTTATCTTAAAGAATTAAATATGCTTGTTTCATAAGTTAAAACTAAGCATATATCATGGAATAGTCTAGTTCACATTATAAAGTTTCCATGCTTTGGTAATCCACTTTTCATTCCTTGTCAAAATGATTACAAAATGGAAACTAGTGCTTGTGTAACTAATGACATATCCTTTGAGCTTTATTATAAAAATCTACAAGAGAGTAAGTGCAAGCCGCAAGCCACAAGGGTTACTCTTCACCCAAAGGAAGAAAGGTAAAAGCAAAGGTATGGGAACTCATATTCTTAATCAAAAATAGTTCAAATCAATGGGTGTTTACTCTAATTTATCATATACTAACTATGAGAAGAATAGATTCTTTATTGGACTTAATTTTTACTAAGTATGCACTCAATCTCATTCTCATAAAATGCACTTGTCCATTAGAATCTAATTCATGCCTTTGCTATATCTGTTTTCATATTGATATGCTCTTAAGTCATAATAATAAATTCAATATGAAGAAGTAAAATTCCTATGACTGGTCAAGATATATAAAAGGTGCTTATTCCTCTTTTCTAATAATTTGCACTAATGTTAAGGATTTTACTTCATGTCTGTGTGACTTGTGAATGATGAATTGTTTATATTCCTTATCTAAAAGAAATCATTCTTCATCATGTACTCCCTTATGCTATTAACATCTCTCTTGAGTATTTTCAATAAGTTTGGAAGGAAAAAGAGTCAACTATAAAGGGAGGACACTCAAATGAAAAATGAAGCAATCAAGAGCAACAACACCTACTTGGATAATGAGATCTTCAAAACAATCAATGGTGTGGTTGTAAGCATTCTAAGTCTTTTTCATTATGGGAATACTAGGCATAAAATACTTATTGCAAATCTTGTAAGCCTTGATTAAGATGAATGGTGCTTCTCCCTATTTGTCTCTAAAAGTTGAATGCATCTATTTCTTTCATTTCAATTCTTTGATGCATATCTCTAGGGGGAGCCTATTGCTATATCTTGATCCTGTTGAGACTATTACTTTATCCTAGTAATCTTATATAGTCTCTTGTATGAGAATAATTTTCTCATGAAGTATGCTACTACATGTCAATCCAAATTGTTAAAATAATGTCACTCTTATCAAGGATTGTTGCTTTCATTGTTAAAGTAGCATATTTAATGGATTCTCCTATTTCAAAGCTTATCTATTGCATATATTGTTCTTTTGATCACATCTGTTATTTGTTTAATCATTGGATGAACACTTATGTTTCTTAGTGCCGCATATTCTATATCTCTTGATATGCACTAAGTTAAAAGGAGAATTCATGACACTTCTATGCAATTTATGATCCATTTGATATATGTTGACAATGTCTTAGAAAAGGATCACTAGTTCTAGAACTCTCTATTGTGCAAAATATTTCCATATATTGTCTTGAGTATAGGTCTTAAGCGACTAAGACTAAGGACAAAGCACAATGAAGAGAGCATCTCTATGTGAAGGTACAAAAGGGTGAAACAACTTCCTTTCGTTTTAAACTTGTACCTAAATCTTCCTTTTACCTATACATTCTTTGCATATCTTGTATAAAAGGAAGAGAAAGCATGTTCATGCATTAGCCCTGCTTCATACCTAGTTTAACTTCACAAACATTCATTCTTGCAACTTTGTTAAAACTGGGTGAAGTAGTTTTATTGTCAAAGAGCTTAAAGCTTAACCTTGTAACGAGGATAATCTGCCTTATTTCAAAGGTGGATGGTCCTTAAGTCTCTTTGAAATTCTTAAGGGTAAATGCTTAAAATATTTTAACATGCTTTCATAAGTGCATAAAGCTGTCATGAGCATCATTTTTATACTATGACATAATGCACTTCATATTCTCTATGATATAGACATAATCTCATTAACCTAATTATGTGCACTTGGCATTTAAGGCCAAAAATTTGTATTCCTCTCAAAGCACATATTTAGGGGGAGCCATCTATATTATATAGAATTATTTGAGCTTAATTGACATATCCTTTTAATCATGTCTCTTTCCTTTGGTACATTTGCTCTAACTATCTCTATTTGTGCCAAGGCTAAGACTAATATGTTTTCATGAGCATCTCATGTATTAAGTATAGATTGAAAGGGAAATGGAGTATTCGGCAAAGACATCGCTTCCACTCTACATCTTCGGTATTATCCCTCCTTGCCGGTATTCCGCCAGCCCTCCAATTTGGTATAATCTTCACTCATATATTGTTTGCCAAAGGGGGAGAGAAAGAAAAGGGCTTATATTTCACTCAAGTATCCGTTTTTGGCGATTCATGCCAAAGGGGGAGAAAGTATTAGCCCAAAGCAAAAGGACCGCACCACCACCTATTTTCAAAAGTTAAGTTAAGAAAAGGTTTTGAAATGATGAATTTTTCAATTGATATCTTATTTTTGATAGAATTTCAAACTGGAACACCCTCTTCAAAAACTAACATCTAAAACCCTCTTGAACACTAAGAGGAGGATTTTATTAAGGGGGAGTTTTGTTTAGTCAAAGAAAAAGTATTTGAAACAGGGGGAGAAAACTTCAAATTTTGAAAATGCTTCTCAAAATCTTATTCATTTACCTTTGACTATTTGCAAAAGGACTTTGAAAAGAATTTTCAAAAACAAAACATGTGGTGCAAGCGTGGTCCAAAATGTCAAAAACATAAAGAAACAGTCCATGCATATCTCTTGAGAATATATTGGTTTCATTCCAAGCAACCTTTGCACTTACAATTATGCAAACTAGTTCAATTATGCACTTCTATATTTGCTTTGGTTTGTGTTGGCATCAATCACCAAAAAGGGGGAGATTGAAAGGGAATTAGGCTTACACCTTTTTTCCTAAATTGATTTTGGTGGTTGAATTGCCCAACACAAATAATTGGACTAACTAGTTTGTTCTAGATCATACATTATACAGGTGCCAAAGGTTTAACACAAACCAATCAAAAGAACAAGTTAGGCTTCAAAAGAAAGGAGCAAAAAGGAAACCAAAGTGTGCCCTGGTCTAGCGCACCGGACAGTCCAGTGTGCCACCGGACAGTGTCCGGTGCACCAGGGTGAACCAGCTCAAACTCTTCACCTTCTGGTTTCCCAGGCGCACCTCCGCTATAATTCACCGGACAGTGTCCAGTGTGCCAGCGGAGCAACGGCTATCTGCGCGCAACGGTCGACTCTGCAAAGTGAACAGTGGATTTCAGAATGTCAGAGCAGAAGTCAGAGGGGCACCGGACTGTCCGGTGGCGCACCGGACTGTCCGGTGCCACAAGAGGACAAAGCCTCCAACGGTCGACCAGCTCCAAGCCCTAACGACAGGATGACGTGGCGGCGCACCGGACAGTGTCCGGTGCGCCCTTCGCCAGCAAATTTCACCAACGGCTAGATTTTGGTTGGTGGCTATAAATACCACCCCAACCGGCCACTTCAAGGTGTGGGAGCCCAAGCAACATTCCAAGTCATCTAGTTGACATACTCAAGCCCTCCCAACCACTTATATTCATTGATCCATCCTATACACAAGATTTAGACCACTACAACCAATACAAGTGCCACAAAAGAGAAAGCAAGCAAGAGAGAGCTACTCATTTAAGTTTAGCACTAGTGCCTTGTGAGATTCATTGAGAGATAGTGTGTGCTACATCTTTGTGTTCATTTGCGCGTGGAGTTTTGACTCCCATTGAACTTCCTCCAAAGTTTTGGAGGCTTGTAAAAGTTAGCAAGAGACACCAAAGAGTGTGGTGGTCCTTGCGGGGTCTTAAGTGATCCTTGAGAAGAAGAAGAGCTCGCCGGTCTTGAGTGATCGGTAGAGAGAGGGAAAGGGTTGAAAGAGACCCGTCCTTAGTGGATCCTCAACGGGGACTAGGCCTTCGAGGGCCGAACCTCGGTAAAACAAATCACCCATGTCTTGTGTGCTTATTGCTTGTGATTTGTTTGTTCTTTCACTTTTAAGTTCTCTTGCGCTATTCTTTGCCAACGTTATTTTGTGTTGCTCCAAGTTAAATTCTCATTTAGTGAAGCAACACTTTGCAAGAAAGAACTTGTGTTATTGCTCTTCTTATCTAAGCCCGTGTGATTTATTCTCATAGACTTATTAGTAGTATTGATTTATCAATTTCGCATTATTTAAAAGCAATACTCTTTACAAGCAAGGACTTAGTTTTATACTCCGATATTTATCAATCTTGTTCTAACCACTAATCAAGGGATCTAGTTGGGGGATAAAGTTTTATTTTTCAGGTTTCGCCTATCCACCCCCCTCTAGGCGACTTTCACCTCAGAAATCAGAGGTGAAGATGGATATCTTGAGAGAAGCTCATAAAACGCCTTACACCGTTCACCCTGGCGAAACCAAGATGTACCAAGATTTGAAGCAAAACTTCTGGTGGAAGCGGATGAAGGTTGACGTTTCTAAGTATGTGGCCGCCTGTGAAGTATGTCAATGCGTGAAGGTCGAGCATAAGTGGCCTGTAGGTTTACTGAAGCCATTAGAAATTCCAGAGTGGAAATGGGAGCATATCACCATGGATTTTGTGGTGGGTCTACCTCGTTCTCCTCGGGGCAGGGATGCTATATGGGTGGTAGTGGATCGCTTGACTAAGTCTGCACATTTTATTCCCATGAAGACCACAAATTCAGCTTCAGATTTGGTTCCCTTGTATATGAAGGAAGTAGTCAGGCTTCACGGGGTACCTAAGTCCATTGTTTCTGATCGAGACTCCAAATTTGTATCCAAATTCTGGGAGAGTCTTCACAGTGCATTGGGCATCAAGCTTTCACTTAGTGTCGCTTTTCACCCTCAGACTGATGGTCAGTCAGAGCGAACGATCCAAACCTTGGAAGATATGTTGCGTACTTGTGTTCTGTCATGGAAGGGTAGCTGGGAGGATCATCTTGCATTGGCAGAGTTTGCTTATAACAACAGCTACCAGGCTAGCATCAAGATGGCACCATTTGAGGCTTTGTATGGCAGGCGGTGTATCTCCCCTTTGTGCTGGGAGACTTTGGTAGAGAGATCCCTGGTTGGTCCTGATTGGGTTCAACAGACTTCTGAAAAGGTTCGGGAAATTCGTCAGAATATTTTGGCAGCTCAGAGCCGTCAGAAGAGTTATGCTGATGTGAGGAGGCGGGATTTGGAATTTGCAGTGGGTGACCAAGTCCTTCTCAGGGTATCACCTACTAAAGGAGTTGTTCGGTTCGGTGTCTCTGGAAAGCTCAGCCCGAGATACATTGGACCGTTCACTATCTTGGCCCGAGTGGGTAGCCTGGCTTATCGCTTGTTACTGCTAGATTCCATGGCAGGGGTACACCCGGTTTTTCATGTCTCTATGTTGAGGAAGTTCTTGCGGGATCCGGACCATCACATTGAGATGAAACCAATTGCTGTGCAGCAAGATCTGACTTTCGAGTGTCGTCCGGTGCGTATATTGGAATTCTCGGAGCGTGTATTGAGGAAGAGATCAATCAAGTATGTTAAGGTTGTGTGGTCTAATCAGTCTGAGCGTGAGGCTACTTGGGAACTTGAGGAGCTGATGCGGCAAAAATATCCGAAACTTTTCGGTGTGGGTAAGTGTTGTTGATTCATTAATCTTTCCTTTTGTTGTTCCGATAGAAGCGTCAGAATTCGAGGTCGAATTCTTTTTAAGGGGGTAGAGTGTGATACCCGGTTCGCAAAGAAGAGAAGTTGGAGGTTATTCTTTTTTTTGTTGTTTTTGTTTTTTCCCATTCGGTTGATGCGCTTTGGGGATTTGGAAATTTTGGAAGAAAAACATTCACCAGTAGGATAGTGGAATTTCTTTGGTTAGATGCTTGAGACGGGGTCGGGAGCTGTCGCGTAGGCGAAATGGGCCGTGAACCTCTATCCGGCCCACTAATCTCCCCTTAACCCTAGCCGCCCTTCCCCTAACCCCCTCTCCTTGTGCAGCCGCCCTTCCCCATTTCCCCCCACACCCTTGGCCGCAGCCCCCCTCCCATTTCCTCCTCCCTCAAACCATTGCAGCCACACCACCCTAAACCCTAGCCCCCCCCCTCTCTCCAAGGTGAAGCCCTCCCGCGTGGTTCTTCGTCGTGTGGCGATCTCAATTGGAGTTTGGAGGGAGGAAGAAGGAAGGAGGAAGGGAAGAATCCAAGGTGATTTTTGTGTTTATCTCTTGTTCATTTGTGCTGCAATCCAATTGATTAGATGTTGCGTATGCGATTTGGTAGAAGGGTTGTCCAGAATTTTAGGGGGTGGACGAACAGCAGCAGTATTAGTGGTTTCTGGGCATTTTTCATGGGAAATTAATGGGAATCAGTTTGGGAATCATGTAGAACTTTGGAATACCTTTCCAAAGAGTATTTATGCGCTCAATTTGGAGTTATAAATTAAAAGATATCACCATTTGAATCCGGGTATGTGGCTGTCCAAAAAAACAGATTTTCAGGTGGACGAACAGCAGCAGTATTAGCAGTTTCTGGGGATTTTTCGTGAGTAATTAGTGTTAATCAGTATGAGAATCATGTAGGGATTTTTCTTACCTTTCCAACAAGTACTTATGCGCTCGATTCGGAATTATATTTTAAAAGTTATCACTGTTTGAATCCGAGTATGTCGCTGCCCAAAAGAGAAAAAATAGATTGCAGGGTTTATCTTGTGGACCGTTTTGGGGTAGTTAGATGTTGGAATTTAATCATAAATTTTATACAAAACTTATGGGGAATTTTATGTAGTTGTCTCTCGAGTTTTTGTTTGTCATCACTGCTATCTGAATTTTAAAATTATGAAATTGTTAAGCAGCGCCGCTGCAGTTTGGTGGGTGTGGGGAGAATTGTTACCCACGACGGGGTTTGAGACTGCGCGTAGGTGCGGCGTTGTTTTTGAGGCTTATTATGTGAATTTGGTGCACTAAGTTTGGTGTCAAAAATAGGTGGTGGACTTCCGGATCGTACTTAGCGATTTGCCCAAACTTCCGGTGAAGGCAAGTAAAACAGTGATGGTTAATCCGTCTGTCGAATGAAGAGTCTTATACTTGATTATGTTGTGCTATTGTGTTCGTATTCATATTTATAATTGAGTACCATCATTTGAAGATATTCGTATTTTATTGATTACATATGTTGAGTTTGTGGTTTGATCACGTTACTCAAGTGGTTATTATATGGAATGGGTGGAAGTATATGTCTAGCATATTTTATTTGGGAAGAACTCATGTTGTTGTCATGCATAATGCATTCATTATTCATTGCATGGAAGTTCGTCGTGATCTTATGGTCCGACCGTACCGGTACATTGAGCATCATATGTGACCCGAGAAGGGGTATGATGCAGCTTCATATCCTCAGAGATATGAAGGCAGAAGTCATTACTGCATCTGTAGCCATGTGCATTCATGGGAGAGGTGTGGAATTTATTATGTGGATGTGGATAGTGTGGATTTTTACATTGTGATTCTTCTTGGCGTTAAGTAATTAGTTACTTGCTTACTTGCTGCAAATTATTATTCAAGAAGGAAGTTTTGAACTACGTGGTTGTTTAAGCACAGTTGGATTACATTGTCCAATTGTGGTTTGCTCTGTTTACTTGCTGAGATGTGTCATCTCACTCTTGCATTGTTTAATGCAGGCACCTCATTTCTGCTTTGGGAAAAGAGGGATGTAGCAGCACGGCCACTACACCTTTAATAAAGGAACCACTGCTTAATAATGTTGTTAATCAGGGAGGGTCAAGTCTAGGGAATTAATATGTTCTAGCTTTTCATGGTGGTTGAGCTGTTTTTGGGGGTGGGCTGAGTTACCTATCCTTTTATTTAGTCATGAATGTGTTTCACCACTTTTGCATTTAGATTCTACTACGTGAATTATCTGTCTTTTATATCCTGTATGAACTCCATGTCCCCCCTGTTATGCTTCTTTCAAGGGAGGTGCTGCCGGATTTTGCAATACTTTCTCTCTCTATTCCATTTCTTGTGTTGCATAAGTTTAGTGGGAAGGGTATTTGGTAACATCCTGATGCGTCACGATGCCCGATCTTCACGACGTAGGATCAATCTTCAGATAACTAGCTTCAAAGAAGCCAAGATAACTTGCTGCAAGCAGTGATAACTAGTGCAACCTGACAAATAAAACTCGAAGCCAACCACGTCTTTAACCGGCAGCCTGAATCGAGGATTCGTCCAACCACACTCTCAAAGAACCAACCAACACAGCCTACAATCAATCGAAGAGACCTCGAAGGGAGTATGAGCACCAATTGAGAGCGGATGAAGCCGCCGCTTCTGCAATCCTGCGAAGGAATTCACAAGAGCAAAGGGGTAGAGATCACTCTCAATATTTGTTAGCACACAACTGAACAAAAGGGGTTCTGTTTTAGATTATCATAAGCTGCCTTACATCATAGACATAGGGGGGTATTTATACTAGTAACAACCAGCCTTAGCGAGGTATAAACACAAAACAAAAGTATTTTCACGAGCTAATGTGAAGGAGCCTCTTCGGGAGATCTGCAGAGCTGATTTCCGTGTGGCTGTTTGACTTCTGCGCAGCCTTCAGTATTTTGACAATAATTTCTTCTAGGAATTTTCAAATGACGTGGGGCTGGATGTGTTAGAAAGCTGACTTGATAAGATTTCTCACCATATATAGCATGCTTAATGAAACTTCGTAGAATGATGCAGTTTAATACGAAAACTTGGTCATCAAGCTGACTGTTGACCTTCTGACCAGTCGTCACTAAAGTAGGTCGGCTGCCTTTCTGGTAGATGTGGTTAAGTCGGCTTTAGAAGCATTGGAAACTAGACTTCAAGAGCTTTCCAAAAAGTACTTATGGGCCTTCATAGCTTTTGGGAATCAAAAGATATGACTGTTTCTTTTGGACGGTTCTGTTGCGCTGGACTGACTCGGATATAGCTCTTCTTGCTGATTCGCCCTTGATATGTTTTGTCCTTCCTCTTTGGTGAACCTCTTAATGTAGCTTCTTAGCTCGGCTACGTGTAATTGGTCCATCAAAGACTTGGGTTGGTGATGATGTTGATTGTACTTGAGTTGATGTAGTATGACTTGGGGGTTGTAACATGTTGCTTAATGGCGTGGTCATATCATCCTCCTCCCCTTGAAAAGGAGTCGTCCTCGACTCTGAAATGTCTTCGCTTGTATATGGTAAGAGGTCAGCAACATTGAACGTGTTGCTCACGCCATAGCTTGGTGGAAGATCTATCTTGTATGCATTGTCATTGATCTTGGCAAGAACACGAAATGGACCATCCCCTCGTGGCATCAATTTGGATTTGCGCTGATCAGGAAAACGCTCCTTGCGCAAGTGAATCCAAACCAAGTCCCCCGGCTCAAATAACACTTTCTTCATATGCTTGTTCATACTTGCAGCCTTGCGCACTGCTTTGAGCTCAATTGCTTCCTTGGTCTTCTCATGTATCTTTTTTATATATGCAGCACGCTTGGAAGCTTCCATATTGGTTCTTTCCTGCAATGGAAGGGGCAACAAATCTATGGGAGCAATAGGTTTGAACCCATATACAATTTCAAAGGGGCATAAATTAGTTGTAGAATGTACTGCCCTATTATAAGCAAACTCCACGTGTGGCAAACATTCCTCCCAATCCTTCAAGTTCTTCTTTACCATTGTTCGCAGCAGCATTGACAATGTACGATTCACCACTTCAGTTTGGCCATCAGTTTGGGGGTGGCATGTGGTGGAGAACAAAAGTTTAGTCCCAAGCTTTGCCCACAATGTCTTCCAAAAATAGCTCACAAACTTCACATCATGGTCAGATACGATGGTCTTGGGCACTCCATGTAGTCTCACGATTTCTCTGAAAAACAAATTAGCAACATGTGAAGCATCGTCGCTCTTGTTGCATGGAATAAAATGAGCCATTTTTGAAAATCTATCAACCACAACAAAAATAGAATCTCTCTTTTTTCGAGTCATCGGCAGTCCTAAAACATAATCCATGCTTATGTCTTCCCAAGGAATTTTAGGAGCGGGTAAAGGAGTATATAAACCATGAGGGTTCAATTTTGACTTAGCTTTGTGACAGGTGACACAACGCTCCACAAATCTGATGACGTCTCTCCTCATCTTGGGCCAATAGAAATGATCACTGAGCATTTCATAAGTCTTCTTTTGTCCAAAATGACCTGTTAGACCGCCTCCATGTGACTCCTGCAATAAAAGCAATCTAACCGAAGAATTTGGTACACAAAGTTTGTTAGCTCTAAACAAAAATCCATCATGTATATGATATTTTTCCCAACCTTTTCCATCTTTACAATGATTGTATGGTTCTGAAAATTCAGGATCATCATTATACATTTCTTTCAAATTTTCAAGACCCAAAACTTTTACCTCTAGTTGATTCAACAACACATTCCTTCGAGACAAGGCATCAGCGACCACATTGTCCTTACCTTTCTTATATTTCACAATGTATGGAAATGTTTCGATAAACTCAACCCATTTGGCATGGCGACGGTTCAGTTTGGCTTGCCCTTTCAAATACTTCAAAGCTTCATGATCGGAATGAATAACAAACTCTTTTGGCCATAAGTAGTGCTGCCATGTTTCAAGCGCTCGGACCAAAGCATACAATTCTTTGTCATACACAGAATAATTTAATTGAGCACCTCCCAATTTTTCACTAAAATATGCTATAGGTTTTCCTTGTTGCATTAAAACTCCTCCTATCCCAATCCCACTAGCATCACATTCTACTTCAAAAGTTTTAGTGAAATCAGGAAGAATAAGTACAGGTGCTTCAGTCAAACGTTTCTTCAATTCTTGAAAAGCATCTTCTTGTGAGTTTCCCCATTTAAATTCAACACCTTTCTTTGTCAATTCATTTAAAGGAGAAGCGATGGTACTGAAATCTCGCACAAATCTTCTATAAAAACCAGCAAGACCATGAAAACTTCTTACTTGACTTACATTTGTTGGAGCTGGCCAATCCTTGATGGCTTTCACCTTGGATTCATCCACCTCTATTCCTTTTGCTGAAACAACAAAGCCAAGAAACACAACATGATCTGTGCAAAAACTGCACTTCTCAAGATTAGCAAATAATTTCTCCTTTCTTAGCTCATCTAAAACTTGTCGAATGTGTTTCACATGTTCATCAAAAGACTTGCTGTAAATTAGAATATCGTCGAAGTAGACAACAACAAATTTTCCAATGAAAGATCTTAAAACATGGTTCATTAATCTCATAAAGGTACTAGGAGCATTAGTTAACCCAAAGGGCATCACTAACCATTCATACAACCCAAATTTTGTTTTAATGCAGTCTTCCATTCATCTCCAGTTTTCATTCTTATTTGATGGTATCCACTTCTCAAATCAATTTTAGTAAAAATTGTGGAACCACTTAATTCATCAAGCATATCATCTAGCCGTGGAATAGGATGGCGATAGCGAACAGTAATATTATTTATAGCTCTACAATCAACACACATCCTCCAAGATCCATCTTTCTTAGGTACTAAAATCACAGGAACAACACAAGGGCTTAAGCTTTCACGAACAAAACCTTTATCAAGAAGTTCTTGTACTTGCCTTTGTATTTCCTTAGTTTCTTCAGGATTGGTTCGATATGGTGGACGGTTAGGAAGTGCAGCCCCTGGAATAAGATCGATTTGATGCTCAATCCCTCGAATTGGAGGTAGTCCAGCCGGTGTTTCTTGTGGAAACACGTCTTCAAAGTCCTGCAAAAGATCAGCCACAACACTAGGAAGAGATGTTATGTCGTTAGCAGAAATCAAAACATCTTTGTTCACAAGTACAAAGAGTACTTGATATGGGTTGTTCCTCACTTCTCTCAGCTCAGATTTTGTGGCTAGCATAACTAGATGTTCTCCCTCTTCCTTCTTTTTATCTTTGGAATTTGACTTGTAGCACTCACTCACCGAATTGTGGATGTCACTCAATTTCTTTTGCTCTTCTCCTCCTATACTTGCTGCACTAATTTCAGTTTTCTTTTGTAAATGTTCAACCATGATTTGTTGAGGGGTCATAGGCTTGAGTACAAACTTTCTCCCTTTCAGATCTAGCGTGTATTGATTTGTTCTTCCACAATGCTGAGAATATCGGTCATATTGCCAAGGTCTTCCTAGCAGCATGTGACACACAGACATGGGTGCAACATCGCACTCCACTGTGTCAACATACTCTCCAATCTTGAACGGAACTTTCACCTTATAACCAATCTTGATATCTCCTGATTCATTCAACCATTGGACATGATATGGATGAGGGTGTCGCTGCAACTTCAAACCAAGTTTGTCAACCATCTCACGACTTGCAAGATTATGGCAACTCCCTCCATCAATGATCACTTTTACTACTTTGTCTTGCACTTTGGCTCGCGTTTGAAAAAGACTATGTCGCTGTCCAATTTCAGCTTCTTTCATTTGAACACTCAAGATTTGTGTAACCACAAGAGTAGTACCATGCTCAAATTCACATCCCGTATGTTCTTCAGATTTATCAATGTCATCTTCATTTCCTGCTTCAGCTTCCTCTTCACTAGCTGATGTATATTCTCCATCATCAGTCACAAGGATCACATGATTATTTGGACATTCCTTTATGACATGACCACGACCTCCACACTTGAAGCACTGAATACCACTACTCTTGGTTGTTGAACCCACTGATATTGAAGTGGATGCTGCTGGTTTATAACTCGGGTTTGGAGCAGCACCGTTCTTTCCACTAGAATTGCCTTGAATATTGGATCGCAGGCCCCCAGTTGAACCTTTTGTTAAGGAGGATGCAACAGTAAACCTTGAGATTGATTTGCTTCCTCCAGTCATGGTTCGTGCACCATATGGCAAGGGCTTGCTGCTCTTAGCATCTTGTTGCAGCTGGCGTTCAGCTTTGGTGGCTTGATGTACCAAATCAATAAGACTTTGGTATGGCTGAAACTCAACATTACGCTGAATGTTGCGGTGTAACCCAGCCATGAAACGTGCAATGGTTTGCTCTTCGTCTTCATACACATTGGCTCTAATCATGGCCTTCTCCATCTCCTTATAATACTCCTCAACAGAGAAACTTCCTTGCCTCAAATTCTGCAATTTATCAAAAAGATCACACCGATAATGCTTCGGCACAAAACGAATTCCCATTTCTCGTTTCATCTCTTGCCAAGTAATAATAGGGTCCTCTCCATCTTCTTCACGATCACAAAGAAGTTGCTCCCACCAAATCAGAGCATATCCTTCAAACTCAAGAGATGCCATTGCAAGTTTCTTCTCCTCTGGATAATTATGTAGGCGAAAGATTTTCTCCACCTTCAATTCCCATGTGAAATAATCTTCAGGATCAGATCTACCATCAAATTTTGGCATGGTAAACTTAAGTTTCCCAAATCTCTCTTCTTGGTTGATGCCTCTATGATGACGACAATAGCGACGTTGGGACTGATCATCATCCCCAAATTCAGATTCTTCATTGTCATTATTTCTTCGATTCCGGCCTCTTCCTCTACCATGTGCAGCACCTTGATTTCTCCTCCCATGTTCACTTGCTCTTCTAGAATAATTTCCTTCATCTTCTTCCCCATCTTCATCATGGTTTCTTACACCGTCGGGGAGTCGACGACGACCTCTGATTTCAGCCATAAGTGTCTGAAGATCTTGTGCCAACAGATCTTGCTTGGCTTCTATGCTTTGTTTGAGCTCATTGAATTGTATCAGGGTGACACATTCTTCAATCTCAACATTGGGATCCATCTTCCTGCGAAGTTAGTGGCAACAAGGCAACAAATATAGGTGGAATATGAAGCTATATAGAATCTCACAACCTCACCACTCTTACCAACCAAAGCTCTTATGAGTTCCCTGCGGGTTGCAAGGAAATGTGTGGTGGTAACAAGAAAGTGGTGGTTAAGCGAATACAAGACCAGAATACCGATTACGATGGCTTATATGTGGAGCTTGGTGGGGATTAATAAACAAGGGATACAATCTGAATTCTAGTTGTTGTTAAGTTAAATAACCATCCGACTAGAAGTTCTCTGCCTAGTGCTGACCACAAGATACGAGTGATGTAAATAGATCAAACACACGCGTAAGAAATTTCAGATTTGATGCAGACAAGGAGTATGATTGGAATGCAAGTGTTGCAATCAGATCCAACCAAAATTTTGCACCAAATGACAATAGCAAACTGGTTGAACAACTTGATAAAATTTTCAGCACTTGTGCATATAAACAAACCGATTGTTCTACTTTTCTTTCACAATCTTGTTCAACACTTTTCTTTGGTACTTTTCTTTCTTCTCTCTTTTTTTTGATACTCTTTTTTTATAGAACTAAACACAGAGATCTGATATGATATTGCACACTTTATAATACTTAACAAAGAACTCAACCAGCAGCTATAACTTAAATAGGATCAAAGTTAACGCGAAGGAAATGATGAGGGTTTTCAGATTTTTCTTTTTGTGGATATTTTCAGATATATATATAAGAGGCTCAAAGGAAACACAAAGGATAGAGTGACCAGCAACTAAACAAAGACTCTAAGGACTGAAACTTAACAAAACTCACTGGAACAACAGATTGAAACAAAGGGCTATGGCAAAATATTTTATGGCTTTTGGTGGATAGGACGAACACAAAATATATGTAGCTAAGGGTAAAGAATCCTACCGTGGCAACTGAGGCTTTGATACCAGATAATGCGTCACGATACCCGAACTTCACGACGTAGGATCAATCTTCAGATAACTAGCTTCAAAGAAGCCAAGATAACTTGCTGCAAGCAGCGATAACTAGTGCAACCTGACAAATAAAACTCGAAGCCAACCACCGTCTTTAACCGGCAGCCTGAATCGAGGATTCGCCCAACCACACTCTCAAAGAACCAACCAACACAGCCTACAATCAATCGAAGAGACCTCGAAGGGAGTAGGAGCACCAATTGGGAGCGGATGAAGCCGCCGCTTCTGCAATCCCGCGAAGGAATTCACAAGAGCAAAGGGGTAGAGATCACTCTCAATATTTGTTTGCACACAGCTGAACAAAAGGGGTTCTATTTTAGATTATCATAAGCTGCCTTACATCATAGACATAGGGGGGTATTTATACTAGTAACAACCAGCCTTAGCGAGGTATAAACACAAAACAAAAGTATTTTCACGAGCTAATGTGAAGGAGCCTCTTCGGGAGATCTGCAGAGCTGATTTCCGTGTGGCTGTTTGACTTCTGCGCAGCCTTCAGTATTTTGACAATAATTTCTTCTAGGAATCTTCAAATGACGTGGGGTTGGATGCGTTAGAAAGCTGACTTGATAAGCTTTCTCACCATATATAGCATGCTTAATGAAACTTCGTAGAATGATGCAGTTTAATACGAAAACTTGGTCATCAAGCTGACTGTTGACCTTCTAACCAGTCGGCACTAAAGTAGGTCGGCTGCCTTTCTGGTAGATGTAGTTAAGTCGGCTTTAGAAACATTGGAAACTAGACTTCAAGAGCTTTCCAAAAAGTACTTATGGGCCTTCATAGCTTTTGGGAATCAAAAGATATGACTGTTTCTTTTGGACGGTTCTGTTGCGCTGGACTGACTCGGATATAGCTCTTCTTGCTGATTCGCCCTTGATATGTTTTGTCCTTCCTCTTTGGTGAACCTCTTGATGTAGCTTCTTAGCTCGGCTACGTGAAAGTCGCCTAGAGGGGGGGTGAATAGGGCGAAACTGAAATTCTCAAAAATAATCATAACTACAAGCTGGGTTAGCGTTAGAAATATAATAGAGTCCGCGAGAGAGGGCGCAAAACAAATCACAAGCGAATAATGAAGTGAGACACGCGGATTTGTTTTACCGAGGTCCGGTTCTCTCAAACCTACTCCCTGTTGAGGAGGCCACAAAGGCCGGGTCTCTTTCAACCCTTACCCTCTCTCAAACGGTCCCTCGGACCGAGTGAGCTTTCTCTTCTCAATCACTTGGAACACAAAGTTCCCACAAGGACCACCACACGATTGGTGTCTCTTGCCTCAATTACAAGTGAGTGTTTGATCACAAGAAAGAATCAAGAAAGAAGAAAGCAATCCAAGCGCAAGAGCTCGAAAGAACACAAGCAAATCACTCTCTCTAATCACTAGGACGTTGTGTGGAATTTGGAGAGGATTTGATCTCTTTGGTGTGTCTAGAATTGAATGCTAGAGCTCTTGTAAGTAGTTGGGAAGTGGAAAACTTGGATGCAATGAATGGTGGGTGGTTGGGGGTATTTATAGCCCCAACCACCAAACTAGCCGTTTGGTGAGGCTGTCTGTTCGATGGCGCACCGGACATGTCCGGTGCGACAGCCACGTCACCAAAGCCGTTGCAATTTGACCGTTGGAGTTCTGACTTCTGGGCCCGCCTGGATGTCCGGTGCACACCGGACATGTACTGTTCAATGTCCGGTGCACCAAAATGGGCGTGCCTGACTTCTGCGCGCTTCTGGCGCGCATTGAATGCGCCTGCAGGTGACCGTTGGCGCGAAGTAGCCGTTGGCCCGCTGTTGCACCGGTCAGTCCGGTGTACACCGGACAGTCCGGTGAATTTTAGCGGAGCAGCTGAAGTGAAAACCCGAGGCTGGCGAGTTCCTGAGACCGCCCTTCCTTGGAGCACCGGACATGTCCGGTGTACACCGGACAGTCCGGTGAATTATAGCGGAGTGGCCTCTGGAAATTCCCGAAGGTGACGAGTTTGAAGTTTGAGTCCTCTGGTGCACCGGACATGTCCGGTGGCACACCGGACAGTCCGGTGCGCCAGACCAGAGGAGCCTTCGGTTGACCCTTTGCTCTTTTGTCGAACCCAATACATGGTCTTTTTATTGGCTAAGTGTGAATCTTTTGCACCTGTATAATTTATACACTAGAGCAAACTAGTTAGTCCAATTATTTGTGTTGGGCAATTCAACCACCAAAATTATTTAGGAACTAGGTGTAAGCCTAATTCCCTTTCAATCTCCCCCTTTTTGGTGATTGATGCCAACACAAACCAAAGCAAATGTAAAAGTGCATAAATGAACTAGTTTGCATAATGTAAGTGCAAAGATTGCTTGGAATTGAGCCAATATAAATACTTACATGATGTGCATGGATTGTTTCTTTGTTTTTAACATATTGGACCACATTTGCACCACATGTTTTGTTTTTGCAAATTCTTTTGTAAATTCTTTTCAAAGTCCTTTTGCAAGATAGTCAAAGGTGAATGAATAGGATTTTGAAAAGCATTTTCAAGATTTGAAATTTTCTCCTTTTGTTTGAGATACTTTTCCTTTGACTAAACAAAACTCCCCCTCAAATAAATTCTCCTCTTAGTGTTCAAGAGGGTTTTAAGACATCAATTTTTGAAAATACTACTTGCTCCCCCTTTCGAACACAAAGAGATATGAAATTTTCCATCCAATTGAAAATCATTAATTTTAAAATTAGAGTGGTGGTGCGGTCCTTTTGCTTTGGGCTCATACTTTCTCCCCCTTTGGCATGAATCACCAAAAACGGAATCATTAGAGCCCTACGAAGTACTTTCTCCTCCTTTGGTCATAAAATAAATGAGTGAAGATTATACCAAAGTTGGAGAGTGATGCGGAGCGACGGCGAAGGATGAGTAGTAGAGTGGAGTGGAAGCCTTTGTCTTCGCCGAAGACTCCAATTCCCTTTCAATATACCTATGACTTGGTTTGAAATACACTTGAAAACACATTAGTCATAGCATATATAAAAGAGATATGATCAAAGGTATACTTGTGTGCTATGTGTGCAAATTAGCAAAAGAAGTTCCTAGAATCAAGAATATTAAGCTCATGCCTAAGTCTGGTAAAAGATTGTTCATCAAGTGGCTTGGTAAAAATATCGGCTAATTGATCTTTAGTGTTGATGTATGCAATCTCGATATCCCCCTTTTGTTGGTGATCCCTAAGAAAATGATACCGAATGGCTATGTGTTTAGTGCGGCTATGCTCAACGGGATTATCCGCCATGCGGATTGCACTCTCATTATCACATAGAAGAGGAACTTTGGTTAATTTGTAACCGTAGTCCCGCAGGGTTTGCCTCATCCAAAGCAATTGCGCGCAACAATGGCCTGCGGCAATATACTCGGCTTCGGCGGTAGAAAGAGCAACCGAATTTTGCTTCTTTGAAGCCCAAGACACCAAGGATCTTCCCAAGAACTGGCAAGTCCCTGATGTGCTCTTCCTATTAATCTTACACCCCGCCCAATCGGCATCCGAATAACCAATCAAATCAAATGTGGATCCCCGAGGGTACCAAAGCCCAAACTTAGGAGTATAAGTCAAATATCTCAAGATTCGTTTTACGGCCGTAAGGTGTGATTCCTTAGGGTCGGCTTGGAATCTTGCACACATGCAAACGGAAAGCATAATGTCCGGTCGAGATGCACATAAGTAGAGCAATGAACCAATCATCGACCGGTATACCTTTTGATCCACGGACTTACCTCCCGTGTCGAGGTCGAGATGTCCATTGGTTCCCATGGGGGTCTTGATAGGCTTGGCATCCTTCATTCCAAACTTGGTTAGGATGTCTTGAGTGTACTTTGTTTGGCTAATGAAGGTGCCCTCTTGGAGTTGCTTGACTTGGAATCCTAGAAAATACTTCAACTCCCCCATCATCGACATCTCGAATTTCTTTGTCATGATCCTACTAAATTCTTCACATGTAGATTCGTTAGTAGACCCAAATATGATATCATCAACATAAATTTGGCATACAAACAAATCATTATCAAGAGTTTTAGTGAATAAAGTAGGATCGGCCTTGCCGACTTTGAAGCCATTAGCAATAAGGAAATCTCTAAGGCATTCATACCATGCTCTTGGGGCTTGCTTGAGCCCATAAAGCGCCTTAGAGAGCCTATAAACATGGTTAGGGTACTCACTGTCTTCAAAGCCGGGAGGTTGCTCAACATAGACCTCCTCCTTGATTGGTCCATTGAGGAAGGCACTCTTCACGTCCATTTGGTAAAGCTTGAAGCCATGGTAAGTAGCATAGGCTAATAATATGCGAATGGACTCAAGCCTAGCTACGGGTGCATAGGTTTCACCGAAATCCAAACCTTCGACTTGTGAATACCCCTTGGCCACGAGTCGAGCTTTGTTCCTTGTCACCACACCATGCTCGTCTTGTTTGTTGCGGAAGACCCACTTGGTTCCTACAACATTTTGGTTAGGACGTGGAACTAAGTGCCATACCTCGTTCCTTGTGAAATTGTTGAGCTCCTCTTGCATCGCCATCACCCAATCCGAATCTTGTAGTGCTTCCTCTACCCTGTGTGGCTCAATAGAGGAAACAAAAGAGTAATGCTCACAAAAATGTGCAACACGAGATCGAGTGGTTACCCCCTTATGAATGTCGCCGAGGATGGTGTCGACGGGGTGATCTCGTTGTATTGCTTGGTGGACTCTTGGGTGTGGCGGCCTTGGTTGTTCATCCTCCTTGTCTTCATCATTTGCATCTCCCCCTTGATCGTTGCCATCATCTTGAGGTGGCTCATCTTTTTGATCCTCTCCTTCATCAACTTGAGCCTCGTCCTCATTTTGGGTTGGTGGAGATGCTTGCATGGAGGAGGATGGTTGATCTTGTGTATGTGGAGGCTCTTCGGATTCCTTAGGACACACATCCCCAATGGACATGTTCCTTAGCGCGATGCATGGAGCCTGTTCTTCACCTATCTCATCAAGATCAACTTGCTCTACTTGAGAGCCGTTAGTCTCATCAAACACAACGTCACAAGAAACTTCAACAAGTCCTGAGGACTTGTTAAAGACTCTATATGCCCTTGTGTTTGAGTCATATCCTAGTAAAAAGCCTTCTACAGTTTTAGGAGCAAATTTAGATTTTCTACCTCTTTTGACAAGAATAAAACATTTGCTACCAAAAACTCTAAAATATGAAATATTTGGCTTTTTACCGGTTAGGAGTTCATAGGATGTCTTCTTGAGGATTTGATGTAGATATAACCGGTTGATGGCGTAGCAGGCGGTGTTCACCGCCTCGGCCCAAAACCGATCCGGTGTCTTGTACTCATCAAGCATGGTTCTTGCCATGTCCAATAGAGTTCGATTCTTCCTCTCCACTACACCATTTTGTTGTGGGGTGTAGGGAGAAGAGAACTCATGCTTGATGCCCTCCTCCTCAAGGAAGCCTTCAATTTGAGAGTTCTTGAACTCCGTCCCGTTGTCGCTTCTAATTTTCTTGATCCTTAAGCCGAACTCATTTTGAGCTCGTCTCAAGAATCCCTTTAAGGTCTCTTGGGTATGAGATTTTTCCTGCAAAAAGAACACCCAAGTGAAGCGAGAATAATCATCCACAATAACAAGACAGTACTTACTCCCGCCGATGCTTATGTAAGCGATCGGGCCGAATAGGTCCATGTGTAGGAGCTCCAGTGGCCTGTCACTAGTCATGATGTTCTTGTGTGGATGATGAGTGCCAACTTGCTTCCCGGCTTGGCATGCGCTACAAATCCTGTCTTTCTCAAAATGAACATTGGTTAGTCCTAAAATGTGTTCTCCCTTTAGAAGCTTATGAAGATTCTTCATTCCAACGTGGGCTAGTCGGCGGTGCTAGAGCCAACCCAAGTTAGTCTTAGCAACTAAGCAAGTGTCGAGTTCAGCTCTATCAAAATCTACCAAGTATAGCTGACCCTCTAACACTCCCTTAAATGCTATTGAATCATCACTTCTTCTAAAGACAGTAACACCTACATCAGTAAATAGACAGTTGTAGCCCATTTGACATAATTGGGATACGGAAAGTAAATTGTAATCTAAAGAATCTACAAGAAAAACATTGGAAATAGTATGGTCAGGTGATATAGCAATTTTACCCAATCCTTTGACCAAACCTTGATTTCCATCCCCGAATGTGATAGCTCGTTGGGGATCTTGGTTTTTCTCATATGAGGAGAACATCTTTTTCTCCCCTGTCATGTGGTTTGTGCACCCGCTGTCGAGTATCCAACTTGAGCCCCCGGATGCATAAACCTACAAAACAATTTTAGTTCTTGATTTTAGGTACCCAAACGGTTTTGGGTCCTTTGGCATTAGAAACAAGAACTTTGGGTACCCAAACACAAGTCTTGGAGCCCTTGTGTTTGCCCCCAACAAACTTGGCAACTACCTTGCCGGATTTGTTAGTAAGCACATATGATGCATCAAAAGTTTTGAATGAAATAGCATGATCATTTGATGCATTTGGAGTTTTCTTTCTAGGCAACTTGGCACGGGTTGGTTGCCTAGACCTAGATGTCTCACCCTCATACATAAAAGCATGGTTAGGGCCAGAGTGAGACTTCCTAGAATGAATTTACTTAATTTTGCTCTCGGGATAACCGACAGGGTACAAAATGTAACCCTCGTTATCCTGAGGCATGGGAGCCTTGCCCTTAACAAAGTTAGACAAGTTCTTAGGGGGAGCATTAAGTTTGACATTGTCTCCCCTTTGGAAGCCAATGCCATCCTTAATGCCAGGGCGTCTCCCATTATAGAGCATACTTCTAGCAAATTTAAACTTTTCATTTTCTAAGTTATGCTCGGCAATTTTAGCATCTAATAATGCTATATGATCATTTTGTTGTTTAATTAAAGCCATGTGATCATGGATAGCATTGATATCAACATCTCTACATCTAGTACAAATAGAAATATGCTCAACATTAGATGTAGAGGGTTTGCAAGATTTTAGTTCTACAACCTTAGCATGCAACATATCATTCTTAGTTCTAAGGTCGGAAATAGTAGTATTGCAAACATCAAAATCCTTAGCCTTAGTAATCAAATTTTCATTTTCTATTCTAAGGCTAGCAAGAGAATCATTCAATTCCTTAATCTTAGCAAGCAAATCATCATTATCATTTCTAAGATTGGGAATTGAAGCATCATAAACATGAGAATCAACCTTAGCAATTAATCTAGCATTTTCATTTCTAAGGTTGTCAATAGTGTCATGGCATGTGCTTAGCTCACTAGATAATTTGTTACATTTTTCTACCTCTAGAGCATAAGCATTTTTAACCTTAATATGTTTCTTGTTTTCCTTGATTAGGAAATCCTCTTGGGAGTCCAAGAGATCATCCTTTTCATGGATAGCACTAATTAGCTCATTTAATTTTTCTTTTTGTTCCATGTTAAGGTTGGCAAAAAGGATATGCAAATTGTCTTCCTCACCACTAGCATTATCATCACTAGAAGATTCATATTTAGTGGAGGATTTAGATTTAACCTTCTTCCTTTTGTCGTCCTTAGCCATGAGGCACTTGTGGCCGACAATGGGAAAGAGAAGTCCCTTGGTGACGGCGATGTTGGCGGCGTCCTCGTCGTCGTCGGAGGAGTCGGTGGAGCTCTCGTCGGAGTTCCACTCGCGGCACACGTGGGCATCGCCGCCCTTCTTCTTGTGGTACCTCTTCTTTTCTCTTCTCTTGCCCTTCTTGTGTTATCCCTGTCACTGTCACTTGATAATGGACATTTAGCAATAAAGTGACCGGGCTTACCACACTTGTAGCAAACCTTCTTGGAACGGGATTTGTAGTCCTTCCCCTTCCGTTGCTTGAGGATTTGGCGAAAGCTTTTGATGATTAAAGCCATCTCCTCATTGTCGAGCTTTGAGGCGTCGATTGGTTGTCTACTCGGTGTAGACTCCTCCTTCTTCTCCTCCGTCGCCTTGAATGCCACCGGTTGTGCTTCGGACGTGGAGGGTTCATCAAGCTCGTTGATCTTCTTTGAGCCCTTGATCATACATTCAAAGCTCACGAAATTCCCGATTACTTCCTCGGGTGTCATTAGTGGGTATCTAGGATTACCACGAATTAATTGAACTTGAGTGGGGTTAAGGAAAATGAGAGCTCTTAGAATAACCTTAACCACCTCGTGGTCATCCCACTTTTTGCTTCCAAGGTTGCGCACTTGGTTCACCAAGGTTTTGAGCCGGTTGTACATATCTTGTGGCTCCTCCCCTTGGCGAAGACGGAAGCGACCAAGCTCCCCCTCGATCGTTTCCCGCTTGGTGATCTTGGTGAGTTCATCACCCTCGTGCGCGGTCTTGAGTAGGTCCCAAATCTCCTTTGCATTCTTCAACCCTTGCACCTTGTTGTATTCCTCCTTGCTTAGAGAAGCGAGGAGTATGGTTGTAGCTTGGGAGTTGAAGTGCTCGATTTGGGCCACTTCATCCGTATCATAGTCTTCATCCCCTATAGATGGTACCTGTGCTCCAAACTCAACAACATTCCATATACTTTTGTGGAGTGAGGTTAGATGAAATTTCATTAAATCACTCCACCTAGCATAATCTTCGCCATCAAAAGTTGGCGGTTTGCCTAATGGAACGGAAAGTAATGGAGTATGTCTAGATGTACGGGGATAGTGTAAGGGGATCTTACTAAACTTCTTGCGCTCTTGGCGCTTAGAAGTTACGGACGGCGCATCGGAGTCGGAGGTCGATGTTGATGAAGTGTCGGTCTCGTAGTAGACCACCTTCCTCATCCTCTTGTGCTTGTCGCCTTTCCGATGCGACTTGTGAGAAGAAGATTTTTCCTTCTTCTCTTTGTGGTGAGAAGAGGAAGATCTTTTCTCCTTCCGTTTGGAGGAGTCCTTCTTCTTCTCCCTCCTCTTGGTGCGGGACTCTTCCGATGAAGTGCTCCCTTGGCTCGTAGTGGGCTTGTCGCCGGTCTCCATCTCCCTCTTGGTGTGATCTCCCGACATCACTTCGAGCGGTTAGGCTCTAATGAAGCACCGAGCTCTGATACCAATTGAAAGTCGCCTAGAGGGGGGGTGAATAGGGCGAAACTGAAATTCTCAAAAATAATCACAACTACAAGCCGGGTTAGCGTTAGAAATATAATAGAGTCCGCGAGAGAGGGCGCAAAACAAATCGCAAGCGAATAATGAAGTGAGACACGCGGATTTGTTTTACCGAGGTTCGGTTCTCTCAAACCTACTCCCCGTTGAGGAGGCCACAAAGGCCGGGTCTCTTTCAACCCTTACCCTCTCTCAAACGGTCCCTCGGACCGAGTGAGCTTTCTCTTCTCAATCACTTGGAACACAAAGTTCCCACAAGGACCACCACACGATTGGTGTCTCTTGCCTCAATTACAAGTGAGTGTTTGATCACAAGAAAGAATCAAGAAAGAAGAAAGCAATCCAAGCGCAAGAGCTCGAAAGAACACAAGCAAATCACTCTCTCTAATCACTAGGACGTTGTGTGGAATTTGGAGAGGATTTGATCTCTTTGGTGTGTCTAGAATTGAATGCTAGAGCTCTTGTAAGTAGTTGGGAAGTGGAAAACTTGGATGCAATGAATGGTGGGTGGTTGGGGGTATTTATAGCCCCAACCACCAAACTAGCCGTTTGGTGAGGCTGTCTGTTCGATGGCGCACCGGACAGTCCGGTGCACACCGGACATGTCCGGTGCGACAGCCACGTCACCAAAGCCGTTGCAATTTGACCGTTGGAGTTCTGACTTCTGGGACCGCCTGGATGTCCGGTGCACACCGGACATGTACTGTTCAATGTCCGGTGCACCAGAATGGGCGTGCCTGACTTCTGCGCGCTTCTGGCGCGCATTGAATGCGCCTGCAGGTGACCGTTGGCGCGAAGTAGCCGTTGGCCCGCTGTTGCACCGGTCAGTCCGGTGTACACCGGACAGTCCGGTGAATGAAGTGAAAACCCGAGGCTGGCGAGTTCCTGAGACCGCCCTTCCTTGGAGCACCGGACATGTCCGGTGTACACCGGACAGTCCGGTGAATTATAGCGGAGTGGCCTTTGGAAATTCCCGAAGGTGACGAGTTTGAAGTTTGAGTCCTCTGGTGCACCGGACATGTCCGGTGGCACACCGGACAGTCCGGTGCGCCAGACCAGAGGAGCCTTCGGTTGACCCTTTGCTCTTTTGTCGAACCCAATACATGGTCTTTTTATTGGCTAAGTGTGAATCTTTTGCACCTGTATAATTTATACACTAGAGCAAACTAGTTAGTCCAATTATTTGTGTTGGGCAATTCAACCACCAAAATTATTTAGGAACTAGGTGTAAGCCTAATTCCCTTTCACTACGTGTAATTGGTCCATCAAAGACTTGGGTTGGTGATGATGTTGGTTGTACTTGAGTTGATGTAGTATGACTTGGGGGGTTGTAACATGTTGCTTAATGGCGTGGTCATATCACATCCAATGTGTGGGACCAGTGGGGGTGTTACACTTGTGTCTACACGTAACCATGTCTTTGTTAAAATCATGACACAAGTCACTCAATTGAAAGCACATTATCCTAAACATTAAATCTAGAAAATCCACCTAGTTAATGCGGCTGAATTCTCTTCTAGAGCATTCAATGATTATGGTATGGCCCAAGAAATACACATTGGACATTCTGTGCCTTATGTACATACTCAAAATGGTTTAGCTGAATCTCTTATTAAGAGGATCAAACTCATCGCAAGACCTTTACTTAACGAATGCGATTTACCTACTTCTTGTTGGGGTCATGCCGTTTTACACGCTGCTGATCTTATTCAACTTCGCCCAGCTGCATATCATACCACATCTCCGTTGCACCTGGTACGAGGAAATCCTCCAAATATATCCCATTTGCAAAAATTTGGATGTGTCGTTTACACCCCTGTATCACTGCCTCAGCGAACAACTATAGGACCTCATAGGAATTTGGACATCTATGTGGGATATCCCATCGATCATCAAAAACCTAGAGCCCCTTACAGGGGATTTGTACACAGCTCATTTCGCTGGTTGCATCTTTAATGAGGACCATTTCCCGGCATTAGGGGGAGAATTCAAGTATCCTAATGAATGCCAGAAAATCAATTGGGATGACAAATCCATCCTGTCCTCAAATTCTCGAACCTAGGAAATTGAACTTCAAGTTCAGAAAATTATAGAACTACAATATTTTGCTAATAATCTGCCTGATGTGTTTACTGACTATAATGGTGTCACAAAATCCTTGAATCCTACTATTAATGTGCCTAGTCAAGTGGACGTACCAAGAAAAACCATCCAACCATCTTCTCAACTGAAGAGGGGGAGGGTTACTAAGCACGATAATGCTTCTACTAAGCATCCAAGGAAAGAGAGGAGCATTCGTTCCTCCAAATCAGTAAACGACAGTCAACCACCAGTTGATGGACATCGAGTGGATATTGTACATCCACAAGCCAGCACTCAAGTGCACATTTCAGATGTTGCTGGTACATCGGAACGCCCCAAATATAATCTTCCTGTGAATCAAGAAGATTTTCAGAGGGAGGAGATTTCCATTAATTATACTAGTTCTAGAAAGTTGTATGATCATAAAAATACGACCGTCAATTCATGTTTCTCATCAATCATAGATGGTAACCTTCTATCTAACCCAGATCCTAAATCCATGGCAGAGTGTGAACAACGCTCGCACTAGACCAAATGGAAGGAAGCAATTAACTCCAAATTATCCTCACTAGCAAAAAGAAAGGTATTCACCTCTGTTATGCCTACACCTCCTAGAATCCATCATGTTGGATTCAAATGGGTTTTCACCCAGAAATAGAATGAGAACAATGGGGTTGTGATATATAAAGCGAGATTAGTTGCTCAAGGGTTTACCCAAAGATCAGACATTGACTACAATGAAACATATTCTCCTGTTATGCATGGAATAACCTTTCAACATTTAATTTCATTGGAATACCTATACCGAATAATGACAAAAATCATAACACGTTTTGTGTTAATTTCACCAAATCTCTATATGACTTAAAACAGTCAGAGAGAATGTGGTACAATCGACTAAAAGAATTCCTTGTGGATAAGGGTTATTCTAACAACGATGATTGTCCATGTGTCTTCGTAAAGAAATTTTCTACAGGTTTCTGCATCATATCAGTATATGTAGATGACTTAAACATCATCGACCATAAATGTGATATTCACACAATCTTCTAAAGATGGAATTCGAGATGAAGGATTTGGGTAAAACCAAATTTTGCTTAGGTCTGCAACTTGAGCATCTTCCCACGGGCATTCTCGTTCATCAGTCTTCTTATGCCTAGAAATTATTAAGTAAATTCAATATGGACAAAGCATATCCGTCTAAAACTCCAATGATCATTCGTACCCTAGAAAGCGATAAGGATCCATTTCGACCACGTGATGATGGATAAGAGATTTTGGGTCCAGTACCCATATCATAGTGCAATTGGAGCACTTATCTATCTAGCAAACCAGATGTTTTGCGATTTGGTCTTTTTTCCGAAACAAATTCACGTTTAGATCCCTAAATGACTTTTTAATATCATTTTAAACCATTTGCTCAGCGTCATAGGTCATGACATCGAGTTAACATGTCTCAGCGCTATGACTTATATCACCGAGTTAATATGTCTCGGTGCCATGACTTATAGCGCCGAGATACCGGATGCGCTGAACTCTTCGTGCTGCGCTGACACCTATCTGGCCAACCTGTGCGCCCTGCGGCCCCCTCACGTATCACCGCATGAAACCTGCATGCCTAGCGGTCACATCCTTCATGTTTTTTTGATTGGTAAAAAATGATGGATGTTGATGGCAGCAATCTGACCCCATCGCATGCATAGCGCATTACACAGTACGAGCAGTTGACCAAACAAAAAAACGCGTCCATCATTTCAGCTGAAAGTCTAAACTGATCCACAGTTTGCTCCAACAAATTTACCACTGCAAAAGTGCAAACAAGTAATTCGACTGGAAATTTACCTTCTTGTCAGTTCTAGATCGGATGAACAGAAATTTGGCCATCAGAGAAGAGATTTTTTTTCATATCATCAACTATTATACACCATATAGTAGATTCCCAACATACGTACTTGTTATTCAGTGGTATATTTCCAACATGTCTTATTATAACCCTCTTATCAACTTTAATGCAAATTAAATTTGGATCAACTGTTTTTGACCAAGCAACTGCTTCGTAGTGCTATGCATGCGGTGTGGGGCCAAAGTTGCTGCCATCAACGTCCATTTTTAAAAAAAAAAGGAAAAAAAACGCATGCATGAAGGATGAGACCGCTAAGACATGCATGTTGGACGATGCAGTCATACCTCGGTGTCATAAGTCATGACGTCGTTGCCGAGACGTGTTACCTCGGCGTCCTCGGCGCCATGACTTGTGGCGCCGAATAAAGAGTCAAAAAATGATATTAAGTCGTCCAAAGGTCTATACATAAATTTGTTTCGAAAAGAGGGCCAAATTACAAAAAAATCGGTCTAGCAACCAATACAAGACCCGATATTGCTTTTGCGGTAAATTTACATGCTAGACATAATGCATCTCCTACCAAACGACATTGGATTGGAATCAAGAATGTGCTTCGATATATCCATGGCACGGCAGATCTCGATCTATTCTAGGAAGAAATCAAGATCCACTACTACAGCAAACCTCTGTACAGACGGTTTGCTTAGCCTCTACACAGGCGGTTCCAGGAACCGCTTGTGGTGCACCGCCTGTGATGTAAAACAACATCACAGGCGGTCAATCAAAAACCGCATGTGATAGACACACATTACAGGCGGTCCAGTTCAAAGGAACCGCCTGTGATAGACACACATCACAGGCGGTTTCTTGTCCTAGCCGCTTGTGTTAGCCACACATCACAGGCGGTTTTTAATATAAGTCCGACTGCATACAATATAAATCACAGGCGGTTTTCAATATACAGATTCATATACAGAATTTTCAAACACAGATTCAATACACAGATTATACACAGATTTCATACACAGATTATACACAGATTCACACAGATTGCATACACAGATTTATACATATCAAGTTCCATAACAGGTTCCATACACAGATTCATCCACATATCAAGTTCCATCGTCATACACAGATTTATACACATATCAAGTTCCATAGACAACTAAACATCTTAAAGTTCCATATACAACTAAACATCTAAAGTTCCTAACTAAAGACCTAAACACTGTGTGATATCGTGTACAAACTTAGTTCTGGGAATTGTTGCAAATTTCCATTTGTATTGTAGAATAGCCCTTGTTGATGAAGAACTTCACGGCACATAAAGTAAAGCAAGTCTCTTACAACCTTAGCCACGCCGACGGAAACCATATCTCTTTCTAACCATTCAACATTGATCTTGGATTTAGGAACCTGTAATGAAAGCAAAAAGCAAGCAGTGCTAAGAGTAATGTGATGAGCAACAATATAACATAAAAATTGCAACATAGACAATGATAGCGAACTTACATCCTCACGATTGACCATATAATGGAAGGTGACACGACACCATTCACATACATAATAACCGCACAGGACAGTACCCGGAGGTTGTTTGTCACCATATGGAAATAATGATATTGAAAAATTAGGCCTGTCCTCTGGATGTTCGCCGCCAAGATCTTTCCAATAAAAACGGTATGCACTGCATATAAGAATAGCATTGTGAGATTAAGAATACATTTGTTAAGTTGTAATAAGTACAAGTGTGCAATAATAATCATACTTCTCTAAAATCTTCAAGAAGTCATTATACGTAGCCTTTTCCATTCTCAGTGAGTCGAAGACCACGACTTTACCATCCTTTGGAAAGATCATGATACAAATGTAGTGGTCACTATATAGACATAGACGAAAACACATGTTAAGATCACGATTGCCATAATTTATAGTTCAAAACCATGTCGATAACTTACTTAAAGTGGTGCGGAGCTATTATTAAGTCCTTGCCATGTTGTACATGATTATACATGGCTCGTCCAATGTATGCCGCCATTACCTTCATTTTCTTTCTCTGATTCTGTTTGACGGCTTTCTCAAATTCAGCATCATCCAAGTCTTTGTATTCTTCTCCATGTCTCCGAGCAACTTCTTTGTAGCGAGCTTGGGATATCATCAACGGGTCAAGAAACCCTGTCTTAAGTTGTTTCTTCTTATCATCCATGTATTGCATCCTATGTGTAAAAGTGTTAATCGTTAGACTCTCGTTTATGTGTGCGTGTACAAAACTAACAAATATGAAAGTTTAGAGGTACTTACAAGCAAAAGAGGGTTAAGTAGTTGGTTTCCATCCTTTGTCGGTGGTACAACGACCAGAGATCGTCAAAGAATAAATGCCACACAGGATCTATATTATCTTTGCTCCAAAATGCATCTTCTGGCACAACAAATGTGAAGTCCTCGAGTTTGTATTTGTTGCTAGCCACCATGTACCACTCATGCATTCTAATCTCCGGAGTCGACAACTTAGAAAGTTGCACCGTCGTCATGAACGGCCTCCCATTCACAAATTTAGGAGGAACATCCTCCTTCTTGTATATCGAGATATTGGTTTTAAGACGTAATGATTCTCGAGTATGAATCATTCCATCTTCTTCCCATACTTCGAAATTGTCTATTTGGGACCATGTGCCTACTCCATGAGATGCTGATTCCGCTTTTGATTGATTTGTCATAACTCTCCGCAATTTATGCAGGTAGCGTGACACTGATTCTGACGGTTTCTTGACATCGTCAGTGGCGATTCGCTGATGAATTTTCTTTGAAATAGTTGGCCCTTCAACATTGGTGTCAACCTTTGCTTCCTTTTTGATGTTTACGTCGACATTCTGAGGAACAATTTTGTCTACGTCCCCCTCGTCGAGTTCCTTCGCAAGAGGCAATATGATTGTTTCAACGATTTTTTTGGAGGTCGGTGTCATATTTTCCTGCACCATGGGGTATGGAATGATCGATCTATCTTTTTGTTGCATTGGTGTTGAATTCGGCGTTGGTGACTTATGACGCGATACACGGCTTAAGATCGGCTCATCACCCAACTTGATGTCGCGTCGATGCCAAAGGACCAACTCGTTCATTGCCTCCTGCAAAGTTATGATCCCCTCAACTGGAAAGTCTATCTCCCAATCTTCACAACCACTGTCTGTGATTTCTAGAACTTGGACCACAACATAGTGTGGCGGGAGAGGATTATCCTTGTAGTTAACAAGTCCTAGTTTTACCAAACCAGTAGCAGCTTGTTTTGTTTTTGTCCTAGATCGATTGATTGTAATATGAAGAAAGCAAGGCTTGTACTCAACAATATCGTCTACAGGGTACTTGGTGAAGTCTTGCACAGATCCTACGCTGCTAGGGACTATAGGTGGACTCATGTGGCTTGGCTTGAGTTCAAATGATATGCATTCTGTTTTCTTCATTTTGTTCATCACGTCATTAATAGCCTTTTGTACCCTTTCATCAATAGTCTCTTCAAGGGTCCTTTTCGACTTCTCGTGTTTCCTATATGACGACGCATACTCTGGAAACGCCTCTCGCCAGGAAATCTTAGAAGAGATTCCCCGAGCCCGTCCAGTGTGTTCAGGATTGCCTAGTGCTGCAGTTAGTATGTCATTCTCCCTTCGAGGCTTAAATTCGCGCTTCTTTCTCTTATCTGCATATTCTTGAATTTTTGTCGAAACTTCGCCTACCAATTCTAGATGCAAAAGTTTGCCGTCCTCACTCAAACCTGCCCGACCTAAGATCCAACGAATAGCTCGCTCATCGATATCTTTTAATATTGGGTCCAAAGTGTCGTTAGCTATAGCTTCCTCGATTATCCTGTTCCACTGCACAACTTTATGGTGATATCCGGTTGACCCCAGGCGATGGGGGTGTTTGTTCATCTTCGCTCTCTGAGAATTAGTTTCGCCCAGTTCTTTGGCCTTCAGTTCGGTCTTCTGACGAACAAATTCCTCCCACTGAGCTTGAGTGATTTTCCCCATTTTCTTGGGCGGAGGAACCTTATTCTTCTTAACAAATTCCCTATTCATCTCAGCCTTCCACCCACGAAACATCTTGGCCATAGCAGAGAGCATCGACTTCCTTACTGCATCCTCTGTGCCTTTTGGGAACTTGAATGACTCAGACAACTTAGCCCATAGCTTATTGCGGGTGTCTTCATCTAAATCCTTCCATTTTTGAAGTGTGATTGGCACTATATCTCTAACAGTAGACCCGCAGGAATTTCGAAACTTTGTAACCACGTCAAGTGGTTCTTCAGGAAACCCCTCTGCATTTAGTTTTGTTACGTACATAACTGCACCTTCTTTCATCTGATTCGGACCTCGTCGCCCTTGTTTCCGCTTATGTGAAACGGATGATTCAGGCATCGGAGCATCCTCCGTGTTTCGTGTAGAACATGCATCCTCTTTCTTCTCTTCATTTGAAATCTATATATTGAAACAATTAATGGCCTTTCATATATGAACATTATTTTAGAATATAGTCGGCATATTTCTATTTACCTCTTCATCGTTGGGAATATAGTCGGCATCAAGCTCATCTGATGTTTTTTTCTTCCTTGGAGGTATAGGAGTACAAGGATTGTCGTCACTAGAACTATCCTCCCCACTCCCTTCACCGGAGCTGCTCGTTGTCTGTCATTCAAGTTTGGTTGCGTCTTCATCAACTTTGTTAGACGCACCGGTGCAGACCACATCCATCCTAGGTTGCTCGTTGTTTGTCATTCAAGCTGGTTCCATCGATAAAGGGATATATTGTTAGTCTGATATACTGGTTCCATCAATAAGGGAACTTGGAGAAAAGGTGATTCAAAAGAAATCGAGCCCAAACCCGGCTTTGTGTCCCTCCTTTACTCCCCAAACAGAAAGCCCAAACCCGCCTCCGGGGCAGGATCGGGCCGAGAAGCACGGAGCAGATAGAAGTGCACTTTCCAATGCAGTTAGACAGAGAAGGCATGGCTGTGATGTTATAATGCTGAAGGACCCCAAGAAGAGATTATGCCCTGTCATCCACCACTGCCCGTTATTTGTGGGCTTCACCGAGGGCTGGAAACATTTGGTTACAGCAAACGACCTTCAGGCTGGGGACGTCTGCGAGCTTGTTAAGGGGCCAGACGATGGTGAGCCGGTGTACTCTGTCCGGATGTGTGGTCACAAAATTTAAAGCCGCCCCGGCTTCATCTGTGCGCTTCTCTTCTCTTATGTCGGCTACTAAGATCACTTAGCACCCCACCTAAGAGAAGAGAAGCGCACACATGAAGCCAAGGCGGCTTTAAATTTTGTGACCACACATCCGGACATAGTACACCGGCTCACCATCATCTGGCCCCTTAACAAGCTCGCAGACGTCCCTAGCCTGAAGGTCGTTTGCTGTCACCAAATGTTTCCAGCCCTCGGTGAAGCCCACAAATAACAGGCAGTGGTGGATGACATGGCATAATCTCTTCTTGGGGTCCTTCAGCATTATAACATCATAGCCATGCCTTCTCTGTCTAACTGCATTGGAAAGTGCACTTCTATCTGCTCCGTGCTTCCCGACCCGATTCAGGCATTCAGCCGATGCCATTCTCCATATAAGTCCCAAACAGAGAATAGGGATGAGGTAGTCAAGATTGTAGGCGCTAGTGCTCAACTACTAGCATCTATAGATATGGACACAAGTCCAAATTTGGTGCTACTCGGCACCATCGATATCACTAGGGAAAACAAATACATCAAAGAGATCCACTTCCCAATAGTACTCGAAGATAGTTCATTGACTTGACACTCTCTAAGAGGTTCATACAAAATACATTATCTCTAAGAGTGAAACCTACGATACTCATATCGTGTTGTTTAGGACTAAACATCAACAACCCCTTGACTGGTCGCTATCATACTCAATTCCAAAATATTTTTCCAATATGTCGGCTTGAGTAAGGAGATCTGGGCTTGGGAGTTCCTCCAAATCATCTACAGCTTCATCATCTTCAGCATATTGCAGGGCTTCATCTTGAATAATTTTAGCCCTCTTGGAGTCAGCATACTTTTTGATGGACAGAGCACACTTCTCAAGCATGTCGTATACATCTCCAATTTGAAACAAAGTGGTCTTAAGTGTGTACACTAATTCCGGTTCACTAGTATCCACAACTCCGTCAGTCACTAGACTGCGAATGATGTCAACATGTGTCTCGATGACTCGAACTGAGCTCTCAACCATGTCAAGTGGCTCTTTTTCCATCTCTGAAACTGAAAATGACCAAGTCTCACAATCAAAATTGAGATCGCAACAAAGGCAGGGATCAGAGGGAAAACAAGGATGTGGCTTATAGGGCAAAAACAGGGGTCCAAATAACATTGTCATGGCTATGAACAAGTCAAAGATGGGAGATAAGAACAAGTCTTATAACATAGGGTTGGGAAGCAAAGATAGGTATTCAAAAAACTTAGAAGAGAAATAAGAACAAGTCTTATAACATAGGGAGATAATAACATTGTCATGGCTATGTACTTCCATGATGTATGTGGCCATAAGCACATTTGGCCTAATGATTATCAAACAAAGATAGGTAGTCAAAAAACACTAAAAATAGACTTCATTCGAAGGATACTAACACCTTAATGGTATACAAACATTTAATCAATAGGGATAAAAGAAATAAAAAACTGATACATGAGAAGTAATTGACAACCAAACAATAAGCAATAAGCATATTGACAATATATGTAAGTGAAAACACCAACAGTAATTAATCTAAGCACTGATAATCAGGGATAGCCATTGATTAACACCTTAATGTATTGTCATACTGCAAGAGATTGAGCAGAATGTTACTTACGAACAATGAAACTATTTTACAAGCGATTGGGCAGACTATTACTTTGTGAATAATGTATGCACCTCAACGCAGCAAGTGAAGCACTTATGAAATACTTCAAGTACTTAGGAAACCTTCATTTTGTAAGTGAAGACATGTTGAAACGCAATGTTATTAAGAGCATTTTTCTGCTTGGCTCTTGAACTGAAATAAGAATGCATATACACAATTTGTTGTAGACACGTTTCGTTTTGAAGCTCGTTTCCCAGGAGCAATTATGTTACATGTATAGACATGTTTCTTTTTTAAGCTTGTTTTCTAGAAGCAACCTTGTCACTATTTCCTAGAAGAAAATCTGTGCGTAGGAGACATCTTTTTCTTTGGTTCAAATTTAAATGTCAAGTAAGTTGTCTATTGTAGAAGTGAGTATCCCCATTTCAGAATAAAAAAGTTGGCATTGAGTTCAATGTATATGCTGGTCGACTGAACCAAGCTGAAGATATATAGTTGTCTAATTTAAAAGTAATTAGGCTAGGTAGCTATTGTAGAACATTGCTTGCTTGTAGCCAACAGACTGAATTACAACAGATCAAGAGATGCATACGACGACTAATCACCAACATTTGTATGGCGGCGTATGTGAATTAAGAGCTCGGGGAAGAAGAAATGGAACCTGAACTTCGACCTTACTTCGAGAGGAAGAAGAAAGAGCTCGTGGACAGCGGCGCTTCGGGCTCGGGGACCGTGACGGCGGCGCTTGGGCTCGGGGACTCGGCGCTCGGGCTCGGGGACGGTAGACGCTCGGGCTCGGTGAAGGGGACGGCGACGCTCAGGCTCGGGACGGGGACGACGGCGCTCGGGCTCGGGACGGGGACGACGGCGCTCGGGCTCGTGCTCGGGGACGGGGACACGACGGCAGCCTAGCGGCGCAACTATGTCAGCTCGGGCGGGAAGAGTTAGGGTTCCTGCCGACCAACGAGCCTTTTATATTGTAAAGAATCCCAGGCGGATATTTAGCAAAACCGCCTGTGATAGATAACATCACAGACGGTTGTTTATTCCGACCGCCTGTGATAGATTAACTTCACAGGCGGTCGGAGTAAAAACCGCCTGTGATGTTATCTATCACAGGCGGTTTTGCTAAATATCCGCCTGTGATGTGTGTACACTATAAAAGGACTAGCCCCCCACGGGTTCCAGAACCCTAACTCCCAGAACATTCACAGCACTATAGCGGCGGCGGGTTTTTTTGAGATCTACAGGGAGAAGGTTTTGTTTTTGAGTTTATTGATTGATTTCAATAGTTTATGCATATATATGATCTCCATTTGTTTTCTTTCTCATTTTTATGCGATTTTTTGCCTCAATTTTGTAATATAGACCGGATTTGAAGAAAAGCTTTGGAATTCAAGATTTGGACTTATAATAGTTGATCTAGTTTAAAGATTCTTTAAAAACACAGTTGTCTCACCTCAAGGTACCTATTGCTACAATGTTTGTTTCATTTTCATGCACATCAATTCGTTTCATGTTTTATGGATGAATTCAATTAATTAATGATTTTATTGATGTTAATCAATATAGGGATAGGTAATGGACCGAGGTTGGATGTACAATGTGCCAAGACCACATCCGTCGTATATTCGAAATTTGAGAAGCTTTATTGAAGCGGCCAACAAGCACGCGAATTTGCGAAAGAGCAAGGAGATATTATGTCCGTGCATCGATTGTGATAATAAGATAGCTTGGAGAGATACAGGAGTAATCCAATCACATCTGCTAAAAAGAGGGTTTAAAAACAATTACACGATATGGTCAGAACATGGTGAGTTGGATCCGTGTGAAGTGCCTGGTAATGGCGAGAGAGTTGTCAGAATTTTAGATCTTAAAATTGATGGTAAAGTGGATAATGTGGATGCTAATCAAGATTTTGAAGAATTTGATTGCGAAGAGAAGTTGCGCCATATGGAACCAGAAATGTTGAGTTATGTGGGATCGCAGAAAGGGCTATCTAAAATGGAGGGACTGGAAAGTGCCTCAAAAGAACCTTTATATGTTGAATCAAAGGGTTGTGACAAAGAGTTTACTACACTGCGTACAGTTCTAGAACTTCTGAAGTTGAAGGCTAGCGCCGGATGGTCTAATACTAGCTTCACAGATCTTTTGAATTTTCTGTCCCAATTACTACCAAAACCCAACAAACTACCAACAAGCACTTATAAAGCGAAGAAGCTTATATCTCCCATAGCTCTGGGTGTGCAAAAAATTCATGCATGTCCGAACCATTGTATTCTGTATCGTGGCGATTTTGAGAACACATCAACATGCCCAGTTTGCAATGTCAGTCGATACAAGAAGAGCTACAATCAAGACTGTGTAAAAAAATTCCCAAAGAAAAATAAAAACAAGAAATCCACTATTGGACCTGAAAGTGACGATGACACTTTTGATGACATGGATGGGAAAAAGAAGTCAAAGATCCCAGCTTTGGTGATGTGGTATCTTCCAGTAATTGATCGCTTAAAACGTTTGTTCTCAAATCCTAGGGAGGCTGAGCTTATGCGTTGGCATGCTGAATCGCAAGCAGAATAACAAACAGATTTGACACCCTGCTGATGCATCACAATGGAAAAATTTCGATCTTATGTATCCTGAGTTTGCCAAAGAAACCAGAAATGTAAGATTTGCTTTGGGTACAGACGGAATGAATCCATTTGGTTAAAAAAGAAGTGTACATAGCACCTGGCCCGTGACTTTAACGATGTACAACCTTCCATCATGGCTGTGTCACAAAAGAAAGTACATTATGTTGACTATTCTTATTCAAGGTCCGAAATCAGCTGGTGTTGATATTGATGTGTTCCTAGAACCTCTTATGAAAGATATGACAAAGCTCTGGAATGAAGGAGTTAGAATATGGGATGAATATTGCCATGAGTATTTCAACTTAAGAGCAATTATATTTGTTACCATCCATGATTCTCCCGGTGGCGCCACACTATCAGGGCAAAAGACTAAAGGAAAGAATGGTTGTGTAGTGTGCGTCGATGGAACTGCTTCCATGTACCTTAAATCATGCAAGAAGTTGGTGTTCATGGGACATAGACGGTTCTTGATGAAGCAGCATAAGTACCGAAAGATGAAAGAGGAATTTAACAATCAACTGGAAAGTGAAGGTGCACCAAAGCATTATAGTGGGAAACTTGTTTTTGAAATTGTAAAGAACATTCATGTTGTATTCGAAAAGGGAAAAAACAAAGGAGAAAAGAGAAAGAGAACTGACCCTTCAACTTACACAACTTTCAAGAAGCAATCAATTTTTTTCAAGTACCTCCCATACTGGAAGGATATGGAAATTTGCCACAGCATTGATTTGATGCATGTAACAAAAAATGTTTTTGACAGCATCATTGGAACCTTGCTGGGCATGCCGAGTAAGACAAAAGATGGACTTAAATCACGCAATGATCTAGTAGATCTTCAAATCAGACCGGAACTTCATCCAGTGGATAGTGGCAAAGGGAAGCCTTACCTCCCCCCAGCTAGCTACAACTTGTCAGTTGAGGAGAGAACAAAGATTTGCAAATGTTTGCGTGGGGTCAAAGTGCCCACAGGTTTCTCATCCAATATCAGCAAACTAGTCAGGATGAAGGACTTGTCTCTATTTGGCTACAACTCTCATGACTGCCATGTGATGATGACGGTGTTCCTCCCAATTGCGGTAAGAGCCCTCGAAACAGAGCATGTCAAAGTTGTCATCACACGCTTGTGTTACTTTTTCAATGCGGTTTCACAAAAAGTAATAGCTTTAGAAGACTTGGACTATCTAAAGGCATACATCATCGAGACTATGTGCAAGCTTGAAATGTGTTTTCCTCCATCATTTTTTGATATGCAAGTACACCTAATCATACATCTCGTGGATCAGATAAAAATATTAGGGCCACTATATTTACATCATATGTTTCAGTTGGAGCGATACCTGGGAGTATTAAAAGGTTATGTGCGAAATCGCGCTCACCCAGAGGGTTCAATCATGGAGGGATACACTACAGAAGAAGTGATTGAGAGTTGTATAGATTACATCAGTGACGGAACAATGATAGGTGTGCCTGTACCTAAACATGAGGGTAAACTATGTGGGAGAGGGAGAATGGGCAAGAAAACTTTTCGCGTTGAGGATTACAAGCTAGTACATTGTGCTCATGGTAGTGTACTACAACATCTCACGATAGCCGAGCCTTACATAGAGGAACACCTGGATGAGCTTCGTAAAGAAAATCAGAACCACATAGAGGACTGGATCATGAGGGAGCACAAACATCGTTTCAGCGAATGATTAATGGACAAAAACATCCCATTCGGAGACTCTTTGGAAGAGAAAACAATGAAGAATTTGGCTTCTGGGCCATCGTGTTTTGTGACATCATGGCAAGCATATGACATCAATGGGTACACATTCTATACTAAATCAAAAGACATGAAAAGTGTTGCACAAAATAGCGGTGTTCGTATCGATGCTTTTGACCTACATGGACAGAAGACCACATATTTTGGATTCATAGAGGAAATATGGGAACTTGATTATGGCCCAAGCATGAAAATACCCTTATTTAAGTGCCAATGGGTACAACATCCCGTGGGGGTGATAGTGGATAACTACGGACTCACACTGGTCGACTTAAAGAAAGTAGGATATAAAGATGACCTGTGGGTTCTCGCCGAATGTGTTGCACAAGTGTTCTATGTACTCGATCCAGCAGATGAGAAGATGCATGTAGTTATTTCTAGAAAGCAAAAAATTGTTGGAGTTGAGAATGTGGGAGACCAAGATGAGGAATACAATAAGTATGAAGAGATGTTCGTCTTTAACGGTCCAGAGAGAATCAAGCGTGTGGAAAAGAAAATTGATAAGAACTTAAAGCCATACATGCGGAAAAATGGTAGTTCATGAAAAATTGTATGAATCAAATTGTATTTGTTATCATGTATGATCGACTATGAATTGTGGTTGCCAATTAATTTAAAATCTCTCTAGTTATCTATGTGTGCTATTATAATTCATTTAAATTGTATTTGCATATTTTTGTTAAAAATTAAATCTTAATTCAATTAAATTGTATTTGCATATTTCTGTTAAAAATTAAAATATTTTCATATTTAAATTGTATTTTCATATTTTCACAATCACAGGCGGTTTTTCCTTAGGGTCCGTTTGTGAAAAGGATAGAGCACCACAGGCGGTCCTAAACAAAAACCGCTTGTGATACTATTACATCACAGGCGTACCGAACCGCCTAGGACATCACAGGCGGTTTTCTAACCGAACCGCCTGTGATGTAAAAAGCCTACCGCTTGTATAGAGCCAAATTGTACTAGTGATCCTAAGCCTCATAGGGTACACAAATGTTGGTTGTTTGTCAGACCCCCACAATGGAAGGTCTCAAACTGGGTTTGTATTCTGAATGGTGAAATTGCTATTTCTTGAAAGTGCTCCAAGCAAACTCTAGTAACAACATACACTAATCATTCAGAGATTATTGCCTTGTATGAAACTTCACGTGAATGTGTCTAGCTTCGGAGGGTGATTAATCACATCCAATCATCATGTGGGATTCATTCCATTGAATCACCCACCATTATCTATGAACAGGGGTGGATATTGGGCCTGGACCACCTGGGTCGTGGCCCAGGTCGTAGCCTAAAATTTTATATATATATATAGTAGAGATTTGGCCCAAAAAACCCTAACAGGTTGCGTTCTATCTGTTTTCTGTGCCAAGGCCAGTCGCCAGCCGCGAGAGCAATGAGCACGCGAAGAGGCGGCACCGCGGTAGAGCATGCGAGCTCTGCGACTACGAGCAGGGAGCAGCAGCACGCCAGCAGCCCAGCACTGCAGAGGGCGCAAGCCGGTAGGGGCCAGGCCGCTAGGGCGTAGCCGCGTGCGGCACTACGGCGTGCCCGCCTAGCCGCGTAGGCCGAGCGGCAGGGCACCTCTGCTAGGCTGCTAGCCGCTAGGGGCCAGGCCAGCTAGAGCGTGTCGTCTACCCTGCCCGCCGTGCCACAGCCCACAGTGCCAGCCTACCTGGCCTGGGCGGCTGTCGCGTCGGTCCGCGTGCCACTGCGCGTCTGCGCCACTGCGAGGCAGCTGACGGCCGGTATGTTCCTGACATTTTCTCAGGTTTTTTAACTAGTAAACAACAAGCTAAATACTAGATTGTTAAATGTTTCTTAAAATTCAGAATCAAAGAATGAAGAGGACAAAAACATTGAGATCATTTTATTGTTTGGCTCCTACACCTTTGATACGAACTGATTCATCAACACCAAACCAACCTTCCCAAGAAGAACCTGCTATAGAATCAGAAACATTAGGTGTTGAGGAGGGACAAACATCATTAGAGACAGAAGGTAGCAATGCAAATGAAACGATGGGTTTAAGAGATAGCAATATCAATAATGTCGATCAAGTTATAGCCGATCCTGGTCTTCGCATGCCAATTGAGCAAATTGATGCAAACATTAGGGATGTTGTCAGAAGAGCATATATTGCGAAGGGTCCATGCAAACCAAAAGGTCATAAGTATCCTAAAAGAATGATAGGCAATCGCAATAGGTCTTTTCATGATGAATGGTATGTAAATAATCCATGGTTGGAGTATAGCATTGCTAAGGATGCTGCCTTTTGTTTTTATTGCTACCTTTTTAAACAACCAAAAGCTGAAAATTATGGTGTTAATGCCTTCACGGTTGTTGGGTTTCGTCGATGGAAAGATGGACGTGAAACATTGGAGCTCATGGTAATGGCATAGATCACAATAAGTCTAGAAGGTCCTATGAGGACTACAAAAATCAGAGGCAAAATGTGTCTCATGTGATGAATCGAGGGGGTAAAAAGATGGAAGAGGAATATAAAGGTCGTTTGATTGTCATATTGAGAGTTGTAAGATTCCTTTTATTGCAAGCACTTGCTTTTCGTGGACATGATGAATCCTCTACCTCAAGCAATAAGGGAAACTTTTTAGAGTTGCTACATTGGTACAAAGACAAGGATAAAAATGTAGCAAATTCTAGAGGTACTAGAGATTGTGGCTGATGATGGCTCTAATGGGGATAAGAAATATATGGTTTCTGGTTTGTTGAAACAAATGGAGAGCTTTGAATTTGTGCTTATTCTGCATCTCATGATGAGGTTATTAGGCAGGACTAATGATTTGTCACAAGTTTGCAAAGAAAAGATCAGAATATTGTCCTTGCTGTTGGATTGATTGGAGCCACATTGCGAAATATTAGTGAAGTATGTGATAGTGGATGGGAAGAATTGTTTGAGGAGGTAAAGACCTTTTGTAACCAACATAACATTATTGTACCAAAGATGGATGATACAATTACTGTCCGAGGTCGCTCAAGGGGGCGTGGAGGTCAATTAGTGACTTACTATCATCATTTCAAAAATAAGATATTTATTGTTGTGTATGATCAAGTTATTGTGGAATTAAACAATCGTTTCACTGAAAGATCTACTCAATTATTGAGATGCATTTCGTGTCTAGATCCAAGAAATTCATTTGCCAGCTATGACAAGGCTCAGCTGATAGAATTGGCTAAGATATATTCTGCAGACTTCTCTCAATATGACCTCTTGATCCTTAGAGACGAACTCGATATATTTATTGTTGATGTGAGGGTAATTCTGATTTTGCAAATTGTGAAGACCTTGGTAATCTGGCTATTAAGATGGTGCAAACCGAGAGACACCTAGTTTTTGCATTGGTTTATCGTCTCATTGAATTAGCATTAATTTTGCATGTTGCAACTGCCAAAGTTGAAAGAGCCTTCTCAGTTATGAAAATCATCAAGACAGAATTGAGAAATAAGATGGGAAATGATTGGTAAAATCGTAGAATGGTATGCTATATAGAAAGAGATATCTTTGCAAGAATTCAAAGTGATGAAATTTTATATCATTTTCAAGAATTGAAGAGTCGTATGAAAAAGCTAACTCTGTAAAGTTCAAGTGGTATATTTTTGTGCTCACTTATACATTTTTGCATTCATTAGTTATATTGTCATGTTGTATCTCTCATTTTATACAAATATTTAACTTGCAATGTGTAGGTTCAAATTCACGTGCTAATGTTGATGAAGTTATTAGAGGCGGGGAAGGACCAAATCGTCTCTAATTAGGTACTTTTTTAAAAAAATATCAAGTTTATTGTATTTTTAGATGCTGAATTGAAGTAAATACTATCTTAGTCTATGTTTGTGGTATATTTTGTTTTAGCAGTATATTTAGCCGCACAATATATTAGGGGCTATTTAAAGTAACCTTAGAGTGGCCTGGGACGTTAATTTTATAGAGCTCTGCCACTGTCTATGAAGATAATGCAGCTTTGTGTTGCTCAGATGTAACAAGATTATATCAAGAGCAATGTTACCAAACATATCTCCTCCAAGTTATTCTATCCTCACCAACTTCAACAGAGTGGTGAGATTAGGGTCATGCAAACAAAGGCATGTGACAATCTCGCAGACTTATTCACTAAGTCACTACCTTATTCCACATTTCAGACATGTGTTAAGAGTATTGGTATGCGTCGACTTAGAGATTTGATTGCATTAGGGGGAGTATCTCTTTGATCGAACCTAATACTAACATCACATTGTACTCTTTTCCTATATGAGTTTTACTATACAAGTTTTCTCATGTTAGGTTTTTAATGAGGCAATGTCAACACAAGCATATGTTTGTCTCTTGATTTTGCCCATCAGGGTTTTTGATAGAGACACCAAAAACATGTCATATATTGTTGATTTTCTCTAAAAAAAATTTCCACTAGTTTTTTCCTGGAGTTTTACACAGTATACTATCGCAAACCTCCTCTTTGTTTATAGTTTTTTAAAGGAGAATATACATGATGGACAACTGCTTAAGGGGGAGTGTTATGAGTCCTAAGCACCCCAACTTGTATATATATCTCTACTACTTATTAAGGCTGCAAGGTAGCCTATCATTCCGTGTTCTGCCACCATTCTCTGTTCTGCCATTCTCATTCCTTATTCTGCCTTTCCCATTCCCATGTTTTGTCATTCCATGTTCTGCCTTTCCCATTCCATCTCCCCACAAAACCCATTCCCATTCCCCCGTACAGCCCACATCTAGATAAAATAAAAAATACAAATGGTGCCAAGGGGATTTGAACCCACTACCCCTCAGGCAAATGCGAGTAGTAGCTACCACTACACCACATGTGTGTTTATGTCTACATCTATGACAGGAAAAACATCTACTAAATCTCTTCCCAAGCCCACCTGCTACCCTTGCACAATGCGTAGTAGTATATAAGTATCACCGAGATTCTTGAATTACCATTTTGGATGGAGGGAGTAGTATTTAAAAAAGAGTCTTGCATGTAATTTCTTTTGTTTGAATAATATTTTCAACTTAAATTCCTTTTTTTGCATGCGTGGCATTTATTCACCGTAATATTTTTCCATGGATCTGACTTGTGAGCCATTTTGATAAACCAACGCCAAGGATGAATCCATGTTTCTTATTTGGAAACTGAAAGGGAAATAGGGTCAAACCTTTTCCTAAATGATTTTGGTGGTTGAAATGCCCAACACAAATAATTGGACTAACTAGTTTGCTCTAGATTATATAATCTACAGGTGCTAAAGGTTCAACACAAACCAATAAAAAGATCAAAGTTAGGGTTCATAAGAAAGGAGCAAAAGAAACCGAAGAGAACTCTGGTCTGGCGCATCGGACAGTGTTCGATGCCCCAGGGACCGTACAGGCTAAACTCTTCACCTTCAGGTTTCTGGAGAGCCGCTCTGCTATAATTCACCGGACTGTCCGGTGGGTCATCGGACTGTCCGGTGTGCCACCGGACCAACGGCTCAGAAGCGCAACGGTCGACTCCAACGGTCGCCTGCAACGTGAACAGTGCGCGGATAGTTCGCGCAGAGTCAGAGCAGCGCCAGAAGGTGCACCAGACAGTGAACAGTGCCTGTCTGGTGTGGCACCGGACTGTCCGGTGCACCAAGAAGTCAGAGCTCCAACGGTCGAAACCGTCAGAACCCTAACAATTGGGTGACGTGGCTGGCGCACCGGACAGTGTCTGGTGGCGCACCGGACTGTCCGGTGCGCCCATCGACAGCAACCCTCCCCAATGGCTGTTTTGGTGGTTGGGGCTATAAATACCCCCCAACCACCACTATTCAAGGAATCCAAGTTTTTCAGACTTCACATTCAACACAAGAGCTAATGTAACCAATACAAGACACAATTCAATAGAATCAAGGCCTCTTCAAGTCCCAAATTCACTCCAACCAAATAGTGACTAGAGAGAGTTTTGCTCGTGTTCTTTGAGCTCTTGTTCTTGGATCGTTTTCTTCTTCCCCATTCTTGTTCTTCAAAGCACTTGTAATCAAAGCAAGAGACATCAATTGTGTGGTGGTCCTTGTGGGGTCTAAGTGACCCATTTGATTGAGGAGAAAGCTCACTCGGTCTAGGTGACCGTTTGAGAGAGGGAAAGGGTTGAAAGAGACCCGGTCTTTGTGACCACCTCAACGGGGACTAGGTTTGCAAGAACCGAACCTCGGTAAAACAAATCATCGTGTCACTCGCTTTATTTCTTAGTTGATTTGTTTTCGCCCTCTCTTTTGGACTTGGTTTTGTTTCTAACGCTAACCCCGGCTTGTAGTTGTGCTTAAAGTTTGTAAATTTCAGTTTCCGCCTATTCACCCCCCTCTAGGCGACTTTCAGAAACCCCGAACAAACACAACTAGTAGGAGGCGCTCACGTTAGCGTCGCTCATCGACGACAAGAAGAAGCTTGGCGACTGCCAGTTCGACCTCTGGAAGCAGTCCTACGTGGTCGCATGCGCCGTTGTGTATAACAAGCTCCGGCGTAGCCACCGCTTGGACGCGATCCAGAACGGCTGCACCGGGTTGTCCATCGTCAAGCAGGGGGACTGAAAGTCGCCTAGAGGGGGGGGTGAATAGGCAAATCTGAAGTTTATAAACTTTAAGCACAACTACAAGCCGGGTTAGCATTAGAAATAAAACCGAGTTCGAAAGAGAGGGCAAAAACAAATCACAAGCAAATGAAGCAGATGACACGGTGATTTGTTTTACCGAGGTTCAATTCTTGCAAACCTACTCCCCGTTGAGGTGGTCACAAAGACCGGGTCTCTTTCAACCCTTTCCCTCTCTCAAACGGTCACCTAGACCGAGTGAGCTTTTCTCCTTAATCAAATGGGTCACTTAGACCCCGCAAGGACCACCACCAATTGGTGTCTCTTGCTTTGATTACAAGTGTCTTAAGAACAAGAATCGGGAAGAAGAAAAGCGATCCAAGCGACAAGAACTCAAATGAACACGAAAATCTCTCTCTCACTAGTCACTAAGTGTTTGGAGTGATTTTGGACTTGGGAGAGGATTTAATCTCTTGTTTGTGTCTTGGAGTGAAGTCTAGAGCTCTTGTATTGAATGCAATGGCTGAAAAATTGGATGCCTTGAATGGTGGTGGTTGGGGGTATTTATAGCCCCAACCACCAAAACAACCGTTGGGTTGGGCTGCTGTCGATGGGCGCACCGGACAGTCCGGTGCGCCAGCCATGTCACCCAACCGTTAGGGTTCTGACGGTTTCAACCGTTGGAGCTTTGACATCTTGGGGCATCGAACAGTCCGGTGCTGCACCAGACAGGTACTGTTCACTGTCCGGTGCGCCTTCTGGCACCTGCTCTGACTCTGCGTGAACTATCTGTGCGCTGTGCAGTTGTCAGTCGATCGTTGTGCTGGTGAGTCGTTGCTCCGCTGGCACACCGGACAGTCCAGTGACCCACCGGACAGTCCGGTGAATTATAGCGGAGTGGCTTTTCCAGAAACCTGAAGGTGGCAAGTTTGAGTTGATCGCCCCTGGTGCACCGAACAGTCCGGTGCGCCAGACCAGGGTTCTCTTCGGTTTCTTTTGCTCCTTTATTTTGAACCCTAATTTTTAATCTTTTTATTGGTTTGTGCTAAACCTTTGGCACCTGTAGAACATATAATCTAGAGCAAACTAGTTAGTCCAATTATTTGTGTTGGGCAATTCAACCACCAAAATCATTTAGGAAAAGGTTTGACCCTATTTCCCTTTCAATCTCCCCCTTTTTGGTGATTGATGCCAACACAAACCAAAGCAAGTATATAAGTGCATAATTGAACTAGTTTGCATAAGGTAAGTGCAAAGGTTGTTTGGAATTAAACCAATTTATACTTTCATAAGATATGCATGGATTGCTTTCTTTCTTTTAACATTTTGGACCACTTTTGCACCACTTGTTTTGTTTTTGCAAATCTTTTTGGAGATTCTTTTCAAAGTCTTTTTGCAAATAGTCAAAGTTATATGAATAAGATTTCGAGAAGCATTTTCAAGATTTGAAGTTTTCTCCCCCTGTTTCAAATGCTTTATCTTTGACTAAACAAAACTTCCCCTTAATGAAATTCTCCTCTTAGTGTTCAAGAGGGTTTTACTAATAGAAGGAAGATCAAAATATTTTAGATACCAATTTTTGAAAAACTCCTCCTTAAAATATAGATACCAATTGAGATAGAATTTTTTAGAGGAATACTAATTTGAAAGATACCAATTGAAAACATTAAAACCTTTATCTCGATAAAATTTGAAATTGGCTCGGTGGTGCGGTCCTTTTGCTTTGGGCTAATACTCTCTCCCCCTTTGGCATTAATCGCCAAAAACGGAGTCTTTAGAGCCCTTAGACTTTCTCCCCAATGGTATGAGTAATAAGAGTGAAGATTATACCAAAGTGGAGAGCAATGCGGAGTGACGACGAAGAGTAAATAATACCGATAGAGTGGAGTGGAAGCCTTGTCTTCGCCGATGACTCCATTTTCCTTTCAATCTACGACTTAGCATAGGAATATAATTGAAAACACATTAGTCGTAGACATAAAAGAGATATGATCAAGAGTATATAAATGAGCTATGTGTGCAAAGTATCAATCAAAATTCCGAGAATCAAGAATGTTTAGCTCATTCCTAAGTTTGGTAAAGGTTTTCTCATCTAATGGTTTGGTAAAGATATCGGCTAATTGTTCTTTGGTGCTAATATAAGCAATCTCGATATCCCCCTTTGCTGGTGATCCCTCAAAAGGTGATTTCCTAATGGCTATGTGCTTAGTGCGGCTGTGTTCAACGGGATTATCCGCCATGCGGATTGCACTCTCATTATCACATAGGAGAGGGACTTTGCTCAACTTGTAGCCATAGTCTCTAAGGGTTTGCCTCATCCAAAGCAATTGCGCGCAACAATGGCCTGTGGCAATGTACTCGGCTTCGGCAATAGAAAGAGCTATTGAGTTTTATTCTTTGAAGCCCAAGACACCAGGGATCTTCCCAAGAACTGACAAGTCCCTGATGTGCTCTTTCTATCAATTTTACACCCTGCCCAATCAGCATCTGAATAACCTATTAAATCAAAGGTGGATTCCTTGGGGTACCAAAGACCAAACTTAGGTGTATGAACTAAATATCTCAAGATTCTTTTCACGACCCTAAGGTGAACTTCCTTAGGATCGGCTTAGAATCTTGCACACATGCATACGGAAAGCATAATATCCGGTCGAGATGCACATAAATAGAGTAAAGATCCTATCATCGACCGGTATACCTTTTGATCGACGGATTTACCTCTCGTGTCGAGGTCGAGATGCCCATTGGTTCCCATGGGTGTCTTGATGGGCTTGGCATCCTTCATTTCAAACTTGGTGAGTATATCTTGAATGTACTTAGTTTGGCTGATGAAGGTTGAAAGTTGCCTAGAGGGGGGGTGAATAGGCAAATCTGAAATTTATAAACTTTAAGCACAACTACAAGCAAGGGTTAGCGTTAGAAATATAAACGAGTCTGAAAGAGAGGGTGAAAACAAATCACAAGCAAATAAGAGCGAATGACACGGTGATTTGTTTTACCGAGGTTCGATTTTTGTAAACCTACTCCCCGTTGAGGTGGTCACAAAGACCGGGTCTCTTTCAACCCTTTCCCTCTCTCAAACGGTCACTTAGACCGAGTGAGCTTCTCTTCTCAATCAAATGGGACACTTAGTCCACTACAAGGACCACCACAACTTGGTGTCTCTTGTTTTAAGTGAGTTGAACACAAGAATAGAGGAAGAAGAAAAGCAATCCAAGCGCAAGAGCTCAAAAGAACACAAAAGTCTCTCTCTCTAGTCACTAATTTGTTTGGAGTGAATCCGGACTTGGGAGAGGATTTGATCTCTTTGTTTTGTGTCTTGGAATGAAGTCTAGAGCTCTTGTATAAGGTTTGATGGCTGAAAACTTGGATTCCTTGAAGTGTGGTGGTTGGGGGTATTTATAGCCCCAACCACCAAAATGGCCGTTGGTGAGGGCTTCTGTCGTATGGCGCACCGGACAGTCCGGTGCGCCACCGGACATTGTCCGGTGCGCCAGCCACGTCACTAGGCCGTTGGGTTCGACAGTTGGAGCTTCTGACAACGTGGCCACCGGACAGTCCGGTGGTGCACCGGACAGTCAATGTTCACTGTCCGGTGCGCCTTCTGGCGCTGCTCTTACTTTTGCGCGCGTAGGCGCGCACTGTTCACTTTTACTGTTCCTTTGTAGACGACCGTTGGCGCGAAGTAGCCATTGCTCCACTGGCACACCGAACAGTCCGGTGGATTATAGCAGAGTGGCTCCTAGAATTCCCGAAGCTGGCAAGTTTAGAGTGAGTCCTCCCTGGTGCACCGGACACTGTCCGGTGGCACACCGGACAGTCCGGTGCGCCAGACCAGGGCTGCCTTTGGGTTGTCTTTTGCTCTTTTTATTTAAACCCTTTCTTGGACTTTTATTTGTTTGTGTTGAACCTTTGGCATCTGTAGAACTTATAATCTAGAGCAAACTAGTTAGTTCAATTATTTGTGTTGGGCAATTCAACCACCAAAATCATTTAGGAAAAGGTGTAAGCCTATTTCCCTTTCAATCTCCCCCTTTTTGGTGATTGATGCCAACACAAACCAAAGCAAATATATAAGTGCAGAATTGAACTAGTTTACATTATGTAAGTGCAAAGGTTGCTTGGAATGAAACCAATAATTATTTCTACTGGATATGTATGGATGATTTTCTTCTTATTTAATATTTTGGACCACGCTTGCACCACTTGTTTTGTTTTGCAAATGTTTTGGAAATTCTTTTCAAAGTCTTTGCAAATAGTCAAAGATATATGAATAAGATTGAAAGAGGCATTTTCAAAATTTGAAATTTTCTCCCCATGTTTCAAATGCCTTTCGTTTGACTTAAACGAAACTCGCCCTAAATAAAAATTCTCCTCTTAGTGTTCAAGAGGGTTTTACAAATTTTTGAAGATGCTAGTACTTTCTCCACCTTTTTGAACACAATAAGATATCAATTTGAAAACTGTATTTGTACAATTTGGTGGTGGTGCAGTCCTTTTGCTTTGGGCTAATACTTTCTCCCCCTTTGGCATGAATCGCCAAAAACGGATACTTGTGAGTGAAATATAAGCCCTTTATTCAAACTTTCTCCCCCTTTGGTACATAGTATAGGAGTGAAGATTATACCAAATTGGAGAGCGGTGTGGAGCGACGGCGAAGGATGAATAGTTCGATGGAGTGGAGTGGAAGCCTTGTCTTCGCCGAAGACTCCATTTCCCTTTCAATCTATGACTTAGCATGAAATACACTTGAAAAACACATTAGTCATAGCACATGAAAGAGATGATCAAAGGTATACAAATGAGCTATGTGTGCAAAATATCAATCAAAATTCCTAGAATCAAGAATATTTAGCTCATGCCTAAGTTTGGTAAAGGTTTTCTCATCTACTGGCTTGGTAAAGATATCGGCTAATTGTTCTTTGGTGCTAACATATGCAATCTCGATATCCCCCCTTTGTTGGTGATCCCTCAAAAAGTGATATCGGATGGCTATGTGCTTAGTGCGGCTGTGCTCAACGGGATTATCCGCCATGCGGATTGCACTCTCATTATCACATAGGAGAGGAACTTTGGTTAATTTGTAACCATAGTCCCTAAGGGTTTGCCTCATCCAAAGCAATTGCGCGCAACAATGGCCTGCGGTAATGTACTCGGCTTCGGCGGTGGAAAGAGCTACAGAATTTTGTTTCTTAGAAGCCCAAGACACCAGAGATTTTCCCAAGAACAGGCAAGTCCCTGATGTGCTCTTTCTATCAATCTTACACTCTGCCTAATCAACATCGGAATATCCAATTAAATCAAAAGTGGATCCCTTGGGGTACCAAAGGCCAAACTTAGGAGTATAAACTAAATATCTCAAGATTCGTTTCACGACCCTAAGGTGAATTTCCTTAGGATCGGCTTGGAATCTTGCACACATGCATACGGAAAGCATAATATCCGGTCGAGAAGCACATAAATAGAGTAAAGAACCTATCATTGACCGGTATACCTTTTGATCTACGGATTTACCTCCCGTGTCGAGGTCGAGATGCCCATTAGTTCCCATGGGTGTCTCGATGGGCTTGGCACCCTTCATCCCAAACTTGGTGAGTATGTCTTGAATGTACTTCGTTTGGCTAATGAAGGTGCCCTCTTGGAGTTGCTTGACTTGAAATCCTAGAAAATACTTCAACTCCCCCATCATAGACATCTCGAATTTTTGTACCATGATCCTGCAAAACGCTTCACATGCAGATTTGTTAGTAGACCCAAATATAATATCCAACATAAATTTGGCATACAAACAAATCATTTTCAATAGTTTTAGTAAAAAGAGTAGGATCGACTTTTCCGACTTTGAAGCCATTAGCAATAAGAAAATCTCTTAGGCATTCATACCATGCTCTTGGGCTTGCTTGAGCCCATAAAGCACCTTAGAGAGTTTATAGACATGGTTAGGATACTCGCTATCTTCAAAGCCGGGAGGTTGCTCAACATAGACCTCTTCCTTGATTGGTCCATTGAGGAAGGCACTCTTTACGTCCATTTGATAAAGCTTGAAGCCATGGTAAGTAGCATAGGCAAGTAATATACGAATTAACTCAAGCCTAGCTACGGGTGCATAGGTGAAAGGGAAATGTGCCCTTGGGCCATTTCTAAGTATTTTGGTGATTAAGTGCTAACACAAGGTGCTTGAATATGAATCTATGCATATGAATGGACAAAGTGCAAATCAAGAGCAAAGGTATGTTTCTAAGTCTTAGTACATTGGTTTTGAGTACTAATATTCTTGTCTAAGTGTTAGAAACAGGAAGAAGAAGAAAAGAGGAGAGTTGGCTGTGTACAGCCAAAAGGCTGTTTCGGTCTGGGGCACCGGACTGTCCGGTGGTGCACCGGACAGTGTCCGGTGCGCCAGGCTGCCTCAGGCGAAGAGGCCGCTCTCGGGAATTCGCCGACGGCGTACGGCTAAAATTCACCGGACTGTCCGGTGTGCACCGGACTGTCCGGTGAGCCAACAGTCGGCAGGGCCAACGGTCGGCCGCGGAATCCGCGCGCGACACGTGGGCAAGCCAACGGTCGGAAGAGGGCACCGGACTGTCCGGTGTGCACCGGACATGTCCGGTGCGCCAACGGCTCCCAGATCTGCAACGGTCGACTGTGCTGTCTAAGGAAGGAAATCGGGCACCGGACAGTGTCCGGTGTGCACCGGACTGTCCGGTGCGCCCGACGACAGAAGGCAAGGATGGCCTTCCAGATTTATTCTCAACGGCTCCTAGCTGCCTTGGGGCTATAAAAGGGACCCCTAGGCGCATGGAGGAGAACACCAAGCATTCCTACAACATTCCTAAGCACCAAGACATCGCTCTCGCGCATTCGTTTCATTGTGACAGCATATAGAGCTCTTGTGGAGTTGTGAACTCTTTGAGTGGTGTTGCGAGCTCTTGTTGCGACTTGTGTGCGTGTTGTTGCTCTGATCTTTTGAAGTCTTGTGTGCGTTGCTCATTCTCCCCTTGCTCTGTGTTTCTTTGTGAACTTCAATTGTAAGGGCGAGAGGCTCCAAGTTGTGGAGATTCCTCGCAAACGGGATTGAGAAAAAGCAAGCAAAACACCGTGGTATTCAAGTGGGTCTTTGGACCGCTTGAGAGGGGTTGATTGCAACCCTCGTCCGTTGGGACACCACAACGTGGAGTAGGCAAGCGTTGGTCTTGGCCGAACCACGGGATAAACCACTGTGTCACCTCTGTGATTGATCTCTTGTGGTATTGTGTTTTGTTGAGACTCTTTTCTAGCCACTTGGCATTTATTGAGCTAACACTTAACAAGTTTTTGTGGCTATAAGTTTAAGTTTTACAGGATCACCTATTCACCCCCCCTCTAGGTGCTCTCAATTGGTATCGGAGCCGTTCTCTTCAAGAAGGGACTAATCGCCCGAAGAGATGGATCCTAAGGGAAAGGGGATGGTGGTCGACAACAACGAGAAGGAGTCTATCTTCAACGAGCCGAAGAATGACAAGTCTACCGACTTGGGCTCAAGTCACAAGCGCAAAGATGGGAAGAAGAAGAAGACAAGGCGCATCAAGGAGATCGTCTACTACGACAGCGACGAATCCTCTTCTTCCCAAAAGGACGACGACAACGACTACAGGAAGACGGTCAATTCGAACTTTTCATTTGATTATTCTCGTATTCCACATAGTTCGAATTCGCATTTGCTTTCCATTCCTCTTGGCAAACCTCCACACTTTGATGGGGAGGACTACGGATTTTGGAGTCACAAAATGCGTAGTCATTTATTCTCTCTCCATCCAAGCATATGGGAGATTGTAGAGAATGGAATGAAATTTGATAGCTCGGATAGCCCTATGTTTATTAATGAACAAATTCATAAAAATGCACAAGCTACTACTGTGTTGCTAGCCTCTTTGTGCAGGGACGAGTACAATAAGGTGAGCGGCTTGGACAATGCCAAGCAGATATGGGACACCCTCAAGATTTCTCACGAGGGGAATGACATCACCATGCTCACTAAAATGGAGTTGGTGGAGGGCGAGCTTGGAAGGTTTGCAATGATAAGGGGCGAGGAGCCAACCCAAACATACAATCGGCTCAAGACCCTTATCAACAAAATAAGGAGTTATGGAAGCACGCGATGGACGGACCATGACGTCGTCCGACTATTACTAAGGTCCTTTACCATTCTTGATCCTCATTTGGTGAATAATATTCGTGAGAATCCCAGGTACACCAAAATGTCACCCGAAGAAGTCCTAGGAAAATTCGTCAGCGGGCGAATGATGATTAAGGAAGCAAGGTACGTGGACGACGCCTTGAATGGACCGATCAACGAGCCGCAACCTCTTGCTCTCAAAGCAACAAGAAGCAAGGAGGCGCTACCTAGCAAGGTGGCACAAATTGAGGCGGCCGGACTTAATGATGAAGAGATGGCTCTCATCATCAAACGCTTCAAGACGGTGCTAAAAGGTCACAAGGGGCAGCCAAGCAAGACCAAGACAAAGGGGAAGCGCTCATGCTTCAAGTGCGGTAAGATTGGTCATTTTATCGCTAACTGCCCCAATAACGATAGTGACCAGGAACAGGGGAACAAGAGGGAAAAGAAGAAGAATTACAAGAAGGCCAAGGGCGAGGCACATATCAGAAAGGAGTGGGATTCGGATTGCTCCTCCGACTCCGACAATGAAGGACTCGCCGCCACCGCCTTCAACAAGTCATCCCTCTTCCCCAACGAGCGTCACACATGCCTTATGGCAAGGGAGAAGAAGGTGAGTACTCGAGACTCCACTTATGCTTCTTCTAGTGATAATGAGTCTAGTGATGATGATGACATAGACTATTCATGCTTATTCAAGGGTTTAGATAGATCTAAGATAGACAAAATTAATGAATTGATTGATGCCTTGAATGATAAGAATGTGCTTTTAGAAAAGCAAGAGGATTTGTTGTATGAAGAACATGACAAATTTGTAGAAGCACAAAAATCACTTGCATTAGAGATTAAGAGAAATGAAATGCTTTCTTGTGAGTTGTCTACATGTCATGATTCAATTGCTAGTTTAAAGAGCAAAAATGATGATTTAAATGCTAAACTAGAAAAATCTAGTAAATCAACATCTTGTGTAGAACATGTTGAGATTTGCACTAGGTGTAAAGATTTCGATGTTGATGCCTGTAGTGATCATTTAGTTTCAATTTCCAAACTAACTGAGGAATTGGCCAGTCTTAATGCCCAACTTAAGACTAGCAAGAATGAATTTGATAAATTAAAATTTGCAAGGGATGCCTACACGATCGATAGACACCTCTCAATTAAGGATGGACTTGGCTTCAAGAGGGAAGCCAAGAACTTAACAAGCCATAAGGCTCCCATTCCCGCTAAGGAGAAAGGGAAGGCCCCTATGGCTACTAGTGCTAAAAAGAACCATGCCTTTTTGTATCATGATAGGAGACAAACTAGAAATGCTTATAGGAGTTATAATGCTTACGATGATTTTTCTCATGCTATGGTTGCTTCTAGTTCTTCATATGTGCATGATAGAAATGTTGGTAGAAGGAATGTTGTCCATAATATGCCTAGGAGAAATGTTGTTAATATTCCTAGGAAAGTTAATGAGCCTTCTACAATATATCATGCTTTGAATGCTTCCTTTGCAATTTGTAGAAAGGATAGAAAGGTAATTGCTAGAAAGTTAGGGGCAAAATGCAAGGGTGATAAAACTTGCATTTGGGTCCCTAAGGAAATTGTGACTAACCTTGTAGGACCCAACAAGAGTTGGGTACCTAAGTCCCAAGCCTAAATTTGCCTTGCAGGTTTATGCATCCGGAGGTTCAAGCTGGATTATTGATAGCGGATGCACAAACCATATGACGGGGGAGAAGAAGATGTTCACCTCCTACGTCAAGAATAAGGATTCCCAAGATTCAATTATATTCGGTGATGGGAATCAAGGCAAAGTAAAAGGGTTAGGTAAAATTGCAATTTCTAATGAGCACTCTATCTCTAATGTGTTTTTAGTAGAGTCTCTTGGATATAATTTACTATCTGTTAGTCAATTATGCAACATGGGGTATAACTGTCTATTTACAAATGTAGATGTGTCTGTCTTTAGAAGAAGTGATGGTTCACTAGCTTTTAAGGGTGTATTAGACGGCAAACTTTATTTAGTTGATTTTGCAAAAGAAGAGGCCGGTCTAGATGCATGCTTAATAGCTAAGACTAGCATGGGCTGGCTGTGGCATCGCCGCTTAGCACATGTGGGGATGAAGAACCTTCACAAGCTTCTTAAGGGAGAACACGTGATAGGTTTGACTAATGTGCAATTCGAAAAAGATAGACCTTGTGCAGCTTGTCAAGCAGGTAAACAAGTGGGAGGAGCACATCACAGCAAGAATGTGATGACTACTTCAAGACCCCTGGAGCTGCTGCATATGGACCTCTTCGGACCCGTCGCCTATCTGAGCATAGGAGGGAGTAAGTATGGTCTAGTTATTGTTGATGACTTTTCCCGCTTCACTTGGGTGTTCTTTTTGCAGGATAAGTCTGAAACCCAAGGGACCCTCAAGCGCTTCCTCAGGAGAGCTCAAAATGAGTTTGAGCTCAAGGTGAAGAAGATAAGAAGCGACAACGGGTCCGAGTTCAAGAACCTTCAAGTGGAGGAGTTCCTTGAGGAGGAAGGGATCAAGCATGAGTTCTCCGCTCCCTACACACCACAGCAAAATGGTGTGGTAGAGAGGAAGAACAGGACGCTAATCGATATGGCAAGAACTATGCTTGGAGAGTTCAAGACCCCCGAGCGATTTTGGTCGGAAGCCGTGAACACGGCTTGCCACGCCATCAACAGGGTCTACCTTCACCGCCTCCTCAAGAAGACGTCATATGAGCTACTAACCTATAACAAACCCAATGTATCTTACTTTCGTGTATTTGGGAGCAAGTGCTACATTCTAGTGAAGAAGGGTAGAAATTCTAAGTTTGCTCCCAAAGCTGTAGAAGGGTTTTTGTTAGGTTATGACTCAAATACAAAGGCGTATAGAGTCTTCAACAAATCATCGGGTTTAGTTGAAGTCTCTAGCGACGTTGTATTTGATGAGACTAATGGCTCTCCAAGAGAGCAAGTTGTTGATTGTGATGATGTAGATGAAGAAGATGTTCCGTCGGCCGCTATACGAACCATGGCGATTGGAGAAGTGCGGCCACAGGAACAAGATGAACGAGATCAACCTTCTTCCTCAACAACAGTGCATCCCCCAACTCAAGACGATGAACAGGTTCATCAACAGGAGGCGTGTGATCAAGGGGGAGCACAAGATGATCATGTGATGGAGGAAGAAGCGCAACCGGCACCTCCAACCCAAGTTCGAGCGATGATTCAAAGGGATCATCCCGTCGACCAAATTCTGGGTGACATTAGCAAGGGAGTAACTACTCGATCTCGATTAGTTAATTTTTGTGAGCATTACTCTTTTGTCTCTTCTATTGAGCCTTTCAGGGTAGAGGAGGCCTTGCTAGATCCGGACTGGGTGTTGGCCATGCAGGAGGAGCTCAACAACTTCAAGAGAAATGAAGTTTGGACGCTGGTGCCTCGTCCGAAGCAAAATGTTGTGGGAACCAAGTGGGTGTTCCGCAACAAACAGGACGAGCACGGGGTGGTGACGAGAAACAAGGCTCGACTTGTGGCAAAAGGTTATGCCCAAGTCGCAGGTTTGGATTTCGAGGAGACTTTTGCTCCTGTGGCTAGGCTAGAATCAATTCGTATCTTGCTAGCATATGCCGCTCACCATTCTTTCAGGTTGTACCAAATGGATGTGAAGAGCGCTTTCCTCAACGGGCCAATCAAGGAGGAGGTGTACGTGGAGCAACCCCCTGGCTTCGAGGATGAACGGTACCCCGACCATGTGTGTAAGCTCTCTAAGGCGCTCTATGGACTTAAGCAAGCCCCAAGAGCATGGTATGAATGCCTTAGAGACTTTCTAATTGTTAATGCTTTCAAGGTTGGGAAAGCCGATCCAACTCTCTTTACTAAGACATGTGATGGTGATCTGTTTGTGTGCCAAATCTATGTCGATGACATAATATTTGGTTCTACTAACCAAAAGTCTTGTGAAGAGTTTAGCAGGGTGATGACGCAGAAATTCGAGATGTCGATGATGGGCGAGTTGAACTACTTCCTTGGGTTCCAAGTGAAGCAACTCAAGGACGGCACATTCATCTCCCAAACGAAGTACACGCAAGATCTGCTAAAGCGGTTTGGGATGAAGGACGCCAAGCCCGCAAAGACGCCGATGGGAACCGACGGACACACCGACCTCAACAAAGGAGATAAGTCCGTTGATCAAAAAGCATACCGGTCAATGATAGGTTCTTTGCTTTATTTATGTGCTAGTAGACCGGATATTATGCTTAGCGTATGCATGTGTGCTAGATTTCAATCCGATCCTAAGGAGTGTCACTTAGTGGTGGTGAAGCGAATTCTGAGATATTTAGTCGCTACGCCCTGCTTCGGGCTCTGGTATCCAAAGGGGTCTGCCTTTGACTTGGTTGGATACTCAGATTCCGACTATGCTGGATGTAAGGTCGATAGGAAGAGTACATCGGGGACGTGCCAATTCTTAGGAAGGTCCCTGGTGTCGTGGAACTCTAAGAAACAAACCTGCGTTGCCCTATCCACCGCTGAGGCCGAGTATGTTGCCGCAGGACAGTGTTGCGCGCAACTACTTTGGATGAGGCAAACCCTCCGGGACTTTGGCTACAATCTGAGCAAAGTCCCACTCCTATGTGATAATGAGAGTGCTATCCGCATGGCGGAAAATCCTGTTGAACACAGCCGCACAAAGCACATAGACATCCGGCATCACTTTTTGAGAGACCACCAGCAAAAGGGAGATATCGAAGTGTTTCATGTTAGCACCGAGAACCAGCTAGCCGATATCTTTACCAAGCCTCTAGATGAGAAGACCTTTTGCAGGTTGCGTAGTGAGCTTAATGTCTTAGATTCGCGGAACTTGGATTGAATTGTAGCATACATGTGTTTATGCCTTTGATCATGTTCCTTATGCATTTTGTTGCTTATTGATGGTGCTCAAGTTGTACAAGCACTCCCCGGACCTCACAAGTCCTTTTGCAAGTGATGCACACATTTAGGGGGAGATGTGCTACAACTTGACCCTTTGAGACTAACCATTCGTTTGAGTTTGCTTGATTTAGTCTCGAAGGAGAATTGAAAGGGAAAAGGTGGACTTGGACCATGAAAGACTTCCACTGCACTCCGATGAGAGGGTAACTTGTTCCAAGTTCATCTCTATGATCTTATTGCCTTTGTACTCTCATTTGAAGATTTTGGTGAGGCAATGGGGTCTTGGGGCCAAGATTGATCCCGTTTTGGTGCTTGATGCCAAAGGGGGAGAAAGTAAAGGCCAAAGCAATAAATGGATCAGCTACCACTTGAGAGATTTTGAAAATAGTAGAATAGAGCTTTTTGTTTTGGCAAAACTCTTTTATTGTCTCTCTTATCAAAAGTTGGCTTCTTGTGGGGAGAAATGTTGATTATGGGAAAAAGGGGGAGTTTTTGAAATCTTTGATCAATCTCTTTTGAATGACTCTCTTTATGCTTCAACATGTGTGTTTGACTTAGAGATAGAGATTTGAGTTTGATTTGCAAAAACAGACCAAGTGGTGGCAAAGGATGATCCATATATGCCAAAAATGAATCAAAATGAATTTGAGTTTTATTTGAAGTGATTTTGCACCTGTTCTTGTTGCTTTATGTTGTGTTGGCATAAATCACCAAAAAGGGGGAGATTGAAAGGGAAATGTGCCCTTGGGCCATTTCTAAGTATTTTGGTGATTAAGTGCTAACACAAGGTGCTTGAATATGAATCTATGCATATGAATGGACAAAGTGCAAATCAAGAGCAAAGGTATGTTTCTAAGTCTTAGTACATTGGTTTTGAGTACTAATATTCTTGTCTAAGTGTTAGAAACAGGAAGAAGAAGAAAAGAGGAGAGTTGGCTGTGTACAGCCAAAAGGCTGTTTCGGTCTGGGGCACCGGACTGTCCGGTGGTGCACCGAACAGTGTCCGGTGCGCCAGGCTGCCTCAGGCGAAGAGGCCGCTCTCGGGAATTCGCCGACGGCGTACGGCTAAAATTCACCGGACTGTCCGGTGTGCACCGGACTGTCCGGTGAGCCAACGGTCGGTAGGGCCAACGGTCGGCCGCGGAATCCGCGCGCGACACGTGGGTAAGCCAACGGTCGGAAGAGGGCACCGGACTGTCCGGTGTGCACCGGACATGTCCGGTGCGCCAACGGCTCCCAGATCTGCAACGGTCGACTGTGCTGTCTAAGGAAGGAAATCGGGCACCGGACAGTGTCCGGTGTGCACCGGACTGTCCGGTGCGCCCGACGACAGAAGGCAAGGATGGCCTTCCAGATTTATTCTCAACGGCTCCTAGCTGCCTTGGGGCTATAAAAGGGACCCCTAGGCGCATGGAGGAGAACACCAAGCATTCCTACAACATTCCTAAGCACCAAGACATCGCTCTCGCGCATTCGTTTCATTGTGACAGCATATAGAGCTCTTGTGGAGTTGTGAACTCTTTGAGTGGTGTTGCGAGCTCTTGTTGCGACTTGTGTGCGTGTTGTTGCTCTGATCTTTTGAAGTCTTGTGTGCGTTGCTCATTCTCCCCTTGCTCTGTGTTTCTTTGTGAACTTCAATTGTAAGGGCGAGAGGCTCCAAGTTGTGGAGATTCCTCGCAAACGGGATTGAGAAAAAGCAAGCAAAACACCGTGGTATTCAAGTGGGTCTTTGGACCGCTTGAGAGGGGTTGATTGCAACCCTCGTCCGTTGGGACGCCACAACGTGGAGTAGGCAAGCGTTGGTCTTGGCCGAACCACGGGATAAACCACTGTGTCACCTCTGTGATTGATCTCTTGTGGTATTGTGTTTTGTTGAGACTCTTTTCTAGCCACTTGGCATTTATTGAGCTAACACTTAACAAGTTTTTGTGGCTATAAGTTTAAGTTTTACAGGATCACCTATTCACCCCCCCTCTAGGTGCTCTCAATAGGTTTCACCGAAATCCAAGCCTTTGACTTGTGAATATCCCCTGGCCACAAGTTGGGCTTTGTTCCTTGTTAACACACCATGCTCATCTTGTTTGTTGCGGAAGACCCACTTGGTTCCTACAATATTTTGGTTAGGACGTGGAACTAAATGCCATACCTCATTCCTTGTGAAGTTGTTGAGTTTCTCTTGCATTGCCAGCACCCAATCCGAATCTTGAAGTGCTTCCTCTACCCTGTGTGGCTCAATAGAGGAAACAAAAGAGTAATGTTCACAAAAATGAGCAACACGAGATCGAGTGGTTACCCCCTTGTGAATATCGCCGAGGATGGTGTTCACAGGGTGATCTCGTTGTATTGCTTGGTGGACTCTTGGGTGTGGCGGCCTTGGATCGTCATCATCTTCCTTGTCTTGATCATTGGCATCCCCCCTTGATCATTGTCCTCCTCTTGAGGTGGATCATCTTCTTGATCTTCATTTTCATCCTCTTGATCTTGGTCCTCATCTTGAGTCGGTGGAGATGCTTGCATGGAGGAAGATGGTTGATCTTGTGCTTGTGGAGGCTCTTCGGATTCCTTAGGACACACATCCCCAATGGACATGTTTCTTAGCGCGATGCATGGAGCCTCTTCATCATCTAGCTCATCAAGATCAACTTGTTCTACTTGAGAGACGTTAGTCTCATCAAACACAATGTCACAAGAAACTTCAACTAGTCCAGTGGACTTGTTAAAGATTCTATATGCCTTTGTGTTTGAATCATATCCTAGTAAAAAGCCTTCTACAGCCTTAGGAGCAATTTTGGATTTTCTACCTCTTTTAACAAGAATAAAGCATTTGCTACTAAAGACTCTAAAATATGAAACATTGGGCTTTTTACCGGTTAGGAGTTCATATGATGTCTTCTTGAGGATTCAGTGAAGATAGAGACGGTTAATGGCGTAGCAAGCGGTGTTGATTGCTTCCGCCCAAAACTGGTCCGAAGTCTTGTACTCATCAAGCATGGTCCTCGCCATGTCAAGTAGAGTTCTATTCTTCCTCTCCACTACACCATTTTGTTGAGGTGTGTAGGGAGAAGAGAACTCATGCTTGATGCCCTCGTCCTCAAGGAAGCCTTCTATTTGAGAGTTCTTGAACTCCGTCCCGTTGTCGCTTCTAATCTTTTTGATCCTTAAGCCGAACTCATTTTGAGCCCATCTCAAGAATCCTTTCAAAGTCTCTTGGGTTTGAGTTTTTTCCTGCAAAAAGAATATCCAAGTGAAGCGAGAATAATCATCTACAATAACTAGACAGTACTTACTCCCGTCGATGCTTATGTAAGCTATCGGGGCGAATAGGTCCATGTGGAGTAGCTCAAGTGGCCTGTCAGTCGTCATGATGTTCTTGTGTGGATGATGAACACCAACTTGCTTTCCTGCTTGACATGAGCTACAAACCCTGTCTTTCTCAAAATGAACATTGGTTGCTCTCCCTTTAGAAGCTTGTGAAGATTCTTCATCCCAACGTGGGCTAGTCGGCGATGCCAGAGCTAACCCGTGTTAGTCTTAGCAATTAAGCAAGTGTCGAGTTCAACTCTATCAAAATCAAGTAAGTATAGCTGACCCTCTAACACTCCCTTAAATGCTACTGAATCATCACTTCTTCTAAAGACAGTAACACCTAAATTTGTAAAAAGACAGTTGTAGCCCATTTTGCATAATTGAGAAACTGAAAGCAAGTTGTAATCTAAAGAATCTACAAGAAAAACATTGGAAATAGAATGGTCAGGTGATATATCAATTTTACCCAATCCTTTGACCAAACCTTGATTTCCATCCCCGAATGTGATAGCTCGTTGGGGATCTTGGTTTTTCTCGTAGGAGGAGAACATCCTTTTCTCCCCTGTCATGTGGTTTGTGCACCCGCTATCAATTATCCAACTTGAGCCCCCGGATGCATAAACCTACAAAACAAATTTAGGCCTTGTTCTTAGGTACCCAAACAGTCTTGGGTCCTTTGACATTAGAAACAAGCACCTTGGGTACCCAAACTCAAGTCTTTGAGCCCTTGTGTTTGGCCCTAACATATTTGGTAACTACTTTGCCTGATTTATTAGTTAAAACATATGATGCATCAAAAGTCTTAAATGAAATGTTAGATTCATTTGATGCAATAGGAGTTTTCTTCTTAGGCAATTTAGCATGGGTTGATTGCCTAGAACCAGATGCCTCACTCTTATACATAAAAGCATGATGTGAGCCAGAGTGAGACTTCCTAGAGTGAATTCTCCTAATTTTGTGCTCGAGATAACCGGCAGGGTATAAAATGTAACCCTCGTTATCCTGAGCCATGGGAGCTTTGCCCTTAACAAAATTAGACAATCTTTTAGGAGGGGCATTAAGCTTGACATTGTCTCCCTGTTGGAAGCCAATGCCATCCTTAATGCCAGGGCGTCTCCCACTATAGAGCATGCTACGAGCAAATTTAAACTTCTCATTTTCTAGTTCATGCTCAGCAATTTTAGTATCTAGTTTAGCTATATGATCATTTTGTTGTTTAATCATAGCAAGGTGATCATGAATAGCATCAACATTAATGTCTCTACATCTAGTACAAATAGAAACATGCTCAACGGTAGATGTAGAGGGTTTGCAATTACTTAATTCAACAATCTTAGCATGTAAAATAGCATTCTCATCTCTAAGATTGGAAATAGAAGCATTGCAAACATTTAAATCTTTAGCCTTAGCAATTAATTTTTCATTCTCAATCTTAAGGCTAGCAAGAGATTCATTCAACATGTCAACCTTAGTATTTAAACTAGCATTATCATTTTTAAGATTAGCAATTGAATCATCACAAAAAATTGATTTCTCAACCTTAACAATTAATTTGGCATTTTCATTTCTAAGGCTAGAAATAGTGTCATGGCAAGTGCTTAGCTCACTAGTTAATTTTTCATTTTTCTCTACCTTCTGACCATAAGCAGTTTTAGTCTTAACATGCTTTTTGTTTTCCTTAATAAGAAAGTCCTCTTGGCTATCCAAGAGTTCATCCTTCTCATGAATAGCACTAATTAATTCATTTAATTTTTCTTTTTGTTGCATGTTAAGATTGGCAAAAAGACTAAGCAAGTCATTCTCATCATTACTAGAATTATCCTCATCACTAGAGGTTGCATACTTAGTGGAGGATCTTGATTTTACCTTCTTCTTCTTGCCGTCCTTTGCCATGAAGCATTTGTGGCCGACGTTGGGGAAGAGAAGACCTTTGTTGACGGTGATGTTTGCGGCGTCCTCGTTGGAGGAGGAGTTGGTGGAGCTCTCGTCGGAGTCCCACTGTCGGCAAACATGGGCATCGCCGCCCTTCTTCTTGTAGCACCTCTTCTTTTCTCTTCTCTTTCCCTTCTTGTCGTCGCCCCTGTTACTATCACTAGATAATAGACATTTAGCAATAAAATGACCGGGCTTACCACACTTGTAGCAAACTTTCTTGGAGCGGGGCTTGTAGTCCTTCCCCCTCCTTTGCTTGAGGATTTGGCGGAAACTCTTGATGATGAGCGCCATTTCCTCGTTGTCGAGCTTGGAGGCGTCGATGGGGACCCTACTTGGTGTAGAGTCTTCTTTCTTCTCCTCTGTTGCCTTGAATGCAATGGGTTGTGCCTTGGGTACGGAGGAGGTGCCTTGCTCGATGATCTTCTTGGAGCCTTTGATCATTAATTCAAAGCTCACAAATTTTCCTATCACTTCCTCGGGAGACATTAGTTTGTATCTAGGATCACCACGAATTAATTGAACTTGAGTGGGGTTAAGAAATACGAGTGATCTAAGAATAACCTTGACCATTTCATGGTCATCCCATTTGGTGCTCCCGAGGTTGCACACTTGGTTCACCAAGGTCTTGAGCCGGTTGTACATTGCTTGTGGCTCCTCCCCTTGATGAAGCATGAAGCGACCGAGCTCCCCCTCGATCGTTTCCCTCTTGGTGATCTTGGTCACCTCGTCTCCTTCGTGCGCGGTCTTGAGCACGTCCCAAATCTCTTTGGCACTTTTCAACCCTTGCACCTTATTATACTCCTCTCGACTTAGAGAGGCGAGGAGTATAGTAGTGGCTTGGGAGTTGAAGTGTTGGATTTGTTCGACCTCCTTCGAATCATAATCCTTGTCCCCTTTCTTTGGTACCTGCGCTCCAAACTCAACAATATCCCATATGCTTTTGTGGAGTGAGGTTAGGTGATGCCTCATTTTATCACTCCACATAGAATAATCTTCACCTTCAAACATAGGTGGTTTGCCTAATGGGACAAAAAGTAATGGAGTGCGTTTTGAGATATGAGGATAGCGAAGGGGCATCTTACTGTACTTCTTGCGCTCATGGCGGATGCCGATTCCGAGCTGGTGGAGGGTGACGAAGAGTCGGTCTCGTAGTAGACCACTTTCTTCATCTTCTTCTTCTTGTCACCCTTCCGTTGGGACTTGATGGAGGAAGAGGATTCCTCCTTGCTTGTGGGAGGACTCCCTTGAGTGAGCTCTCTTCGAGCTTGCGAACTTGTTGCTGGTCCCGATCTCCCTCATGGCGGATGCTCCCGACATCACTTCGAGCGGTTAGGCTCTAATGAAGTACCGGGTTCTGATACCAATTGAAAGTCGCCTAGAGGGGGGTGAATAGGCAAATCTGAAATTTATAAACTTTAAGCACAACTACAAGCCGAGGTTAGCATTAGAAATATAAACGAGTCCGAAAGAGAGGGTGAAAACAAATCACAAGCAAATAAGAGCGAATGACACGGTGATTTGTTTTATCGAGGTTTGGTTTTTGCAAACCTACTCCCCGTTGAGGTGGTCACAAAGACTGGGTCTCTTTCAACCCTTTCCCTCTCTCAAACGATCACTTAGACCGAGTGAGCTTCTCTTCTCAATCAAATGGGACACTTAGTCCACTACAAGGACCACCACAACTTGGTGTCTCTTGTTTTAAGTGAGTTGAACACAAAAATAGAGGAAGAAGAAAAGCAATCCAAGCGCAAGAGCTCAAAAGAACACAAAAGTCTCTCTCTCTAGTCACTAATTTGTTTGGAGTGAATCCGGACTTGGGAGAGGATTTGATCTCTTTGTTTTGTGTCTTGGAATGAAGTCTAGAGCTCTTGTATGAGGTTTGATGGCTGAAAACTTGGATTCCTTGAAGTGTGGTGGTTGGGGGGTATTTATATCCCCAACCACCAAAATGACCGTTGGTGAGGGCTTCTGTCGTATGGCGCACCGGACAGTCCGGTGTGCACCGGACATTGTCCGGTGCGCCAGCCACGTCACCAGGCCGTTGGGTTCGACCGTTGGAGCTTCTTACAACGGGGCCACCGGACAGTCCGGTGGTGCACCGGATAGTCACTGTTCACTGTCTGGTGCACCTTCTGGCGCTGCTCTGACTTTTGCGCGCGCAGACGCGCACTGTTCACTTTTACTGTTCCTTTGCAGTCGACCGTTGGCGTGAAGTAGTCGTTGCTCCGCTGGTACACCGGACAGTGTGGTGCTACACCGGACAGTCCGGTGAATTATAGCGGAGTGGCTCCCAGAATTCCCGAAGCTGGCAAGTTCAGAGTGAGTCCTCCCTGGTGCACCGGACACTGTCCGGTGGCACACCGGACAGTCCGGTGCGCCAGACCAGGGCTGCCTTTGGGTTGTCTTTTGCTCTTTTTATTTGAACCCTTTCTTGGACTTTTATTGGTTTGTGTTGAACCTTTGGTATCTGTAGAACTTATAATTTAGAGCAAACTAGTTAGTTCAATTATTTGTGTTGGGCAATTCAACCACCAAAATCATTTAGGAAAAGTTGTAAGACTATTTCCCTTTCAAAGGAGCCCTCTTGGAGTTGCTTCACTTGAAATCCTAAGAAATACTTCAACTCCTCCATCATAGACATCTCAAATTTTTGAATCATAATCCTACTAAACTCTTCACAAGTAGATTTGTTAGTAGACCCAAATATGATATCATCAACATAAATTTGGCATATAAACAAATCATTTGCAATAGTTTTAGTAAAGTGTGTAGGATCGGCTTTACCGACTTTGAAGCCATTAGTGATAAGAAAATCTCTTAGGCATTCATACCATGCTCTTGGGGCTTGCTTGAGCCCATAAAGCGCCTTAGAGAGTTTGTAAACATGATTAGGGTACTCACTATCTTCAAAGCCGGGAGGTCGCTCAACATAGACCTCTTCCTTGATTGGTCCATTGAGGAAGGCACTTTTCACGTCCATTTGGTAAAGCTTAAAGCCATGGTAAGTAGCATAGGCAAGCAATATACGAATTGATTCAAGCCTAGCTACGGGTGCATAGGTTTTACCGAAATCCAAACCTTCGACTTGTGAATATCCCTTGGCCACAAGTCGGGCTTTGTTCCTTGTCACCACACCATGCTCATCTTGCTTGTTGCGGAATACCCACTTGGTTCCTACAAAATTTTGATTAGGACGTGGAACAAGATGTCATACCTCATTCCTCGTGAAGTTGTTGAGTTCCTCTTGCATTGCCAACACCCAATCCGAACCCCTTAATGCGTCTTCCACCCTGTATGGATCAATAGAAGACACAAAGGAGTAATGTTCACAAAAATGAGCGACACGAGATCAAGTGGTTACCCCCTTATGAATATCGCCGAGGATGGAGTTCACGGGGTGATCTCTTTGTATCGCTTGGTGGACTCTTGGGTGTGGCGGTCCTTGACCCTGTTCTTCTTGATCATCTTCCTTTTCTTGATCATCATCATCTCCCCCTTGACCATTGTCCTCCTCTTGAGGTGGCTCATCTTCTTGATCTTCATTTTCATTATCTTGAGCTTGATCCTTATCTTGTGTTGGTGGAGATGCTTGCATGGAAGATGATGGTTGATCTTGTGCATTAGTGAGCTCTTCGGATTCCTTAGGACACACATCCCCGATGGACATGTTCCTTAGCACGACGCATGGAGCCTCTTCATCATCTAGCTCATCAAGGTCAACTTGCTCTACTTGAGAGTCATTAGTCTCATCAAACACAATGTCACAAGAAACCTCAACTAATCCAATGGATTTGTTGAAGACTCTATATGCCCTTGTGTTTGAGTCATAACCAAGTAAAAAGCTTTCTACAGCCTTAGGAGCAAATTTGGACTTTCTACCTCTTTTGACAAGAATAAAACATTTGCTACCAAAGACTCTAAAATATGAAACATTGGGCTTTTTACTGGTTAGGAGTTCATATGATGTCTTCTTGAGGATTCGGTGAAGGTAGAGCCGGTTGATGGAGTAGCAAGCAGTGTTGATTGCTTCCGCCCAAAACCGGTCCGAAGTCTTGTACTCATCAAGCATGGTCCTCGCCATGTCAAGTAGAGTTCTATTCTTCCTCTATACTATACCATTTTGTTGTGGTGTGTAGGGAGAAGAGAACTCATGCTTGATGCCCTCATCCTCAAGAAAGCCTTCTATTTGGGAGTTCTTGAACTCCGTCCCGTTGTCGCTTCTTATCTTCTTGATCCTTAATCCGAACTCGTTTTGAGCCCGTCTCAAGAATCCCTTTAAAGTCTCTTGGGTTTGAGATTTTTCCTGTAAAAAGAATACCCAAGTGAAGCGAGAATAATCATCCACAATAACTAGACAGTACTTACTCCTGCTGATGCTTATGTAAGCTATCAGGCCGAATAGATCCATGTGGAGTAGCTCAAGCGGCCTGTCGTTCGTCATGATGTTCTTGTGTGGATGATGGGAACCAACTTGCTTCCCTGCTTGACATGCGCTACAAACCCTGTCTTTCTCAAAATGAACATTGGTTAGTCCCAAAATGTGTTCTCCCTTTAGAATCTTGTGAAGATTCTTCATCCCAACATGGGCTAGTCGGCGATGCCAGAGCCAACCCATATTAGTCTTAGCAATTAAGCAAGTATCGAGTTCAGCTCTATTGAAATCAACTAAGTATATTTGTCCCTCTAATACTCCCTTGAATGCTACTGAATCATCACTTCTTCTAAAGACAGTAACACCTATATCCGTAAAAAGACAGTTGTAACCCATTTTGCATAATTGAGAAACTAAAAGCAAGTTGTAATTTAAAGAGTCTACATGAAAAACATTGGAAATAGAATGGTCAGGAGATATAGCAATTTTACCAAGTCCTTTGACCAAACCTTGATTTTCATCCCCAAATGTGATAGCTCTTTGGGGATCATCGTTTTTCTCATAGGAGGAGAACATTTTCTTCTCCCCAGTCATGTGGTTTGTGCACCCACTATCAATGATCCAACTTGAGCCCCCGGATGCATAAACCTACAAAACAAGTTTAGGCTTTGTTCTTAGGTACCCAAACAGTCTTGTTCTTAGGTACCTAAGAACAAGGCCTAAACTTTTCTTAGGTACCCAACGTCGGCCACAAGTGACTTCCTAGAATGAATTCTCCTAAATTTATGCTCATAATAACCAACAGGATATAAAATGTAACCCTCGTTATCCTGTGCTATGGGAGCCTTGCCCTTAACAAAATTGGACAATCTCTTAGGGGCATTAAGCTTGACATTGTTTCCCTGTTGGAAGCCAATGCCATCCTTAATGCCAGGGCGTCTCCCATTATAGAGCATGCTTCTAGCAAATTTAAAATTTTCATTCTCTATATCATGCTCATTAATTTTACTAGTTAGTTGTGCTATGTGATCATTTTGTTGTTTAATTAAAACTAGGTGATCATGAATAGCATCAACATTAATATCTCTACATCTAGTACAAATAGAAACATGATTACACTAGATGTAGAAGGCTTGCAAGAATTTAGTTAATCAATCTTAGCATGTAAAATTGCATTTTCATTTCTAAGATTGGAAATAGAATCATTGCAAACATTTAAATTCCTAGTCTTAGTAATTAATTTATCATTCCCAATCTTAAGGCTAGAAATTGATTCATTCAATTTATCAATCTTAACAATCAAACTAGCATTATCATTTTTAAGATTGACAATTGAATCATGGCAAACATTTGATTTTTCAACCTTAGCAAGTAAATTAGCATTTTCATTTCTAAGGTTGGAAATAGTGTCATGGCAAATGCTAAGCTCCTTAGATAAGTTTTCATTTTTCTCTACTTCCTGAGCATAAGCATTTTTTACTTTAACATGCCTTTTGTTTTCCTTAATAAGGAATTCCTCTTGGCTATCCAAGAGTTCATCCTTCTCATGAATAGCTCCTATCAATTCATTTAATTTTTATTTTTGTTGCATGTTAAGGTTGGCAAAAAGGGCAAGCAAATTATCTTCATCATCACTAGAGCTACCCTCATCACTAGATGTCGTATATTTAGTGGAGGCTCTAGATTTTACCTTCTTCTTTTTGCTGTCCTTTGCCATGAGGCACTTGTGGCCGACGTTGGGGAAGAGGAGGCCTTTGTTGACGGCGATGTTGGTGGCGTCCTCGTCAGAGGAGGAGTCGGTGGTGCTTTCGTCGGAATCCCATTCCCGACATACGTGGGCATCGCCGCCCTTCTTCTTGTAGTATTTCTTCTTTTCCTTCCTCCTTCCCTTCTTGTCGTCGCCCCTATCACTGTCACTAGAAATAGGACATTTTGCTATAAAGTGATCGGGCTTACCACACTTGTAGAAAACCTTCTTGGAACGGGGTTTGTAGTCTCCCCCCTTCCTTTGCTTGAGGATTTGGTGAAAGCTCTTGATGATGAGCGCCATTTCCTCGTTGTCGAGCTTGGAGGCGTCGATGGGGAGCCTACTTGACATAGACTCTTCTTTCTTCTCCTCTGTTGCTTTGAAGGCAACGGGTTGCACCTTGGGTGTGGAGGTGGCGCCTCGCTCGATGATTTGTTTGGAGCCTTTGATCATTAATTCAAAGCTCACAAACTTTCCTATAACCTCCTCAGGAGACATTAGCTTGTATCTAGGATCACCACGAATTAATTGAACTTGTGTAGGATTAAGAAAAACAAGTGATCTTAGAATAACCTTGACCATTTCATGGTCATCCCATTTTGTGCTCTCGAGGTTGCGCACTTGATTCACTAAGGTTTTGAGCCGGTTGTACATGGCTTGTGGCTCCTCTCCTTGGTTGAGGACGAACCGACCGAGGTCCCCCTCGATAGTTTCCCATTTGGTGATCTTTGTCACCTCATCTCCTTCGTGCGCGGTCTTGAGCACGTCCTAAATCTCTTTGGCACTCTTCAACCCTTGCACTTTATTATACTCCTCTCGACTTAAAGAGGCGAGGAGTATAGTAGTGGCTTGGGAGTTGAAGTGCCAAATTTGGGCAACTTCATCCGAATCATATCCTTCATCCCCCACGGATGGTACCTGCGCTCCAAACTCAATAATGTCCCAAATGCTAGAGTGGAGTGAGGTTAGGTGATGCCTCATTTTATCACTCCACATACAATAATCTTCACCATAAAAAACCGGTGGTTTGCCTAATGGGACGGAAAGTAATAGAGTACGTTTAGAAATGCGAGGGTAGCATAAGTGGATCTTGATGAGGACATCACTTCTATACATACAATGAATTGACCGATAACACGATCTCGTGCACGACATCTAAATCTCCAGGTACGTTCTACCCTAGTTAATTGTGTTTCAGAGCTTACGCTTGGGACCATGGATGTTTTGATGATTAGGTACCTTGGAGAGGACCATCAAGGACTTGGCAAAGGCCAAGGTGTTGAGGAGGAGCAGCAAGGGCGTCCACAACAGGAAGGAGATCAAGTCCGAATCGGCTGCGACTCCATCTCGGGTTCTAGGACCAGTCTGCACTAAAATGGACGCCCAAGATGCATCCGGACTCCGATTGCGACAGACCGTATATGGTTGGAAAGATAACGAGATTATCTAACCAACCCAACTGGTTCCACCCTAAAATTCATCCGGAGTCAACGGGAATCGTCGAAACAAGTCAGCGTTCAAATTCTGTTTTGGTGCTGCGACACCATCTGTTGGGCCGTTGGGCCGTGTATCGCGTCGGAGCCCATTAGGGGCAAGTCCAGGGGTCACGCACGCCCTAATACTCTATTTATTCAGTAGCCGCCGCCACATTTAGGTTTGGGTTTTGCTTAGATCAATTATGTCATCGAACAGTGTCGTCGTCATCGGCTTGTGAGACTCCATCCCATAATCAATACAATTTTGGTTGCGTTTCTTTCCTGTTCTTGCTTGTGTTCTTGATTGCGCTTGCAGGGATAAGCCTTTATGGTGAGGTCATTCGTGTGTCACGGGTGATAACCAATGGACCGTGGTGTAGTGATTGTGAGGAACCGTTCGTTCGGAGCCTTGGATCATCAACGTCGAGATCTCCACTCAATCAAGTTATCGTATCTCACGGAAGATCGGGCCGCGTCTACTATCAATTGGTATCAGATTTCCAGGTTGCCCGTGAGGTATAATTATACCTTTAGATTAGTTTTGTTTCGTTCCATAGTCCACAAAAAGCCAAAAAAATATAATTACGATCAGTTTATTCCGACCTAAAACCATCGCCTTAGCCTTTGCACAATTCAGTTTTAGAGTCCGCAGTTCTGAGTTCGTATTCTAGGTTGAGTTTGGTTGCTGGTTTAGATTTGTTTTGATTCAGTTTGATTCTGTCCATCCACTTCCATCCTACAAAACCGATCCTATCTACAAAACAGATCCTATCTCTAAAACCAACCCTATCCACAAAACAGATCCTATCTCTAAAATCGACCCTATCCACAAAACAGATCCTATCTCTAAAACCGACCATATCCACAAAACAAATCCTATCTCTAAAACTGACCCTATCAACAAAATAGATCCTACCTCTACAACCGACCCTATCCACAAAATAGATCTTATCTCTAAAACCGACCCTATCCACAAAACCGAACCCCCACCCTTCCAACACCTCGCTAGAAACCCTGATTCGGAGTGTAAACTTAAAATGGCCATAACTTTCGCCTCGGAACTCGAATCGGGCCCATTGTTTTTTCAAATCGCACAGAATTAAATTTTGCATCTGATTCTTTCCCGCTTTGCCGGATTCGCTGGTTTTAAAATTCCCAAATTCGGCCTGGAAATAGAACTTTTCATTTTCCAAACATTTATTCCGATTTTAGGGCAAACTTGTAGAAATTGCAGAGGACACGTCATTGCACAAAAAAATCTGAAACTTGGTGTGTTTTCTTCTTATGTGCTGCTGCAAAAGAGAAAAATATAAAAAAAATATTTGAAAAAAATCGCAAACAAAAAAAAAGAAAAAAAAGAAAAGAGTAGCACATAAACAGAAACGTCAGTGTTCTGTGCACCTCTGTGATTATTTTGCCCCAAGCCTGTTTTCTTGCTGCACATAGATACTTGTACCTCCTTTCTTGTGCCTTAGTCCAACTGTTCTATTACATTTTCTAGGCCAGCAACTAGGACGAGTACTGGAACACTTATTCAGCATTGCTATCTGTTACTGACTTGTGTGCCACATATATATATTTAGTCAGCCTTCCCAGAACTCCAGCTTTCTCTTGAGCAGAACATATACTCCTTTGCAATCACACCCACGCTCATTGGACAGTCACACCGGTCACCGTTTGCCACCTGCAGTGCTGGTAAGAACGTTGTAAGAGCGGGGTAAGACGCTTCATAATTTGTATTCCACCACCTCCACCACCACCCCTGAGAGATAGTTGTAGGGTTCACATTGTTTGTTGCCTTTTTGTTTCTGTTTTGTGCTAACAATGACAGGACCAAAGAATCAAATGGACAAAGACAAGGGGCCTAAACTTAACGACGATGAGTGTGTCTCTCAAATGGAATTGAAGGAGATGATGCGCGCGATGACTGAAGCTTTTAAAAAATACCAGGACTCTGCCTCGACATCCTATGAGCAGCTTGATCGACGAGTTGATGAACTTGTTACACGCATGGACGTACTGGAGGCTCGTCCCCCCCCAACTCCAGCCCCATCTCACTCTCCGGTGGACGACGACGATGATGACGACGATGTTTATGCACCGCTGCCACAACGCTTCGCACATAATCGACAAGGTATGGGAGGTAATGGTAGACATCGTCATCATAATCCTCAACCAGACCATGATCCATTTGCTAAGATTAAGTTCTCTATTCCACCGTTCATGGGTTCTTATGATGCTGAAGCTTACTTAGACTGGGAGATGACGGTAGAACAAAAATTTAATTCCCATCTTGTTCCTGAGCAGCATAGGGTTAGACAAGCCACTAGTGAATTTAGAGAGTTTGCTATCATTTGGTGGAATGAACTAGTTAACACATTTGCTGCACCACAAACATGGAATGCGTTAAAAGAGGAGATGTGAGCTCGCTTTGTTCCCCCTTCTTATAGACGTGATCTTCGAAAAAATTGCAACGCTTAGATCAGGGAGACATGTCAGTACAGGAATACTACCAAGAGCTTCAGAAAGGTATGCTACGATGTGGGGTAGTTGAGGATCTGGAGGATCAAATGGTTAGGTTTTATGGGGGATTGAGGCGGGAGATTCAGGATATTGTTGATTATAAAGAATATCATTCTATACAACGCCTGTTCCATCTTTCTATGTTGGCAGAAAAAGAATTGCAGGGTCATCAACAGCGGAGGAGCAGCACTTTCGCGCCACACCAGCCACCGGTGCCAACCAAGGTGTCATCTTCTTTGGGCGTACGGATGTCCACATCTTCCTCCAACAGCGGCACACGCAGCACCGCACCATCGGCATCACAGGGACACGACAACAGCAAGTCCTTGGTGCCTTCGGGTGTTGCGGCAAAACCTGCTACGACCACCTTTTCCACAGGCCGCTCCTCCGACATCAAGTGCCACCGCTGCCAGGGACTTGGCCATATTCAGCGAGATTGCCCCAACAAACGGGCATACATTGCTACTGGTGATGGTGGGTATGTTAGTGCTTCTGATGTTGAAGATGAAGATACTGTTGGAGCTAACATTGCATAGACTTATGATGGTGATGAAGAGGTTCTTGGTACAACAGCGACCGAGACCTATAAGGCCTTGATTGTGCAACGAGCTTTGAGTGCCACGGCTAGTAACGACGACAACAGACAGCGCCACAACCTCTTCAACATGTTCCTCATTGTCAAGGACTACCGTGTACATACCATCATTGACGGTGGTAGCTGCAACAACTTGGTGAACGTTGAGTTGGTCAAGAAGCTTGGCTTGACCACACGGGAGCATCCCCACCCTTATCACATTCAATGGTTTAACAACAGCGGTAAGTTCAAGGTAACAAAAACAGCAAGGGTGCATTTTTCTATTGGCTCTTACCATGACTTTGTTGATTTCGATGTGGTGAGTATGGATGCTTGCTCTCTTTTACTGGGACGTCCTTGGGAGTTTGATACTGATGCTATTCACCATGGTAGATCTAATAAATATACTTTTATGCATAAGGGAAAGAAAATTGTGTTGCTTCCTATGACTCCCACTGAAATGGTCCACTTAGAACATGAGAAAAAGATTAATGCTAAGCAAAAAGGTGTTTTGAACTCTAAAAATCAGCAACCTATGAAGTTAAAAACTCCTACTTTGCTAGCCATTAAATCTGATCTTGATGAGTTACATGCCTCTGTTGGACTTTGCTATGCCTTAGTGTGCAAAAATGTTTTCTATTCCATTGATGATACGTGTATTGCTTTGCCACCGGCTATTGCTAACCTTTTGCAAGAGTATATGGATGTGTTTCCCTCTGAGATACCCCCTGGATTACCACCTGAGTTGCCTCCAGATTTTCGGGTTAGTTCCACCTTTAACATTTCAGATTTGAAGCCATATATGGGTGACGAAGGTGAGATCGAGTTGAGGACGACTCCAATTCAAGAGGAGGAGGATGATGAGGACATCACTTCTATACATACAATGAATGGACCGATAACACGATCTTGTGCACGACAGCTAAATCTCCAGGTACGTTCTACCCTAGTCAATTGTGTTTCAGAGCTTACGCTTGGGACCATGGATGTTTTGATGATTAGGTACCTTGGAGAGGACCAGCAAGGACTTGGGAAAGGCCAAGGTGTTGAGGAGGAGCAGCAAGGGCGTCCACAATAGGAAGGAGATCAAGTCTGAATCGGCTGCGACTCCATCTCGGGTTCCAGGACCAGTCTGCACTAAAATGGACGCCCAAGATGCATCCGGACTCCGATTGCGACGGACTGGATATGGTTGGAAAGATAACGAGATTATCTAACCAACCCAACTGGTTCCACCCTAAAATTTGTCTGGAGTCAACGGGAATCGTCGAAACAAGTCAGCGTTCAAATTCTGTTTTGGTGCTGCGACACCGTCTGTTGGGCCGTTGGGCCGTGTATCGCGTCGGAGCCCATTAGGGGCAAGTCCAGGGGTCACGCACGCCCTAATACTCTATTTATTTAGCAGCCGTCGCCACATTTAGGTTTGGGTTTTGCTTAGATCAATTCTGTCATCGAACAGTGTCGCCGTCATCGGCTTGTGAGACTCCATCCCGTAATCAATACAATTTTGGTTGCGTTTCTTTCCTGTTCTTGCTTGTGTTCTTGATTGCGCTTGCAGGGATAAGCCTTCATGGCGAGGTCATTCGTGTGTCATGGGTGATAACCAATGGAGCCGTGGTGTAGTGATTGCGAGGAACCGTTCGTTCGGAGCCTTGGATCATCAACGTCGAGATCTCCACTCAATCAAGTTATCATATCTCACGGAAGATCGAGCCATGTCTACTATCAGATCTTACTAAACTTCTTGCACTCATGGCGCTTAGAAGTGACGGACGGCGCGTCGGAGCTGGAGGTGGATGGCAACGAAGAGTCGGTCTCGTAGTAGACCACTTTCTTCATCTTCTTCTTCTTCTTCTTGCCACTCCGATGCGACTTGACGCGGGGAGGTGATTCCTCCCTTCCTTTGGCGTCGGACTCCTTCGATGGAGCTTTCCCGCGGCTTGTGTCCGTTTCCATCTCCCTCTTGGCGGATCCTCCCGACATCACTTCGAGTGGTTAGACTCTAATGAAGTACCAGGCTCTAATACCAATTGAAAGTCGCCTAGAGGGGGGTGAATAGGCAAATCTGAAATTTATAAACTTTAAGCACAACTACAAGACGGGTTATTATTAGAAATAAAACCGAGTCCGAAAGAGAGGGCGAAAACAAATCACAAGCAAATGAAGCGGATGACACAGTGATTTGTTTTACCGAGGTTCGGTTTTGCAAACCTACTCCCTGTTGAGGTGGTCACAAAGATCGGGTCTCTTTCAACCCTTTCCCTCTCTCAAACGGTCACCTAGACCGAGTGAGCTTTACTCCTTAATCAAATGGGTCACTTAGACCCCGCAAGGACCACCACACAATTGGTGTCTCTTGCTTTGATTACAAGTGTCTTAAGAACAAGAATGGGGAAGAAGAAAAACGATCCAAGAGACAAGAACTCAAATGAACACGAAAATCTCTCTCTCATTAGTCACTAAGTGTTTGGAGTGATTTTGGACTTGGGAGAGGATTTGATCTCTTATTTGTGTCTTGGAGTGAAGTCTAGAGCTCTTGTATTGAATGCAATGGCTGAAAACTTGGATGCCTTGAATGGTGGTGGTTGGGGGTATTTATAGCCCCAACCACCAAAACAATCGTTGGGGTTGGGATGTTGTCGATGGGCGCACCGGACACTGTCCGGTGCGCCAGCCACGTCACCCAACCGTTAGGGTTCTGACGGTTTCGACCGTTGGAGCTCTGACATCTTGGGGCACCGGACAGTCCGGTGCCGCATCGGACATGTACTGTTCACTGTCCGGTGCGCCTTCTAGCGCTGCTCTGACTCTGCACGAACTGTCCGCGCACTGTGCAGTTGTCAGTCGACCGTTGGAGTCGACCGTTGCGCTGGTGAGCCATTGCTCCGCTGGCACACCGGACATTCCGGTGAATTATAGAGGAGTGGCTTTTCCAGAAACCCGAAGGTGGCAAGTTTGAGTTGATCGCCCCTGGCGCACCGGACTGTCTGGTGTGCCAGACCAGGGTTCTCTTCGGTTTCTTTTGCTCCTTTCTTTTGAACCCTAACTTTTAATCTTTTTATTAGTTTGTGCTGAACCTTTGGCACCTGTAGAACATATAATATAGAGCAAACTAGTTTGTCCAATTATTTGTGCTGGGAAATTCAACCACCAAAATCATTTAGGAAAAGGTTTGACCCATTTCCCTTTCAGGGACCTCATGGTCGTCGCCAACGTCGACGACTCTCGGGTTGTTGAAAGGGAAACCTTTTCCTAAATGATTTTGGTGGTTGAATTGCCCAACACAAATAATTGGACTAACTAGTTTGCTCTAGATTATATGCTCTACAGGTGCCAAAGGTTCATCTACAACTATACTAAATCGACTGTCCGGAATACCGTAGATTATTCCGGACAGGAGAAGCTTTTTGGAAAATCAGGCCAAGCGCGGACCGTCCGGGCCCTTGAGGCGGACCGTCCGCGACACCGCTTTAACTTCGACCAGGAACTATAAATCAGGGACAGTCCGAATAAACCACGGACCGTCCAGCTACAACGCGCGGACCGTCCGGCTATAATTCACGGACAGTCCGCAGGTGAAGACCTGGTTCAGCCCGAAGGTGACAAGTTGAGCAAAAGGAATTATATAGCAGGCACGGACCGTCCGGGACAAAGGGCGGACCGTCCGCATGATGTCACCGAGGCAGATAGCCGTTGATCTAACCGTTGATCTGTCAGAAGTATCCGTTGAAGATGTCAGAATCGACCGTTGGAGGGTCGCGGACCGTCCGGGCCTTAGCCGCGGACCGTCCGCCAGTACAATTTCTGGCAGATGCGCCCCAACGGCTATATGGGTGGTTGAGGGCTATAAATACCACCCCAACCGGCCACTTCAAGATGTGGGAGTCCAAGCAACATTCCAAGTCATCTAGTTGACATACTCAAGCCCTCCCAACCACCTATATTCATTGATCCATCCTATACACAAGATTTAGTCCACTACAACCAACACAAGTGCCACAAAAGAGAGAGCAAGCAATTGAGAGCTACTCAATTGAGTTTAGCCCTAGCGCCTTGTGAGATTCATTGAGAGATAGTGTGTGCTACATCTTTGTGTTCATTTGCGCGTGGAGTTTTTGACTCCCATTCGAACTTCCTCCAAAGTGTTGGAGGCTTGTAAAAGCTAGCAAGAGACACCAAAGAGTGTGGTGGTCCTTGTGGGATCGAGAGTGATCCTTGAGAAGAAGAAGAGCTCGCCGATCCTTGTGTGATTGGGAGAGAGGGAAAGGGTTGAAAAAGACCCGTCCTTAAGTGGACTCCTCAACGGGGACTAGGCCTTCGAGGGCCGAACCTCGGTAAAACAAATCACCCGTGTTCATTGTGCTTTTGCTTGTGATTTGTTTGCTTTCCCTTACTCTAAGTTCTCTTGCACTATTCTTTGCTCATATCATTTGGTGTTGCTTCAAGTTAAAATCTCATTTAAGTGAAGCAACACTCCGCAAGAAAAGAACTTGAGTTAGCGCTCTTTTTCATCTAAGCTTTCTTGCTTTGTTATCATAAATTATTAGTTGTATTGATTTATCACTTCCGCATTATTTGAACGCTATACTCTTTACTAAGCAAGAACTTAGTTTTTATACTCCGATAATTGTTCATATTGTTCTAACCACTAATCAAAGGATCTAGTTGGGGGATAAAGTTTTAATTTTCAGGTTTCGCCTATCCACCCCCCCCTCTAGGCGACTTTCAATTGGTATCAAAGCTAGGCACTTCATCTTGAGTCTAACAACTCGAAGTGATGGCTCGTAGAAGATCCCAAAAGAACAAGAAGACTCCTCCAACGAACGCAACTCAAAAGGAGGTAACTCTTGAGATATTATGTGATGATTGTTCTAATTATGATTCATGGTCTACTAATGTGATAAATGCCTTTAGAACCATACATCCTCAATTAGAACAAATTATTGACAAGAGTATTTTTCCCTCTAGTTTTAATGGAGAAATTAATTCCGAGGAGGATCAAAGATGTTATCGCTTAAACTACCTAGCTTTTGACATCTTAAACAATTCTCTTAGCAAAGAAGATTATCGTGCCTTCATATCAAACTATGACGAATCCATTCCCGATGCGCATGATATTTGGACTAGAATTAAAATCAAGTTTGATGAGTCCAAACATAATAATTCATTTGATGCCTCTACTTCCTTTAGTTTTTGTGATACTAACCCTTGCAAGGAAGAAGGAGAAAATGAACGATGGAGACCAAACGATGAACCCACCTCTCCAAAAGGTTTGTCTTCCCATTTCGATTCCCACATGTGTTGTGTGGCTAATGAAAATGATAGCGGAAGCACCAATGAGGATGAGGAGGAAGAAAGAAGCTTTGTGCATCTCTACGCTCGCCTAAGCCAAGAAGATAAGGCGGTCATGCTCAAACTTCTAGAAAGAGCGAGAGAGCAAAGCGAAGCTCGTCAAAGGCTAGAAGATATTCTCTCCATAAAGATGCAACACTTTGACGAGTTGACTAAAGAACATGAGGAGCTAAAGTGCTCTCATGATGATTTGGTCCAAAGGTATGAAACTATTTCAATTGAGCAAGATAACGCTTCACATTGTATCGCTCAATTAGTAAATAGGAATACCTTGCTCAAGGACCAAGTAGAAAAGCTAAAAGTTGAAAATCTAGCTTTTCAAGATAAATATGATATGCTTCTATGCTCTCATGAAAATCTTATGGATAATCATATCATATTAAACATTGCTCATGAGATTGTAATAGAGAACTTAAAATCCCAACAATCTCATTCGTGCACATGTATTCAAATTGATACTATATTACCATGTGCTAATGCTTGTTGTTTGTCAACAAGCAAATCTTCCTTTGAGCTAAAATTTGCAGGAACAAATGATGATACATATCAAAAGCTCAAAGAAGAAAATGAGAGGCTAAAGATGAGCTTGACACAACTTAAAGGGAAATGCATCGCTCAACCTTCTCAAGATAACCATGATCACATGGTGAAGAAGCTTGAGACGGGGACAACAGTGGCATGCACTACATCCCTTGAAGAAAATGTCAAGGATTTGAGGATTACCAAGAGGAAGAAACAAAAGATGAAATTCAACACCTCCTCCAAAAGCCTCAACCACGCCTTCACAAAAGGTAACATCCAAGGTAATGATCAAGCCACACTTCACATTAAGAGGTGTAGTGAATGCTTTGAAGAGGGGCACTTGATTAGGTCATGTCCCTATATTGATGGCTTGATTATTAACAAGGATGATAGACTTTGTTTTACATGCTCCAAGAAGGGACACTTTCTTAGATCTTGTCCCCATTTAAAACAAAAAGGCATAGGGTTAGAAAAGAAAATTTTTACTAACCATGTAGCAGGCAACAAACAAGGAAAGAAGAAATCTTCAAAATTTGGAAAACGCCTGTGCTACACATGCCGAAAGAAGGGACATCAATGCAAAGATTGTCCCATTGGTAAAAATCCCACTTCTAACTTGTCATTTAATTCATATATAACTAGGCAACCCAAGATTGCAACTTGTGCTAGAAAGGTAACGAGTTTACCAAGCGCTAGCACAAAGGACACTTGGGTTCCTAGATCTTTGTTTACTAACCCTAACGGACGCATCAAACGATGGGTACCAAAATAAGCTTGACAAGATTTGTAGGAGAAGGAGATGATATGAACTCTTGGGGTGCTTGAGGGAGTTAATTCAATTCTTATCAACTCAAGCTATTAATCTACAAATGATCTACATATTCAAGATTGACCCAAGGTTACTTCAGTTTATTGTATTCAAAACTCATATCATCTCGGGAAGATATTAATGTTGTAGGAAATAAAGAATCATCATGTGCGGAATATCAAGGCCTACAACATGGAGGAAAGTCAAGGGGTGGTAACATTTATATTCTTAAGTGCAATTATCTTAATTTGTCATGTGTCTTGTGTAGTCACATAGAAATAGAAAGCATTTAAGGATGTTTTAAAATTATGTCATCATTCTTTGAAGAAATTCCTCTCATATGGTAGATTGTGTATTTATCAAATTCTATATTATGACAATCTACATGTCTTTAAATTGTTGCAAGTTCACATGGCATGTCTTTACATTAACTATTCTATTATTGCCATGTTCTAGATATAGAGAGATATTTCATGTTCTTAAAAGAATAAGGTGTCATGTAAGAAATTCAAATACTTAGGACACTTATAAAAGGAAAAATTCTCTCTATAGCTAGAAAAGTGAGACTAATATTTTTATCTAAGTAATTTAAGTAGTCTCACTTGTAGAGAATAAGTTTCTCTATGGAAATGCGTATCTCGTCATGTCTAGGAAATTCTATCCAATAATTCATGTTGTATCTCTTATTGCTTAATTGGATATGATTCTTTCACATTTATCGCTTTCCAAATCATGATTTAGATTTATTCCTATAATCTCAAAGGATTATTTATGCTTGTTTTATGAGTTAAAATTGAGCATAACATCATCTATGAATAATCTAGTTCATGCTATGGAGTTTCCATGTTTTGTTAATCTAACTTCTCATTCCTTACCAAAATGATTACAAAAATTGGAAACTAGTGCTTGTGTTGCTACTAACATTTCTCTTGAGTTCAATTATGAAAATCTACAAGAGAGAAAGTACACAAGCCTCATGGGTTGAGCTTCACCCAAAGGAAGAAAGGTAAAAGCAAAGGTATGGGAACTCATCTTCTTAAGTTTGGTTCCCGTCTCAATGGGTGTTTAATCTAAATTATCTTATTCTACCCTTGAGAGGAATAGATTCTTTATTGGACCGAAATTAACTAAGTATGCATTCAAAATATCATTTTCTTAATGTTCATGTCCATTAGAATCTATTTAATGCCTTTGCGATATTTATATATATGTTATCATATTGATTTGCTTCCAAGTGATGATTAACTAACTTCAATATGATAAAGTAAAATCTCCAATGATTATTAAAATGCTTAAAAGGTGCTCACTCATTCTTCTCAAATGAAATGCACTAATGTTAAGGATTTTACTTCTTGTCTGTGTGACTTGTGGATGATGAATTTTGTATGCTAATTATCTAAAGTAATCATCCTTCACCATATACTCCCTTGCGCTATTAACATGTCTCTTGAGTATTTTCAATAAGTTTGGAAGGAAAAAGAGACAAATATAAAGGGAGGACACTCAAATGAAAAAGAAAGAACATCAAGGACAACAACACCTACTTGGACAATAAGGTTTTCACAACAATCAATGGTGTGGTTGTAAGCATTCTAAACCCTTTTTCATTATGGAGTTACCCGGCTTAAGTTGTTTATTGCAAAATTTATGAGCCTTGATCAAGATGTATAATGATTCTCCTTTTATGTTCTTAAAATTGAATGCATTGAAATCAATTCTCTCAATTACTTGATGCATATCTTTAGGGGGAATCCATTATTATATTTTGATTATGTTGAGACTATTGCTTTATCTTAGTAATTTCATATAGTCTCTTGCTTGAGAATAATGTTTCTCATATAGTATGCTACTTCACATCAATCAAACTTGTTAAAGTAATATCGCTTTTATCAAGGATTGTTGCTTTCATTTCTAAAAGTAGCATGCTTATTGGATTCTCCTATTTTTAAGCTTGATTATTTAATGCCTTTGTTGTTTTCTTGATCGCATATTGGTTGATCATTGAACAACTTCAAGTATCACTTATGCTTCTTAGTGCCTCATGTAATTTTAATTGTCATCTATCTTGATATGCACTAAGGAAAAAGGAGAATTCATGATTCATTTATGCAACTTGTGATCCATTTGATATATGCTAACAATAACTTGAAAAAGATCACTAGTTGTAGAACTCTCTCTTGTGCAAAGTATTTCCATATATTGTCTTTGAGTATAGGTCTTAAGCAACTAAGACTAAGGACAAAGCACAATGAAGAGAGCGTCTCTATGAGAAGGTACAAAAGGGTAAAACCACTTCCTTTCATTTAAACTTGTACCTAAATCTTCCTCTTATAAGCATTCTTTGCATATCTTGTATAAAAGGAAGAGAAAGCATGACCTTTGCATTTATCCCTGCTTCATACCTAGTTTAACCTCTTAAAATTTCACTCATGCATTATTGCATCTTTGCTAAAACTAGATGAAGTGGTTCTATTGTCAAAGAGCTTAAAGCTTAACCTTGTAACGAGGATAAGCTACCTTTGTTCCAAAGGTGGATGGTCCTTAAGTCTCTTTGAAATCTTTAAAGGAAAATGCTTAAAATGTTTGCAACATGCTTTCATAAGTGCATAAACTGTCTTGAGCATCACACATATACTATGACACAATGCACTTCACTTTCTCTATGATATAGACTTGTTCTCATTAACCTAATTATGTGCAATTGGCATTTAAAGCCATAATATGTGTTCCTCTCCATGCACATACTTAGGGGGAGAAATCTATATTATATAGAACTATGATCATGCTTAATTGACATATCTCTTGATCATATCTCTTTCATTTTGGTACAAATGCATATATCCTATTATTCCCGTACCATGACTACGACTAATATGTTTCCAAGTATATTACTATGATAAGTCGTAGATTGAAAGGGAAATGGAGTCTTCGGCGAAAACAAAGGCTTCCACTCCATAAATCATACTTCGCCATCACTCCAAGCAACTCTCTATTCTTTGGGGGAGAAATGAGCATCAAAGAAAAGGACTTCGTCTTTGAAAAGAGTAGGAGCCCAAAGCTAAAAGACCGGACTTCGCCTTTGGTATAATCTTAACTCATTTATTTATGCCCAAAGGGGAAGATAGCACTTCGAGGGCTCTAATGATTCCGTTTTTGGCGATTCATGCCAAAAAGGGGGAGAAATGAGCCCAAAGCAAAAGGACCGCACCACCACCACTAAATTCAAAAACTTAGTGCTTTCCAAAAGTATTTATTATTTGGTATTCTATTATGTTCAAAAGGGGGAGAAAGTAGTATTTCAAAAATGGTATATCAAAACCCTCTTGAACACAAAGAGGAGAATTTCATTAAGGGGGAGTTTTGTTTAGTCAAAGGAAATGCATTTGAAACAGGGGAGAAAATTTCAAATCTTGAAAATGCTTCTCAAAATCTTATTCATTTATTCTTTGACTATTTTGCAAAACACTTTGAAAAGAATTTCCAAAAGAGTTTGCAAAAACAAAACAATTGGTGCAAGCATGGTCTAAAACATTAAATGTAAATTGGTCTAACTCCAGGTAACCTTTGCACTTACCTTATGCAAACTAGTTCAATTCTGCACTTATATATTTGCTTTGGTTTGTGTTGGCATCAATCACCAAAAAGGGGGAGATTGAAAGGGAAACCTTTTCCTAAATGATTTTGGTGGTTGAATTGCCCAACACAAATAATTGGACTAACTAGTTTGCTCTAGATTATATGCTCTACAGGTGCCAAAGGTTCATCTACAACTATACTAAATCGACTGTCCGGAATACCGTAGATTATTCCGGACAGGAGAAGCTTTTTGGAAAATCAGGCCAAGCGCGGACCGTCCGGGCCCTTGAGGCGGACCGTCCGCGACACCGCTTTAACTTCGACCAGGAACTATAAATCAGGGACAGTCCGAATAAACCACGGACCGTCCAGCTACAACGCGCGGACCGTCCGGCTATAATTCACGGACAGTCCGCAGGTGAAGACCTGGTTCAGCCCGAAGGTGACAAGTTGAGCAAAAGGAATTATATAGCAGGCACGGACCGTCCGGGACAAAGGGCGGACCGTCCGCATGATGTCACCGAGGCAGATAGCCGTTGATCTAACCGTTGATCTGTCAGAAGTATCCGTTGAAGATGTCAGAATCGACCGTTGGAGGGTCGCGGACCGTCCGGGCCTTAGCCGCGGACCGTCCGCCAGTACAATTTCTGGCAGATGCGCCCCAACGGCTATATGGGTGGTTGAGGGCTATAAATACCACCCCAACCGGCCACTTCAAGATGTGGGAGTCCAAGCAACATTCCAAGTCATCTAGTTGACATACTCAAGCCCTCCCAACCACCTATATTCATTGATCCATCCTATACACAAGATTTAGTCCACTACAACCAACACAAGTGCCACAAAAGAGAGAGCAAGCAATTGAGAGCTACTCAATTGAGTTTAGCCCTAGCGCCTTGTGAGATTCATTGAGAGATAGTGTGTGCTACATCTTTGTGTTCATTTGCGCGTGGAGTTTTTGACTCCCATTCGAACTTCCTCCAAAGTGTTGGAGGCTTGTAAAAGCTAGCAAGAGACACCAAAGAGTGTGGTGGTCCTTGTGGGATCGAGAGTGATCCTTGAGAAGAAGAAGAGCTCGCCGATCCTTGTGTGATTGGGAGAGAGGGAAAGGGTTGAAAAAGACCCGTCCTTAAGTGGACTCCTCAACGGGGACTAGGCCTTCGAGGGCCGAACCTCGGTAAAACAAATCACCCGTGTTCATTGTGCTTTTGCTTGTGATTTGTTTGCTTTCCCTTACTCTAAGTTCTCTTGCACTATTCTTTGCTCATATCATTTGGTGTTGCTTCAAGTTAAAATCTCATTTAAGTGAAGCAACACTCCGCAAGAAAAGAACTTGAGTTAGCGCTCTTTTTCATCTAAGCTTTCTTGCTTTGTTATCATAAATTATTAGTTGTATTGATTTATCACTTCCGCATTATTTGAACGCTATACTCTTTACTAAGCAAGAACTTAGTTTTTATACTCCGATAATTGTTCATATTGTTCTAACCACTAATCAAAGGATCTAGTTGGGGGATAAAGTTTTAATTTTCAGGTTTCGCCTATCCACCCCCCCCCTCTAGGCGACTTTCAGTTGTTCAGGGCACCACATCCAATGACGACACCATCACGCCATCCAGCTCATTGTCCACCTGAAGCCCAACCTGCCACGTAAGTCGCTACTGACCAGCCATGAATTCTTGTGCGCTGGGACGATGATCGTTGATGACGTTGTGTGAATGTCCTTGAACATTATGTATGTAGAGGAGTAGCGCATCTGCTGGTGCAACCGGCTAGGTGTACAGTGTACTACCTCGCTGATGAGCTCGGAGTGCACTTCGTCTGGCAGCCCAACCAAGATTCATTGGTACTCGCCATGTCACACGCGTTCGACGACTACTATATTAAGGACTGTGGCATCATCTCGGCGCCGGAGGTGATGTAGAGGAGGACCGACAACAATGACCAGTTCGTCATCCTCGCCACCGTCAGGGTAGCTTTTGTACCAGCCTGCCTTTAATTCTCTTCGTAAACACACATTTGCCTTTTGTTTAAGCAGACGCGTATAGTGGTGTGTGCTTGGTGACTGACGATGTACGAGGGAACTTCTTCCGGCAGGTGTGAGACGTGCTCTCTAATGATGAGACCATACAAATCGTGGCATATATCGAAGTCTGCATGATATTGATGGTTGCAATGTAGTGGTGAAACAACTAGATTAAAATAACAAAATTTCTGTATGGTCAGGATCACAAATGGATTATGAAACCTTTTCTCATAATAGTAAAACTCACATTTTGTATATAAGTTATTGTTGTATTATATGTTTCCGTTGCAACGCACGGGCACTCACCTAGTTAAGTAATAAAGAAAGAGGAACTATTGTCTTTCATTTTGCACTCACAATTTCAAACAAAATCTATATTTATTCAAAGGATTTAGTAAAAAGGTTGTGAGAAATGTGTTCAAATTTTCTAGGATAATTACAAAATTTGGGTACACGTGTCTTCAGAAATGCTAATAAAGTTGCGTGATTTTGTATTCAAGAATTTTTTCCCTAATATGTTAATACTCTACCTACAGTTATAAACTTTAATGTACTGTAGTCTTTGCGCGAGCATAAACTAGATCTGGATCTCATTTGATGAACATTTTTTCCATCTTATTTTCATCAAAATTTGATGAACATCCAAATGCTATACCTGAGTATTAGTGCATAGACGTTTTTACTTTGTACCTGCACTAAGAGCATCTCCAACCACAAGCCTCATAGTTGGGCCCTATAATTTAGTTTAGCTACCTCTTCAATTTGTTTTGGGCCGAAATACAAGTTTGGTTTCCAATCACGAACCCAAAACAATGACGTCAAGTGCAACTAACCTTACTGCCCTAGCAAACCTTCGTCCATATCTCCAATTGTGCCCTGCCATTCACGCCGCCGCCAATAGCAGGTTGTAGAGCAGGTGGTGGTTAGGGAGGAGTCGAATATAGGTGAGTTTGTGTTGGTTCGTGCGCACTGCATTTGTGAAATAATATGGATTTATCCATAGAGGTTTGATCGATTTGATTGTTCTCCAACCAAATAACTCACCAGCTCAAATCTATATCATGTGGAGTTGTACATAATATAGGAGCTTTTAGCAATGTGGTGTATTTTGACAGTTTTGTTAGATTAACAGCAGCCCAGTGGGAGCATGAACTATAGATCCCAGTTTAAACAATAGTTGGAGAGTTCAATGAAATTTTACCTTATCAGGTGGATTAAAACAACATTGATGAAACTAAATAAAGTTGGATAAAATTAGTTTTGCAGTATTTGTTTCATCTTTACAGTACTGTATAACATAAAGTTGTTGGTATACAATATAGTAGATGGCCAATCGGTACATAAATATTGGTGGGCTTCCTTCTTATTGGTTCCATTTTCCCACTTTCAGTAAGGGGTGGTGTTTGTGCTTTAAGAGTTTGTGAACTTGAGAAAGTTCAGATAAGTAATGTTTGCACTGAAGAAATGAATTGGCCACAAGAATCCAAAAGTTCACCTTCTTGCACTAACTGTAAGTCTTTCTGTGATTATGTGCACTAACTGTAAGTCTGTCTGTATTTCTTCAGGTGACCCGTTCATCTTTGAGACGTAGCGCCACAATGGCATAAGGGAGCTTTGCCCTGCGAATGGAGGAGCACAAGATAATCCGTGCCCGTGCTCTCACCCCCCTGCATAAACCCAATTCTGTTACGATGAGGTTCATTTTCGAGCTCAAAGGTACTCTAATTACTTATCTGAACTTTCTCAAGTTCACAATTCGAAAATTGGAAATTGTAGGCTGTTTCCTGTATTTTTCCCTTTCTAAGTCAAATCATCCAATTTGAGGATCACTCAATCTTTCTTGTCGATGCTTGTCTAGGCTCATGGGTCTTATGTCCAGAAACTTAGCTGGTCTCCAAAACTCCCATCTAACCGACCATTTGCAGGTTTCTGTCCTGATAATGCAATGGTTGTTGACAGATACACTACAATCCTTGGGGCTCCATTTAAATTTGAAATTCCACTTTTTATTGTACAGAAAGTACCACCTAATAATGTCCACAGTTTTGTACATCCCATTTTTTCTACTATGGTCCAAGGTGGTAATATAAAATTATTCAGAAATCTGCTTCAAAAACAACTAATCACTTCTGTTTTCAGAGATTCACAATCTCAGACTTAGCCATTTTTTCTGTTAGACTGCAGATAGTTCAGAAATATGTTTTTGAACCCCTGAATTAAATTGTTTCTTTTGTTATCATTAATCGACAATATGCCCAAAAGATTCCCCAGACTTCAAACCTCAAGTCTGGGCCAAATATTTGCAATGTTCTAGAAGGAATGTGGCTCCAGCTCTAACGGTGAGTCCGACGAGGTTGCGATGGCGAAGAGAGCGACTCTTTGGAGGATGAGGTGAATCATTTGTGTTGCTTAAGCTACTAATTTGCAGACTCTTTTGTTGTTGTGTTTTTTCTTTTCTGAATATTTGAGTTTAAGTAAGCTAATTTTTATGTTGTTTGCAGGTGGCCCCAAGGAATACCATGGGAGACGTGCCTCTAGAGTAATACAAGGACGAATAGCACATTGTGTATGATATCGATGGAAGATCAAGAAACGTGATAAGGAGGGGCGCATTGAGGCCTACCTCAGGAACGCACGTGATGCCAAGAATTGGTAAGGCTTCAACTTGCTATGTTGCAGTCACTCAGTCTTTTTATCAGTTCTGGCCAACCTTGAATAGACGAATGATCAAGCTTTTATAATGCCTTATAGTAATGACAGATGGTTATAATGCCATATATTTGTAATATGAAATTTGGGATAATTTGCTCTAGCAGTAACTCTATAGAATTTTTTTCCAGGCATCTCAAATGCAAATGTGGGGAGACGGTGCCTCATCAATGGCGAGTAGGTTGATTCTCTGCTAGCTAGCGGCACCATTGCTCACCACAACTGGTTTGCTTGAGCAACTTAATGTCACTCTCAAGAGGATCCCCGTTTCCACCAACACCCTGAAGCACCACACAAGCTTTAGAAAGTCGGAATTGTACTCCGTATACATAAATTACCATGATATTATATGTTTCTGTAATTCTATGTTGATTCTTTAGAAATAATATATATGATATTGTAATGTTTGTTCGACATCAGTTTATTTTATTGACATATTTATAATAATATTATATATTTATATTGTCAATATAATATTATTGTTACGGTGATATTTTGTCACACATATTTTACATATCATATTGATGTTTGTTATTTCATATCTATGTTTTACACTAATTTTTAACTTCTGTGACAAGTATGAATAATTGAAAGATTAATATAGACCTGATTGGATGCCGTCGCAACGCATGGACAAAGGGCAAATGCAAGACAAATATTTTTTAACAAATCTAAAAACTCCTTAAAACCTGTAACACTATACTTGAACTTGTAGCCAATTAGCTGCAAGCTATTCATACACAAATCTGATTGCCTTGATAGATGAATTTGGGTAACTTTTTTCATTTCCTTCTAGAGCAAAGCAGAAGAGATGATCTGGAATCTCTTTGTTATGTGCTCATGTATTTCTTAAGAGGAAGATATGATATTTTTTCTTCACCAGGATTACATATATTCTTGTCCACCGTGCATAAGTCATCTACAACAAACGTTCTTCTTCCTAACCAACTGCATATGCTATTAATTGTATTTTAATTTTAATAACATATTATCACTGTTCTATATATCAGGGTGGCTGATCATCAGAGGGTGTCCATGACATTCTAAATGAGTTCTAGAAAGGTCACAGCCACATGGCTGTGGTAGTTAAACAAACAAAGAAAGCAAGAGTATACACTGAAAAGCAAGAGAACACAATAACATATTATAAAACAATTAAGATCATATTTTTTATGCTGGAGTATTTAAGAAGGTTTTGAGCATATTTATTATTGCTGCAATTTTGAAGTTGGGTTAAGGTTTTTGACACTTCCATCATTCCCTCCATCTCCCTGTTTACATATTTGTCATATCACTCCCTAATTATTTAGTTGGGGTCTCAGTAATTGCTACTTGTAATAGAGCTCTACACGTCAATCTTGTTACACTTTTTTACCTCATAGTGATCTTTGTGCATTGCGCACAACATCATGTACCTTACTACGTTTTCCTGCTTATTGAAATCCTGTGAGTCCTTCTCAGTTTTTACCTATCTTTTGATTTTACCCATGGAGAAATATTGGCTGGGTGACTGCCATGAAGGCATGAACTTTAAAAAAAGTTTATTTTTAAATTCTAAATATCTTGTGATTTATTTATATTGAGCATGTGTTTACAAATAATGTTCTCATCAGCTCATGCTCATGTGGTATTTTAAGCCCTGCCTCTACATGGACGTCGGCCTCGCTTCCGCGGTCACCGCGCTCCGGACCTGCACCGATGTCGCGCACCTCGCGCATGTGCTCGAGCAGTTTCGCCTCGCCCGATGCGGCAAGCTCGTCCGGGACGCTCGCGCCGTCGCTCCGTCAAGGGCCTCTGCTTCGACCTCTTCATCATTAGGGGTGGAATTAGAGCTTTCAATGCATGCCGGAGGTGCGCGATGTGATAAATATTATCCATGTTTGATAAATGATGACAATGGTGATGGCCATGATATATGGTCAATATTGTATTGATCTTTTTCTGAGTTTTAGGCTCTCATGTTGTTTGCTGGAATGAAGATATTTTATTGTTCACTTGGTTCATGTGACAGAGTTAATTACCTTATTTTCGTGCTTTCTTAGTACCTTTTTCTGAGATTTGAGTTGTAAATAACACTTCCCTAATAATGCTGTCATTATAACTCAATGACATTATTAAAATCATATATAGAAGTCTATATATAGTACTGATGGTTGCAATGTAATGTTGAAATAGCTAGATTAAAATAACAAATTTATGTATGGGTAGGATCACAAATGGATTTCGAAACATTTTCTCATAACAATATAACACATATGTACATAAGTTATCGTGTTATTATACGATTCCGTTGCAACGTACGAGCACTAACCTAGTACTATATTAAAACACTAGTTTCAACGGTCGTCCCGCGTCAATATTTTTCAAAAAAAAAAAACTCCTGTATTTTTTTTAAATCAACCCACACTCCTATAATCTTTTCTCTACTACTATAGTCGGAGAGTTTATGTAAAAAATAGGTAGAAATTATGTATAGGTGAGTGTTTGAATCTTGTTTGTTGGCTCCACATCCACATCCACGTAATCAATAAAAAACAATATTTTGTGTTTTATTAAAACAAAATTTATCATGTGTCATATATACAAAAACCGTAACAATAAAAATGGCCATATGCCTAGTTTCAATTTGTTTATGAGTTTAGGGCTATGGTTGGAGTTGTCTAATATATAAGCCAAAAACAAAACACACTCATCCCGCCATTTCTCATTTTGGTGGTCCAGAACGCTAAAACCCTAGCAGGAAGAAAAGAACTCCCCTTTCTTGCTTCGTGTTCCACTTCCACCCGCGCCTTCCTCCGGCAAGTAGAGAACCCATACAAGCCCCCGTATTGTCGCATAGTCATCCTGCGGCGTCGCCCTCCTCCTTTCCCACTCCCACCGGTACGTATTCGCGGAGTGGCGGTCCTTCTGGACCGGATCGATTTCGTAGCTTGCTCCGGCGGCGGATTGTTCTGCCAAATCTGATGCTTAACATTAAGTTAGCTGGGGATTTGTTTCTTGCCCGGTAACCTGTTACTCGTAATATAATTTGAATCTTCAATCGGTGCTTCGACTAGGTTCTTCTTGACCTCTCGAGATCATTCTGCCCAAGGTGCTCGATCCCCAGACCAGCGATAGGGAATGTATGATGACTAAATATCGGTGCCATTTCCTTTTGTTGCATAATTGTTTGTTTGTTTAGGACCGGGGTCTCGAATTTCCAACATTTGGCTTCTTTTCAGGTTGAAGACTGTTTCTGTGAGATTGTCGCGAGATGACAGTCTCCGGCCATGCCAAGCACTGCTGTCTCGGTATTCAGAAACTGTTGTCCCTTTGATTCGGAGGTTTTGCTCGACGCCCATTAAGGTTGAGGAGGTCGCCAACATCGAAGCTGATGGAAAGGTCTCATATCTGGATGCCGCTGCTCTGCCCTGCGACAACTCTGACTGTCGTGGTGAGCCCAGTCATGGCAGCAGGCCATGGACGAAACGGTTGAAGCATTATGGACCTTCTCAGAAGGGAAACCGTAACCATCATGAAACGAAACTGCCAGGCAGTGGCAGGGATGGATCTTCTAGGAAGGGCAGCCACCCTCAGAAGGGTAAAACGAAACTGCCAGGCAGTGGGAGGGATGGATCTTCTCGGAAAGGTAGCCACCATGAAACAAAATTGGCAGACAGGGATGAACTTATTCAGAAGGGAAGTCATCATGAAAAGGAATTGGCAGACACACCCTTCAAACCTTTTCTTTTCCAGATTGTATTGGATACTTCTATGAGTTCTCTTATGCCTGTACTTGACGGATGGGTGAAAATCGGTAATCGTCTGGAAAGAGATAAAGTCAATATGGTTTTGTTCCATCTGAGGAAGCAGAGAATGTATAACAAGGCTCTGAAGGTACCCGTTTCGTTAACTATGTAACTATGATGGCTGCTGTGTTGGTCTCATTTGAGCATTTGTTTTAATGAAATGCATTTAAGTTTACATGTAGTGATAATCCAGTGGTCTTCAGCATTTAGTCTGGCTTCTGTTACTGCCCTATGTTAATAACTTTTACCTAATATTCTTGGCATAGTTTATGAATTTTCAACTGCCCCATTGTTTAATATTTTCACTTAATAGTCTTGGGGTAACTTTCCTGCTTGGACGTTTGTCCAGTGGAATGTAAAACTACACTTTCAGTCTAGTTGTTCGAATCGTAGGAAGCTGAAATTTCTCAACCTGTTGTCTGTGCTGCACTTGTTCCTGATCTTTCTATCCTAGCAAAACTATTAAGGCACTCAGTAAAAACTAAACAATGATGACATTTTGCTCAAGGATTTTTTTCTTGATTAGCTCATGAGCATGAATTATCGTTATCCTTGGTAACAACTTTCGATTTTAAGTCCTTATTGGACATTTCTTCTTGATCTGTGGAGATTCACTTTTTCAAACGATCTTGTAGTTTGATCGCTTCATGGGAAATGATGCATGCAAATGAGGCTTCTCAAGTATGTGATGTCCTTCTCATGTTGGAGATACCACCCAATCCATCAGGACATTGTTACTGATCCATTAGAGTAGCTAAGTTTGCCAGAGGCAACTAGCATTCATATTTTTTTTTAATTTGTGTTAACATGTTTTCATATAGCATGCACCACTGAAATTCGATTTGGCACGATGCATTCACAGCTTTAGATAGAATGATCTGTTTGTGCTAGCTAAACATCCAAGTTGTTGGACAAGGACTGGCATAAGTTTTATGTAGAATACAATATAACATTAATTCCTTGCTTTTTGGTGATTGTATATTCTTCAAAGGAAGCAGTTGATCATTAATTCAAGCACATCTGATTTGTATGCATATTTTTTAGCTTTTGCTCAAGGTTCCAAAAGATGCTAGGCACTAGACCACTTTCTAGGCTGGACTAAACCAATGTTTTCTGGTCGCTCGACCAGCTAGTCGAACTGGGGGAACGACCAGGCGGCTAATCTCGATTAGTCACCGACTAGGTCGACTAATCGACCTCTAGTCGACCTGGTCATTTACTAGTCGTCCTGTTCATCCAGGACCTATGTATATACTATATAGTATATAATTATATAACTATATATGAAGGATAGGGTAAACATGACATGAATTCAGCAATACTGAATACTGATTTAAGAAATTGAGAGAAGTTATTTGTTCATCCAATCCAAGTATCCAACTGAACAGCAAAGAAACACTTACTAGTTACTAATACTACCAGCCCAAGATACCATACAACACACATTACCACCCAGCTACCTAAAGAAGATCTTCATCCAACTGAAATTCATCACCTGCAGCTCCTCTTCCACCTGATTCTTGTTCGCCTTCATCTTCATCATCATTCATTTGTCTTGCTGTCTCTTGTTCTTGTTCATCTTCAGCAGGAGAATTGTCATCTTCTTCACGTATGTCTTGAGCTGTAGCTGCTGCATTTCTAGGTTGTTTTCTGGTTCTAACATAGGTTTGTGTCTGAGTCTGAGAGGAGGAACCAGCACCTGCAGCAGCAGTCTTAGGCAAATTTCGGCCCCGTGACCCTGAGTTGCACCTAGAGCTTCATCCACAGCACCCCAAATGTTATCACCATCAGATTCTTCTTCAACCCATTCATTTTGCCACATAAACTCTTCAAGCAACAGTGGATTGCTTCTCTTCCCTTGGAACCTAGCTCTCTTATATTTGTGAACCTATTATCCATCTTCCTGTTGTAGTTTACATAGACCAATTTATTTAGTCTCTTGTGCTCCAGTATGTTCCTCTTTTTTGTATGGATCTTGTCATGTGCGGTCGCACATATACGCGCCGCAGGCGTGCGCACGATGTTCGCCGCGCCGCTGAACGCGCCGCGCGCGCGCTGGAACAGCCAGGCAGTGGATAAGTTTAGAAAGTCAGGATTAGTTGCCTTGTTGGTTGCCTAGAATTTAGGAGTGATTAGCTCCTTGCGGTTCAGATTTGGGCCTATATATCGTAATTGGTTGGATGAGGAAATTATGCAGAATATATCACCAATCTAATCTCCCCTTTTCTCAACTCTCTCAAGTCGGCGTCTTGGGGGCATAACCCAGACAGCGAAGGGGCAACGACATGGGGGAATAACCCCGCCGACGACCACGGAACGCAACTACGATCTTCGTAGTCGCGGTCCAGTTACCCTCGGACCGGAGGTCCTTGACAACCTGGTATCATGAGCTCGACGATCCTCGTCGTCGGTGTCAACCAGCAGCACCACCACCCCATCCATCCACCCGCCTCGCCCACCCTCACCGTCCTCTTCCACAGCCTCGACGACCATGGGAGACCAGCCCACTAAGCGAAGAAGCCGTTCGAGAAGATGTACAGGGCCAGCTGTCAGGCCGGGCCCACAAGTCCGCAAGACTCGCATGCACGCAGAAGATAAGCTCAGGGTCTGACAAATGGGGACTGGGTGTCGGTGTCGCGGGGTATGGCGCGAGTTCTGGGATTCGGCCCGTCCGGGTCCCGATGGCGGTGGTCCGCACGCGAGCGAGAGACAGACGGGTGGGACCCGCCTGTCGGCGCCGCCGAGCGCACAAGCCGACTGTGTTGAGCCTGATCAACGAATTCGGTCCAACGCACGGATTTTTCTTTTTTTCTTTTCCTTTTCTATTCCTATTTCCATATTTGAATTTAAACTTCTATAAAGTTTTGACTCTCAAAATTCCAATAAAATGATCACATAAAATATCAGCATGATATGCACTCTGGTTTTCTATTATTTATTTATTTATTTTATTAATTACCTCCTTCCTTAACTAAGCTCATGATGGTGATTATGCATAGAAAGGAAATGAAATTACAGACTCAAACTCTTAAGGAACTTATTTATCTACCTTGAATTTTGGGTATTACATCGATGTGAGGGGAAATGTTGGAATATAATATAAGTGAATTGCCTACCTCCTCTTATCAGGCTATCAACTTAAGCTTTTGGGTTGAATTGGTTAGTGTGTTTACTCTAATAGTTGTGTTTGGATAGAGGTGATTGGCAAGAAGCTATCTACTTGCCCGAACCGTGATTAGGCCTTTTCCCTTTTAGTGCTCTCAAAAGCTTTTCTCCCTCCCCTTTCTCTCATCTCTCTTTTTGGTAACTTTTTGTTGGGTTTCAACTCTAGCCTACCCCAACTTGCTTGGGACTAAAAGGCTATGTTGAAGTTGACATATGGCTTATATAGATGTCCAAGTCCAACTTTGATATAAAAAAGAAATTGTAACACATTCAGGCAATTTTGATTCCAATTCTCGCAAAGTTGCAAAGTGGTGTAGGGACTTGCAGTTTTGATCCCCGCAGGCCTGCACATCTTGTTTCCCTTTTCACTGGCTCTTCCCCGTGCTTTTTTCCTGCTGCGAAAAGCTAAGTGTTTCGGCTTTTCGCAGCTTTTGGCCATCAAAAGCTGCTGCGGACTGCCAAACACTTAGCTTTTCAGCCAGCTTCTATAAAATTTATCTGAGTAAAAGCCATTCAAAATCAACATAAACATATAATCGGTTGAGTCGTCGCAATAATAGTAATCCGTCACTTTATAGATCCTGAGCCCTATGGACAACTTTATCTTCCTCCGCACGTAATCCTAATGATACTCAGATTCTCTACACAGCCAGATTCTCCCCACAGCTAGATTCTCGGAAAAGCTGGTCAGAAAAAAGCTGAACCAAACAGGCCCATGGTCACACAGCCCACCAAGCCAGCCAGCCAGGCCACTGCCTATTCATGTTTCTGCGCCACTTAAGTATTGCCTCACGAGTCACGCCTACTCACACCTCCTAGACGTGTCCCGAGTTTTATTCGGCGCCTAGGCCCTAAACGAGATGCTAGGGATCCATTTCAGGTTTAATTGAGAGTAAACCTAAGTTTAAATAGTTTTTTAGAACCATGCTTTTGCTTTGCGATGATAAAAAGAAGGGAAAATACATGGTGGGCGCGAGGGGTTAGACTCTTGAGAAAATTCTTCTATGCCATTGAAACCTATAGCGCTCTTCTATGCCATCAGAAATTGCATGTTCCTTTTGTTGCCATCCTTTTACAATTTTTCTTCCCCAAGTGCCATTTAGATGTATGTCATTATTCTCAACGTTAGGAGCGGGTACTGTGCTAGGGTAGTAGTGTGCATGCAGGCAACGAGTGGACAGAAAGCTGAGGGACATGAAATTGTCAATTAATAATTTTGGTGTATTTTATCTCGTAGACATTCTTTTGGCACATTCCACCTCCATCCGCATGTGCTATGACACCTTAAATCCATAGAACTGGGTAGCACAAATGCACATATTTTTTTGGTAATTATTTCTGAATTTCTGCAGTTTGTGGAGTGGATCGAAAGAAGAAAACTATTAAATTTTGAAGAACGTGATTATGCTAGCCATCTGGATTTGATAGCACGGAACTATGGTGTTGAAGCTGCCCAAAAGTACATCGAGAGGGTCCCAGAAGCCTTCAGGAGTGAGGTGCTTTATGAAACTCTGCTTGTTAACTGTGTATGCCGTGATGATGCCCAGAAGGCAGAGCAAGTCTTCAATGAAATAAGGGAACTCTCTTTGCCTTTAACTATCTCTGCTTGCAACCAAATGTTATTGCTGTACAAGAGGGTTTCTCGAAATAAGGTGGTTGACATTCTCACATTGATGGAAAAGGAAAATATAAAGTATTCTATATTCACCTACAAGCTCATGATTGACTTAAAAGTGCGATCAAATGACATATTAGGCATGGAACAAGTCTTAAATTCTATGAAAGAAAATGGTCTTGAGCCAAATTTTACCATCCAGACTATGGTTGCTAAATTCTACATATCTGGGTGCTTTACAGAGAAAGCAGAAGAGGTTATCAATGCTATGGAGGTACATGTAAAGGCTAATCGTCATGCCGTCAGGTCTCTTCTTGACCTCTATGCTATTCTTGGAAGGCCAGTTGATGTAGAGAGAGTATGGAACTTGTGCGCTGAACCAAAGTTGGAGGACTTTTTGGCTGCAATTAAGGCATGGAGTAAACTTGGACATATCGAAAGAGCGGAAGAGATCTTTGACGTGTTGGTAAAGACGTTTCCGAAACTCACTTCCAAGTACTTTAATGCTATGTTGGAGGTGTATGCGGAAAATAAACTTCTGGACAAAAGCAAAAAGTTTATAGAAAGGATGTGTTTGGATGGGTGTACAATCGGCCCTCTTACCTGGGATGCAGTTGTCAAGCTTTATGTGAATTTAGGCGAGTTGTCAAAGGCCGACTCGTTTCTGATGAATGTCACAGAAGATAATCCTGACAGACATCCCCTTTTCAGCTCATATGTAATCTTACTAAAGGCATACGCAGAAAAGGGCGATATCCATAACGCGGAGAAGATATTTGATAGGGTAAAGCAGACCAACTTCCCTGCAAGAACTCTGCCCTATAATTTGTTACTTGCAGCTTATGCCAGTGCCCAGGTTACACCCTATGGGTTCAGAGAGAGGATGAAAGCTGACAAGTTCAGCCCGGGCAAGAGTCAGATCGAACAACTGAAGCAACTCGACAGCTTGTAGAAAGCAGGCAAATCCAGATTGATTTTCTTCCTTTTCACCCCTTCACCGTGACCACATGGAACATTTTCCTTGCAAAGCAGTTAGACTGGAATAGAAGAATCTACCAGGATGCATTTGTTCTTTCAGCATGAATTCTGTGCACCTTGGTATGCTTGTTTTGCAGGTTGATCAGAGTTTTAGGCGAGTTGCTAGCCGGAAGTAGACACTTCTGATGGTATATTATCTGATTAGCTTCGTACTCCTAGCTAATAATAAATTGAGGGAAATGGAAACAAGTATTTTTTGGGTTTATTTATATTACTCAATCAGGAAGTTAAGATAGTAGTCATTACAAAAGAAAAAAAATATTATTTAGTCATTGGGGACTTGGTTCTCAATGTTATCAGCGCGTATGCTCTTCAAGTAGGCCTTAATGAGAACTCAAAGGGGGAGTTCTGGGAAGGCCTGGAGGACATGGTTAGTAGTGTGCCAGTTGGTAAGAAGCTCTTCATAGGAGATCTCAATAACCATGTGGGTACATCTAGCACCAGTTTCGACGGTGTGTATGGAGGCTTCGGCTTTGGAACTAGGAATCAAGAAAAGGAAATCCTTAACTTTGCTCTAGCCTATGACATGTTTATAGCAAACACTTTCTTTAGGAAGAGGAAATCCCACCTGGTGACCTTTAGTAGTGGCCAACACACTAGCCAGATTGATTTCGTCCTCTTGAGAAAAGAGGACAGACATGTCTGCTTAGATTGCAAGGTTATACCTGGAGAGTGTGTGGTAACCCAACATAAGCTTGTGGAGAGTGTGTGGTAACCCAACATAAGCTTGTCGTAGCTGACTTCCGTTTTAAGATTTGTTTACAACGGAATAAGCATAACAAGCTCACTAGAATAAAGTGGTGGAAGCTTAAAAGGGATGTGGCCCAAACTTTCAAGGAGAGAGTTATCGAGGAGGGCCATTGGGCAGAAGAGAGAGACACAAACGTCATGTGGAGGAAGATGGCGACATGCATCCGAAAGATAGCTTCAGAAGAGTTTGGGTTGAGTCAAGGAAACAGAAGGGAAGTTAAAGACACTTGGTGGTGGAACGAAGATGTCCAAAAGGCTATCAAGGAGAAGAAAGATTGCTACAAACACTTACATCATGACAAGTGTGCAAACAACATAGAGAAGTACAGGATAGCGAAGAAGTCTGCAAAGCGAGCGGTTAGTAGAGCCCGGGGTCAAGCCTATGACGACCTTTATCAACGGTTGGACACAAAGCAGGGAGAAAAGAATATCTATAGGATGGACAAGGGATGTCAACCAAGTCAAATGCATCACGGATGATGCAAACCAACTATTAGTGAAGAATGAAGAGATCAAGAACAAATGGAAGGAGTACTTCAACAAATTGTTCAATGGAGGGAATGAGAGTTCTACAATAGAATTGGACGAACCATTCGATGACAACAACATGGGTTTTGTACGAAGGATACAAGAATATGAAGTTAAGGAGGCGCTAAAAAGGATGAAGGTAGGAAGGGCGATGGGCCCTGATGGTATCCCTATTGAGGTATGGAGATGCCTTGGAGACATAGCGATAGTATGACTGACTAAGCTTTTCAACACCATTTTTCGGACAAACAGAATGCCCGACGAGTGACAACGTAGTATGTTAGTACCAATCTTCAAGAACAAAGGAGATGTTCAAAGTTGTACTAATTACCGTGGAATTAAGCTCATGAGCCATACAATGAAGCTATGGGAGAGAGTCATTGAACACCGCCTGCGGAAGATGACGAGCGTGACCCAAAATCAGTTTGGTTTCATGCCTAGGAGATCAACTATGGAGGCCATTTTCTTACTAAGACAACTTATGGAGAGATTCAGAGAACAAAAGAAAGACCTGCATATGGTCTTCATAGACTTGGAGAAGGCTTATGACGGCCTTGGAAAAACACAAAGTATCAACAAAGTTCATTTATCTTATTAAAGATATGAACACTAATGTTGTGAAAAGTGTCCGAACAAGTGATGGAGACACCGATGACTTTCCAATTAACATAGGACTACATCAAGGGTCGGCTTTGAGCCCTTATCTTTTCGCTTTGGTGATAGATGAGGTCACAAGGGACATACAAGGAGATATACCGTGGTGTATGCTTTTTGCCGATGATGTGATACTTATTGAGGAGAGTAGGAGTGGTGTTTCGCAAAAGTTAGAATTGTGGAGACAGACGCTGGAAGCAAAAGGTTTTAGGCTTAGTAGGTCTAAAACATAGTATATGAAGTGTGATTTCAGTGCTATGGGATATGAGGATGGCGATGTTAGTCTTGATGGGCAAGTGGTACCCAAGAAAGACACTTTTCGTTACTTAGGGTCAATGCTTCAGAAGGAGGGAGACATCGATGAGGATGTCAGCCATAGAATTAAAGCTGGATGGTTGAAGTGGCGGCAAGCTGCGGGTGTCTTATGCGACCCCCGGGTGCCACACAAACTAAAAGACAAATTCTTCAGGACAGCAATTCGACCGGCTATGTTGTATGGAGCAGAATGTTGGCCCACTAAAAGACGACATGTCCAACAACTAAGTGTGATAGAGATGCGTATGTTGCGCTGGATATGTGGCCACACAAGGAGAGATCGAGTCCGGAATGATGATATATGAGAGAGAGTAGGAGTGGCGCCAATTGAGGAGAAACTTATGCAACATCGTTTGAGATGGTTTGGACATATTCAACGAAGACCTGAAGAGACACCAATGCATATCGGAATAATTAGGCGTTTCGAGAATGTGAAGAGAGGTAGAGGTCGACCAACCTTGACGTGGATAGAGGCTGTGAAGAGGGACCTGAAGGAGTGGAATATTGATAAAGAGCTCGCCGTGAATAGGAAGGGGTGGAAGTGTGCAATTCACGTGCCAGAGCCCTAATCTGTAGTTTCGCTTTTCCTCCTTAATCGTTTGACCTTTTCTTGTGCCCCTTTAGATCTTGCTGGTTTTTGTGGGGTTTTATCTCTTTTTATGTGTTTTCCTGTTTTGTCGTTTTTCGGTTCTCCTTTGCCTTTATCTCCCTTTTCTTTGGGGTTGAGCTCTAAGGTTTTCATATGTGGTTTCATCTCTAGCCTACCCCAACGTGCTTGGGACAAAAAGGCTTTGTTGTTGTTGATACATATTGGTAAGACCTGAAACAACAAAATATGATGATATTAAACTTTAAATAAAATAACTGTTATTGTATTTTTGTGAGCTAGGTGACGGTGCAGCACGATGTCCAATATCTCATCATCATAAGTCACGCCGTGTTATCTCGGCGCTGTGGCTTATAGTGTTGAGAATAGAGCTGGAAACGAGCCGAGCCAGGCTCGGCTCGGCTCGGTGGAATAGCGAGCCGAGCCAGGCTCGGCTCGGTCACTTCGCGAGCTCGATGATGAGGCTCGGCTCGCGAGCCTGTACACTCAAGTACTCAACAACAGTAATTACGGTCATTAGCTAAAATTTGTAGCACAATATGTTCCATATAATAAAAAATTATGTCCCTGCACTCTAGTTCTTTGTGAGTTGTGACCAAAACAACACACTGGTCACTGGATCTATATAACTGGACACTAATAAACAAACTGACAACTGACAGGTGATAGCTGCAATAGTTTGGACCGAGCCTCGAGCCGGCTCGCGAGCCTCACCGAGCCGGCTCGGCTCGGCTCGTTAGTGTAGCGAGCCATGGAATTAGGCTCGGCTCGGGCTCGTTTAGGCTCGCGAGCCTCACCGAGCCGAGTCTGATCGAGCCCGAGCCGGCTCGCGAGCCTTGAGCTTTTTTTTCGGTCCTAGTTGAGAAGACGGTTCAAGAACGAGAATAAGTATTTTAGGAGACTAAATATATTTATTTTAAAAAAGGTTTAATTGCAAAAAAAATCGGCTGTAGGACGCCACTAGGAAATGGTGGCCGTGGTGGCTAGTGTGCTTGCCACGAGGAAGACAAAGGAGAGGACGGAGCCGAACAGGTGCGCAGAGAACAGAGGCAAAACTGAATTTTTTGTTGGTTTAAAATAATTTTTTTGTTTCTAAAATCACCGACAATGTATTTTACGAGAAGTGTATGATATAGCTCCATCAATACTTATCTTAATATCGAACTTTACTCTATAAATGGTTCTAGATGATTATAATATTATATGGGCGAACTGCAGGAGATAATTATATTATTACTGTTGGGGACTTGTTCTCAAATGCTTTGAGTTAAAAACAAGACAACACAAAAATGTTAAATGTTAATGCCCTTCGTTCTTCGAGACATTATTTCCTTTAGGATATAATGATCTTCAGACGAAGGTCATGAAGGACATACCTTCATCATTGTATCATTCAATAGTAAAAGGGGAATCATATGAAATGTAAGAGATAACATAAATAATTATATAACATTATCAGCTCATTCCTATTTTATTATCGTGGAAAAATAGAAATGATATCAAATTACAAATGTACCTTCGGCTTGAAAGAAGGTAAAGGCACGAGCGTGACGCAAAAGCAAATGCCAAGTCAGCGTGAACAGTACGAGAGCACTGTTCATCTATTTATAGGCACGGGACGCAGCCCATGTAAAATTATATCCATGCCCTTTACATGTACTAATGACTCTATAGTGATCCATCGAGGTCTAAATAGCTTTTTCCCTTTTAAGTCAGTTTCCTTTTCTGCTGTCATGCCGAAGCTCCCTTGCGTGTAGCTTCGGCGTTGCATCAACCTTCGTATTCTTTGTGCTTCTCCCACTATGGTTCTGATTCGAATCCGAAGATACCTGTTCATGTATTACAACTCTAGAAACATTGTTAAATCATGTTTTTGAGGACCTTCGGAAGACGAAGGCCCCCAACAGTAGCCCCTCGCAAGGTTAATTTGTTAGAATAACGAATTCAGGTTGCGATATGGACGAAAGCCCTAAGCCGAAGGTTTGAAAAAACACCTTCCCTTTGCTAGAATAGCAACAGTCAATGGCAGACGGGGCCCTCCAACTTGGAGCGCACTGGGCGTATAAATAAGAACCCACCCCGAGCACATTTGGTACGCTACTTGTCGCCTGTTTTGTTTGCTCAAATTTTTAGCTCTTGTCTACCAACGCTTGCTTGGTTTTTTAGACTTTCTAAGCTTCAGCTTTAAGGACACATTTTCATCATTTCCGAAGAGAAGATGTCTAAAGATAAAAAAGCTGTTGCTGAGACGAAGCTGAGCGAAGAGGACAAGCTCCTTGAGGAGAAGACTGCTGGATTTATTGAATCAATAGCAAAGAAAAATACAGAAAAGATTACTAAGGAGATTCTAGAAGGCTTATCTGAAGATACTGATGACAGTGACAGTTATGATGCAGAAAGTGGGGGCGAAGACTCCGAAGATCGGCCCTGGCGACCAAGTCATGCAGTCTTCGGGAAATCGACTATCAGACAGAGTCATCTTGATAATATGAGAGGAAGGTATTTTCGAGATATGTCTATTGTGAGGGCTGACAACGGAGACATGACTGTTCCCGTTCCCGAAGAAAATGAAGTTGTAATCTATCGAAGCTTCTTCAAAGCTGGACTTCGGTTCCCCTTAAGCAAATTTGTGGTTGAAGTTTTAAAGATATATCAGATTTTCCTTCACCAGATTACTCCCGAAGCAATTATCAGAATGGGGATCTTCGTCTGGGCCGTGAGGACTCAAGGTTTGGAGCCAAGTGCAAAATGTTTTTGCAGCATGTATGAACTTTCGTATGAGACGAAGCCCTGGGGTAAAGAACAGTATCATAACAATTTTGGTTGCTATAGCTTCATTGCTCGTTCTGGCTCAAGCTGCCCAGTGCCAACTTTTCGGAAGAGATGGCCCGAAGACTGGATGAAAGAATGGTTCTATGTGAAGAATGATTTAAAGGCGAGGGAAGACATTACAAAGATCATCATGCACCCCATTTTGTCTCGCTTCGGCCTTCGGAAACCGAAGGTAGAAATTGATGAAGCAGCCGAAGGATGCCAAAGGGCCTTCGGCATAATTTGCTCTTTCATCGGAACAAGGGATTTAGTCCAAGAACATGTGGCCTACAGGATATGGCCATTGATAGACAACTGGGAAATGCCAAAAGAGACCATCAGCAACCCTCGCGAAGGTGGTTTAGTTCGATTGAAATATACCTTCAGGTTTGGAGACCAATTTATCGAACCAGACGATGACTGGCTAAAGTGTGTTGAAAATACTAGTGATGAACTACCTGGAGCATACTCCAAGTCTGAAGATAACGCACTATCTGCGGCCTTCGGGAGCCGAAAAAAAGAAAAGGCTAAATAGAGTTTTTGATGCTATTGGGTTTGTGTACCCTGATTATCGCTACCCGCCGCGGGGGCAAAAAAGAAAGAGTGCAACTTCTGAGAAGGCTGCTGCTTCAGCCGCTTCAAGCGAGCCCGCGCCGAAGAGGAAAAATGTGAAGGTTCTTACTCACCGACCGCGCTACATTGAACCGGCCATAGTGCCTGAATTTGGCGGTGAGACCTCTTCGGCTATTGAAGCCAAAGGACCTGCTCTTACGCAGAGGATTGAAGAGCCGGCTGCAATGCCGAAGACTGACAAAATTGAAGAACCGAGAACCGAAGGGACGGAAACATCAGAAGTTCTAAGCCCTTCGACAGGAGTGGAGGCGCCGAAGACAGAAAAAGATCTAGCAGCAACCCCTAAGAGAAAAAGATGGCTAGTGTATTAGATGTGCTGGAGACGATAAAACTTCAAGCTCTACTCCAGGAAAAATTGCCAAGGCTTCGAAAACACAGGTTGAAACTGAGACAAAGCTGACCGAAGCCAAAGCTACAATGAGCCGGGCCGACGACGAAGCTGGGCCTTCAGAGCCCACCAAAGAGAAATCCTCGGAAATTGGAGAAAAGGCAGCGGAGGAAGAAGCTATAAAACATATTTTGCCTGAAAAAGCTGCCGCTCCTACTCCCGAAGCTTTGAAAGAAAATATTGAATATATTATCCGTCATGCTTCGGGAAAAAAAGCTCTCTAAAGAAGAAGAACGAGAAGCTCAACACTATGCCCAGAAGCTGAAATATCCAAAGGGGGCATTAGTATTCAACGACAGCGGAGAAGAGGATTTCTTGTATTGTCTCCCAGACAGCAAGGAGATTTCTGTCTGCCGAGAGATGAGCAGAAGCTTCGGATTCCCGACATTAGAAGACGGGCTTTCGGTGTTGTCAAAAGATGAATTGGCCGACAGTTTAGCATATAATAGTATAAAGGTGTGAAAATCAATTTTTTGTACTTAAAATGAATTTTTTTCATTTGCTTATACTCAATACCGTACTTCTTTTGCAGGGCCTGATTCTTAGCAATGCCTTCAGGGCGCAGAAAAATGTCGAAGACGAAGGATGCGCTATAGCTCTGAACAACCTTCGTTCCGAAGTAATTGAACTAAGGAACGAAGGTCTTGAAAAAGATAAAATATTAATTTCATTGGTGAGCAAAATAAAAGAAGACAAAGCTACTTCCAAAGCCCAAGCTGAAGCCCAGAAATGTGAAATTGAAGACCTTCGGAAACAGCTGGCTGAAGCCAAATTAAAATGCGCTGTTGCCGAAGCTAAACGAGATGCCAGTGATTACTGGAAAAATTATTGGGAAAAAACAGTTGCAGAACTTCGCTCATCAAAAGAAAGATGTTTTGAAAAATCTGTAGAATGCGTGAAAAAGATAAAAACTAGCTTCGCCAACGTTGGCGCATATTCAAGCGAAGATAACTTCATACGGGGCGACCCCGAAGGCCCAATTGAGTGGATCAGCAACGAAGCCGAAGCTTTTAAAGAAATTTTGAGTGACCGCGGGGACGTCTGCGCATTCTCTGGTGCAAGGGGAATTGCAGCTATTTTGGAGAAGTCAGGTTGTGAGCATGTTAATACCTTGGCTCAGGCCGAAGCTGTCCTCTGCATTGATGATACGAAGGACCCCTCGGCCGAAGCAAGCTTAATAGGTGGAAAACTTTTCACTGACATATGGGAAAATGGCGGTCGAGGAATGGCCCATGAAATAATAAAGAAAAACAAAAATGATATTCATGACACTCGAGAGTCAATAAAAGCAGCTGAAAAGGCTGCGGAGCTTGAGAGACGAATAGGTATTACTTAATGGTTTTTAACTTTGTTGTTTATTTTTGTGACTTCGAACTGATTTACATTTTCTACCACAGCTGAACTATCTCCTCCCCCAGAGCCCTTCGAGTCACTGGCCGACCCAGAGGCAAAGGAATCAACAGGAATTATTAACATGGCTGAAACTATTGTAGACGAAGTCGTTACCCAACTGCTGACCAAAGCTGCAGATAAAGTTTTAAAAGAAGAAGAATAGCTATTGTAAAAACATTGCTAGTATATTAATGTAACATTTGCTGAACTATGCTTGTAATATTCGGTGCTCATGGGTTTTGAATGTAATATATGAATGGTTTTGTAATTCATTTCTTTGCGATGCATGAAACTTTTATGTACATACCGTTTTTGAGCCTTCGACGAAAAAACACATTCCCTTCTTTTCATGCTTCGTAAAGAAGAGTTTTTATGCTTCGTGAAAATCCTCCAATCATCGCAAAAACATTAATGCTTCGTCAACAATAGTTTTTTTCCTCCACATCAGAGTGCTTCGTAAAAAAATCCTCCAAGCGTCGCCAAAACATTAATGCTTTCGTCAACAATAGATTTTTTCCTCCACATCAGAGCTGATGAAGCTGTATTTCTTTAAAACTTATTTTATGCCTTAGCACAATTTCACTTTTTCGAAGCATTCTCCGAAGGTCAAACATTGTATCCCCTTCTTGTGCCATTGATGCAATATGATGTATGATGTTATGTTATGCGAAATGATGTGATGATGTTATGCTATGCAAAATGATATTTGTGCCGAAGACACACACTCACATACCCATAGTGGAATACACAATGTCTTTGCCGTTTATTTTTCGGCTTCGCCGCTTATTTTTCGGTGTATCAGCGCTGACTTTTTGCTGTAAGTTCTGCATTCTCTTAGAAACGTCTTTTGAACTTCTTCGCCTTCTATTTCGGCGGTATTCGCGTTGACTTTTCGCGCTTCGCCTTATATTTTGGCGGTATTTGGCTCTGCATTCCCTTTGGAACGACTTTTGAGCAGAAAACTTACACTGCGCTCCCTCAGGAACGACTTTTTGTAGCTTCAGCAAACTTACGCTGCGTTTCTTAGAACGATTTTTTGTAGCTTCAGTGATGCTTGCAATGTGATTTTTAGCCCCGCATTCCCTTAGGAACGACTTTTGTGCTTCAACGACTTTTTGAACTTCGTGAGTCTGTGGAGAAGATATATTTTACTTATGGTAAGAACGAAGCTATTACAAGAAATTGAAAATGACAAAAGAACTAGGTTTTCAATAATTGTTCCTTATTAAAAAAGAAAATGACAACGAATGTAAAAAACTGTTTCAGGGGTAGGATATCTCTTAGTAGATATGCTTCGATTCTGGCACAATACTGTTGACTGTGCGAGCTTCGGACTCCTCCCTGAAATCTCGTTGCTGATGGGTCTGTAGGCTCCCTTCTGGCTGCTGGCCTCGCGAATATGCAGGTTGTTGTGGTGGCGGAGGTGGAGGCTGTGGCCAGGATGCCTGTGACTGACTAGTCGAAGCAACAGATGCTGCAGGATGGTTACCCACATACTCTGGTATGTAGGGTGAGTGATACGAAGCAGTATGCATGACCTGCTTCGGCTGGTTCTGCTGGGCTGCGGCTTCTGCTATTTCCTTTTGTTTCTGAATGGTGACATGGCACATCCTTGTAGTATGACCCTTGTCCTCACCACAGAATAAGCAATAAATTTTCCTAGGTTGATCCCCAAACCTTCCTCCGAAGCCCCTGACGCCTCTGCCTCTTGGAGCTGGCGGCCGAAGATAGCTTTGTTGCTGCCCCGAAGCTTGCGAGGAATATTGTGGCCTCTCTTGTTGACTTCCTCTGTCGTCACTCTGGGTGGAGTGGATTGACCTGACATGCCTTGGGTGGATTCTCCCTCCGAAGCCCCTGGTCATCTCAGAGAACCTGTAGGCTTCCTCCCTTCTTTGACGAAAGTCATTGTCAGCGCGGATGTATTCATCCATCTTTTGAAGCAGCTTCTCCAAAGTCTGTGGAGGCTTTCTAGCAAAATACTGGGCAGTAGGTCCTGGACGAAGCCCCTTAATCATGGCCTCAATGACAATTTCATTGGGCACTGTAGGCACTTGTGCTCTCAGTCGCAAGAACTTTCAGACGTATGCTTGGAGATACTCCTCATGATCTTGCGTGCATTGAAAGAGAGCCTGAGCTGTGACTGGCTTCGTCTGAAAGCCCTGGAAATGCCATGACGAAGGACTTGGCCATGACAGCTATGTTGCCTCCATATGAAGATATGGTTGCTTCATAACTCATCAAAAACTGCTTCGGGTTTGAATGCCCATCATACATTGGGAGCTGAGGTGGCTTGTATGATGGGGGCCACGGGATAGCCTGCAGTTCTGCTGCCAAGGGAGAAGCATCATCAAAAGTAAAGGTATCATGATTAAAATCATCATACCATCCATCGTCGTTGAACAAGCCCTCTTGATGAAGCTCCCTGTGTTGGGGCCTTCGATCTTGCTCGTCTTGCGCAAGGTGACGTACTTCTTCAGTGGCTTCATCAATCTGCCTTTGAAGGTCAGCTAGATGGGCCATCTTCTTCTTCTTCTTTTGCACTTGCTGATGAAGCATCTTCATGTTTCTGATTTCTTGGTCCAACTCGTCCTCCTGGGGTGTTGGACTAGTGGCCTTCCTCTTCTGGCTTTGGGCCTCTCGAAGAGAAAGGGTCTCCTGATTTGGGTCCAGTGGCTGCAAAGCAGCAGCCCCTGTCGCTGAAGCTTTCTTCGGTGGCATGATGAAGGTCAGTGCTTGCCGAAGGTGGTCGAAAAGGATTCACCGGAGGTGGGCGCCAATGTTGGGGACTTGTTCTCAAATACTTTGAGTTAAGAACAAGGCAACACAAAAAATGTTAAATGTTAATGCCCTTCGTCCTTCGAGACATTATTTCCCTTAGGATATAATGATCTTCAGACGAAGGTCATGAAGGACATACCTTCATCATTGTATCATTCAATAGTAAAAGGGGAATCATATGAAATGTAAGAGATAACATGAACAATTATATAACATTATCAGCTCATTCCTATTTTATTATCATGGAAAAATAGAAATAATATCAAATTACAAATGTACCTTCGGCTTGAAAGAAGATAAAGGTACGAGCGTGACGCAAAAGCAAATGCCAAGTCAGCGTGAACAGTACGGGAGCACTGTTCATCTATTTATAGGCACGGGACGCAGCCCATGTAAAATTACACCCATGCCCTTTACATGTACTAATGACTCTATAGTGATCCATCGAGGTCTAAATAGTCTTTTCCCTTTTAAGTCGGTTTCCTTTTCTGCTGTCATGCCGAAGCTCCCTTGCGCGTAGCTTCGGCACTGCATCAACCTTCGTATTCTTTGTGCTTCTCCCACTATGGTTCTGATTCGAATCCGAAGATATCTGTTCATGTATTACAACTCCAGAAACATTGTTAAATCATGTTTTTGAGGACCTTCGGAAGACGAAGGCCCCCAACAATTACTAGTCTAATACCCGTACGACGATACCTAACCATATTTGATGATATTGATTAAGTGACTAAGCGACGCTTGAGAATCTTAATAAACTCTCCACATAAAAATATCCATAATAAATAAATTTAATGTTAAAGTGAACATATTTTTCATATAGTAGATATTGACCTGGTAAAACAAATATTACACTTGATCTTAGCTAAAAGACCAAAAAATAAGTTGAAAATGAGCCTCTATGTTCGAATTAAATTATAGTCAATGTTTTGGCTTAGGACTTGGGAGCGAGAATAAGTAGATCTGATGCCCTAACCAAAATCATCATTGAGATTCCAGAAGTAACACATGCAAATTCATTTACAGTGATGGCTTAACAATTTTCTCCAAGTTTAGCAAGACAGAAAAGCACAAATACGCCAACAAGATCATTCCTGAAATACCAAATACAACAAGTTTATCCTCTAATGCTTAACATGCTTAATGAAATACATACTTGCTCTTGCCTTAGAGTATCATATCAAACAATAAAAACATTTTCTGCTTTTACAGAGCATTGTACATATTTCCAATTGCATAGTTGGTTTTACTTAAAATTCAATGTGAAATGAATTCGGCATGAGCAAAACTTTTTCATAGTTATGCTCTAGCAATGTTTCACAATTAAATGACTAGAAATCTATATAAGACCTCGCCACATTTGGTGATGTGTGGAATGCACGAGCTACACCCTATGTTGAAGGGATTCAGAATTGAAAGGAGAAAAGGAAGTGTTTTCCAAAATAACTCTCAAGAGCTTTTCTGCCATATCTTGTTCCTATCATTGTTGGAAGTTCAACCTCTTAATGCAGACTGCGTACATGAAAGCTAAGAATGTTGCAAAGAGCATGTGTAACGACTAGCATAAAATCCCTATGATAGCCAAAATGATGTGTTACCTAGTAGCTAATCTTTTGCTTGCTTTTGCCAGAGACTGTGATGGGGTCTTCTAGGTCTCTATATTGTGTCACGATAAGCCCATACATTATCCATGCCAATGGGAAAATCCAGTAGTACCAGATCCACCATCTCGGAATTCTCTAAAATAAGAATAGAGAAAAGAAAACAAAAGCACTCTTTTATTCCTATAGAAAAGGATCACGAGAATGATGATTGAAGAAACAACTAACCCATCTTGAAATGAAGAAGCATGAGAAGAGATTCGAGAGAGAATAGAAAAGATGGTCAACAACCCAACATTCTAGTATGATAAATTTTTTACCTAATCAATGATTGAAATTGTGAGTTCTGCATAAGGCTTATACCAGAAAAACAGAAGCAACAACTGATGTTGTGAAGTCCTTTGATAGGCTATGACTCCTCCGGGATGAAGTTGCTTCATAACTGAAACAGGTAAAACATTAGCAACAAAATGGGGATAATTTGATTTTAAGCTATGCAACTCTACTATCTGTATCTATGAAATTTCAAACATACAACTTTTTTTCTAGATTCATCTCATGGTATTTATAACTGATGAAACATTGTGATCCATGTATTGCAGCGGGTGCTGGATAGGGGTACTACTATATATTCTGTTGAAATTATTTACACATGTGTAGGGCAAGCGCAGCTGCTTGCAATTGCAACTCTGCGTGCTAGAGCATTGCTTGAGCATCGTGTCTAAAACTCTAAGCATGCAACATATCAAATGGGACACCAAAGCAAACATGCAGTAGATGTAGTGCAAAGTTTGGATGTGAATTTTGGTCCTATTATAATGGTAAATGAGCTGGGGTTGTCATTAAGTAAAGACCCTACAAAAAATAAGAAAAAGGGCGTAAGGTCACAAACAACAAGATGACCGTAGCACCTGGGCTAATTTTCAGTGAAAGATGTAACTACCTCTGCATAGATCAGAAATATACATCGAACCCAAGTAGCTCAGTGACCCGCTTGGCGCTCCAAGGCTTCATCACGTACAACTTGACCTTTGACGTATCCACCTACCAAGCACAAAATCGCTGAATCAAAGGAATCCCTTGCAGACAACAGCTATATATCCCTAAAGTATTGTGCTCTTGTTACAGCCAAATTGAGAAACAAAGGGTATGAATGAAGAACGAACTGACCAGATGGTCAAGCTCGGATGCAAACTTCGACGTCTTGAGCAGCTTGGCTTGCTTATTTGAGAAGCTTGTGTCCTAGTCAATGGATGTCCCCTACGAAAAACACAACAATTAGAGCGGTCTCTACCGATAATAGATCTGACGAGAACAACTGTGACCAGATGAATTGCACGCTAGGTAGATCTACCGTTGATGCCACGTCACCCATGTGATGGGAGGAGCGGAGCGGAGCTCGCGCCAGAGCGAAAGACGAGTGAGCTAGGAGACAGGCTCCCAGTCCCTAGGGACGACGAGGAGGTTCAACGTTGGCTGGACTCAATGCAACTTTTATCACCTAGTTGAACATCCTTATCAGGAGGCGAGCGCCCTAATCCTCCTCGTCGGTGGCGGTGCAACAACGGAAGAAGCGGGCGGAGAATGTTGTGAAATAGACGAGGTTTGTTGCTAGAGCGACACCTGCGAGAACGCTACTGTGAGAACAAATAGGATAGATACAAGGGATATGATCTAGGACTGCAGGTTGATTTTGAAGAAATACAAGGGGTTCTTTGTAAAAAGATGATGCGGAACGACCGTTGAAACTGGTGTTTTAATATAGTAGAGATATGGCTGGAGATGGTTTTAAGAAGAGTATATCTATACTTACTCTATTAAGAACCTAATGTGGTCGTTTGGTGCTATCACGTCTTCAGCCTCTGCGCTGATACTCTAGGCCTGCCCTACTCGCTTCGACTGGTTCTCCCGTGCCCAAGTGCCGTGCTTTGGCACCGTGCCATGTGGGCCCCACACCCAGCGTCTGCACAACGCTCCCTCAGCTACTGCCCTGTGGATCCCTAGCACCCGCGCAGCCAGCTACTGTGCCTGTCTATCATCTGACCCCACCCACACAGCTACCACACCATGCAAAAAATAGTGCAGAACGCGAGCACTCGAACCCATGCCCCCCTGCTCTAGAAATTTGGGTCTAATCACCAAACCACACATATCTTCTATTAAGAACCTAATGTGTGTGCATGATGCTATAACGGCTTCACCCTCACCCAATGCCCCCACAGAGCTCTATCAGCTATTGTCCTGTGGACCCGTAGCACCCACACAACCAACTAGTGCGCCTTCCTAGCACCCGACCTTGCCCGTGCAGCTACCACACCGCGCAAAAATAGTGCAGAACAAACACTCGAACCCACGCCCCCTGCTCTAGAAATTTGGGGTTAACCACTAGACCACACGTACCTTAGTGTTTAGAAATAAACATATATATCTATACTACTCTATTAAGAACATAATGTGGGCGCTTGGTGCTACCACGGTTTCACCCTCTACGCAGACACTCTAGGCCCGCCCCACGTGCCCCGCCTCGACGCCGTGCCCTATGGGCGCACGCCCAGCGCCCGCACAATGCTCTCTCAGCTATTGCCCTATGGACCCCCAACGCCCACACAACCAGTTACTACGCCTGCCCAGCACCCGACCCCGCCCACGCAACTACCACACCATGCAAAAATAGTGCAGAGCAAGCACTCGAACCCACGCCCCTACTCTAGAAATTTGGGGCTAACCAACAGACCACAAATACCTTAGTATTTAGAAATAAACAATAATTATATTTGAATAAATATCTCAATACCTATTTATATGATATTGAAAGTAGCCTAGAGGGGGGTGAATAGGCTAAACCTGAAAATTATCACCACCAACTTCGAGATAATGTCAAACCAACAGTTCAACTGGTGCAGACTGGTTCAACTGCTATAGAGGCGAGTTGAACCACTCTGAACCAGTCCAACTGCTAGAGTAAATCTAGTCTTCGAACTACGCAGAAATACAATGAGAGATTCCTTTAAAAGGGGAACACAAGGAATAAACTAAGTGTGGATGGTGAGAAATACAAGAGTTAATCCACCACAAGATCCACACGAAGAACAAACCTATATGCCTATCTTGACAACTAGAAAAACACAATCACGGATCCAAGGAAGAGCACAAGACACAAGATGTTATCCTGAGGTTCGGCCACACCACAAAGGTGCCCTACTCCCCATTGAGGAGCCCACAAAGGGCCAGGTCTTCTCCACCCCTAATCCTCCATAACTCGACCACAAAGGTCAAGGGAAATCTTTTCTCAGATCTGCTCACAAGAGCGGGTGATACAATCTTCTTGGGGTCGTCCACAACTTTGGAGACTCACAAGCAACTTCAATCCATCAAGGAACTCAAAGTTTCTAAGAACAACGAGTTTGCACAAGTGGTGCTTGCAACAAGCTCAAGAGAAGAGAAAGAGAAGGAAGAGGAAAATTTTAATCCAAAGGTGCACAAACCTCACACCAAAGGGGCTCCTTCAATCGATCGATTTAAGAGCTAGATCGGGTGAGAGAGAGGGAGAGTGCTTTGTCTCAAGTTAGGTGAGAAATAATTGTGGGAGTGACCAGTGTAAATGAGGAGAGAGGTATGTGGGGTATTTATAGAGTCTCCTCAAAAAGATTTGTGGGGCCGAACTTTTCTGCGCAGGGTAGGTTGAACCGCCACTAGGGCCGGTTCAACCGCCTGGTGGTCAGACTAATAGTTAGTCTGCCAGCTTGACTGGCAGACAGGAAGTCAGACTGGTCAGCTGACCCTGATATTTCAAGTGAACCCTAGGGCCAGTTCAACTGGTATTGACCAAAGAGGTTTGGAGAGAAACACCAGGTTGAACTGGCCCTGAGGCAGAATGAACTGGTTTTGATCAGAGAGTTTCTCAGTTGAAGTAAAGTTCAACTCAGCTGAAGAAAAGCTCAACTCAGCTGAAGAAAAGCTCAACTCAGCTGAAGTCAAGTACAACTCAACTGAAGAAAAGCTCAACTTAGCTGAAGTTAATTTCAACTCAGCTAAAGAAAAGCTCAACTCAGCTGAAGTCAAGTTCAACTTAGGTGAAGAAAAGCTCAACTCAGTTGAAGTCAAGTTCAACTCAGCTAAGGAAAAGCTCAACTCAGCCGAAGTCAAGTTCAGCTGCTTTTCAACAGGAAGACTCTTTGTCTCTCAAACTTGACATCAGTCGAACCACAGAGTGTCCAAAGAATTTGGTTTTCAAAATAGCTTTTGAATTTAGAGGCTTGAGTAATAGAAAACTTCATTACCTGTGCGAAACTACCAAGAAAGAAATAGATCCCGAGACACTGTAAATATAGAAAGTTTTACACATCATCGTATGAAAACTTATCAAGGCACCACTTGATGTATTTCCTTTGTCCTTGATACTTCCTTTTTCCTTTCTCAATTAAAGTTGTTACTCCTTTTCTCTTTACTAACACTGAATATACATTAGGAGCAAACTTGTTAGAAACCTTATCTGTTTTGTCATTTAATCACCAAAACCCTCAATTGTGGTTGATTGCAGTTACAATCTCCCCCTTTTTGGTGATTGATGCCAAAACACATAAACGTGAAAAAAGATAAAGATTTGAAGCAATTAAACACTTTTGGATAATTGTACATATGTGGCTCCCCCCTAAATGTGTGCATATGCTTTGAATTACAACGTTGACTTAAAATGTCAGTATTGCGACACATTTGGAGTAAGTGGACAAGTCCACACTATATACAATTATCCGAGGGGTGCAAATAGTGTCATAAAAATTTGATGCACATGCCAACAATTTTACTGATCTCATCACACATCATAAAGGATAAACTAATAGTAGCAATTAACAGAATCAAGCATACAATAGATGAGATTATAAAATGATGTCTATGGCCCGATGACCATCATAACTTGTCTATGGCCCGATGACCATCACAACTCAACATAAAGTACTCATTACAATCTAGGAGTGTAGTACATAAATATTACATAAAAAACATAAGGCCACACCGACGACCAACCAACTACGAGCTTCAATCTTTGTCTTCATCTCCCTCCAGAAGTTCTCCCCCTTTTTGGCAACTAGTAGCAAAACAGAGAGAGGCGCATAGACTCACCGGCCACTGGGGTCACTACCACCATAGGGACCCAGTGGAGGAGGATAGGGAGGATAAGCCATGAAGAAGGCATGGACCATCTCTTCTTCATACGACGAGTCTCGAGGAGGGTCGTTGAGAGCACCTAGAGGGCGAGGGTGAATAGGTGATCCTGTAAAAAACAGCTCAACAAAACAAACTTGGACTAATATTGGATTATTGAAAGCAAGAGCTAAGTTCGAATGAGCATAGTAAACTTCTTCACTTAATTGCTCTTCACTAAGTGAGTATTAAACTTAGAGCAATTATGTAAGTGAAGTAGATAGAGAGAAAATCGAGTAGGATAAAGACACATGACACAACGATTTTATCTCGTGGCTCGATCAAGTAGATTACTTGCCTATTCCATGTTGTGGTGTCCCAACGGACGAGGGTTGCACTCAACCCCTTTCAAGTGATCCAAAGATCAACTTGAATACCACGGTTCTCTTTATCTCAATAATATCCCGTTGTGAGGAATCTCCACAATTTGGAGTCTCTCACGCCTTACACAATTGATCTCAAATGAACACAAGAGTAAGGGGAAATAGAAGCACACACAAGAGCGAGAGTTGCAGCAACAACACACACACACAAGAAAAGGAAGAGCACACAAAACAACACAATGGAGTTACAGCTCAAAGAAGTGCTCAAATCTCTATCACAATGAACCAATCGCGTGTTTGCGGAGTCTCTGCGTTGTAGAATGTTCAATGGGTGCTTGGTGTGGAGCTCCATGCGCCAAGGGGTCCCTTTTATAGCCCTAAGGGACCTAGGAGCCATTGGAGCTCCATTTGGAAGGCCCTGCTTGCCTTCTGTCCGTGGGTGCACCGGACAGTGAACAGTGCGTGGGCTGGGCGCGGGCAGAGAATCTCCTGATTGGCTGCTTTCCTGTTCTGGGGGCACCGGACCGTTCTGTGTGGGGCACCGGACTGTCCGGTGCGCCACTTGACCGTTGGCCCGAGGCCGACGTGGCCACTAGCCGTTGGTTGTTGGCTCACCGTATTGTCCAGCGCTACGCATGGACGGTCCGGTGATTTATAGCCGACCAAGTCAAGAATAGCCGACACACAACATGCACGAGTTGCTATGTACTCAGTTTCTATAGTGGACAGTGCAACACAATTTTGTTTCTTAGAACTCCATGACACCAAGGACCGTCCAAGGTATTGGCAAGTCCCCGTGGTGCTTTTTTGATCCTTTTTGCAACCGGCATAATCTGAGTCAGAGTAACCAAGTAAATTGAAAAAGGAGCCTTTAGGATAACAAAGCCCTAGGTTTTGGGTGTGAACTAGGTATCTTAAAATTCTCTTAATGGCCACTAAATGACACTTTTTCGGGTTAGCTTGAAAACGAGCACACATGCACACACTTAACATTATGTCCGGTCTAGATGCACATAAGTAGAGCAGTGAACCTATCATGGATCTATAGAGCTTTTGATAGGTTTATCTTCTTCATTTAGGTCGAGATGCCCATTTGAAGCCATTGGAGTCTTGGTGGGCTTTGCCTTTTCCATGCCAAAGTTCTTCAACATGTCTTGTGTGTACTTGGTCTAGCACAGAAAAGTTCCTTCCCTTAACTGTTTCACTTGGAACCCCAGGAAGAACTTGAGCTCACCCATCATAAACAGCTCGAACCTATTTTTCATAACCCTACTAAATTCCTCACAAAACTTCTCATCAGTACTACCAAATATAATGTCATCGACATGTATATGGCACACAAATAATTCATTATCTACTTTGCGAGTAAATAAAGTAGAGTCAGCTTTTCCTATTTCAAAACCATTCTTAAGCAAGAAATCTTTAAGACAATCATACCATGCTCTAGGGGATTGTTTGAGCCCATAGAGTGCTTTGTGGAGGAGGAAGACATGGTTTGGCTTCTTTGGATCATCAAAGCCCAATGGTTGCTCCACATAGACCACTAATTCTTGCAGTGGTCCAGTTAGGAATGCACTCTTGATGTCCATTTGATACAAATTGAAATCATGGTTAGTAGCATAGGCAATGAATATTCTTATGGACTCTAACCTTACTACTGGTGCATAGGTTTCCCCAAAGTCAAGTCCTTCAACTTGGGTGAAACTTTGAACAACCAACCACCCCTTATTTCTTGTTACTACGCCATTTTCATCTTGTTTGTTGTGAAACACCCATTTGGTTCCAATCACATTTTGCATGAGTCTTTCCACTAAGGACCAGACTTCATTCCTGGTGAAGTTGTTAAACTTCTCTTTCATTGGTACTATCCAATCCGGATCACCCAATGCTTCTTCTACCTTAAGTGGCTCAAGAGAGGAAACAAATGAGTAAAATTCACAAAAAATTGTTAAACGAGATCTAGTTGTTACACCTCTCTTGATGCTACCAAGAATATTGTCTACTAGATGATCTCTTTGGATGCTTTGATGAACTCAAGGGTGAGGGACCAAGGATTGGTGTTGAATTGGTCCATCATCCTCTTGTTCAAGAGGGACTTCACAGTCTTCCACAACTTCATGCTCATCAACACTTGGCATGTCTTGTGGTTGGATGGATTCTTCAAGAATTGGGTGACTTGAGGTAGATGGATTTACTTGGGTGGAAGGTCCATTACCCGTCACCTTTGTAATTCCATCAATGACCTCATTTGTCATCTAAATTCTTCCCTCGTCATCATCCTTTTCTTGGGGATCGACTTCACCTATTGCAAGCTCCTCGATAGCCTCGCAAGGCAGTTTTTCATTTCCTACAACATCACTAGAGACATGCCCTTGCGAGCCATTAGATTCATCAAATGTCACATCTACCACTATTTCAACAAGACCCGTGGAATTGTTGAAAACACGGTATTAGTGAGCATTTGATGCATAACCAAGCAAGGAACCCTCGTATACTTTAGGAGCAAACTTTGAGCTCTTAGCTTTCTTGTTAAGAATGAAACATCTACAACCAAAAACTCTGAAGTAATCAACTTTGGGTTTGTTACCAGTGAGTAATTCATAAGCCGTCTTCTTATAGACCATGTGAAGGTAGAGGCGGTTGATTGCATGATACATCATATTGACCGCTTCGGCCCAAAAGTTGTCTGGTGTGTTGTACTCATCCAACATGATCCTTGCGGCCTCATTGAGAGTTCAGTTCTTTCTCTCCACAACACCATTTTGTTGTGGAGTGTAGGGAACCAAAAACTCATGCTTGATTCCTTCTTCACCCAAGAACTCTTCCACACCAGTGTTGTTGAATTCGGTCCCGTAGTCACTTCTCACCTTCTTGATCTTCAAATCGAACTCATTTTGAGCTCGCCTAATGAACTTCTTCAGTATCTCTTGAGTTTCACCTTTGTCACTCAAAAAGAAAACCCAAGTGAAGCGGGAAATATCATCAACAATTACAAGACCGTATTTGTTACCACCTATGCTTATTAGGCTACAGGTCCAAAGAGATCCATGTGCAAAAGCTCCAATGGTCTCTTGGTAGTGACTACATTCTTTAAATGATGTGGAGCACAATGTTACTTTCCTGCTTAACATGCTCCACGAACCCTGTCTTTCTCAAAAATAGCATTGGTCAGTCCAACAATGTGTCCATCCTTTTAAAGTTTGACCAAGTTACTCATGCCAACATGAGCCAGCAAGCGATGCCAAAGCCAACCCTTGTTAGATTTTGCCACTAAACAAGTATCGGATGACACTCCACTTGTTCTAAAGTCAACAAGATAGAGCCTACCCGTCAACCAACTCGTAAAGGCAATAGAGGAATCCTCCCTTCTAAGGATTTTCAGACACATATTTGTAAATAAACAATCATAACCCATTCCACATAGTCGTGAAACAAATAATAGGTTGTAACTCAAGGAATCAACTAATAGAACATTAGAGAGTGATTGATGGTTTGAGATAGGAATGTTACCAATACCAATCACCTCTCCCTTACCACTATCCCAAACACAATCTCTTGTGACTCTTGGGTTAGATGTAAGGTTTGAAACATGTCCTTCTCCATGGTCATGTGATTTGTACATCCACTATCAAGCACCCAGCTTGATCCACCGGAGGAGTAGACTTGCAACCACAAATTTAGTCTATGTTTTTAGGTAACCAAATTGAATTGGATCCTTGAGTGTTAGTAACGACCTTTGGTACCCACACACTTCTTTTCATGATTTTCTTTTTAGTGTAGGCACCAACATATTTCACAACTAGCTTGCCTTGATCCCATGTCAACATATAATCACAAAGGTAAGAGTGAGAGATAGGGGTTGGAGCCTTCTCTCCATTTGTAGAGACAATATTCTTCAACTTATCATTTGTGTTACTCAAGTTTACCTTCCTTTCAGTTGTCTCGTCCTTAGAGGAGTGGATCCTCCCTAAGGAATCATATAAGGTGGTACCTTCTATGAACTTAGGGGATCTCAACCCCTTATGCTCAATGCTAGGGTTCGCCTTATAAGTGTTGTACCCAAGTCCCTTTTTCCATTGTTGTTCCTTAAAGGTTTGTATTTGGGCTCAACCTTGCTCAACCCATCATTGCTTGAGCATCGTTTCAACACTTGTTTGACCTCAACCTTTAATACATTCTTCCTTGCATGGTTAGTTAAGAAGTATGCAGCATGATATTTTAAACAATGTTTACATGTGCTAGTGTTTGAAGAACTAGCATAAGAATCTACCACCAAGGGTGAGGTGGTGGATATCTTGCATTTGCCAATTTGCACTTGAAGTTCTTGGTTTTGAGCGTTCAAGCTTGATATGCTTGACTCAAGTATTAATTTGGCACTTGCAAGACCAACTATATTAACTTTAGCACAAGAGAGTTCATCTTCTTTATCCTCTATAGTTACTTTGTATATAGAGACTTCTTTAGTTAAACCACTCAATATTTCATCATTTCTAGTTATCAACCCTTGAAGCTTTAGGTTTCTCTCCTTCTCAAGGATGAGCAAGTCTTCTTGAGCATCAAGAGTTACCTTTATTTTCTCTAGTTTCTCCATAAGCTTAGTGATGATATTATACCCATTTAGACTAAATTCACTAATCATTTTATTCTTCATGCTATGTTCATCTTCACCATCATTATCAACAAAATTTGCATCATGAAAGTCGCCTAGAGGGGGGTGAATAGGTGCATCCTGTAAATTATAAACTTTGAACACGAACTTCACCCAGGGTTAGCATTAGAAACAAATAGTAATGAATACAGATCGAGTGCGGAAGAGAGTTCTTCTTGCTATGAGTTGCTCAATCAATGCGGATAACTTTGGGAGCAAACTCAAAGGTTTGTGAGTAGGAGAACTTTTAGAGAGAGGGGAGAGGAAGAACCAAATCGCATAAAAATCAACACAAATGAACACGACGATTTGTTTCCCAAGGTTTGGTTCTAATGAACCTACTCCCCATTGAGGAGGCCACAAAGGTCAGGTCTTTATCAACCCTTTCCCTCTCTCAATCGGTCACTTAGACCGATTGAGTGCTTCTTCTTAATCTCAAGGGCCACAAAGACCCTGCAAGGATCACCACACACTTAGGTGTCTCTCTCTAGCTTTACAAGTCACTAGAGAGTTTAGAAGGAGATGAAGAAAGCACAACCAAGCAACAAGAGCAACAAAAGAAACACAAATCACTCTCTCTCAAGTCACTAATCACTAATGATCACTGGTCTTAATTGTGGCACTTGAGGAGATTGGAAGCTTTGAATGTGACTTGGAATTGATTCTTTGCTCTTGTATTGAATGTATGAGAGTGGAAGGCTTGGATACTTTGAATGGAGGTGGTTGGAGGTATTTATAGGCCCCAACCATATTATAGTCGTTGGCTGTAGCTTTCTGTCGACAGGCGCACCAGACTGTCTGGTGTGCACCAGACATGCCATTGTTCATTGTCCAGTGCCTTCCACGTCAGCCGACCGTTGGGGTTTGTGGCAGTCAACCGTTGAATCTTCCTGCCCCTGTGGCGCACCAGATAGTCCAGTGCGACCTGACCATCGTTGACTGTTTCTGACTTCTGACTATTTTTGACGGTGGCAGTCACGGTGGCAGTCGACCGTTGGTGAAGATGACCGTTGGCCGTGGGCTCACTGGATAGTTTGGTGCACACCAGATAGTCCTATGAATTTTAGCCGCAGAGCACTGAGTTTTCTCGAGAGCAGCCTGTTCGTCGGGTATGCCAGCCTAGGCACGAGACACTATCCGGTGCACCGCAGGCTGGTGCAAGTCTTGATTCACCCCATATTTATTGAAACGGCCAAGGGTTCATATTCCTTATAGATGTATATGAACTTTATGCACCTGAGAAAAGATCAACTAGGTAAACTAGTTAGTACATAAGTTTTGTGATGGTCGTCAAACACCAAAATCAATTATAGGAGATGGTTGAGGCCATTTCCCTTTCAATCTCCCCCTTTTTGGTGATTTATGCCAACACAAAACAAAGCAAATACGAAGTAAATAAATGTAGCTAGTTTGCATTTTTGACAGATGTGCATAAGTTACTTTGAAATGAAAGCGGTTCTAAGTATATATGATTGTTTTGATATAGTTAACATTTTGGACCACATTTGCACCACTTAGCTTGTTTTTGCAAACCTTTTTGAAAAAGATTTTTTTAATTCTTTTGCAATTAGCCAATGGTATAGGAATATGATTTCTAAAGGCATTTTCAAGTTTTGAAAGTTTCTCCCCCTTTTTAAATGCTTTTCCTTTGGCTAAATAAAAGCTCCCCATAAAAAAGTTCTCCCCTTAGCTATTAAGAGGGTTTTGAAATGATTCCAATTTGGAAAAAGGTTTTAGAAAATGAGTGGTGGTGCGGTCCTTTTGCTTTGGCCTATTAATTGCTCCCCTTTGTCATTAAGCTCCAAAAATAGAGAAATCGAGAGGTCTTTATCAAAAAAAGATATGGAAGTAAATACATGAGTAAGGTAAAGGATACTGACAAATATGGAGCGGAAGCCTTGCCTTTGCCTACAACTCCATTTCCCTTTCAATTCAAGACTAAGTATAGAAATATTCTTGGAAGCACATTAGTCTTAGCTTTGGCACAAGAAGAATAAGAAATATGCATTTGTACCAGATGAAAGAGATATGACATGATCAAAGGTATAAAATGAGCAACATGTGCAAGATTTCAATCAAAGTTCTGAGAATCTAAGATATTTAGTTCATTCCTAAGCTTGCTAAAAGTCTTTTCATCTAGGGGCTTGGTGAAGATATCGGCTAACTGGTTGTGGGTGCTAACATAAGCAATTTCGATATCTCCCCTTTGTTGGTGATCTCTTAGAAAGTGATACCAGATGTCTATGTGCCTTGTGTGGCTGTGTTCAATAAGATTATCCGCCATGTGGATTGCACTTTCATTGTCACTTAGGAGAGGGACTTTGCTCAATTTATAGCCATAGTCCCTAAGGGTTTGCCTCATCCAGAGTAATTGTGCATAACAATGTCCTGCAGCAATATACTCAGCTTCGGTGGTGGATAGAGCTACTGAATTTTGCTTCTTTGAAGCCCAAGACACCAGGGATCTCCCCAGAAACTAACAAGTCCCTGATGTGCTCTTTCTATCAATTTTACATCCGACATAATCAGCATCAGAATACCCGGTTAGATTTAAATATCTCATGATTCTTTTCACGACCCTTAGGTGGATTTCCTTAGGGTTGGCTCGGAATCTTGCACACATGCATACTGAAAGCATAATATCCGGTCGTGAAGCACATAAATAGAGTAGAGATCCTCTCATCGACCGATATACCTTTTGATCTACAGACTTACCTCCTGTGTCGAGGTCGAGATGCCCATTTGTTCCCATGGGAGTCTTGATGGGTTTGGCATTCTTCATTCCAAACTTCTTGAGAATATCTTGAATGTACTTTGTTTGGTAGATGAAGGTGCCCTCTTGGAGTTGCTTGATTTGGAATCCAAGGAAATACTTCAACTCCCCCATCATGGACATCCCAAATTTTTGTATCATAATTCTACTAAACTCTTCACACGATGACTTGTTAGTAGACCCAAAGATAATGTCATCAACATAATTTTGGCATATAAACAAGTCTTTGTCAATTATTTTAGTGAAGAGAGTAGGGTCAGCTTTTACGACTTTAAAACCATTAGTGATAAGAAAGCCTCTTAGGCATTCAGACCATGCTCTTGGGGCTTGTTTCAGCCCATAAATCGCCTTTGAGAGCTTATAAACATGTGAAGAATACTCACTATCTTTAAAGCCAGAAGGTTGCTCAACATACACCTATTCCTTGATAGGGCCATTGAGAAAGGCAGTTTTCACATCCATTTGATATAACTTAAAGTCATGGTAAGTAGCATAGGCAAGTAATATTCGAATTGACTCATGCCTAGCTACGGGTGCATAGGTTTCATCAAAATCCAAACCTTCGCCTTGTGAATATCCTTTTGCAACAAGTAGAGCTTTGTTCCTAGTCACCACACCATGCTCATCTTGTTTGTTGTGGAATACCCACTTGGTACCTACAACATTTTGGTTAGACGTGGAACTAAATGCCATACCTCATTCCTCGTGAAGTTGTTGAGCTCCTCTTGCATTGCCACCACCCAGTCTGGATTTCTAAGTGCATCCTCTATCCTGTATGGCTCAATAGAAGACACAAAAGAGTAATGTTCACAAAAATGAGCAACTCAAGATCGAGCGGTTACCCCCTTTTGAATGTCGCCAAGTATGGAGTTAACGGGGTGATCTTGTTGAATTGCTTGGTGGACTCTTGGGTGAGGTGGTCTTTGATCTTTAATCTCTTATTCATCTTCCTTCTCTTGATCAACTTCATCTCCCCCTTGATCGAAGCCTTCTTCTTGAGGTGGCTCATCGTCTTGATCTTGATACTCTTGTTCTTGAGCCAGTTCCTCATCTTGAGTTGGTGGAGATGCTCGAATGGAAGATGATGGTTGATCTTGTGCTCGTGAAGGCTCTTCGGGTTCTTGTGGACACACATCTCCAATGGACATGTTCCTTAGCGCTATGCACGGAGCCCCTTCATCATCTAATTCATCAAGATCAACTTGCTCGACTTGAGAGCCATTAGTCTCATCAAACACAATGTCACAAGAAAACTTCAACTAATCCAGTGGACTTGTTAAAGACTCTATATTCCCTTGTGTTTGAGTCATAACCAAGTAAAAAGTCTTCTACTGCTTTAGGAGCAAATTTGAATTTCTACCTCTTTTAATAAGAATAAAGCACTTGCTCCCAAAAACTCTAAAATAAGAAACATTGGGATTTTTACCGATGAGGAGTTCATATGATGTTTTCTTGAGGATTCGGTGAAGGTAGAGTCGGTTGATGGAGTAGCAAACGGTGTTAATCGCCTCCGCCCAAAACCGATCCAATGTCTTGTATTCATCAAGCATGGTCCTAGCCATATCCAAAAGAGTTCTATTCTTTCTCTCCACAACACCATTTTGTTGAGGTGTGTAGGGAGAAGAGAACTCATGCTTGATGCCCTCCTCAAGAAATCCTTCAATTTGAGAGTTCTTGAACTCTGTTCCATTGTCGCTTCTAATCTTCTTGATTCTTAATCTAAACTCATTTTGAGCCCGTCTCAAGAATTTCTTTAAGGTCTCTTGGTTTGTGATTTTTCCTGTAAAAAGAACACTCAAGTGAAGCAAGAATAGTCATCCACAGTTACAAGACAATACTTACTCCCACCGATGCTTATGTAAGCAATTAGGCCAAAAAGATCCATGTGGAGTAGCTCAAGCGGCCTCTCGGTCGTCATGATGTTCTTGTGTGGATGACGAACTCCAACCTGCTTCCCTGCTTGACATCCACTACAAATTCTTTCTTTACCAAAATGAACATTGGTTAGTCCTAAAATGTGTTCACCTTTAGAAGCTTGTGAAGATTCTTTATCCCAACATGAGCAAGTCGACGATGCCAGAGCCAGCCTATCTTAGTCTTAGCAATTAAGCAAGTGTCTAGTTCAACATTATTATCATTGAAATCAACTAAATATAGCTGACCATCTAACACTCCCTTAAAAGATAGTGAATCATCATTTCTTCTAAAGACGATAACATCAACATCAGTAAATAAACAATTGTAACCCATTTTGCATAATTGAGATACATAAAGCAAGTTGTAACCTAAAGATTCTACAAGAAATACATTAGAAATGGAATGGTCAGGAGATATAGCAATTTTACCCAATCCTTTGACCAAACCTTAATTTCCATCCCCGAATGTTATTGTTCTTTGGGGATCATCATTTTTCTCATATGAGGAGAACATTCCTTTTCTCCCCTGTCATTTGGTCTGTGCACCCGCTGTCGATTATCCAACTTGTTCCGCTGGATGCATAAACCTACAACACAAATTTAGGCCTTGTCCTTAGGTACCCAAACGGTCTTGGGTCCTTTCACATTAGAAACAAGCACCTTGGGTACCCAAACACAAGTCTTTGGACTCTTGTGCTTGCCCCCAACATATTTGGCAACTACTTTGCCGGATTTGTTAGTAAGAACAAATGATGCATCAAAAGTTTTAAATGAAATGCTATGTTCATTTGATGCATCAACAATCTTTTTCTTAGGCATTTTAATATGAGTTGTATGCCTAGAGCTAGAAGCCTCATTACTGTAAATATAAGCATGATGAGATTTCTTAGCATGAATTCTTCTAATCTTATGCTCAGGATAGTTTTCAGGATATAAAATGTAACTTTCTCTATCTTAAACCATGGGTGCCTTGCCCTTAACAAAGTTAGAAATCTTGTTTCTATGGGCATTAAGTTTGATGTTGCTTTCGCTTCTAGGTTGGAAGCCAACCCCATCCTTAATGCAGGGCGTCTTCCATTATAAAGCATACTACGAGAAAATTTAAAATTTTCATTCTCAAGCTCATGCTCGGCAATTTTAGCATTTAACTTAGCTATGTGATCATTTTGTTCTTTAATCATAGCAAGGTGATCATTCATAACATTAACATCAATATCTCTACATCTAGTGCAAATAGTAACATGCTCAATGGTAGATGTAGTTAATTTGCAAGCATTCAATTCCTCAATCTTAGCAATTAAACTAACATTTTTAGTACTAAGACAAGAAATTGAATCATTGCATGTATTTAGCTATTTGGTCAAGTTTTTGTATTTTTCAACTTCAAGAGCATAAGCAACTTTTAGCTTAAGATTTTTTTGTTTTCCTTAACGAGCAAGTCTTCTTGGCATTCCAATATTTCATCCTTCTCGTTAATAGTTATTATCAATTCATTATTTTTTATTTTTGTTCCATGGTAAGATTTGCAAAAAGAGAAGACAAATCATCATTCTTTTCACTAGAGCTACCCTCATCATCGGAAGTAGTACATTTGGGGTGTCTCTAGAGTATACCTTCTTCATTTTGCTATCCTTGGCCATGAGACATTTATGGCCGACGTTGGGGAAGAGAAGACCATTGTTGATGGCGATGTTGGTGGCATCCTCGTCGGAGGAGGAGTCGGTGGAGCTCTCGTCGGAGTCTCATTCCCGTCCTATGTGTGCCTCGCCACCCTTTTTCTTGTTGTAGTATTTCTTCTTCTCCATCTTCTTCTTCCCTTTCTTGTCGTCATCCCTGTCACTATCACTTGTATATGGACATTTAGCTATATAATGACCGGACTTACCACATCGGTAGCAAACCCTCTTGGAGTGGGGTTTGTAGTCCTTCCCCTTCCTTTGCTTGAGGATTTGCCGGAAGCTCTTTATAATAAGAGCCATCTTGTCATTGTCAAGCTTGGAGGAATCAATTGGGAGCCTATTTTTTGGTGTAGGATCTTCCTTCTTTTCTTCTGTTGCCTTAAATGCAATGGGTTGCACCTCGGGTGTGGAGGTGGCGCCTTGCTCCAAATTGACAACGTGTTTGGAGTCTTTGACCATAAGTTCAAAGCTCACAAACTAGCCAATCACCTCCTTAGGAGACATTATCTTATACCTAGGATTCTCATGAATTAATTGTACTTGAGTGGGATTACAAAAAACAAGGGATCTTAGAATAACCTTGACCATCTCATGGTCATCCCACTTGGTGCTCCCGAGGTTGCGGACTTGGTTCACCATCGTCTTGAGTCGGTTGTACATCACTAGTGGCTCTTCTCCTTTGTTGAGGATGAACTGACCGAGTTCTCTCTCGTTAGTTTCCCGCTTGGTGATTTTTGTCACTTTGTCCCCTTCATGCGCCGTCTTGCGGACGTCCCAAATTTCTTTGGTATTCTTCAACCCTTGCACCTTGTTGTACTCCTCTCTACATAAGGAAGCGAGGAGTATGGAGGTGGCTTAGGGTTGAAGTGCCTCACTTGGGTGGCCTTGTTGGGGGCCTTCATCTTCCGAAGGTCCTCAAAAACATAACTAACATGTTTTCCAAGTATAATACATTCGCAGGGACCTTCGGCCTCGGAATGAAGCTGTCCACGATATGAAAAGTATGGTCTGGGAGAAGGATGAACCAGTTCCGAAGCTACGCGTGGAGAAGCTTCGGCTTAGCGGTGGAAAATGAAACCAACTTAAAGAGGAAAAGGCTATCTAGTCCCCGATAGATTGTCTTTAAGTCAATAGTAAATATCAAGGGCATGAATGTAATTTTACACAGGCTGCGTCCTGTGCCTATAAATAGATGAACAGTGACACCGTACTGTTCACACTGACTTTTATTCACTTGCATGTCACACTTGGATTCTTACCTTCTGTCAAGCTGAAGGTATCAATGTAATTCAATATTGTTAATGTCCATTCATGGTTATTCAATAAGAATATAAATAATATAATGATTATTTGTATTCTTTATACATAACTCATGCTTCTGCTTTTCATTATATATTGAAATGATGAAGGTATGACCTTCACGACCTTCGTATGAAGATCATTATATCCTAAAGGAGATAATGCTTTGGAGGACTAAGGCCTTTAACCATTAACATTTGTGTTGCCGTGTTCTTAATTCATAGCATTTGAGAACAAGTCCCCAACATTGGCGCCCACCTCTAGTGAACTCATTCGACCACCTTCGGCAAGCTGTAACCTTCGTCATGCCGCCGAATAAGTCTTCAGGGCTAGGGGCTGCATTGCAGCCACTGAACGTCAACCAAGAAACACTACGCGAAGCCAGAAGCCAAAAAAGGAAGGCTACAAGTCCAACGCCTCAGGAAGAGGAGTTGGACCAAGAAATAAGGGACCTCAAAGCCATCCATCAACAGGTTCAGAGGAAGAAGGAGAAGATGCTTCGTCTTTCCGATCTACAGAAGAAGATCGATGAGGCTGCTGAGGAAATGCGTCATCTCACTCAAGATGACTAGGACCAAAGACCTCAACGCAGAGAGCTTCGTCACGACAATTCCTACGATGATGATGAATGGTATGATGATTTCCATCATGGAAATTTTGCTTTTGATGATGCTTCTCCTCTGTCAGTAGAACTGCAGGCTACCCTATGGCCGCCATCATACAAGCCACCCCAGCTCCCCATGTATGATGGGCACTCAGATCCGAAGTAGTTTCTGATGAGCTACGAAGCAACCATATCTTCATATGGGGGCAATACTGCGATCATGGCGAAATCCTTCGTCATGGCAATCAAGAATGTTGCACAAACCTGGTACTCCTCTCTTCGGCCAGGAACAATCACATCATGGCAGAAGCTGAAGGACATGCTGGTCACCAGTTTCCAAGGGTTCCAGATGAAGCCAGTTACTGCTCAAGCTTTGTTCCAGTGCACGCAAGACCACGAAGAATACCTCCAGGCGTATGTCTGAAGGTTCTTGCGTCTGAGAGCACAGGCGCCTACAGTGCCCAATGAAATCGTCATTGAGGCCATGATCAAAGGGCTTCAGCCATGACCTACGGCTCAATACTTTGCTAGGAAACCCCCTTAGACCCTGGAGAAGCTGCTTCAGAAGATGGTGAGTACATCTGGGCCGATAATGATTTCCGCCAGAGAAGGGAAGAAGCTTATAGGTTTTCTGAGATGACTAGGGGCTTCAGAGGAAGACTCCACCCTAGGCATGTCAGATCAATCCACAATTCCACTTAGAGTGATGACAGAGGAAGCCAGTTTCAGAGGCCACAATATAGCTCACAATCTTCAGGGCAACAACAAAGCTCTTTCAGGCCGCCAGCTCCAAGGGGCCGAGGTGGCATGGGCTTCAGAGGAAGATATGGGGATCAACCCAGGAAACTCTATTGCTTATTCTGTGGGGAAGACAAGGGCCACACTACAAGAACATGCCAGGTCACCATTCAGAAGCAAAAAGAGATTGCCGAAGCAGAAGCGTGGCAGAATCAGCCGAAGCAGGTTTTACATACTACTTCGTGCTACTCTCCCTACATACTAGAATACTTGGGTAATCAACCTGCAGCTTCTGTTGCTTCGGCAAGTCTTTCACAAGCTTCCTGGCCTCAGCTCCCACTGCCACCACCATTGCCACATACTCATACCCAAATCCAGCAACCAGAAGGGCACCAGCACGCCCAACAGCAGCGCGACTTCAGGGAGGAGTCCTAAGCTTGTACAGTCAACAACACTGTACTAGAATCAAAGCATATATACTGAGGAATATCCTACTTTTGATGAACTTTTATATTTTATGCCATTTTATTTTTTATGTGAGAAACAAGTAATAAAGAACTTAATTTCAATTTCTTGTAATAATTGTGCCTACACCAGAGTGAAATATATCTTCCTCATGGATTTACGAAGCTCAAAAGTCGTTCCTAAGGGAATGCAGAGCCAAAAATTATGATCTGAAGCTTCAAAAGTCGTTCCTAAGAGAGCGTAGTGTAAGTTTTCTGCTCAAAAGTCGTTCCTAAGGGAATGCAGAGCCAAAAATTACAATCCGAAGCTACAAAAGTCGTTCCTAAGGGAGCGCAGCGTAAGTTTTCTGCTCAAAAGTCGTTCCTAAGGGGATGTAGAGCCAAATACCACTGAAATATAAGGTGAAGAAGCTCAAAAGTCGTTCCTAAGGGGATGCAGAGCTTAAATGCCACCGAAATATAAGGTGAAGAAGCTCAAAAGTCGTTCCTAAGGGGATGCAGAGCTTAAATGCCACCGAAATAGAAGGTGAAGAAGCTCAAAAGTCGTTCCTAAGGGGATGCAGAGCTTAAAGACTCAAAAGACGTTCCTAAGGGGATGCAGAGTCTTGTGTATTCCAGTATGGGCGCGTGGGTGTGTGTCTTCGGCATCCTCATCATTTTGCATCATATCATCATATCATTTCGCATAACATTACATCATATTGCATTGACGACACAAAAATTAAATACGAAGCAAATCTTCGGCAAATGCTTCGTCAGACTGAAAATGTGCTGAGGCACGAAGTAAGCTTCGGGAAATACAGGTTTATCAGACTTGCTATAAAAGGGATCTCTTTCTTTACGAAGCATGAAAAGAAGGGAAGGTGTTTTTTCGCCGAAGGCTCAAAAACATATGTGTGTAAATTTCACGCATTGTAAAGAAATATATTACAATAATTTACATGTTTCATCAATTGTTCCATACACCAAATGTCACAAAGTATTATTACAACAAAGTCTATTCTTCTCTAAGGATCTTTTCTGCGGCTTCGTTTAATTACTTGTCGACAACTTTGTCGATAATAGAATTTGCAAGGCTCATAATGTCCAGTGCTTCCTTCATCTCCGGATCAGCCAGGGGATTGTACGGCTCCGGCAGCGGTGATAGCTCAGCTGTAATAGAAAAACTATTAATTCGAAGCCACAAAGTAAGTACCAAAGTTAAAAATCAAAAAACAATACATATGCGCCTTTCGCGCTCAGCAGCCTCTTCAGTTCGCCTAGCTTCTTCTCGGACATCATGGGTGTCTTTTTCATTCTTTTTTATAATTTCATGGGCCAAGTCTCGGCCACCGTTCACCCAGACATCAGAATAAAATTTTCCACCCATCAAAGTCGCTTCGGCTGAAGGATCTTTTGTATCGTTTATGGAGAAGGCAGCTTCAACTTGGACTGTAGTTTTGACGTGAACGCATCCAGCCTTCTCCAGAATAGCCGCAATCCCCCGGGCACCAGAGAAAGCACAGATATCTCCGCGATCGTTCAGAATTTCCTCAAAAGCTTCGGCTTCCCTGCTTATCCACTCAATAACGCCCTTGGAGTCGCCTCGAATAAAATTTTCCTCAGAGGAATACACACCCACTTTGGAAAAGCTAGTTTTTAGTTTCTTCATGCAATCCAAGGATTTTTCAAAACATATTTCCTTGGATTCGCAAAGCTCCTCAATATTTTTCTCTAGCCTGGCCTTCTACCATTCGCTGATCTCTTGACTGGCCTTTGCGACCTCATAATGTTCTTTGGCTTCGGCAAGTTGTCTCCGAAGGTCTTCAACCTCGGCCTTATGAGCTTCGGTCTGGGCATTATATTTTGCCTCATCCTCCTCCACCTTGCTCACTAAAGAAATTAAAATCTTATCTTTCTCCAAACCTTCGTTTCTCAACTCAATTACCTCTGAGCGAAGGTTGTCGAGAGCTATTGAGCAGCTTTCATCTTCGACATTCTTTTGTGCCCTTAAGGCATTGCTAAGAATTAAGCCCAACAAGAAAAAGAAAGAATTGAGCATGACAATGAAAATACTTTATTTTCAACTTTAAAGTTAACAGCTTCTGCACCTTTATACTGTTGTATGCAAGGCTATCAGCAAGATCATCCTTTGATATAGCCGAAAGGCCTTCCTCAACCTTCGGAAATCCCATACTTTTGGCTATCTCCCGGCAAACGGATATTTCTTTGTTGTCCGAGAGACAGTACAAGAAATTATCTTCGTTAGTGCCATTGTACACTAAGGCCCCCTTCGGATATTTTAGTTTCTGGGCGTAGTGTCTGGCTTCTAAGATTTCTTCTTTGGATATTTTTTTCTCCGAAGCATGTCGAATAATGTAATCAACATCTTTGGCCAGAGCTTCAGGGGCAGGAGATTTTGCTTTTTCTATCTTATCTTGCCCCGCTGCCATGCCAGTATCTGAAGTTTGTTGCTCAGCTTTATCTTCAGGCGCGACAGCCTTCGTCTTAATGGGCACTGAAGGCCCAGCTTCGGCTTCGGCTTCGGCTTGGACTTTGATAGCTTCGGCAACTTCCTTAGTAGGAGCAGGGGTCAAGGCTTTTGTGGTCTCCTTGATAGTGTCTAGCACGCTGGCCATCCTCCTCCTCTTGGGAGTTGTGACAGGAGCCTTTGTCACCTTCGGCAATTCTGCCTCTGTCGGTGGGCTCAAAATTTTTGGCATCATCATTAGTTTTTCCACTTCTGGCTCTCTGGCCGTATCATTCTTGGCTTTGGCTGGCCCGACTATAGGCACCTTCGGCACTACAGTCGATTCTTCAGCGCTTTGCACGGTGGGAGTAGCTTGTTTTGCTTCGTCAGTCGAAGAGGTCCCTTCACCAAATTCAGGCACTACGGCCGGTTCAATATATCGCGGCCGGTGGGTCAGAACCTTCATTTTCTTGCCCTTCGGCACAACAGTGGTGATCGAAGCGGCAATTTTTCTCTTCTTCCCTTGCCTTCGTAATGGGTAGTGATAATCAGGGTATACGAAGCCAATTGCATCAAACACCCTGTTCAATCTTTTCTTGCCCCGACCCCCGAATGCTGCAGACAAGGCATCATCTTTGGCCTTCGAATATGTCCCAAGTAGCTCATCGCTGGAAGCTTCAATGCATATCAACCAGTCATCATTTGGTTCGTCAAACTTCTCTCTGAATCTGAAGGTATATTTAAATCGATCTAGGCCACCTTCACTGGATCCAGCAGTAGTTTCCTTTGGCATTTCCCAGCTATCCACAAGTGGCCACACCCTATAGGCTATGTGCGCTTGGATTATATCTCTTGTGCCAATGAAGGCACAAACATTGCTAAAGGCCTTCTGGCATGCTTTGATGTCACCTTCAATAGCCACCTTCGGCCTTCGGAGGCCGAAGCGAGACCAGATGGGGCGCTGGATGATTTCCTTGATATCCTCCCTTTCAATAAGATCATTTTTAACATAAAACCACTCCTCCATCCAGGCCCCGAGCCATCTTTTCCGGTATGTGGGCACCGGGTAGCTTGCATTAGAGCGAGCAATGAATCCGTAACAACCGAAGTTGTTGTGGTACTGTTCTTTGCCAGTAGCCTTCGTCTCGTATAATAGCTCGTGCATATTGCAGAAGCACTTCGCGCTCGGCTCCAGCCCTTGGCTTCTTACAGCCCAAACAAACATCCCCATCCTAATTATAGCTTCGGGGGTAATCTGATGAAGAAAGATCTGTAATATCTTTAACACTTCAACCACAAATCTGCTCAACGGGAACCGAAGGCCTGCCTTCAAGAAGCTTCGGTAAATAACAACTACATTTTGCTCAGGAGCAGGAGCAGTGCTGTCTCCTCCAACCCTCACAATAGACATGTCGCGAAAATATCTCCCTCTCATGGTGTCAATATGACTTTGTTTAATGGTTGATTTTCCGAAGATGGTATGGCTTGGCCGCCAGGGCCGGTCCTCAGAATCTTCATCTCCACTTTCCACATCATAACTATCACTGTCATTAGAATCTTCAGACAAACCCTCCATTATCTCCTTAGTAATTCTCTCTGTGTTCGTTTTTTCCATAGACTCATAAAACCCAGCAATAAAAGGATCCGCAACTTTCTTCTCTTCATACAGCTTCTTCTCCTCAGTTATCTTCTTCTCCTCAGTCATCTTCTTCTCCTCAGTCATCTTCTTCTCCTCAGATTTGGAGCAAACACGTCTTTAAACCGAAGCTCGAAAATCAAGCAAGAGCTGGTAAGCAAGAGTTAAAAATTTGAGAAAATAACGCAAATAGCAGAAATGGCGTATCAAATGTTGCCGCTGTGGGTTCCTATTTATATGCCTAGCGCTTTGCAACTTGGCGGGCCCCGTCTGTCATTGACTTTCGCTATTCTAGCGAAGGGAAGGTGTTTTTCGGACCTTCGGCTTAAGGCCTTCGTTCACGTCACAGTCTGAATTCGTTGTTATAAACAAATTCATACTGCGAGGGGCTACTGTTGGGGGCCTTCATCTTCCGAAGGTCCTCAAAAACACAACTAACATGTTTTCCAAGTATAATACATTCATAGGGACCTTTGACCTCGGAATGAAGCTGTACACGATACGAAAAGTATGGTCTAGGAGAAGGATGAACCAGTTCCGAAGCTACGCATGGAGAAGCTTTGGCTTAGCGGTGAAAAATAAAACCAACTTAAAGAGGAAAAGGCTATCTAGTCCCCAATATATTGTCCTTAAGTCAATAGTAAATATCAAGGGCATGAATGTATTTTAAATAGGCTGCGTCCTGTGCCCATAAATAGATGAACAGTGACACCGTAGTGTTCACGCTGACTTGTATTCACTTGCATGTCACACTTGGATTCTTACCTTCTGTCAAGCCGAAGGTATCAATGTAATTCAATATTGTTAATGTTCATTCATGGTTATTTAATAAGAATATAAATAATATAATGATAATTTGTATTCTTTATACATAACTCATGCTTCTGCTTTTCATTATATATTGAAATGATGAAGGTATGACCTTCACGACCTTCGTCTGAAGATCATTATATCCTAAAGGAGATAATGCTTCAGAGGATGAAGTTCTTTAACCATTAACATTTGTGTTGCCTTGGTCTTAATTCATAGCATTTGAGAACAAGTCCCCAACAAGCCTCATCGGAGTCATAATCCTCATCGCTCTCTTGAGGTGCCTGCGCTCCAAATTCAACAATATACCAAATACTTTCATGGGGAGATGTTAGATGGTACCTCATTTTATCACTCCACATACAATAACCTTCACCATCAAAATATGGTGGTTTGCCTAAGTGAACAGAAAGTAAATGAGCACATTTGGAAATGCGAGGATAGTGAAGAGGGATCTTACTATACTTCTTACGCTCTTGGTGCTTCGAAGATGTTGACTCGGCACCGGAGGTTGAGGGCGTGGAAGAATTGGTCTCATAATAGACCACCTTCTTCATTTTCTTTTTCTTCTTGTCGCCCTTCTTGTGTGACTTGATGGAGTCGGCAGATTCATATTTTTCCTCTTTGTGCTTGTGGTTAGCCTCCTTTGACAAATTCTTTTCTTCATTTTTCTTTACCAAAGATCCTATTTTTCCCTGGTGATCAACTCCCTTTTGGCGTGTTCTCCATACATCACTTCGAGTTGTTAGACTCTAATGAAGTACCGGGCTCTGATACCAATTGAAAGTCGCGTAGAGGGGGTGAATAGGTGAATCCTGTAAATTATAAACTTTGAACACGAACTTCACCCAGAGTTGGGATTAGAAACAAATAATAATGAATACAAAGTGCAGAAGAGAGTTCTTCTTGCTATGAGTTGCTCAATCAATGCGGATAACTTTGAAAGAAAACTCAAAGGTTTGTGAGCAAGAGAACTTTTAGAGAGAGCAGAGAGGAAGAACCAAATCACGTAAAATCAACACAAATGAACACGACGATCTGTTTCCCGAGGTTTGGTTCTAATGAACCTACTCCCCATTGAGAATGCCACGAAGGCCAGGTCTTTTTCAACCCTTTCCCTTTCTCAATCGGTGACCTATACCGGTTGAGCAACCTCCCGGCTTTGAAGATAGTGAGTACCATAATCATGTTTACAAACTCTCAAAGGCGCTTTATGGGCTCAAGCAAGCCCCAAGAGCATGGTATGAATGCCTGCGAGATTTTCTTACCACTAATGGCTTCAAAGTCAGAAAAGCCGATCCTACTCTCTTTACTAAAACCATTGCAAAAGATTTGTTTGTATGCCAAATTTATATTGATGATATCATATTTGGATCTACTAACAAATCTACTTGTGAAGAGTTTAGTAGGTTCATGATACAAAAATTGGAGATGTCTATGATGGGGGAGTTGAAGTATTTCCTAGGATTTCAAGTCAAGCAACTCCAAGAGGGCACCTTCATTAGCCAAACAAAGTACATCCAAGACATACTTAACAAGTTTGGAATGAAGGATGCCAAGCCCATCAAGACACCCATGGGAACCAATGGGCATCTCGACCTCGACACGAGAGATAAGTCTATAGATCAAAAGGTATACCGGTCGATGATAGGATCTTTACTCTATTTATGTGCATCTCGACCGGATATTATGCTTTCCGTATGCATGTGTGCAAGGTTCCAAGCCGATCCTAAGGAAGTTCACCTTAGGGCCATGAAAAGAATCATGAGATATTTAGTTTATACACCTAAGTTTGGACTTTAGTACCCCAAGGGATCCACTTTTGACTTAGTAGGATATTCAGATGCTGATTGGGCATGGTGTAAAATTGATAGGAAGAGCACATCAGTGACTTGTGAGTTTCTGGGAAGATCCCTGGTGTCTTGGGCTTCAAAGAAACAAAACTCAGTGGCTATTTTCACCGCCGAAGCCGAGTATATTGCTGCAGGCCATTGTTGTGCGCAATTACTTTGGATGAGGCAAACCCTCAGGGACTATGGCTACAAATTGAGCAAAGTCCCTCTCCTATGTGACAATGAGAGTGCAATCCACATGGCGGATAATCCCGTTGAACACAGCCACACTAAGCACGTAGATATTTGGTATCAATTTTTGAGGGATCACCAACAAAGGGGGATATCGAGATAGCTTATGTTAGCACCAAAGAACAATTAGCCGATATCTTTATCAAACCATTAGATGAGAAAACCTTTAGCAAACTTAGGAATGAGCTAAATATACTTGATTCTTGGAATTTTGATTGAAACATTGCACACATAGCTCATTTATATACCTTTGATCATATCTTTTTCATGACTACGACTAATGTGTTTTCGAGTGTATTTCTATGCTAAGTCATAAATTGAAAGGGAAATAGAGTCTTCGGCGAAGACAAGGCTTCCACTCCGCTCTACCGGTATCTTTTACCCTTCGTCGTCACTCTACATCACTCTCACATTGGTATAATCTTCACTCATATTTCATTTACCAATGAGGGAGAAAGTAATGAGGGCTCTCAAACGTCTCCATTTTTGGCGATTAATGCCAAAGGGGGAGAAATATTAAGCCCAAAGCAAAAGGACCACACCACCAACTTCAAAAACTTTCAAAATGATGATTTATGTTTGTCTTTTCAATTGGTATCTTATGATAAGAAATTTCTTCAATTGATATGATATTTCCAATTGGTATATTTAAAGATGGAATTTCAAAACTAGTATCTAAGTACAAGTTTCAAATTGGTATCTATTAAAACCCTCTTGAAGACTAAGAGGAGAATTTTATTCAGGGGGAGTTTTGTTTAGTCAAAGGAAAAGCATTTAAAATAGGGGGAGAAATTTCAAAACTTGAAAATGCTTCTTGCAATCTTATTCATATACCTTTGACTCTTTGCAAAAGTCTTTGAAAAGAATTTCCAAAAAGGATTTGCAAAAACAAAACAAGTGGTGCAAATGTGGTCCAAAATGTTAAATATATCAAATCAAACTTATATGCTTAGAAATGCTTTCATTTCAAAATAACTTATGCACATCCGTCAAAAAGCAAACTAGTTACATTTCTACACTTTGATTTGCTTGGGTTTGTGTTGGCATCAATCACCAAAAAGTGGGAGATTGAAAGGGAAATATTCTCAACATTTCATATAATCGATTTTGGTGTTTGATGACCATCACAAACCTTGTGGACTAACCAGTTTGTCCAGTTGATCATTTCACAGTTGCATAAGTTTATCTACAACTATTCTGAATCGACTGTCCGGAATACCGTAGATTATTCCGGTCAGGAGAAGCTTTTTTTGGAAAAACACCTAAGCGCGGACCGTCCGCGACACCAGGGTGACCCTCGGACAGGAACACTGCAAGAACACACGCTTACACTACGGACCGTCCGATGGAGAAGCAAGCACTGTCCGAGACCAAACGCGGACCGTCCGGCCTCAGGCGTGGACCGTTCGGCCAGTGAAAACCAGAAAAACCCAAAGGTGACGGGTTCGCTAAAATGCATTTTTAGCGTCCTCGCAGACCGTTCGGGGTGCACGACCGGACCATCCGCGACTGCTTTATCTGACATCTGACGACGCATTAAATGCTTTATAGCCATTGATATAGCCGTTACTACTGATCGTTGCGATTTTAGCCGTTGATGTGCAGGGGCAGACCGTCCGGACCAAGGGCGCGGACCGTCCGCGGTCGGCAGAAAGGGAGCAGCGGCTAGGAAGTGGTTAGGGGCTATAAATACAACCCCAACCACCTCCATTCACTTCACCCAAGCACTCCAATCCTTCACATTCAATACAAGAGCTAGCAATCCATTCAAAGACACAATCAAAGCTTCCAATCTCTCCAAGTCCCACAATTTAGACAAGTGATCATTAGTGATTAGTGACTTGAGAGGGTGATCTGTGTGTTATTTGTCGCTTTTGTCGCTTAGCTTTTGCAATCGTGCTTTCTTCTTTTCCCATTCTTATTCTCAAGTGACTTGTAATCAAAGCAAGAGACACCAAGTGTGTGGTGGTCCTTGTGGGGTCTAAGTGACCCGTTTGATTAAGGAGAAAGCTCACTCGGTCTAAGTGACCCTTTGAGAGAGGGAAAGGGTTGAAAGAGACCCGGTCTTTGTGACCACCTCAACGGGGACTAGGTTCTTTGGAACCAAACCTCAGTAAAACAAATCACCATGTTCATCCGCTTTATTTCTTAGTTGATTTGTTTTCCCTCTCTTTCGGACTCGGATTTAATTCTAACACTAACTCCGGCTTGTAGTGTGTGCTTAAGTTTATAAATTTCAGATTCCGCCTATCCACCCTCCTTCTAGGCGACTTTCAATTGGTATCAAAGTCCGGTACTTCATTTAGAGTCTAACCACTCGAAGTGATGTCAGGAGGCTTCGCCAAGAGGGAGATGGAAACCGGCGATAAGGCCATAAGCCACGGGAAGGCTCCATCAAGGGAGTCTAGTGCCAAAGGAAGGGAGGAATCACCTCCCCGCGTCAAGTCGCACCGGAGTGGCGACAAGAAGAAGAAGATGAAGAAAGTGGTCTACTATGAGATCGATTCTTCGTCGCCCTCCACCTCTGGATCCGACACCGCGTCCGTCACTTCTAAGCGCCATGAGCGCAAGAAGTTTAGTAAGATCCCCTTATGCTATCCCCGTATTTCAAAGCGTGCTCCTTTACTTTTCGTCCCATTAGGCAAACCACCGGGTTTTTATGGTGAAGATTATTCTATGTGGAGTGTTAAAATGAAAGGTCATCTAACCTCACTCCATGAAAGCATATGGGATGTTGTTGAGTATGGAGCGCAGGTACCTTAGGTGGGGGATAAAGACTATGACTCAGACGAAGTCACCCAAATACGACACTTTAACTCCCAAGCAACTACTATAAACCTCGCCTCTTTAAGTCGAGAGGAGTATAACAAAGTGCATGGGTTAGAGATCGCCAAAGATATTTGGGACGTCCTCAAGACCGCACACGAAGGGGACCAAGTGACCAAAATCACCAAAAGGGAGACGATCGAGGGAGAGCTCGGTCGATTCATCCTCAACCATGGGGAAGAGCCGCAAGCCATGTACAACCGGCTAAAGACCATGGTAAATCAAGTGCGCAACCTCGGGAGCACCAAATGGGATGACCATGAAATGGTCAAGGTTATTCTAAGATCACTCGTTTTTCGCAATCCTACGCAAGTTCAATTAATTCATGGTGATCCTAGATATAAGCTAATGTCTCTCGAGGAGGTTATAGGAAAGTTTGTGAGCTTTGAATTGATGATCAAAGGCTCCAAACAAATCGTCAACTTGGAGCAAGGCGACACCTCCACACCTAAGGTGCAACCCGTCGCATTCAAAGTGACGGAGGAGAAGAAAGAAGTCTACAACAAGTAGGCTCCCCATCGACGCCTCCAAGCTCGACAACGAGGAGAATGACGCTCATCATCAAGAGCTTCTGTCAAATCCTCAAGCAAAGGAGGGGGAAGGACTACAAACCCCGCTCCAAAAGGGTGTGCTACAAGTGTGGTAAGCCCGGTCATTTAATTGCAAAATGTCCTATATCTAGTGACAGTGACAGGTGCGATGACAAGAGGGGGAAGAAGAAGGAGAAGAAGAGATACTACAAGAAGAAGGGCGGCGATGTCCACGTATGTCAGAAATGGGACTCCGACGAGAGCTCCACCAACTCCTGCTCTGACGAGGATGCCGCCAACATCAACGTCAACAAAGGTCTTCTCTTCCCCAACGTCGGCCACAAGTGCTTCATGGCAAAGGACGACAAAAAGAAGAAGGTAAAATCTAGAGCCTCCACTAAATATACAACACCTAGTGATGAGGGTAGCTCTAGTGAAGATGAGGATAATTTGCTCAACCTTTTTGCCAACCTTAACATGCAACAAAAAGAGAAATTAAATGAAGGTGCTATTCATGAGAAGGATGAACTCTTGGATAGCCAAGAGGAATTCCTTATTAAGGAAAACAAAAGGCATGTTAAAGTTAAAAATGCTTATGCTCAGGAGATAGAAAAATGTGAAAACTTGACTAAAGAGCTTAGTAATTGCCATGATACTATTTCCAACCTTAGAGCAGAGAATGTTAGTTTAATTGCCAAGGATGAAAAGTTGAATGTTTGTGATGATTCAATTGTCAGTCTTAGAAATGAAAATGCTAGTTAATTGCTAAGATTGATAAACTGAATGAATCAATTTCTAGCCTTAAAACTAAGAATGATAAGTTAATTTCTAAGGCTAAAGATTTAAATGTTTGCAATGTTTCTATTTCCAATCTTAGAAATGAGAATGCTATTTTACATGCTAAGATTGATGAATTAAATGCTTGTAAACCCTCTACATCTACTGTTGGTCATGTCTCTATTTGTACTAGATGTAGATATGTAAATGTTGATGCTATCCATGATCACCTTGCTTTAATTAAACAACAAAATGATCATATAGCTCAATTAACTAGTAAAATCAATGAGCATGAGATAGAGAATAAAAAAATTAAATTTGCTAGAAGCATGCTCTATAGTGGGAGACGCTCTGGCATCAAGGATCGCATTGGTTTCCAACAGGGAAGCAATGTCAAAATTAATGCCCCTAAAAGATTGTCCAATTTTGTTAATGGCAAGGCTCCCATGGCTCAGGATAACGAGGGTTACATTTTATATCCTGCTGGTTACCTGAGCACAACATTAGGAGAATTCATGCTAGGAAGTCTCACTCTGTTTCCCATCATGCTTTTATGTACAAGAATGAGACATCTAGCTCTAGGCATTCTACACATGTTAAAAGCCTAAAAAGAAAACTCCTACTGCATCAAATGAGCCTAATGTTTCATTTAAGACTTTTTATGCATCTTATGTTTTAACTAACAAATCTGGCAAAGTAGTTGGCAAATATGTTGGGGGCAAATACAAGGGCTCCAAGACTTGTGTTTGGGTACCCAAGGTGCTTGTTTCTAATGTGAAAGGATCCAAGACCGTTTGGGTACCTAAGAATAAGGCCTAAAACTGTTTTGCAGGTTTATGCATCCGGGGGCTCAAGTTGGATAATTGATAGCGGGTGCACAAACCACATGATAGGGGAGAAAAGGATGTTCTCCTCCTACGAGAAAAACGAAGATCCCCAACGAGCTATCACATTCGAGGATGGAAATCAAGGTCTGGTCAAAGGACTTGGTAAAATTGCTATATCACCTGACCATTCCATTTCCAATGTTTTTCTTGTAAATTCTTTAGATTACAATTTGCTTTCTGTATCTCAATTATGCAAAATGGGTTACAACTGTCTTTTTACGGATATAGGTGTTACTGTCTTTAGAAGAAGTGATGATTCAGTAGCATTTAAGGGAGTATTAGACAGGTCAGCTATACTTAGTTGATTTTAATAGAGCTGAACTCGATACTTGCTTAATTGCTAAGACTAATATGGGTTGGCTCTGGCATCGCTGACTAGCCCATGTTGGGATGAAGAATCTTCACAAGCTTCTAAAGGGAGAACACATTTTGGGACTAACCAATGTTCATTTTGAGAAAGACAGAGTTTGTAGTGCATGCCAAGCAGGAAAGCAAGTTGGTACCCACCATCCACACAAGAACATCATGACGACAAACATGCCACTGGAGTTACTCCACATGGATCTTTTCGGTCCGATAGCTTACATAAGCATCGGTGGGAGTAAGTACTGTCTTGTAATTGTGGATGATTATTCTCGCTTCACTTGGGTATTCTTTTTACAAGAAAAATCTCAGACCCAAGAGACTTTAAAGGGATTCTTGAGACGGGCTCAAAATGAGTTCGGATTGAGAATAAAAAAGATAAGAAGCGACAACGGGACGGAGTTCAAGAACTCACAAATAGAAGGCTTTCTTGAGGAGGAGGGCATCAAGCATGAGTTCTCTTCTTCCTACACACCCCAACAAAATGGTGTAGTGGAGAGGAAGAATAGAACTCTACTAGACATGGCAAGAACCATGCTTGATGAGTACAAGACACCAGACCAGTTTTGGGCGGAAGCAATCAACACTGCTTGCTACTCCATCAACTGGCTCTACCTACACTGAATCCTCAAGAAGACATCTTATGAACTCCTTACCGATAAAAAGCCCAATGTTTCATATTTTAGAGTCTTTGGTAGCAAATGTTTTATTCTTATTAAAAGATGTAGAAAATCTAAATTTGCTCCTAAGGCTGTAGAAGGCTTTTTACTTGGTTATGACTCAAGCACAAGGGCATATAGAGTCTTCAACAAATCCATTGGATTAGTTGAGGTTTCTTGTGACATTGTGTTTGATGAGACTAATGGCTCCCAAGTGGAGCAAGTTTATCTTGATGAGCTAGATGATGAAGAGGCTCCATGTGTCGCGCTAAGGAACATGTCCATTGGGGATGTGTGTCCTAAGGAATCCGAAGAGCCTCCACAAGCACAAGATCAATCATCATCTTCAAATCAAGCATCTCCACCAACTCAAGATGAGGATCAGGCTCAAGACAATGAAGAAGAAGATCAAGAAGATGAGCCACCTCAAGAGGTGGACAATGATCAAGGGGAAGATGACAATGATCAAGACAAGGAAGGTGATCAAGAAGTATAGGGTCAAAGACCACCACACCCAAGAGTCCACCAAGCGATTCAAAGAGATCACCCCGTGAACTCCATTCTCGGTGACATTCATAAGGGGGTAACTACTAGATCTCGAGTTGCTCATTTTTGTGAACATTACTCTTTTATGTCCTCTATTGAGCCATACAGGGTGGATGATGCACTAAGAGACTCGGATTGGGTGTTGGCAATGCAAGAGGAGCTCAACAACTTCACGAGGAATGAGGTATGGCATTTAGTTCCACGTCCTAACCAAAATGTTGTAGATACCAAATGGGTATTCTGCAACAAGCAAGATGAGCATTGTGTGGTGACAAAGAACAAAGCCTGACTTGTAGCCAAGGGTTATTCACAAGTCGAAGGTTTGGATTTCGGTGAAACCTATGCACCTGTAGCTAGGCTTGAGACAATGTTCATATTACTTGTCTATGCTACTCACCACGGCTTTAAGCTTTACCAAATGGACGTGAAAAGTGCCTTCCTCAATGGACCAATCAAGGAAGAAGTCTATGTTGAGCAACCTCCCGGCTTTGAAGATAGTGAGTACCCTAATCATGTTTACAAACTCTCAAAGGCGCTTTATGGGCTCAAGCAAGCCCCAAGAGCATGGTATGAATGCCTGCGAGATTTTCTTACCACTAATGGTTTCAAAGTCGGAAAAGCCGATCCTACTCTCTTTACTAAAACCATTGCAAAAGATTTGTTTGTATGCCAAATTTATGTTGATGATATCATATTTGGGTCTACTAACAAATATACTTGTGAAGAGTTTAGTAGGATCATGATACAAAAATTCGAGATGTCTATTGTTGGGACCATGCTTCGTCACCGAAGGTCCTGCGGAAAGAAACAGCTTCGGCTGAAGCTGCTCGTACCATTCATGAAGCTTCGGTATTATAGCATATCCGAAGATGGAGGGTCGAACCGACTTAAAGATAGAATGACCTTTTAGTCCATAAGGGTCTGAGTCATTGTTGTAAACTTTTATGAGGGGCATGATTGTAATTCCTCACAGATTGTGTCCTGTGCCTATAAATAGTGAACAGTATTCCTTTACTGTTCACGCATTCCTGTAATTGCAAACGCATCACTCGGGAATTATTATTTGTCAAGGCAAAGGTATAAATGTACCTAAATATTATGTTTTAACATTTTAAATTCATATAATAAGATAAGCGAATGATGTCATTTATTTCTGATATATTTATCTTTAATGTCTCACATTTTATATTATTTTGTATTATTTTGTAAGTTTAATCACGAAGGTGTAACCTTCGTGATATTCTACTCGTGACCTTCGTCCGAAGTTCATTAAATCCTTGGGGGGATAATGCTTCAGCGGACGAAGGGCATTAATATTTAACATTTTATGTTGCCTTGTTCTTAACTCATAGCATTTGAGAACAAGTCCCTAACATTGGCGCCCACCTCCGGTGAACTCACTTCCACTTTCCTAAGACAATGGCTTCGTTCAAGAACCAAGTTGGAACTGCTTCGGCTCCGAAGCTGATTCTCCCGATAACAGGCGGTTCATGCTTAGAGCCGGCTAACAAGAAACAGAAGAAGGAGGCACAGAGAAGAGTACAACATGTAGGGGTATAAGGACCCTTCATCAAGTCAAGATGGTCTCACATTCCAATTACCTTCTCTCAAGAGGATCTTCAGCTCAAGGATTACCCACACAATGATGTTATGGTTATCTCTTGTGTGATCAAAGGATTTCTGGTCCATAATGTTTTGGTTGATACAGGCAGTGCAGCTGATATCATATTTGCTAAGGCCTTCAGACAGATGCAAGAGCCCGAAGACAAGATCCATGATGCCACACATCCCCTTTGTGGTTTCGGAGGAAGGCAGATTGTAGCACTTGGAAAAATCACAATGCCAGTAACTTTTGGATTTATCAATAACACAAGGACTGAACAAGTTGTGTTCGACATTGTTGATATGGAATACCCTTATAATGCAATCATTGGCCGCGGTACTCTCAACGCCTTCAAAGCAATTCTTCATCCAGCATATCTTTGCATGAAGATACCTTCAGACCAAGGACCTATTGCCATTCATGGAAGTCAGGAAGCTGCCAGAAGGGCCGAAGGAAACTGGACAGACTCAAAAGCAATCCATAACATAGATGGAGCTGAAGCTTGTGAGCAGTACAAGTTTAGAAGGGAGAAAGCTGCTTCAGCCGATCAGCCGAAGCCCATGCTTTTGTGTGAGGACATAGCAGAGCAGAAGGTGCTACTGGGATCCCAATTGTCTGAAGAACAAGAGAAAACCTTGATAAGGTTTCTATTCAACAATAAAGATGCTTTTGCATGGTTAGCTAATGATCTTTGCGGAGTTAACAGGGATGTTATTGAACATTCGCTCAATGTTGACCCATCCTTTAGACCCAGAAAGCAGAGGCTTCGGAAGATGTCTGATGACAAGGCCGAAGGTGCTCGGAACGAAGTGAAAAGGCTCCTCAGTGCCGGAGTTATCAGAGAGGTAAAATACCCAGAATGGCTGGCTAACACTGTTATGGTAAAAAAAGGCCAATGGTAAATGGAGAATGTGTATTGATTTTACTGATCTCAACAAGGCCTGTCCGAAGGACGAGTTTCCATTGCCCAGGATAGATTCTCTAGTTGATGCAGCAACTTCATCAGAGCTTATGAGTCTGCTGGATTGTTATTCAGGCTATCATCAAATTTGGATGAAGAAGGAGGATGAGCCAAAAACCAGCTTCATAACCCCTAGTGGAACATATTGTTACCTTCGGATGCCTGAGGGGCTCAAGAATGCTGGAGGAAGCTTCAGTAGAATGACAGCGAAGGTTCTTCATTCTCAGATAGGCAGAAATGTGCTAACTTATATTGATGATATCATTGTGAAAAGCACGAAGCAAGATAATCACATTGCTGATCTGCAGGAGACCTTCGCTAATTTTAGACAAGCTGGTTTAAAGTTGAATCCAGAAAAATGTCATTTCGGAGTGAAGAAAGGGAAATTTCTTGGCTGTCTAGTTTCAACAAAAGGGATTGAAGCTAATCCAAATAAAATCGAAGCTATCCTTCGAATGGAACCACCAAGTACAAAAAAGGGGGCTCAAAGATTGACAGGAAGACTGGCATCTCTCAACATATTTATATCTAGATCAGCAGAGAGAAATTTACCATTTTTTGAAGTGCTAAAATCAGCCGAAGTTTTTCAATGGGGACTAGTTCAGCAGAGAGCCTTCGAAGAGCTGAAGCAATATTTGATAGACCTAACAACACTAACTCCACCAACGCTAGGGGCTCCTCTGTTGTTATATGTGGCAGCTTCGCACTCAGCGGTAAGTGCAGCACTCGTCCAGGAGAAGCTTGAAGGCCAAGTCAAAAAGCAAGCCCCAATATACTTTGTATCCGAAGTTCTTAGTTTATCAAAGAAAAATTATACAGAGTTGGAGAAGGTGTTGTATGCTGTTTTAATGGCCTTCAGGAAGCTTCGGCATTATTTTCAGGCATACAATATAGTTGTTCCTTCTTCACAACTGTTGAAGGATATTATGAGAAATAGAGAAGCTACTGGAAGGGTTGGAAAATGGGCTGCGGAGCTCAATGAATTCTGTATTGATTATGTGCATAGATCTTCAATTCAATCTCAAGCATTGGCAGACTTCATTGCTGACTGGACGCTAGGGGCTCAGGAAGAAGAAACGAATAAAGATGCTGAAGTTTGGACAATATTTTGCGATGGATCTTGGGGAACCTTCGGAGCAGCTGCTATGTTGGTTGCACCTTCCAAAGTTAAAACTTGTTATGCAACAAGACTTGATTTCAGTTGCACAAATAACATTGCTGAGTACGAAGCTTTACTACTTGGTCTTCGGAAGCTAAAGGCAATGGGAATCAGAAGGGCGGTTCTTAAGACTGATTCCCAGGTTATTTCTGGTCATATTGACAAAAGTTATAAAGCAAGAGATCCGAAGTTTGAAAAATATTTAGACACGGTCCGAAGGATTGAGGCTTCCTTCGAAGGGTTTTCTGTTAAAAATATTCCTCGTGGAGACAATGAATATGCTGATTTATTAGCTAAGTCAGCAGCACAGGGGCTGCCATTACCTTCGGAAGTATTTTTCGAAACAATAAAAGCACCTTCGGTTGAGCTTCTTGAAAGAGCAGTCCTCAACATATCCCCTGTTTATAGTGAGGACTGGAGAACCGAGATCATCTCTTTTCTCCAGGGTAACTTTCTTTCAAATGACGAAGCTTATAACAGGAGGATAGAGGCAAGAGCTCGACCATATGTTATAATAGAAGGGGAACTATACAAGCGTGGGGTCTGTTCTCCGTTACTCAAGTGTTTATCCAGAGCCGAAGGTATAGAATTGATGAAGGAAATACACGCAGGCCTATGTGGATCTCACATTGGATCTAGGTCTTTGCTTGGAAAAGTTTTTCGTCAAGGATTTTATTGGCCAAAGGCAGCTTCAGATGCAGCGGAATTAGTCCAAAAGTGCGAAGGTTGTCAGAAATGTGCAAGAGATCAAAAACAACCTTCGTCTTTAACTCAGTTAATACAACCCACTTGGCTGTTGCAAAGGTGGGGCCTTGATTTGTTAGGTCCATTACCACCAGCACAAGGCAACTTAAGATATGTTGTAGTGGCAGTGGAATATTTTTCTAAGTGGATTGAGGTAAAGCCTTTAGCCACAATAACTTCGGTCACTATTCAAAAGTTTTTCTGGCAAAATATTGTTTGTCGCTTCGGAGTGCCGAAGGCCATTACTGTGGATAATGGGACACAGTTTGATTCCGAAGCTTTCAGAGAATTTTGCGATCAAATTGGCACGAAGATCCATTTCGCATCAATTCGACATCCGGAGTCAAATGGACTTGTTGAAAGAGTTAATGGCATCATAATGACAGGAATAATGAAGTTAATCTTCAATCAGCCCAGGGGAAAGTGGCCAGATGAATTAATCAAAGTGGTGTGGAGCCACAATACAACAGTATCAAGATCAACAGGCTTTACACCATTCAAACTATTGTTTGGTGACGAAGCAATAACTCCGGAAGAGGCCAAAGCAGGATCAATAAGAATAGTAGCTTCGGCAGAAGGCGAAGCTGAAGCTGATTACTCTGTGGAAAAAGATGCTATAGAGGGGATCATGCTTCAAGCTGTGGAAAACATCAACAAATATCAAGCTGAAACAATAAAATGGCGTGATAGAAAGGTTAAGCTAAAGAACATTGAACCAGGACACTTGGTGCTTCGAAGAGTGGTCAACCCTGAGACAGTAGGCAAATTACAGCTGAAGTGGGAAGGACCTTTTTTGGTAGTATCTTCGTCAAGACCCGGTTCATACAGATTGAAGGATATGGACGACAACGATATTCCTAGATCGTGGAATGCGGATGAGCTTCGGCGATATTATGTTTAGCTTGATGTAATTTTTTCTATTCTTTTTTGTGGCACCCTTTTCCTTTCCAAAGGGGGAGAAAGGTTTTTAATGGGGCCACAACATGTAATTTTTCTTTTCCTTATTTCAATTCTATAAGAGTGATATCCCCCAAAAATTGTAAATGTAAATGCAAAGGAAAAAGAAAAGAAAACAGGGAGAAGCTCAAAAGTCGTTCCTAAGGGAATGCAGAGCTTACAGCGAAAAATAAACGCTGATTCCGCCGAAAGTAAAAGGCGAAGAAGCTCCTAAGGGAGGCTTACAGCGAAAAATAAACGCTGATTCCGCCGAAAGTAAAAGGCGAAGAAGCTCCTAAGGGAGGCTTACAGCGAAAAGTCAACGCTGATACACCGAAAAGTAAACGGTGAAGCCGAAAAATAAACGGCAAAAGGATTTGAGTCATTCCCAAGGGAATGAAGGCTATGATTATGGTTTGGAATATATTCCGATATTCATTTGCACGACACATTACATCATGACATTTGCATTCATAAACATTCATTTAGACATATATAGAATCATCATCATCATACCACAAAAGACAGATGTTTCGGCTATGAGAAAAAACTTCGAAGAAAGAGGAAATTTTCATGCTTCGTTGAGTACGAAAAGAAGGGAAGGTGTTTTTCACCTTCGGCTCAAAAGTGAAGTTTCGTTCACAGCAAAGCAGATTGTACACGGATAAAGGAGACAAGACATATTACAAGGTATGTACAAATTTACATAAGTTTTTTCCACAATTATATTACAAAGATTTCTCCAGAATTTTTTGCAGGAAAGTCTTTTATAGCAACTGTTAAGCTTCAGCCCGTCATTCTTCAGCTTCGTCATCCTGCACATGTTAAAAAGCAGAATAAGAAAGGTGTAAATTTCGAAGAGAAGGTAAAAGTAACAGATATAAGTTTCTCACCGGCTTAAGGTGGCTCCGAGCTTCGTCACCAGCCATTTTTCGCCCGCCATTTACCCAAATCTGGGTCATAAATCTGTTTCTGATGCTTCGGGCTAGGCTTGGGATATCAACCAAATCTGCTGCTGACAAGCTGAAGTTTGCCCTATTTACAATTTTTCCGTGCATACAGCTAGCCTTCAGGAAAACGGTAGCTGTGCCTCAAGAAGCTACCAGGGCGCAGAAGTCAGCATGCCCAGCAATAACTTCGTCAAGTGCATCAACCTCGCCTTCAATGTATTCCAAGGTGCTGGGCAGGTTTTCAGCTGAAGGTGTAAATTTTTCAGAGCTGGCTCCGATAGTGTGAAACACATCCTTCAGCCGTTGCACGCATCAGCTACCGAAATTTATGCATTTCTCCTGAAGCTCCTTTAATGACTTTTGCAGATTTGAATTCTTTTCGATCTCAGTCTTGAGACTTGTTTCGAGGTTGTTCTTTTCCTGCTCAGATTTTTCTGACTTTTTGAGTAATTCATTGTTTAACCTTTCATTTTCGGCCTAGACCTCGGCCAGTGAGCCTTCCATAGAATGAATAACGAAGTCTTTCTTTTCTAAGGCAGCTTCGTGTTCTTTAGCTATGATTTCAAGGTCTTGAACGACGAAGTCCTTCTTCTTCAGAGCAGCTTCGTAATCTTCAACTTTGTCTTCTAAATCTTTGATGATAGCTTTGTTTTTCTCCTCTTCAAGATCTTGTTGCATTTTTAGCACTTTACTTAGTAATATACTTTGCCAAAACAACCTTCGTCAGAAAACGACCTAAAAAATAATGATAATAATACAATAATAATAATATTTTTTACCTTAAAATTAGCATAGAGCAAGCTACCGGCGATATGTTGTCGCTGGTACCTGCAAAGGTCCGCTTCTATCTTCGGCAGGCCAACGCTTTTGGAGAAGGTCCTAACAACTTTGGCCTCGGTGCGATTCCGAAGGCATCTTAGCTTCCCTTCGTTGACCCCACCAAATAGCAGAGACCCTGGTTTATATCCACAGGATATGGCATATTTCTGTAGCTCTTCTTTTTCAGCGCCTGTTAACTCTTGTCCAAGTAAATCTTGAAAGTTAAAATTTCCTTCCTCCAAAACGTCTTCAACCTGCTCTTTTCCTTTTTTCAGTAGCCGTGTTCACGACAGCCACAACAACTTCTTCTTCAGCCATTTTCAGAAGTATATTGTCAATAACATCAAGTGTGGTTTCCAGGTTAGAATCTTCGGTGGTCCCAGCTTTGGCCCCGGTGGCTTCGGCTCCGGCGGTTTCAGCTTCAGTGGTTTCGGCTCCGGTAGCTTCGGCTGTGGCGGCTTCGGCTCCGGTGGTCTCGGCAATGACAATTTTTGACACCAATGTCGGTGGCGGTGTCTGATGAATCACATCTGCCACTTGGATAATTCTTCGTTTTTTCGGCTTTGCAGGACTTTCTGCTGCCGAAGCTTCTTTGTCCTTCTGAAAAAACTTCATCAGTTCTGTCGCCAGCGGACTTAGCTTGACAGGCAAAGGTTCAGTCATTACCTTCAGAATCTCTTCTACTTCGGCAGCAGAAGGTGTCGCAGGAGCTTCCTATTCTCGGACCAATGTCTTTGGTTTTGGAGATGCAGGTTTTGGAGATACAACTTTTCTTTTCCTTGGAGCAGTTACCTTCGGCTCTGGGCTCAGTTTTTTAGAAATTTCTTGTTCCTTTTTGGCCAATTTGGTGCTTTCCTTGTCAAGGGCGCTGACAATTCTTTTTCTCTTCGGGCCTTCGGCTTCTCCGCCCAGTTGCTCATAATCAGGATAGTCAAAGTTTAAGGCATCTAACACCCGATTCAACCTTCGTTTGGGGCGACTGCCGAAGGCTGCTGTCATCAACTGATCTTCTTTCTTAGAATAATTTCTGAGGATATCATTGCACATAATCTCGATTGTGTCCAACCACTCCTGGCAGGGATTTTTAAAGTGTTTCTTAAACTTATAATAATAAGGCAATCGAATAAGTTCTCCTTTTTTCTTTTCTCCCTCCAGCTTCGACATCTCCCAATCCCTCATTGTTGGGAACACTTTAAAAGCCAGAAATTCATGCACCAAGTCTCTAGTGCCAATGTGATCTGAAATCACGTGAAATTCAGCCATAGCAATTTGGCTCGGGCTCCCCTTATCATGTTGCATCGGGGCCTCGTTTCTCCTAAGGTTAGCTCCAGTGGACTCTGCACCAATCTATCTTCATCTTTATCAACTTTAACATAAAACCACTCAGATTTCCATCCGGCTGGCCATTTGCTTCGGTAGCTTATCACTGGAAACTTCGTAGTCTTGCGATAAGCAAAGTTGTAACATCCAAAATTCTCATGAAGACCATCTCCTCTTGCTTTAGTCTGATAGTGTAGTTCATGGACTCGGCAGAAACCTTCGTCGAACGGTTCCACTCCTTGACTACGAAGGGCCCAAATATAAACACTTAATCTAACAATGGCATTAGGGGTCAGCTGATGAAGGTAAACCCCAAATTTCTTCAAAACGTCATCAATCATCCCATTCAAAGGAAATCTTAATCCTGCTTTAAAGAAGCTTTTGAACACTACTACCTCATTCTTTTCCGGCTTCGGAGTAGTTTCCTCTCAGCCAAAACGAGCCAGCTCCTTTTTTGCTTCGCTGAAGTAGCCCAGCTTCACCATTTTTGAAAGGTCAGCTTCAGAGATGGTGGACTTTCCAAAGTCCAAATGACTAGGTTTAGTTGGTACCCCACAGCTGAACTCATCCTCAGATCCAACTTCTTCAACATCAGCTTGTGTTGCTTCGACAGCAGGTGTGTCCTCTACTGTAGCTAGCCCGGAGCGCCTCATCGCTTCAGAAATCGGAACAGTTTCAGCAGCTTCGGCCTCATCTCCATCGCGCTCAACTCTAGCAGTAGAGCGCACTCTGGCCATTTGATTTTGAATTTCTTAAAAATTACTTGGAAACTAATAACCTTTTTTCCGAAGCTCTTTTTCTGACGAAGCAGAGACTAAACTGGAGCTTCGTTTGAATGCGAAAGTCAAGCTTCGGCTATGGTTAAATTTTTTGCAGCAAAACAGTGCAATAGCAATGAATGCTGTGGTAACTTCACACCTACCTGTCTATTTATATAGTGCTGCAGGTAAGAAGGTGAATCGTTAGGATTTTTACACCGGGAAAACAGTCGCTCGCACTCACTGCACGGTGGGCCGCAAAAACCAAAAAGTGAACCTGCATGGTGGGACCGTTCCGCGCTCGGAAACTGTATCGTTTCTCGACAACGAGCTTAAGGAAGGTGTTTTTCGGACCTTTGGCTTCCTGAAGCCTAAGAGACTTTTTTCACGGATCAAGCTCGTTACGAAAAATGATCTAGCACCGCGAAGGGGCTACTGTTGGGACCATGCTTCGTCACCGAAGGTCCTGCGGAAAGAAACAGCTTCGGCTGAAGCTGCTCGTACCATTCATAAAGCTTCGGTATTATAGCATATCCGAAGATGGAGGGTCGAACCGACTTAAAGATAGAATGACCTTTTAGTCCATAAGGGTCTGAGTCATTGTTGTAAACTTTTATGAGGGGCATGATTGTAATTCCTCACAGGTTGTGTCTTGTGCCTATAAATAGTGAACAGTATTCCTTTACTGTTCACGCATTCCTGTAATTGCAAACGCATCACTCGGGAATTATTATTTGTCAAGGCAAAGGTATAAATGTACCTAAATATTATGTTTTAACATTTTAAATTCATATAATAAGATAAGCGAATGATGTCATTTATTTCTGATATATTTATCTTTAATGTCTCACATTTTGTATTATTTTGTAAGTTTAATCACGAAGGTGTAACCTTCGTGATATTCTACTCGTGACCTTCGTCCGAAGTTCATTAAATCCTTGGGGGGATAATGCTTCAGCGGACGAAGGGCATTAATATTTAACATTTTATGTTGCCTTGTTCTTAACTCATAGCATTTGAGAACAAGTCCCCAACATCTATGATGGGGGAGTTGAAGTATTTCCTAGGATTTCAAGTCAAGCAACTCCAAGAGGGCACCTTCATCAGCCAAACAAAGTACATCCAAGACATACTTAACAAGTTTCGAATGAAGGATGCCAAGCCCATCAAGACACCCATGGGAACCAATGGGCATCTCGACCTCGACACGGGAGGTAAGTCCGTAGATCAAAAGGTATACCGGTCGATGATAGGATCTTTACTCTATTTATGTGCATCGCGACTGGATATTATGCTTTCCGTATGCATGTGTGCAAGGTTCCAAGCCGATCCTAAGGAAGTTCACCTTAGGGCCGTGAACAGAATCATGAGATATTTAGTTTATACACCTAAGTTTGGACTTTGGTACCCCAAGGGATCCACTTTTGACTTAATAGGATATTCAGATGCTGATTGGGCAGGGTGCAAAATTGATAGGAAGAGCACATCAGGGACTTGTCAGTTTCTGGGGAGATCCTTGGTGTCTTGGGCTTCAAAGAAACAAAACTCAGTGGCTCTTTCCACCGTCGAAGCCGAGTATATTGCCGTAGGCCATTGTTGTGCGCAATTACTTTGGATGAGGCAAACCCTCAGGGACTATGGCTACAAATTGAGCAAAGTCCCTCTCCTATGTGACAATGAGAGTGCAATCCGCATGGCGGATAATTCCGTTGAACACAGCCGCACTAAGCACATAGACATTTGATATCACTTTTTGAGGGATCACCAACAAAGGGGGGATATCGAGATAGCTTATGTTAGCACCAAATAACAATTAGCCGATATCTTTACCAAACCATTAGATGAGAAAACCTTTAGCAAACTTAGGAATGAGCTAAATATACTTGATTCTTGGAATTTTGATTGAAACATTGCACACATAGCTCATTTATATACCTTTGATCATATCTCTTTCATGAATACGACTAATGTGTTTTCAAGTGTATTTCTATGCTAAGTCATAGATTGAAAGGGAAATGGAGTCTTCGGCGAAGACAAGACTTCCACTCCGCTCTACCGGTATCTTTTACCCTTCGCTGTCACTCTACATCACTCTCACATTGGTATAATCTTCACTCATATTTCATTCACCAATGAGGGAGAAAGTAATGAGGGCTCTCAAATGTCTCCGCTTTTGGCGATTAATGCCAAAGGTGGAGAAATATTAAGCCCAAAGCAAAAGGACCGCACCACCAACTTCAAAAACTTTCAAAATGATGATTTATGTTTGTCTTTTCAAGTGGTATCTTATGATAAGAAATTTCTTCAATTGATACGATATTTCTGATTGGTATATTTAAAGATGGAATTTCAAAACTAGTATCTAATTATAAGTTTCAAATTGGTATCTATTAAAACCCTCTTGAAGACTAAGAGGAGAATTTTATTCAGGGGGAGTTTTGTTTAGTCAAAGGAAAATCATTTAAAATAGGGGGAGAAATTTCAAAACTTGAAATTGCTTCTTGCAATCTTATTCATATACCTTTGACTATTTGCAAAAGTCTTTGAAAATAATTTCCAAAAAGGATTTGCAAAAACAAAACAAGTGGTGCAAATGTGGTCCAAAATGTTAAATATATCAAATCAAACTTATATGCTTAGAAATGCTTTCATTTCAAAATAACTTATGCACATCTGTCAAAAAGCAAACTAGTTACATTTCTACACTTTGTATTTGCTTGGGATTGTGTTGGCATCAATCACCAAAAAGGGGGGGATTGAAAGGGAAATATTCTCAACATTTCCTATAATCGATTTTGGTGTTTGACGACCATCACAAACCTTGTGGACTAACCAGTTTGCCCAGTTGATCATTTCACAGTTGCATAAGTTCATCTACAACTATTCTAAATCGACTGTCCGGAATACCTAAGTGCGGACCGTCCGCGACACGAGGGTGACCCTCGGACAAGAACACTGCAAGAACACACGCTTATACTACGGACCGTTCGATGGAGAAGCAAGCACCGTCCGAGACCAAGCGTGGACCGTCCGGCCAGTGAAAACCAGAAAAAACCCGAAGGTGACGGGTTCGGTAAAATGTATTTTTAGCGTCCTCGCGGACCGTCCGAGGTGCACGACCGGACCGTCCGCGACTACTTTATCTGACATCTGACGATGCATTAAATGCTTTATAGCCGTTGATATAGTCGTTACTGCTGTCCGTTGCGATTTTAGTCTTTGATGTGCAGGGGCGGACCGTCCGGACCAGGGGCACGGATCGTCCGCGGTCGACAGAAAGGGAGCAACGGCTAGGAAGTGGTTGGGGGCTATAAATACAACCACAACCACCTCCATTCACTTCACCCAAGCACTCCAATCCTTCACATTCAATACAAGAGCTAGCAATCCATTCAAAGACACAATCAAAGCTTCCAATCTCTCCAAGTTCCACAATTTAGACAAGTGATCATTAGTGATTAGTGACTTGAGAGAGAGAGAGAGAGTGATCTGTGTGTTATTTGTCGCTCTTGTCGCTTGGCTTTTGCAATCGTGCTTTCTTCTTTTCCCATTCCTATTCTCAAGTGACTTGTAATCAAAGCAAGAGACACCAAGTGTGTGGTGGTCCTTGCGGGGTCTAAGTGACTCGTTTGATTAAGGAGAAAGCTCACTCGGTCTTAGTGACTGTTTGAGAGAGGGAAAGGGTTAAAAGAGACCCGGTCTTTGTGACCACCTCAACGGGGACTAGGTTCTTTGGAACCGAACCTCGGTAAAACAAATCACCGTGTTCATCTGCTTTATTTCTTGGTTGATTTGTTTTCCCTCTCTTTTGGACTTGGATTTAATTCTAACTCTAACTCTGGCTTGTAGTGTGTGCTTAAGTTTATAAATTTCAGATTCCGCCTATCCACCCCCCTCTAGGCGACTTTCACATTGCCGTGTCTTCATCGCTCGAACTATCATCATTACTTGAGTCTTCAACCACTTTCTTGGACTTAGAATCTTTAACCTTCTTAGTGTTATCTTGATCATTTGCAACCAAGGCATGAGAGTCCCTTGTCTTAGTTGGAGCTTCCTCATAATCATGTTGTTGTATTTTGGCAAATAATTGATGAACAGTCATCTCCTCATAATCGTCGCGATCTCTTATCATCCTTGCCAAACTTTTGTCTTTTTCCTTGTAGGCTCTCATGAATAGCCTAGTGATCTTGGAGTCACTCCAATGCTCACTTTCTAGAACTCTTATTTTGTTGACCAACACCATCAATCGATCAAAGAGCGATTAGAGAGACTCACCCTTGATCCCATCATATATAGCAAACTCACTTTCTAAGGACTCAATCCTATGTCTCATGGCCTTATGGTCTCCTTCGTGTGACATTTTTAGGATATTCCAAATGTCACAGCCGTTCTCTCTTCCTTGGACTTTCCGGTACTCATCCGGACTTACGCTCCCCTTCATTATTCTCACGGCTTGAGCATTGCGATGCACTTCTTGCATCATCTCTGGTGTCATATCTTCACCTTGAGCGAGCTTTTTCATACCTATGTTAACAATCTCCCAAAGACTTGGATGCACACTGATTAAATGCGACTTCATCTTGTCGGCCCACTCATCATAGTTCAACTCAATAAGAGTTGGAAGCTTTCCGAGGGGCGTCGAAGAGAAGTTGGGAACAAAATTACGAGAGGAACTCGGTTGAATTTGTTACATTTGCTTTTGGTGGATGACTCTTCGGTGTTGAGACTTACCTTGCTCATCACCTTAGAGACCAAAAGCTCAACCAAGTCATCGTTGTATTCCATCTTGCCCTTTCCTTTGTCTTCCTTGGCCTTTCTTCTCGATTCTCTTCTTCGGCCTTCTTCTTCGCATCTTTCTCTTTCATCTTGAGGAACATCCTCTTTGCAATCTTCATGACGAGGTCGAGAACCTTGAGATCCATTTCCTTGCTGATGGATGTGGTTAGGATCTCCTCGAGAAGAGGATCCACATTATTCGTTTGAGTCAATATGATCGTTTCCTCATGTGGTTAGGCGCTAAAATGAGGCACGTAGCTCTGGTACCAATTGAAAGTAGCCTAGAGGGGGGTGAATAGGCTAAATCTGAAATTATCACCACAAACTTCGAGATAATGTCAAATCAACAGTTCAACTGGTGCAGGCTGGTTCAACTGCTATAGAGGCAAGTTGAACCACTCTGAACCAGTTCAAACGCTAGAGTAAATCTAGGCTTCGAACTACACGGAAATTGTAATACCCTACTTGTAATTTGTAAGAAATAATATAAAAGGGAAAAAGAGGTATTTCCTCTATATGTGTGTGTATCTCTAATTATCATCACATGTAACTACTCATGTTTAAAAATGAGTAAATCTTTATTAATACACAAATAAACCATTGCATCATATTGGATTTTTGTTTGTGCATTTAAAAAAAATAATAATACGAATAAAAATAAAATAATAATGAGAAGAGGATTTGAGGAAAAAGGGGGAGAAAAGAAAAAGAGAGTATATAAGGTATAAAGACAAATATATAGATAAATGTACCTTTTCATATTAGAATCTTTGGTTTGAATATTTAATCTAAAGTACAAATTCATAACAGAGATTTGAATTCAAATTTGAATTCAAAAATAAGAAAGAAAAGAGAATAAAAGAAAAGGAAAAACAAAAATATAAAAAAAGAGAAAGGAAGAGATAATTGGGCCTGCGGCTGCATTCTCGGCCAATCTTGTTGTCACCGCGTGGCCCAACCCGGAAAACCTGGTGTCGACATGTGGGGCCGTTGAGGTCAGCCACGTCGCATACACCACGCGCCACAGCGCTCACCCGTTGACAACTGGGACCCACTCGTCTGTGTCTCGCGCTGCTACTGTGTTTCTTCCACCCCACACCACCCCCCCCCCCCCGCCCTCGCACCTAACAGACGGGCGCGATCGGGTCGGGCGTCGACCACGGGACGCAACAGCTTTCCTAACCACCTGGCCACCATCTGTGCACCTATTTAACCAACCCGGAAGCTCATGCGTTAATCCCAGAACTGCTCAACACCGCATCTAGATGAGGGAGAGCGAGAGAGGGGAAACAGAGGGGGCCTGCTGCGACTTCGCATCTGGAGCGGAGATCTGAGACTCGGGCGCAGGACCAAGTGCTCGCCGGGGGGTGGTGATCTGCACGCGGGGCACTGCTGGACTGTGGTGCTGTGTGAGGACCGGATTGCTCGTCGGTGCCAGGGTTATGCCACGGAATCAAGCGCGTCCGGTGTTGGGTGTCCGCGCCACATGATTGTCGGTGAGTAGCTACCTCGAAATTTCCTCCTTTCTCCATTCTATGGCTTTTGCGCGGTCTGTGGAGGAGCAGTAGCCCTGAGCGAAGTTTAGATACGGACCGAGATTGGTGCGCCGCCAGAGAACGGCGGTGGCGTGTACTGGTCCGGGTGGTGTTGTCACACCCGGTTTTAGAACGAAAACCGAATGTGAACCATGTACGTGCCAGGATCAGCAATTCACGTACACAGCAGTTACATAACATGGACATCATCACACAGTGCTCAAATAGTATTAAAAAGGGAAATAATAGTCGATTACATGATAGGTCTGAGATGTCCACATAGTCTTTACATTAATCAAAGTGCGAAAACGAAACGTAGATAAATGCGGCCTTCACATCACAGGCAGCCGACTGGGGGTTGCCGCTAACCCACGCCTAGAACTCGTCGTAATCTTGGAACTCCTGGAAGTCTCCTTCCACGGCTTCATCTTCTCCTGAGCAGTGGTTGCAATGCTGACAACCTGGGGATGGGGGGGTTGGTGTGTAGAGCAAGGGTGAGTACACATCAACACACTCAGCAAGTATCCTGTTTGGCTGTAGTGGACTAGCTTTATGTGGGGGTAAGTCAAACAGTTGCTTTTAGTTGGTCAGATTATTATTACTAGTAGAGAAAGCCAAGTTTTAGGATTAACCCACGTTATTAACCCAAACGTACTCCTTTCCAAACGGAAAGAGTATCACTTACCATTACCAGAGTCAAAACCAAGAACCATCAATCTCATTGCCACCTGCAAACTGAACATCTCTGATCAAGTACCACTAATCACTGGAGCTCCCTTGGCCGCTCATAACCGCGAGCACGGCTGATATATCAGTTTTCTAACACTCTGCAGAGGTTGTGCACTTTACCCATAAGCCGTGATTTCCCTTTCTGCCCGGAGATCATGACTCTCCATTGATCACTACCAAGGTGACCCAGTAGGATATCACTACGTAGCCTTTACAAAGATTCCCCGGGGCTGTAGCCACCCATTAGGTTTCCTAAAAGCACCGCACTCCTCCCCAAGGGGGCGAACCCAAGCTTGGCAGAGCGAGCCGCATACACCGAGTCCCATTGACGGCACGGCGGCTAAGCGAACTACACCCCGGATCCTCTAATTATTCAGCTAAGGGCACCCCATTCCACCCTCATGGTTGCAATGTTTTCCCGGCGGTCATCCAACGAACAGGTCCTTATGGAGAGGCACTCGAGAAACCGCTCGAGCCCCCTTGAAGGACACAAGTATAACATCATAATAAAAGAGGGGAAAACAGCGTATCATTGATAATTCTCATCATGTTCATTGATTAGAGTTGAGCATTAGCATAAAGCTAAACAGTAATAATCCAACCCAAATAGGTAAACAAGGACATGGATAACAAAAGCTAGTCAATCCTTAGGTATAAATGTGTAATGCGGGAGATGAATTAAAGTATGTATAGGACAAAGATAGGTCAAGGAACACTTGCCTCCACCAACTGACTGCTGCTCAGGGGCTTCTTCTGCGAGTTCTTCGGACTCCTCAACCAGATCGTTCTCTATGCGAGCGCGAACATACATACATCCATCCATTCGAATTAGGAAACAAACAGTACACCATACAAGAGAACAAATAGATTAAATATGCATAGAGTATGACATACGATATTGCATTGGCCATGGTTAGAAAGAGACGGAGGGAAGGTCTCGCATGGGTTAAAGTTTATACTCGAGGCGTATTACGGGTAGACGCATAACTAATCGTTATGTGCTCTAGTTTCACTTAGCTCTAACAAAAAGGATTAGTCACATGCACTAATAGAATCATAACCATTTTCAGTTGATCAACATTAAATAAGGTGGATGATTAACTACATGAATTACCTAACGTAACCAATTTCCAACTTGAGTTTCCATTCACTGATTAAATAACGCGATCACTACGCATGGAATACACACGGGGGGTAGACGGGCACGTCTAGGGGGTAGACAAGCGCGTCAAGGGCACGGCGAGCCGTGCCAAAGCACTGTGCGCACCACGCGAGCACGCACACGCACGGCCGCGCTGACGCGTCGTGAACGGGTCGCGCACACGCTGGGGCCGAGCTGCGCACGCGCTGCGTTGCGCGCCGCGGGCGACAACGGGGCCATGCCGAGGCCGACCGCGCGGGGCCGCGCGCCATGGGCACGCCGGGCCGAGCTCAAGGCCACGCCGGGCCAGCAAGACGTGGCCGCGCCGGGCCAGCACGCCGCGGTCGCGCTAGGCAGGGGCAGGGCACGCCAAGGCGGGCGGGGCCGAGCCTCCATGGCCGGCGAACCGAACCGGGCCACGGCCGGGCGAGCCGCGCGGGGAGGGCGCCGCGCTGGGCGGGGGAAGGGGCCGGGCCGGGGCGCCATGGCCGAGCCACGGCCGCACGCCGGCGAGCCGGAGCCGCGCCGCGCCATGGCCGGACGGGGCGCACGGGCGCGCGAGGGGGAGGCGCGTCGGGCGGGGCGGGGCCGCGCCGGGACGCCGCGGGCGGGCAGGGCCGCGCCGGAACGCCGCGAGCCGGCGGGACCGCGCCACGGGGAGGGTGCCGGCGAGCGCTGGGGAAGGAGGGGGGAGGGGAGGGGAGAGAGAGAGGAGGGGGGAGGGGCTTACCGCGCGGGGGCGAGCACCGGTGGCGGCGGTTTGGCGAGCAGGGCAGGGGAGCGGGGCGGGTCGGGCAGGGGAGGAGAGAGAGAGGTTTGGGGAGGGGGAGAGCCTGACGGGTGGGACCCGCAGCGGGGGGCGGCGGCGGTTTCCAACCGCCGTGCCGAGGGCGCGGCGTGGGGAGTGGAGGGGGCCGCGCTGGGCTGCAAGGCCAGCTGGGCCGCCGCGGGGCCCACAGCGGGGAAAGGGGAGAGAGGGGGGAGAAAGGCCGGCTAGCCAGCTGGGCTGCACGAGGGGGGGGGGGGCTGGGCCAAAAAGGGAGGAGAGGGGTGAAGAGGAAAAGAAAATGGTTTCTTTCCTTTTTCTAAAACCCATTTTCTAGATGAATGCTTTCACAATTTCAATTAATCAAAATAAACGCATGGTTCGGCATGGTGCAGCAAACAAAATAAAGTATTTTAGGGTTTTGCTTTACACGAGATCTCAAGCCGAATCCCGCTATAACTTTGGAAAAGATCAAGGCTTAGCGAGGGGAAAAGGAAAAAAAGAAAGGGTAACGCCCAAATTTTGGCGAGTGAAGAAAAGGGAAAAAAATTCAACTCCAAAATTCGGGGCGTTACAAAGCTATCCCCCTTAAAAGAATCTCGCCCTCGAGATTCAGGGTTGGCTAGCAAAGAGCTCGGGGTATTTGGCCATCAGATCATCTTCGCGCTCCCAGGTTGCTTCTTCCTCAGAGTGGCGATTCCATCTGACTTTGCACATTCTGATGGTCTTCCTTCGGGTGACTCTGTCTGCGGTCTCAAGGATTTGCGTTGGCTTCTCAACGTAGGTCAAGTCCTCCTGGACTTCAAGACCTTCAACTGGCAACTGCTCTTCTGGCACACGCAGACACTTCTTCAACTGAGACACGTGAAAGACATCACGCACAGCAGACAAATTTTCTGGCAGAATGAGCTGATAGGCCACTTCTCCATGCCTTGCGAGAATCTGATACGGACCAATGTAGTGGGGTGCTAGCTTGCCTTTGACTCCGAATCTTCTGACTCCTCTGATCGGTGACACTTTCAAATAGACAAAGTCTCCAACTTCGAAACTCAGCTCTCTTCTTCTTGTATCTGCATAGCTTCGCTGCCTTGATTGTGCTACCTTCAGATTCTCTCAAACCATCTTGATGTTCTCTTCAACTTCAAGCAGAATGTATGGCCCGAACACTTGCTTTTCTCCAGGATGATCCCATTGCAACGGAGTTCTACAACTCCTCCCATAGAGCGCCTGAAATGGGGACATCTTCAAGCTGGCCTGGTAACTGTTGTTATAGGAGAACTCTGCATAAGGCAATCTCTTGTCCCATCCAGACTGATCTTGCAATGCATAGGCTCTCAACATATCTTCAAGAATTTGATTGGTCCTTTCGGTCTGACCATCTGTCTGCGGATGATAGGCTGAACTAAAATTCAGATGTGTACCCAAGGCTTCATGCAACTGCTGCCAGAAATGAGAGGTGAACTGTGTTCCTCTGTCTGACACTATCTTCTTTGGCACACCATGAAGACAAACGATCCGAGACATGTACAACTCTGCCAATATTGCACTGCTGTAGTTGGTCTTGACAGGTATGAAGTGGGCTGACTTGGTTAAGCGGTCCACCACTACCCAAATAGAATCGTAGCCGGCTCGAGTGCGAGGCAATCCGACTATGAAATCCATACCGATTTCATCCCATTTCCACTGAGGAATTTGCAATGGTTGCAACAATCCAGCTGGTCTCTGGTGCTCCGCCTTGATCCGCCGACAACTATCACACATAGCCACATACTCTGCGATTTCCCTCTTCATTCTGTACCACCAGAATTTCTTCTTCAGATCCTGATACATCTTCTCACTACCAGGGTGGATCGAATAAGCTGTCTCATGAGCTTCCTTGAAAATCAACTCCCAAATAGACTGGACATTGGGAACGCACAAGCGGTCTTTGAACCATATCACACCTTCTGCGTCTTCCCAAAAATCTTTGCCTTTGCCGTCTAGAACCAGTCGTCGGATCTCACTGATCTTCTCATCATTCTTCTGTGCTTCTTTGATTTCCCGCTCCAGGGTAGGTTCCAACTCAATTGTGACTCCTCGCGTGTTGTTCAGAAATCCGAGACTCAACCTGTCAAACTCTTTGGCCAACTCATAAGGCATCGGACGAGCGACCATCAGATTGACTTGACTCTTCCTGCTCAAGGCATCTGCCACTACGTTCGCTTTGCCTGGATGGTAGTGAATCTCCAACTCATAGGCTTTGATCAGCTCTAACCATCTTCGTTGCCTCATATTCAGCTCTAACTGAGTGAATATGTACTTCAGACTCTTGTGGTCTGTGTAAACATCACATTTCTATCCATACAGATAGTGCCTCCATGTCTTCAATGCGTGAACCACTGCTGCCAACTCTAGGTCATGGATTGGGTAATTCTTCTCATGAACCTTCAGCTGTCGGGACGAGTAAGCCACAACTCTTCCCTCTTGCATCAACACACACCCCAAACCCGTGTAACAAGCATCGCAATACACCGAGAAGGGCTTGTGCACATCAGGCAAGACTAAGACAGGCGCTGTAGTCAACTTCTCTTTCAGCGCTTCAAAGGCCTCTTGACATTTCTGGGTCCACTTGAACTCAACCTTGTTGCCTAGCAAAGCTGTCATTGGTTTCGCAATCTTCGAAAACCCTTCAATGAATCGCTGATAATATCCGGCCATTCCAATGAAGCTCTTGATTCCTCAAGCATCTGTTGGCGCCTTCCAGTTCAGAATGTTTGCCACTTTCTTCGGATCCACAGCCAATCCTTCTTTGTTGATTATGTGACCCAAGAACAGGACTTCACTGATCCAGAACTCACACTTGCTCAACTTTGCATACAGCTGGTGCTCTCGCAATCTCTGCAATACCATCCTCAAATGATCTGCATGCTCTTCTTCGCTTTGAGAGTATATCAGAATGTCATCAATGAATACCACCACAAACTTGTCAAGATAATCCATGAATACACTATTCATCAAGTTCATGAAGAAGGCCGGTGCATTGGTTAGACCGAAAGACATCACAGTGAACTCGTACAACCCATACTTGGTAATGAATGTCGTTTTCGGAATATCTGAAGGTCGGATCCTGAGCTGATGATAACCTGACCTCAGATCTATCTTGGAGAACACACTGGCTCCTCTCAACTGGTCGAACAGATCTTCTATTCTAGGCAAGGGGTACTTGTTCTTGATGGTGACCTCATTCAGAGCTCGATAATCGATACACATCCTTTAGGTGCCATCTTTCTTCTCCACAAATAGGACAGGGGCGGCCCAAGGCGAGGTGCTTGGCTGGATGTAGCCTTTCTTTGACAGCTCATCAATCTGCTTCTTAAGTTCAACCAACTCTAGTCCAGATACTCTATAAGCTCTCTTAAAGATGGGGGCGGTGCCAGGAAGAAGCTCTATAGCAAACTCAACTTTCCGCTCTGGTGGCATACCTGGTAAGTCCTTTGGAAACACATCTGGGAACTCAGACACAACCTTGATAATCTCAATTGGGTCTACTTCACTGCTATCAACAGCCATCTGATAACAACTTCCTTTCTTTGGCTCAGGCGGGACTAACTCGGTCACCACTTCCTCTCCTAGTGGGGACACCAACTTGATTGTCCTCTTATCACAACTGATAACTGCCTGATACTTATCTAGCCAATTCATCCCTATGATGACATCTATTCCCTGAGTACCCATTACTATGAGATTAGCGGGAAACGCTATCCCCCTTATTTCCACACTTACATTCAAACAAATGCTATCGGCTCGAATTCTACCACCGGCTGAGTCAATTTGAATGGGAGTTGACATGGTAGTTATTCGAAGATTATGTGCTTTTACCCATGATGCAGTAATGAATGAATGTGTTGCTCCAGTATCAAATAACACTTCTGCAATATGGGAGTCGACTGAAAACATACCTACTATCATGCCGGGGGTCTCCTGAACTGCTTCAGCCTCCAAGTGATTCAGTCTCCCATGGTTATAGCGCGGCTGAGAGCGGTTGCCTGCTCTAGGCTGAGACACATTATGCTTTGCTGGGGCATTGGGGCCTGACTGCTGTTGGGCTGCCTTCTTTGGACATTGCATCACCCAATGGCCTTGCTCTCCACAGTGGAAACATGCTCTGTTTCCAACCTGAGCTGGTGCTGCCTGACTGTTCTGTTGGTTTGCTGGGGCAGGAAGACGAGGTGTCTGCTGATTCTGCCTCTGAAACTGACCTCCTCCTAACTGATTGTTTTGATGATTCTGATACGGGTGCTGAGGATACTGCCTTTGGAACTGCTGATGCTGGGGTGGACACTGGTTCTGCCTGAACTTCTGGGGTTGATTGCCTGAGAAACGAGGACGATTGCTGCTTCCAGGCTGGGGTCCACTGATCTTGCGCTTGCGATCCTCCATCTCCTTACGCTTCCTCTCTGTCATGATTGCTCTGTCAATCAGGTGCTGGAATGTCAGGAAGGTGTGATTCATCAGCTGATACTGCAGAGGGTCAACCAAGCCTCTCAAGAAACGGTACTGTCTCTTGGCGTCGGTGTTGACATCTTCAGGAGCATAGCGAGACAACTGCAGAAATATGTCCCGGTACTCACTGACAGACGATAACCCTTGCTTGAGGGCCCGAAACTCCTCCTTCTTTACTGTCATCAGACCTGCTGGAACATGGTACTGAAGAAAGCTTCCTCTGAACTCTTCCTAGGTGATGGTGTCGGGGTTGGCATGGGTGGCGAGATAAGACTCCCACCATGACTGGGCTGCTCCTCTCAACAGACGGGGACCATACAGGACTTTCTCCCTATCATCACACTGAGCGGTATGCAACTCCCGCTCCACAGTGCGCAGCCAGTCTTCAGCATCCATGGGGTCAGAAGAGTGAGCAAACGTTGGGGGATGACCTCTCATGAATTCAGCACGTTTGTCCCTGGGCATCTGAGGCATCTGAGGTTGAGGTGGTGGTTGTTGCTGCTGCTGCTGCTGAATAGCGGCCAGAGTCTGACCAATGGCTTAAACTGCCTGAGTCTGCATCAGGAACATCTGCTCGATGGACATCAGGGGCGAGGGTGGCAGTTGCTGGGGTACCTCATCCTGCTGAGCTGCTTGCTCCTGCTGAGCACGCCTTCCTCCTCTGCGCCTGTTTTCTGACATCTGCAGAATGCAACCACACATCAGAACTGATCTGGCAAATCTTGCAGCATAAGAAAAGAGTATAGAATTCTCCACAACACTGAACAGATGAGCATCTTCACTGATCTCCAACACAGCTTCTCAGATAAGGAGAAAAGTGGAATAAAAGGCTTCCCAACTAGATAACTAACTCCATTAACATAACAGGTAAACCAAAATGTAGGGGATACCCACACTCTGGTGTCAGTCATTACAAAGATCCAAATCAAACATAGTTCATCATGACAAACATAAATGCACAGGATATAGCAAACTACCCTGTCTAACTAAGACTAACTAAGAGCGAGACTAATGCTAGGACTATAGCTTCTATGTATATGTCTTCGTATTAATTACAAGATCCGACTCTGACGATCTATGGCTCTAAATTTATCTTGGTCTTGCAGTCGGGGTTGCCATAAGACTGGTGTCCACACCGAGGTGAGCGGTACGGGTGCTGAGTCCCGACGGGAGCGAGGGAACCATCGTCCAGGTGACGACGCTCCGCGCGCTCAGCCCACAGCAGGGCGATCTCAGCACGATCCCTACTCAGCTCGTCTAATGCATGGTCTAGCTCTGTGTTTAGCACGGCGGCTAGGTTGACTGTGCTGCTCAACCTAGGATTGTCCTCACCAACAGGTGAAACAATCACGCCTCCCGTGCTGCCAGATGGACGGCGGGGGTAGTACTTCAGGTTGAGACCATCAGCTACCCCACCGAGAACTGAGCAGTAGTGCGAAAGTGCACGCCGTGCGGCATCTTGCATGGCCGCCTCAGCTGAGTCCCGCTCAGAGATGGAATAGTGCACTGAGCAGACCTCCGCACCCTGGAGACTGTTCTCCGGACGGCGCACCAAGCAGGTCGCCTCCTAGCGGTACGGGTAGACCCCGCGATTGTGCTGGTAGACCACACAGCGATACTCGATAGACCAAGTACGCTGGTCAAGTGCCCGACGTAGCAGGGTGTCGAGCGCATCGTGGAAGTGACACCCGTGAGCAGCGTCGCGAGTGATGGGTCGAGCAACCCATCCTTCCAGCTCCTGGTCAGCAGAAAAGTCGGTGTCGTGGCTCAAGCTGTCGTCGCCACCTCCGTCTTCTGGGTCTCCTCCAGCAGCTATTCCAGGGGCTGGGGCGTCCAGTGGTGGTGCAGGGGGCGCCTCCAGAGGAAGCACGGAGGAGCAGCTCCTCACAGAATCTATCTCCTGCTGGAGCGAGAAAGAAGAGCCATGTTGCTCCTGTCGTCGACATTCCTGCTCCTCATGTAGGCGGTGGTGCAGCCTCTCCAAGTGACTGGATTGACCGGCCACGGGACGGTGGAGCGGACGCTCCACGAGACGAGAGGGTAAGAAGGGGATGACAGACTTCCGTGCGGTGTGTCTAAGACGAGCCATCTACAAAAGACACCGCAAGCATAAGAGTGAGAACAAAACTAATATGACCAACAAGTGATGAACCATAAATAAATGAAGGATTAGAATAAAACACAATTTTCAGCAAGGTATAATATACAGTAGAACATAGGTTTGGTCGATATGCCCAACTTTTGAAGGGATACCAAAGTCAAGGCAGGGATAGAGGTCTATAATCCTTAGAACGACCATTCTACTCTAGGTTAGCGGTCCTACAGTCAGCACGGCTTTGATACCACCTATGTCACACTCGGTTTTAGAAGGCAAACCGAATGCGAACCATGTACGTGCCAGGATCAGCAATTCATGTACACAGCAGTTACATAACATGGACATCATCACAAAGTGCTCAAATAGTATTAAAAAGGGAAATAATAGTCGATTACATCATAGGTCTGAGACATCCACATAGTCTTTACATTAATCAAAGTGCGAAAACGAAACATAGATAAATGCGGCCTTCACAGGCAGCCGACTAGGGGTTGCCACTAACCCACGCCTAGAACTCGTCGTAATCTTGGAACTCCTAGAAGTCTCCTTCCACGGCTTCATCTTCTCTTGAGCAGTGGTTGCAATGCTGACAACCTAGGGATGGTGGGGTTGGTGTGTAGAGCAAGGGTGAGTACACATCAACACACTCAGCAAGTATCCTGTTTGGCTGTAGTGGACTAGCTTTATGTGGGGGTAAGTCAAGCAGTTGCTTTTAGTTGGTCAGATTATTATTACTAGTAGAGAAAGCCAAGTTTTAGGATTAACCCACGTTATTAACCCAAACGTACTCCTTTCCAAACGGAAAGAGTACCACTTACCATTACCAGAGTCAAAACCAAGAACCATCAATCTCATTGCCACTTGCAAACCGAACATCTCTGATCAAGTACCACTAATCACTGGAGCTCCCTTGGCCGCTCATAACCGCGAGCACGGCTGATATATCAGTTTTCTAACACTCTGCAGAGGTTGTGCGCTTTACCCACAAGCCGTGATTTCCCTTTCTGCCCGGAGATCATGACTCTCCATTGATCACTACCAAGGTGACCCAGCAGGATATCACTACGTAGCCTTTACAAAGATCCCCCGGGGCTGTAGCCGCCCGTTAGGTTTCCTAAATGCACCGCACTCCTCCCCAAGGGGGCGAACCCAAGCTTGGCAGAGCGAGATGCATACACCGAGCCCCATTGACGGCACGACGGCTAAACCTGGAATCTCTCATTATTCAGCTAAGGGCACCTCATTCCACCCTCATGGTTGCACTGTTTTCCCGGGCGGTCATCCAACGAACAGGTCCTTACGGAGAGGCACTCGAGAAACCGCTCGAGCCCCCTTGAAGGACACAAGTATAACATCATAATAAAAGAGGGGAAAACAGTGTATCATTGATAATTCTCATCATGTTCATTGATTAGAGTTGAGCTTTAGCATAAAGCTAAACAATAATAATCCAACCCAAATAGGTAAACAAGGACATGGATAACAAAAGCTAGTCAATCCTTAGGTATAAATGTGTAATGCGGGAGGTGAATTATAGTATGTATAGGACAGAGATAGGTCAAGGGACACATGCCTCCACCAACTGACTGCTGCTCAGGGGCTTCTCCTATGAGTTCTTCGGACTCCTCAACCAGATCGTTCTCTATGCGAGCGCAAACATACATACATCCATCCAGTCGAATTAGGAAACAAACAGTACACCATACAAGAGAACAAATAGATTAAATATGCATAGAGTATGACATACGATATTGCATTGGCCATGGTTAGAAAGAGACGGGGGGAAGGTCTCGCAGGTGTTAAAGTTTATACTCGAGGCGTATTATGGGTAGACGCATAACTAATCGTTATGTGCTCTAGTTCCACTTAGCTCTAACAAAAAGGATTAGTCACATGCACTAATAGAATCATAACCATTTTCAGTTGATCAACATTAAATAAGGTGGATGATTAACTACATGAATTACCTAACGTAACCAATTTCCAACTTGAGTTTCCATTCACTAATTAAATAATGCGATCACTATGCATGGAATACACACGGGGGGTAGACGGACACGTCTAGGGGGTAGACAAGCGCGTCAAGGGCACGGCGAGCCGTGCCAAAGCACTGTGCGCACCACGTGAGCACGCACACGCACGGTCGCGCTGACGCGTCGCGAACGGGTCGCGCACACGCTGGGGCCGAGCTGCGCACGCGCTGCGTTGCGCGCCGCGGGTGACAACGGGGCCATGCCGAGGCCGACCGCGTGGGGCCGCGCGCTGGCCGAGGTCAAGGCCGCGCCGGGCCAGCACGCCGCGGTCGCGCCGGGCAGGGGCGGGGCACGCCAAGGCGGGCGGGGCCGAGCCGCCATGGCCGGCGAACCGGGCCGGGCCACGGCCGGGCGAGCCGCGCGGGGAGGGCGCCGCGCTGGGCGGGGGAAGGGGCCGGGCCGGGGGGGGGGGCAGCGCCGAGGGGCACCGAGCCAGGGTGCCATGGCCGGGCCACGGCCGCGCGCCGGCGAGCTGGAGCCGCGCCGCGCCATGGCCGGACGGGGCGCACGGGTGTGTGAGGGGGAGGCGCGTCGGGCGGGGCGAGCTGCCGGGGGCGGGCGGGGCCGGTGAGCGCCGAGGGCGGGGCGGGGCCGCGCCGGAACGCCGCGGGCGGGCGGGACCGCGCCACGAGGAGGGCGCCGGCGAGCGCTGGGGAAGGAGGGGGGAGGGGAGAGGAGAGAGGAGGGGGGAGGGGCTTACCGCGCGGGGGCGAGCACCGGCGGCGGCGGTTCGGCGAGCGGGGCAGGGGAGCGGGGCGGGTCGGGCAGGGGAGGAGAGAGAGAGGTTTGGGGAGGGGGAGAGCCTGACGGGTGGGACCCGCAGGGGGGCGGCGGCGGTTTCCAACCGCCATGCCGAGGGCGCGGCGTGGGGAGTGGGGGGGCCGGCTGGGCCGCGCTGGGCCGCAAGGCCAGCTGGGCCGCCTCGGGGCCCACAGCGGGGAAAGGGGAGAGAGGGGGGGAGAAAGGCCGGCTGGGCCGGCTGACCAGCTGGGCCGCGTGAGGGGGGCGGCTGGGCCAAAAAGGGAGGAGAGGGGGGAAGATGAAAAGAAAAAGGTTTTTTTCCTTTTTCTAAAACCCATTTTCTAGATGAATGCTTTCACAATTTCAATTAATCAAAATAAATGCATGGTTCGGCATGGTGCAGCAAACAAAATAAAGTATTTTAGGGTTTTGCTTTATATGAGATCTCAAGCCGAATCCCGCTATAACTTTGGAAAAGATCAAGGCTTAGCGAGGGGAAAGGGAAAAAAAAGAAAGGGTAACGCCCAAATTTTGGCGAGTGAAGAAAAGGAAAAAAATTCAACTCCAAAATTTGGGGTGTTAGAGGTGTGCACGCCGGTTGACCAACGGGAGAGAAAGAGTACTGGGGAGGGCACATCGTCTGTGCATGGGCGGCGTGAGGTTGAAGACGCCAGGGCGTCCGTGGATTAGAAAATAGACGGTCGAGATCAGATACCTCTTCGCCAGCGCGATCCGTGCCGTTGGCGTTAGATCAAAGGGTGGCGATTAGATCGCGGACTCGGTGAATGTGGATCGTGGATCACGGATCCAACTGTCCAGATCGCGTGCCGGTTCAATTTAATGTGGGCCTAATCTGGGTCGTCGAGTCCCGATCGGACGGTCCTAGGCGAGCGATACCCCTTCGCTGGCGCGTTTTACATAAGCGCCCCTCAGTTTTTAGCGAATCAACCCGTGGTCCAGTTCAGTGATAGCCTGAGTCTTGGACTCTTTTTCTCCAGAGCCCCTATGCTTTACGGAAAATGACACGCAGTCCAGGGGGAAATAAAAATAGAGAATTAAATATGGAATTGATTTTCAATGCAAAGAAATTCCAGAAACTTGGAAAATTCATATAAAATTCATTTTTGCTGCAAACACATTAATTTTGATTTAATATTCTTTATCACTTAGTAAATTTGTCTAGCCATGAAACTTGAATTAAAATTATTCGCATGAGTTATGCTACTCCAAGTACTTAATAACTTCAGAAATTCATAACTAAATAAATATAACTCCAAATTTAGTGGTTCTTGTTCCTATGATCTCGTTACGCAGTGTAGAATATTATTATGCATTTTGTTTACATGTTTGGTGTGATGTTAATTTCTCCTTTATGTTATGTATGTTTGTATTGATGCGAGTAGATGATCAAGCTATTGTGGATCCTGGTGCCCAGCAGGTAGAAGTTGCTGAGCAGGAGCTCGTTGAAGGCAAGTTGTGCCCTTTGAAAGTGCATTCATGCCTTTTGTGAGTTTTGGTGATTTGGATAACAACACATTTAAATGTCTAACAAGTTTGCTAAGTGTTGAATAGGAAATTCAGTATGATGAACATATTTGAATAGTGTATAATGATCAGTGAACAAAGGTTCAACACAAGGTTAAATAACCAGTGAGACAATGCAAATGGATATAATATGGTCTCTATATTGGTTTGAATATATGGACAAGACCTGAGAAATCACTATGCATAAATATGATCAGAATAGAGGTTGAAGTGATTAAGAGGATTGGTCAAGCCAGAGTGAATGAGATATGAGGAATCATGAATTGGCTTGACCATATTACTATTAGTCCATATATGCTTTTATGAGAATCAAACTAGAGCTTGATTGATCTTAGCATTTATATCTAGATGGCATTCAAGCAAGGTTCACAATATTGAAGAAATGATTCTCTCAATGGATGCTCAATATGATGTGACTCAAGAATGGCTTGATAGGGTGAAGATAGCAAGGAAAGGGCTTCGAGGAACTAAGCGAAGGTGAAGGCCAAGCGACGGCTTGTGGACCGAGGTACCATGGCTAAGGTGAAGAAGAGAGTACTTGCACTAAGTTGATGAACTAATCAGCTATGAAGAGTTATAATAGGTTGATGCATCAGTAAAGTGACTTGAAGCCATGATTTGAACTCATATATGGTGAAATGGTACAAGTCATAGGGTATGCTTTGTGTTTGCTTCAAAAGGTGAGACAAGGATGTTTGTGATCCTTATGAAGCAGCGCCATGGAGAAATCACACATGAAACACCAATTACTCAAGGAGTTTACTTAATTATATTTTATTTAACTTGAGTATAGGAATCATCGTACTATCAAGGGGGATCCAAAAAGAAGGTTGGTGTTGGTACTAAAGCTCAAAATCCTTGATCTAAAACTTCCATTTTACCCTTGTTAATCCTTAGTGAAAGTATGTAGTACAACCTTTTTAAGTCTATCTTGGCCAAAATTGCTCTCTGGAAAATACTGGTTCAGCTGGTTTTCAGGCTGGTTCAGCTGGTATTCAAATACTGGTTCAGCTGGTTTTTAGGCTGGTTCAGCTGGTATTCAAAAACCAGTCAACCAGTTTTTGGACCAACTCAGCCGGACACTCAACCGGTTTTCAGTCTGGTGGAAACTGGTTCAACCGATTTTAAAACCGGTTCAACCGGTTTTTGCATTGTTCACTTTTTTCTACTAGTCTGCTGTGTCAGTCAAAAAGTTGTGTGCAGCTTTTTAAAAACCGGTTCAACTTGTTTTGGGACCGGTTCAACCGGTTTTTGTGCAGAAAAGTCAAAAACGACTAGTTTTGGAGCCCCACCTATATATACTCACTCCTACCTCTCTCCCCCCACAGAAGAGCACGACTTGGACTCCATTTCTAACCTGAGAAACACCTCCCACTCTCTCTCACGCACCTCTTGCCTCTCCCATTTCAAATCTTTGGAGAGAAATCTTTGAGTGAGATTGAAGAGCTGCGGTTTTTGTGCTTCATCTCCAAATCCTTCTCGTTCTTCTTGATTCGAGCTTTGGTACTACATCGAGTTCTTTGTGGATTCATTACTCTTGGAGCTTCTAGCTCCTAGACGACTAGGTGTCTCTTGTGAGTCTCCAAATCTTGTGGAAGACCACAAGAAAGTTTGTATTACCCGCTCGTTTGAGCAAAGATTAGTGTGTGGGCTTGACCTTTGTGGTCGACAAAGGGAGGATTAGGGTTGAAAGAGACCCGGCTCTTTGTGGGTGCCTCAACGAGGAAGTAGGGCACCTTGGTGGTGTGACCGAACCTCGGGATAAATCTTGTGTCTCTTGTGTTCTTGCTCATTGTGTTTGTTTGTGTTCTTTGTTCTCTCACCATTCTGTGGAAGATTTGTTTATATCTTTTTGGTGTGTGGATTTTGAGAAGTGCCCTTCTCAGATCTACTACTTTGAACCCTATGGATCAACTAGAATATCTCATTTCCAAAGTTAACTGGGTGGATTTCGAGATCAATTCAGTTTTATATCTCATTCTTTAGTTGAGCTCGTGCAAACCAGTTGAACCGGTTTTGACACTGGTTGAACCGGTTTTACTCAGTTCGTTTCTAGTTTTTGTTGAAAAAGTTTCCACTTGCCTATTCACCCCCCTCTAGGCAACTTTCAATTGGTATCGGAGCTTAATCCTCGTTCTAACGCTTAACCGTGTGAGGAAAAGATCATGTGTGGGGGACTAAGAAACGAAAGTGCTTCTAAGCTTGAAAAAGTTGAGGTTGCCTCGACTTCATTTTTTGGTGCAGATGTTGATCCTAGGGCAATAGATCTTGCCAAGAGAATCGCCGAAAGGATGTTCCTCAAAATGAAGGAAGATGAGGCGAAGAACAAAATTGAAGAAGAAAATGATCGATGGAGACCAAACGACGAATCCACCTCTTCACAAGGTTCGTCTTTCAAATCCACTTCTCATATGTGCTTTATTGCTAATGGGAGTGACAGTGAAAGCGAAAGTGAGGATGAGAGGAGCAAGAAAGTGATGGTGAAGATGAGGATGATCTTCAACAATTCTTCACTCAGCTAAGCAAGAAACATCGGATGAGCTTGCTCAAACTCATGAAAAGAGCGGAAGAACAAAAATAAATGCTTCATAAGCAAGAAGACTTCCTCATCAAAAAAATCGAAGACTTAGAGAAGTTGACTAAAGAGCATGAGAAGCTAAAGTGCTCTCATGATGATTTGGTCCAAAGGTATGAAGACATTTCAATAGAGAAAATTAAAGTTGTTAATCATTCATCATATATTGCTCAATTAGAAAATAAAAATGCTATGTTCAAAAACACGATAGAAAGGCTAAATATTGAAAATCTAGCTTTGCAAGAAAAACATGATATGCTTGTGTGCTCTCATAAAAAATTGATGGATTCACATATCATGTTAGAAATGGCTCATGAGGTTGTGTTAACTAATTTGAAATCATACCAACCTCACATATGCACATGTACTCAAGTAGAAACTATATTATCATGTGCTAACAAATGTTGCTCTCAAGAAAGCCAATCTTCCATTGAGCTAGAAATTTCAGGAATTAGTGATATTTCTATGACACAAGAAAATAAAGAGCTCAAGGAAGAAGTTGGAGGGCTAAGAAGGAGCTTAACTCTTTTGAAGGGAAAGTGTCATGCTCAACCTTCTCAAGATAACCGTGATAATATGGTGAAAAAGCTTGAGAAGGGGACAACCGTAGCATGCACAAAACCCCTTCAAAAGAATACCAAGCTTTCCAAGAAGGGCATGAGCAAAATTCATGGTAAGAAAATTAATGCTCATACTATTTGCTCTAACAATGTATCTATGTGCTTCAACAAAGAAAGATCAAAGAGAAGTAATAGAAGGTGTTATGGATGCAAGGAGAAGGGTCATGAAATTGGTTCATGCCCCCACATGAAGAACCAAGACCTTGCAGGATCAAGAAAGATGATCATCAAGAAAGATGAAAGCAAAAGGCAAATGCATTGCAAGGATAAGCACCGCATTTGCTACAATTGCCGTAAAAAAGGTTTGTTCAAAGGGTAAAACTTATAAGCCTAACTTGTCAATACATTCAAATATGCTTAGTAGACCCAAATTTGACTCTTGTGCTATAAAGGTGATGAGTTCACCACATTCTAGGACCAAGGCTATTTGGGTGCCTAAGTCCTTATTGGCTAACCTTGATGGACCCATCATGAGATGGGTACCAAAATGTACTTAATAAGTTTTGCAGGTACCTAGAGATGATATGAAGCTTTGGGGTGCTTGAGCAGTTTAACTCAATCCTTATCTCAAGCTATCAATCTTACATTGACTATTCTTTTAAGATTGGCTCAAAGATGAATTGAGTTGTTATATCACTAACTTCATATTCATCTCTAGCAAGAACTTGTGTTGTAGGGAATAAGGATTAACCTTTGTGGGAATCAAGCAAAAGGCCTACAACCAAGTGATATTCAAAGGATGGTAACAATTAAATCTTAAGCGCACATTGTTTTTAATTAGTATATTCCTTTATGTCTTTTGTAGCCACATAGAAAAAATGAAGCACTTGAGAATGAACTTAAAATATTTTACCTTGTCTTGGAAAAGTTCCAATCATATGGTAGATTGCAAGTTTATATTTTTATATTGTGACAATCTACATGCTTTAAATTAATTGTATGTATCTTGTGGCATATTTCCAATTTATTATCGTATTATTGCCATGACCTAGACATAAAGAGGATTATCCCATGTTCTTAAATGAATAGAGTGCTAAGTAAGAAATTCAAATTCTTAAAGCACTTACCAAAAGGGGAATTCTCTATATGACTAGACTTGTGAGACTAATGTTTCTATCTAAGTGTTTATGTAGTCCTAGAACATGAGAATGTGTGTCTCAAATGGAGTGTGCCATTCAACATTCAAAGAAGATCGAACCAATACTATGTGATGTATTCATTCTCATTTAAATTGGTTTTGAGTCTTCTACATTAATCACTCACCATGCTATGAATTAAACTTGCCATGTAAACTTAATTAAATAATCATGTTTTTTCACCTTGTTTAATTTTGGTGTTATGCATGATGCTTGTAAGGGAAATTCAGTTCATATCATGAGGTTTCCTTATTTTAGTAACCTTCTTGTCATTCATATACTAGAGGTTTCTAAATAAGTAACTATTGTTTGTGTTTCTAATGCAATCTCTTTTAAGCCATTTCATGGAAATTCATAAGTAGAGAGTGTGCTCTTTCATTTGGTAAAATCATAAGCATTAAAGGTTAATCTTCACCTAAAAGAAAGATTAGGAATGCTCAAGGCAAAGGTATGAAACTAGTTATTTCATTTGGTATGTGACCAATAATAGTTCCTTTCAAGTGGCATGCTTTCAATTGGTAATAATCTATTTTATGGAAAGAAATGACAATATGAAGGTTAAATTCCTTTTGGCTTAAATTTGTAAATTGGTGCATATTATTAATTCACTCATCCATGTGCATTAATTTAAAAGGAATTTAATTTATGACTTTATGCCTCATAAATGATGATTTATTTGCCATTCATATATAAATATCATCATTCATTAAATACTTCCGTGTACCACTAATACCTCTTTTCAAAGTGCTTTTTTGACTAGTTTTAAAAGGAAAAGAGATAACAAGCTAAAGAAGGAAGTCTCCACAAATGAAGAAAAGAAGAATACTTAGATGACACCATCTCATATAATAAGATATTTCAATTGATATAACGAATGGTACATTCTATATGGTGGTAAGTATTCTTAGGCATTAGTTAATTCATTGCAAATTTGTCATGCCTTGACCAATATATGTAATGTACTCCTCATGAGACTCTTAACTGAATTGAAAGTGCATTTGGCAAGTCATTCAAATACTTGATGCACATATTTAGTGGGAGCACATTATATATATCTTGTGTCATAGAGAATAAGTTTCCCTTGAGTAAGTTATACTAAGACAATCCATAATGGTAAATTTGTATCTCATTCATATGGATTGTAATCTTCATTTTCCAAATAGCTACTCCTGATGTAGTTTAAAATTTCCTTTATATTATATCAAGTCCATAAGAATACTTTTGTTGATATTTATGACATACATATGCACTAACATGGATATGATTTTTAAACTGTAAAAGGTACAATTAGTGATCCATACTATCTAAATTTTGGAAACCCATATTTTGATATCTTAGAAATCTACTTCAATCGGTATCCATATGCTTCACACTAGGATTGGATCACTAAGTTGTAAATTCCATGTATAACTTGTCTTTATGATATGAATGCTTGTGCGACTAACCTTTATAAGCTAGGTGCACCCAAGGTCAAGCTAGGTTCATCATCAAGAAGGCAACACAATGATGATCACTCCTTCAATGGATCAAGTTGGGTGCTTGATAATGAATGTATAAATCATATTTGGAGATAGTAGCAAGGGTGGTAACAACTGAATCTCAAGTGCATATTATTTTCAAATCTTATCTCTTTTGTGACTTATGTAGCCACTAAGGGAAAAGAAGCACTTGAGGATATACATCAGTTATTGATTATGAGATAAAGGTCCAATTTAAATATGAATGAATATTATCATAAGAAAATCTATGTTAAGAGATGGTGCTTGTTTTAAATTGGATAAATCACAAGCTTAAAGGATATTATTCAACTAAAATAAGATGAAGTTGATAAGAGGCCAAGGTATGAAAACTTCCTCTCCTTCAGTTGTTTTTAGTGTTCTATGCTTAGTGGGATGTACCATAGTATAGGTTAAATTCATTGCATTATATAATGTTCAATAGTGCATATAACTTTGACATCAACTATATGTGTGCACTAATTTAAAGAAATTTAGTCTATCCTTTTGGGTTTCAAGAATGATGATTCATTTTCAATCCACATATAAGGATCATCATTTGTGAAACCCTCCCTTGTGTTTTTAATGCTCTCTTTTCTAAGTGTTTCAACAAGGTCCTTCCAAGTGCTTTCAAGATGGATTCAAAATCTACAAATATAAGAGTTTTGGTTCTTTCAATCATTGAGTTTCACTTGGTCTCATATCAAGTATGATCGAATCAAGCAAAGATGAATGAAGTTCAATATCACTTGGTTGGATGAAATCACAAAAATAAAAGAGATCACAGTGAATCAAGAAGGGAGTTGAACTATCCTGCAAACCAAATAATGAAGTAGTGACATAATCATATAATATCCTTCATTATGAGGTTTGAGGTTCATATTAGCATGCTTTACCCTTCAGAATTTCAATTGATATACTTTCAGTTCTTAAACTTTCAATTGGTGTAATTTTCATCATCTATGTAAAGCATGTTATGTTAAACCAATATATAGTGCAAACATCTCCTTTTAACCTCGTATTGTTGATGTGCATAAGTGTACTTTGTGTACTCTTGCATGCACAAATTGAGGGAGAGTTTAGCCTATATCTTCTGAGACTAATGATTTCTTTCAAGTTCATGTTGTGTAGTCTCACACCTTGGAGAACATCAAATTAGGTGAATGGTTCCATAGAAATGAAAATGAGTTTTTCTTGAACCTATCAAGAAAATGAGTTTCTCTTGATTGTTTGAAGAGGATAAATTCATCTTTGAAATGTCAAGCCTACCAAAAGCTAAGATGGAAATTCATGATTATAATGGAGACCATGTGGCGTAGAATAAAGGTGTGAGACTATTGTATTACATTTATATGCAATATCTTAAGTCACATACTCCAACGTATTGTATTACATGAACTATTGTATTACATTATATGATTACCACATGAACTATTGTATTACATGAACTATTGTGGTGACAATTAAAGAATCTCTAGATATTTGATTAATACCTCATGTGGTGATGTCATAAGTTAGTCTTAAGTCATCTTAGTGAGGTATGAGTCAAACATGCTAACTTCTCAAGAATCTTGGCTTAAAATATTGCATATCATGTCTACTAGTATATCTTTTGATTATGAGTAATTCCTTCAATTGGTACAATTTCACATTTTCATACTTTATTTGTACCAAGGTTCAAATTGTAGAACTTATTCCCCTGGCCTCACAAGTCCAACTGCATAAGGTAAAACAAGTATTCATCACTTGTATGCACACATTTAGGGGGAGAATGGTCTATAATTTGAATCTTTGAGACTAACTTCATTTTCAAGTCTATTATGTGTGTAGTCTCAAATTAGAAAGGAACCTTCGGGCAAAGACAATCACTTCCACTGCAAATTTTGATGGGTATCAAAGATTCTTTGCTCCAATAAATGTATCTTCTATACATTTCATAAGAGAATGAGTTTCTCTTGTATATGCTACTCCAACGTCATCCAAAATTGGTAAATATGTATCACATCCTTTTGGATTGCAAATGTCTAAAGTAGCATAGCTTATAGATTCTCCTGTCTAGAACTTAATTGATTAAATAGTGCACATGTTTCTTATGTTGCATGATTATGTTCAATTGATACTCCTTTTATGCCAATGGTACTTTAAGTTGCAAATAAGTACTCTCAATAGGTATCAATTGAATACATATATATGTGTGCAATAAAACTTGAGGAGAACTTAATGTAATATGAAATTAGTGATATGTTTATCTATCAAATTGTATCAATTGGTGTTTTTCAATTGATATTCTCGTAAATGATCACTAGTTGTATAATTCATACTTGTGCAATTTTCATGTTGCCTCTTGTTATGATAAGAAAATGCTAGGTGACATCTAGACTCCAGGTATCAAGATTTATCTTTCAATTAGTATGACAATATTCATTTGATATCTTGGACCTATGTCACAATTATGCCACAAGAGCTTGCAAATGAATTCTAAATCCAACACAAGTCTGGAAACCCCTTGAAAAAGTAAAACACAAAGGTACATCACTTATGACACTTTTCTATTACCTTTGTGCCATCTAAGGATCCTTTTCATAATAGTGTGTTCCCATCTTGCATAATCATAATTTCTACCCTTTATATTCTTTGTATCCTTTTTGGAGATTTATGACAAAGGGGGAGAAATTTTGCATTAAAGCTTACCTTTAGTCTTTTGTAACTAAGTGTTAGAAGACTTTAAAAAGGGGATAAATAATTAACAAAAGGGGAAGTCATAAGAAAAACATAAGATGTAGAAAGTTGTTAAGTGCATTCTATGTCATGAGCATCACGTTTATTTTATGACACACTGCACCCCATGAATAGTATGATATAAGTTGTCTCCATACTTTGACCCAAATATGTGCTTTTGGCATTTGAGTACAAAATTGGTATTTTCTGAAATGCACATATTTAGGGGGAGGAAACTATATCATAGATTTCAAAATCGTATTTATCAAATCCTGTGTAAGCTTTAAATGTGTTGTCATCAATCACCAAAAAGGGGGAGATTGAAAGTGCATTCATCCCTTTTGTGAGTTTTGGTGATTTGGATAACAACACATTTAAATGTCTAACAAGTTTGCTAAGTGTTGAATAGGAAATTCAGTATGATGAACATATTTGAATAGTGTATAATGATCAGTGAACAAAGGTTCAACACAAGGTTAAATAACCAGTGAGACAATGCAAATGGATATAATATGGTCTCTATATTGGTTTGAATATATGGACAAGACCTGAGAAATCACTATGCATAAATATGATCAGAATAGAGGTTGAAGTGATTAAGAGGATTGGTCAAGCCAGAGTGAATGAGATATGAGGAATCATGAATTGGCTTGACCATATTACTATTAGTCCATATATGCTTTTATGAGAATCAAACTAGAGCTTGATTGATCTTAGCATTTATATCTAGATGGCATTCAAGCAAGGTTCACAATATTGAAGAAATGATTCTCTCAATGGATGCTCAATATGATGTGACTCAAGAATGGCTTGATAGGGTGAAGATAGCAAGGAAAGGGCTTCGAGGAACTAAGCGAAGGTGAAGGCCAAGCGACGGCTTGTGGACCGAGGTACCATGGCTAAGGTGAAGAAGAGAGTACTTGCACTAAGTTGATGAACTAATCAGCTATGAAGAGTTATAATATGTTGATGCATCAGTAAAGTGACTTGAAGCCATGATTTGAACTCATATATAGTGAAATGGTACAAGTCATAGGGTTTGCTTTGTGTTTGCTTCAAAAGGTGAGACAAGGATGTTTGTGATCCTTATGAAGCAGCGCCATGGAGAAATCACACATGAAACACCAATTACTCAAGGAGTTTACTTAATTATATTTTATTTAACTTGAGTATAGGAATCGTCGTACTATCAAGTGGGGTCCAAAAAGATGGTTGGTGTTGGTACTAAAGCTCAAAATCCTTGATCTAAAACTTCCATTTTACCCTTGTTAATCCTTAGTGAAAGTATGTAGTACAACCTTTTTAAGTCTATCTTGGCCAAAATTGCTCTCTGGAAAATACTGGTTCAGCTGGTTTTTAGGCTGGTTTAGCTGGTATTCAAATACTGGTTCAGCTGGTTTTCAGGCTGGTTCAGCTGGTATTCAAAAACCAGTCAACCGGTTTTTGGACCACCTAAGCGGGACACTCAACCGGTTTTTAGTCTGGTGGAAACCGGTTCAACCGGTTTTAAAACCAGTTCAACCGGTTTTTGCACTGTTCACTTTTTTCTGCCAGTCTGTTGTGTTAGCCAAAAAGCTATGCGTAGCTTTTTGAAAACCGGTTCAACCGGTTTTTGTGCAGAAAAGTAAAAAATGGCTAGTTTTGGAGCCCCACCTATATATACTCACTCCTACCTCTCTCCCCCACAGAAGAGCACGACTTGGACTCCATTTCTAACCAGAGAAACACCTCCCACTCTCTCTCACACACTTCTTGCCTCTCCCATTTCAAATCTTTGGAGAGAAATCTTTGAGTGAGATTGAAGAGTTGCGGTTTTTGTGCTTCATCTCCAAATCCTTCTTGTTCTTCTTGATTCGAGCTTTGGTACTACATCGAGTTCTTTGTGGATTCATTACTCTTGGAGCTTCTAGCTCCTAGACGACTAGGTGTCTCTTGTGATTCTCCAAATCTTGTGGAAGACCACAAGAAAGTTTGTATTATCCGCTCGTTTGAGCAAAGATTAGTGTGTGGGCTTGACCTTTGTGGTCGGCAAAGGGAGGATTAGTGTTGAAAGAGACCCGGCTCTTTATGGGCGCCTCAACGAGGAAGTAGGGCACCTTGGTGGTGTGACCGAACCTCGGGATAAATCTTGTGCCTCTTGTGTTCTTGCTCATTGTGTTTGTTTGTGTTCTTCGTTCTCTCACCATTCTGTGGAAGATTTGTTTATATCTTTTTGGTGTGTGGATTTTGAGAAGTGCCCTTCTCAGATCTACTACTTTGAACCCTGTGGATCAACTAGAACATCTCATTTCCAAAGTTAATTGGGTGGATTTCGAGATCAATTCAATTTTATATCTCATTCTTTAGTTGAGCTCATGCAAACCGGTTGAACCGGTTTTACTCAGTTCGTTTCTAGTTTTTGTTGAAAAAGTTTCCACTTGCCTATTCACCCCCCTCTAGACAACTTTCACCCTTGATCACTTCTTTTATCCAGTCATGTTCTTATTAATCATATTGATATGCATAGATTAATTTTGATGGAACCCAATATGTTACCCTAGATTTGGCTATCTTTATACCTTGTTTCACCACTGGTTTTACCACTAAATTTTTGGGTAGTACATGCTATTGCTTGATGTGGTTTTGGGTATAGAGATATTCATTACTCATGATTACACTTTTTATTATTTGTTTATTATTTACTGTCCATGATAAGATCATTATGTTAATGGGAACATGGAGAACCACCCGGGAAAACAGTGCTATCACAAGGGTTTAATGGGACGCCCTTAGCTGATTAACTTGGAAAGCTAGTGGATGACTACCTTGCCCGAAAGGGGCAATGGCAGTAGGGGAGTGGTCAGTGTACGGAGGTCCTTGGGTTGATTTTGCTGCGATGGCGGTCAGACATGGGATTCCTGCAGTGGAGCTTCCTATAAACTGTAGTGGGTTTTCTGAAGCTAGTGGAACTTTGTAAAGGCCTCGTAGTGGTACCCTGCCTCGCTTCCTTGGTAGAGGTGTATGGGGTTTGATCAACTCCGTGGAAAATGGGTAACACGACTTGTGGGTAAAGATGTGCAACCTCTGCAGAGTGTAAAACTGGTATACTAGCCGTGCTCACAGTCATGAGCGGCTCGGACACTCACATGATTAATTTATGGAACTTAAACTCAATTTGTCATTTCATTGCATCTGGGATTATTTTATTAGTACTTTTAATTATTATTACTATGGTTTGATATTTACTTACACTTAGTAACTGCTAATAAAATTTTGACCAACTTATAAAAGCAATTCTCAGCTTCAGCCTTTATTACATTGATCTGCCTTACATATCACATGAACTCCCACCTTTGGTGAGTTCATGTACATTATTCCCCACATCTTGTTGAGCGATGAACATGTGTGAGCTCACTCTTGCTGTCTCACATCCCCCCCCCACAGGAGAAGAACAGGTGGTCAAAGAGGAGCCGCCTAACACTGAGGATTTCAACTTGATCTAGGTGGCGTCTCCCAACCAGCTTTGTGGCGCCAGGGAATAATAATTTGTTTGCTTATTTTGTCATTTATTTTTGTAAGACTTCCGCTATGTAATAAGTACATTTATGATATTTATGATATTTATCTCTATGCACTCTGTTATTATATGTGTTGTCTTCTCTGGCGCATATATGAGATGCACCCGTCTTTGTTCCTTAAATTCGGGTGTGACAGAAGTGGTATCAGAGCAAATGTTGACTATAGGACGAAACCTAGATAGAAATGGACAAAACCCTTACCTACTTATCTTACTCTGATTCTTTCTATACATATCTTGATCATGTCTCACCTTCTACTGTTCTACTCTGATCATTCTTATATTTTCTACTCTAAGACAAGATGGATTTCACACCTTGGAATCCTACACTTATGATCTTTTTAAGAGATAGGAAACCTAAGACAAAATTAAAACTATTTTCTCTATTTAAAAAAATGTTGGTTGATTGTTCTGATGAAAAATGTCTGATTTGCTTCTTTGATTGATTGAAATATTATATATGGACATCTTAGCATGTACCACCATAAGGTAATGAATTAGCTTTGGTAGGTAAAACATTAATCTGCTTAGTTAATAAATCCCCCAAAGTAACCTGATTTGTAATCACCTGCTTTGTCTACTATTCTTTCTTACCATATGTTCCTAGCTCAGATGGTCAATACCAGGAAGGGTGGTGGAATTGATCTACCTCCCAATCGACACACTCGGAGGATATTTAGACAACCCTAACCACAACTAGCTGTGATGGATCCTCCACCGCCTCCCCCTGTCGGAGCCGATCCCACAGTTACTGCCTAGATGCGGATAATGCAACAGATGATAGATACCATGGTGGATATGCACGCGCAGATGCGGCAGGAACATCAGGAGATGCGCCAGGAATGAGAGGATATACGCCAGGAAATGCGCCAGGAGCGAGAGAAGATACGGCAGGAGAGAAGGGCGCAACAGCAACAACAACAGCAACATCAACATCAGCAAGCACCACTACCTCCACCACCACCACCAGTTCCACCCCGAGACAAGCACCGTGACTTTATGAGTCACAAGCCGCTGACCTTTGCTAGCTCGCCAGATCCACTAGATGCTGATGATTGGCTGAAATCTATTGAGAAGATGCTCAACATCGCCCAATGCTCTGACCGGGAGAAGGTTCTTTATGCTTCCGGTCGTCTGCTGCTGACTAGTGGGATTCTTATGTTGTTGCCCATGATGTTGCCAACACTATCACTTGGGCGGAATTCACAACTCAGTTTAGAAACTACCACATTCCTGCTGGATTGATGAAGATCAAGAAGGAGTTTCTATCATTGAAGCAAGGCAATATGTCTGTCAGCGAGTACCGTGACAAGTTCATCCAGTTATCAAGATATGCTCCTGATGAGGTGGCAGATGATGAAAGGAAATAGGAGCACTTCACAGAAGGACTCAATGGGCCCCTACAGTATGCACTGGTTGCTCACACATTTCCATCATTTCAGAGACTGCTGGATAAGGCTCTTGCTATTGAACACAAGCGTGTTCAATTGGGAGATTTGAAGAGGAAGGCCATTACCCAGGGGCAGGGTAGCAGTAGTGTTCATCCTCGCTACGTTCTGCCACAGGGTACACCAACTCGTCCAGGAGGAGGGCCACGCCCAGCTCAGTACGCTCCACAGGGGTCTCCATGGACACCTCCCACTCGTCGGGCTGCTCCCACTGGCACCCCAACGAGGTCTACAGGACAGAAGACAGGCCCCTACATGCTTCAAGTGCAGTCAGATTGGGCATTATGCTAATGCTTGTCCGGTGGGGAATTCTGGTACACCAGCTCAGAACAAGCAACAGACTCCTAGCAAGGGATACTCTATTGCCAGAGTTAATCAAGTTAGCGCAGATGCTACTCTTGATGGTGCTGACATCGCACTTGGTATGTTTTACATTAATGCAATTCCTGCAACCATATTATTTGATTTTGGTGCTACACATGAGAAAAGGATGTTTTACATTAATGCCAACACAAATGAGATACCACTGCAAAATATGAGAAAACCAATGATAGTAATTACACCTAAATGGCCTGTTGAGGCAAATCATATGACACCTAGGTTGACATTAACAATTATGGGAAGAGAATTCTGGGCTACCGCTATAGTATTAGAGGAAAGCAGTATAGATCTGATCCTTGGTATGTCATGATAATAAAGACAAAGGCCATTATATTATGTGGTAGGGGTACTGTATAACTCACCAGCCCTAAAGGAGAAAGATTTCAAGTTGAAATTGCAGTAACTACCTCTTCCAGACGTGCGATGTTCTTTATAGCTAAGGAGTTTGTTGGAAACAACATTTGTGTGGTTAGGGATTTTCTAGATGTCTTTCCAGAGAAGTTACCAGGGATGCCACCAGATAGGGAAGTTGAGTTTGTCATTGATCTCTTACCTGGGACTCCTCCTATTTCTAAACGGCCATACAGGATGTCTGTAGAAGAGTTAAAAGAACTTAAGAAGCAGTTAACGGAGTTACAAGAGGCTGGGTACATTTGTCCGAGTTCCTCACCTTGGGGAGCACCGGTACTGTTTGTACAGAAGAAGGATAGATCGCAAAGGATGTGTGTGGATTATAGATCCCTTAATGATGTTACTATGAAGAACAAGTATCTGTTACCTTGCATTGAGGATTTATTTGATCAAATGAGAGGTGCCAGGGTATTCTCGAAGATTGATCTCCGATCGGGTTACCATCAAATGAAGATTAGACCATCGGATATCCTCAAGACGGCTTTCTCAACCCAATATGGATTATATGAGTTCAATGTTATGTCGTTTGGATTAACTAATGCACCAGCTTATTTTATGAATTTGATGAATAAGGTGTTTATGGAGTATTTGGACAGATTCGTCGTGGTGTTCATCGACAATATTCTTATCTATTCTAGGAGTGATAGTGATCATGAGGAACATCTGAGATTGGTGCTACAGAAGCTACGAGATAATCAGCTCTACGCCAAGTATAGCAAATGCGAGTTTTGGATTAACGAGGTGCCATTCCTTGGGCATATCATCTCTAATGGTGGGATATCAGTGGATCCTGCTAAAGTTAAGGAGATAATGGCGTGGAGCATACCTACTATAGTTACTGAGGTCCGGAGTTTCTTGGGACTTGCAGGATATTATCGGAGATTTATTGAAGGATTTTCTAAGATTGCTAAGCCTATGACCTCGCTTCTGGAGAAGGGAAGAGAGTTTAAGTGGGACGATAAGTGCCAAGAAAGCTTTGATCAATTAAAGAAGAGATTGATGTCACCACCAATGTTGGTTATGCCAGATCTACATAAGGGATTTGACATTTATTGTGATGCATGTGGCCAAGGCTTGGGATGTGTGCTTATGCAAGAAGGACACATGATTGCCTATGCATCTCGTCAGTTGCGGAAACATGAATTGAACTACCCCACTCATGACTTAGAACTGGCAGCTGTTGTGCACGCACTTAAGATATGGAGACATTACATTATGGGAACTAAGTGTCAAGTATACACAGATCATAAGAGTTTGAAGTACATATTCACTCAAAAGGATCTCAACCTTAGGCAACGCCGTTGGTTCGAGCTCATTAAGGATTATGATTTGGAGATTCACTATCACCCGGGCAAGGCGAATTTGGTTGCAGATGACTTGAGTCGAAGGAGCACGTTCATTCTGCTATTGTTGCCCAGCTACCCGATGAGATTGTTGAGGATTTCAGGAGACTCAACCTGGGAATTGTTGCGTACACTGAAGGGGTCACCATTGAATTGGAACCTACCTTGGAGCAAGAAATTTGTAAGGGTCAAGTTGGTGATGCTAAAATTCAAGAGATTAAGGATCTGATTACGGAAGGTAGAGGTCCAGAATTCACGGAGGATGAGCAAGGCACTGTATGGTTCAAGGATCGAATATGTGTTCCGGAGATTGATAGCCTTCGTGAGACTATATTGAAAGAAACCCATGATTCTGATTACTCTATCCACCCTGGTAGCACTAAGATGTATCAGGATTTGAAGCAGAAATACTGGTGGTATGGATTGAAAAGAGATGTTGCTGCACATGTGGCTAAGTGTGATGTGTGTGAAAGAGTCAAGGCCGAACATCAAAGACCAGCTGGACTATTGCACCCATTGAAGATACCCGAGTGAAAATGGGAAGAAATTGGTATGGATTTCATTGTTGGACTACCACGCACTCCTGCTGGATATGACTCTATTTGGGTGATTGTGGACAGATTGACAAAAGTGGCTCATTTCATACCGGTGGGGACTAATTACACGGGAGCCAAGCTAGCAAAATTGTATATGACTCGGATAGTTTGTCTACATGGAGTGCCCAAGAAGATCGTGTCAGACCGAGGATCACAGTTTACTTCTCGGTTTTGGAAGAAGTTGCATGAGAGCTTGGATACACAATTGAATTTTAGTTCGGCCTACCATCCTCAAACTAATGGGTAGACCGAGAGGACCAACCAAGTGCTAGAGGATATGTTAAGAGCTTGTGCTCTTAAGCATGGTGGTAGTTGGGATAAGAGCTTACCATATGTGGAGTTCTCTTACAATAATAGCTATCAGGCCAGTTTGAAAATGTCGCGTTTGAGGCTTTATATGGCAGGAAGTGCAGGACTCCTCTATATTGGGATCAGACTGGAGAAAGACAGTTCTTTGGGCCTGAACTTATACAAGAGGCAGAGGAGCAAGTGCGAATGATAAGAGAGAATTTGAGAATTGCACAATCAAGACAGAAGAGCTATGCTGATACCCGGAGAAGACTACTGGAGTTCAAGGAGGGTGATCACGTATATCTGAAGGTGTCACCGATCCGGGGTATGAGGAGATTTAAAGTTAAAGGAAAGTTGTCCCCTCGCTTCATTGGACCTTTCTTGATCTTAAAGCGAGTGGGTGAAGTTGCATATCAATTAGAACTGCCCGATCATCTTGCGGATGTACATGATGTCTTCCACGTGTCACAACTGAAGAAGTGCCTCAGGGTACCTGAGGAGCAGCTACCAATGGAGGACCTTAGTGTTCAAGACGATCTGACTTATACGGAATATCCGATCAAGATTCTTGACACTTTGACTCGAGTTACAAGAAATAAGGTTATAAAGATGTGCAAAGTGCAATGGAGTCACCATGGAGAAGATGAAGCAACTTGGGAGAGAGAAGAAGAGAATCGCATAGACTTTCCCCATCTTTTCCCTAGTCCTTCCTAAATCTCGATGACGAGATTCTTGTTAAGGGGGTAGGATTTGTAATACCCTACTTGTAATTTGTAAGAAATAATATAAAAGGGAAAAGAGGTATTTCCTCTATATGTGTGTGTATCTCTAATTATCATCACATGTGACTACTCATGTTTAAAAATGAGTAAATCTTTATTAAGACACAAATAAACCATTGCATCATATTGGATTTTTGTTTGTGCATTTAAAACAATAATAATACGAATAAAAATAAAATAATAATGAGAAGAGGATTTGAGGAAAAAGGGGGAGAAAAGAAAACGAGAGTATATAAGGTATGAAGAAAAATATATAAATAAATGTACCTTTTCATATTGGAATCTTTGGTTTGAATATTTAATCTAAAGTTCAAATTCACAACAGAGATTTGAATTCAAATTTAAATTCAAAAATAAGAAAGAAAAGAGAATAAAAGAAAAGGAAAAACAAAAATAAAAAAAGAGAAAGGAAGAGATAATTGGGCCTGCGGCTGCATTCTCGGCCCATCTTGTTGTCATTGCGCGGCCCAACCCAGAAAACCTGGTGCCTACATGTGGGGCCGTTGAGGTCAGCCACGTCGCGTACACCACGCGCCACAGCGCTCACCCGTTGACAACTAGGACCACTCGTCTGTGTCTCGCGCTGCTACTGTGTTTCTCCCCCCCACCCGCACCTAACAGACGGGCGCGATCGGGCCAGGCGTCGACCGCGGGATGCAACAACTTTCCCAACCACATGGCCACCATCAGTGCACCTATTTAACCAACCCGGAAGCTCGTGCGCTAATCCCAGAACCGCTCAACACTGCCGCCAGACGAGAGAGAGCGAGAGAGGGGAAACAGAAGGGGCCTGTTGCGACTTCGCATCTGGAGCAGAGATCTGAGACTCGGGCGCAGGACCAAGTGCTCGTCGGGGGTGGTGATCTACGCGCGGGGCACTGCTGGACTGCGGTGCTGTGCGGGGATCGGATTGCTCGTCGGTGTCGGGGTTACGCCGCAGAATCAAGTGCGTCCGGTGTTGGGTGTCCGCGCCACGTGATTGTCGGTGAGTAGCTACCTCAGAATTTCCTCCTTTCTCCATTCTATGGCTTTTGCTCGGTCCGTGGAGGAGCAGTAGCCCTGAGCGAAGTTTAGATACGGACCGAGATTGGTGCGCCGCCGGAGAACAGCGGTGGCGTGTACTAGTCCGGGTGGTGTGCACGCCAGTTGACCAACGGGAGAGAGAGAAAGAGTACTGGGGAGGGCACGGCGTCTGTGCATGGGCGGCGTAAGGTTGAAGACGCCAGGGCATCCGTGGATTAGAAAATAGATGGTCGAGATCAGATACCTCTTCGCCAGCGCGATCCATGCCGTTGGCGTTAGATCAAAGGGTGGCGATTAGATCGCAGACTCAGTGAATGTGGATCGTGGATCACGGATCCAACTGCCCAGATCGCGTACCGGTTCAATGTAATGTGGGTCTAATCTGGGTCGTCGAGTCCCGATCGAACGGTCCTGGGTGAGCGATACCCCTTCGCTGGCTCGTTTTACATAAGCGCCCCTCAGCTTTTAGCGAATCAACCCGCGGTCTAGTTCAGTGATAGCCTGAGTCTTGGACTCTTTCACTAGAGCCCCTATGCTTTACGGAAAATGACGCGCAGTCCAGGGGGAAATAAAAATAGAGAATTAAATATGGAAATTGATTTTTAATGCAAAGAAATTCTAGAAACTTGGAAAATTCATATAAAATTCATTTTTGCTCCAAACTGAGTCATTCCAAAGACATTAATTTGGTTTTAATATTCTTTATCACTTAGTAAATTTGCCTAGTCATGAAACTTGAATTAAAATTATTCACATGAGTTATGTTATTCCAAGTACTTAATAACTTCATAACTAAAGAAATATAACTCCAAATTTAGTGGTTCTTGTTCCTATGATCTCATTACGCAGCGTAAAATATTATTATGCATTTTGTTTACATGTTTGGTGTTATGTTAATTTCTCCTTTATGCTATGTATGTTTGTATTGATGCGAGTAGAGGAACAAGCTACTGTGGATCCTGGTGCCCAGCAGGTAGAAGTTGCTGAGTAGGAGCTCGTTGAAGGCAAGTTGTGCCCTCGATCACTTCTTTTACCCAGTCATGTTCTTATTAATCATAATGATCTGTATAAATTAATTTTGATGGGACCCAATAGGTTACCCTAGATTTGGCTATCTTTATACCTTGTTTCACCATTGGTTTTACCACTGAATTTTTGGGTAGTACATGTTATTGCTTGATGTGGTTTTGGGTATAGAGATATTCATTACTCATGATTACACTTTTTATTATCTGTTTATTATTTATTGTTCATGATAAGATCATTATGTTAATGGGAACATGGAGAACCACCCGGGAAAATAGTGCTACCACAAGGGTTTAATGGGATGCCCTTGGCTGATTAACTAGGAAAGTTAGTGGATGACTACCTTACCCGAAAGGGGCAAGGGCAGTAGGGGAGTGGTCAGTGTAGGAAGGTCCTTGGGTTGATTTTGCTGCGATGGCGGTCAGGCGAGGGATTCCTGTACTAGAGCTTCCTATAAACTGTAGCGGGTTTTCTGAAGCTAGTGGAACTTTGTAAAGGCCTCGTAGTGGTACCCTGTCTCGCTTCCTTGGTAGAGGTGTATGGGGTCTGATCAACTCAATGGAAAATGGGTAACACAACTTGTGGGTAAAGATGCACAACCTATGCAGAGTGTAAAACTGGTATACTAGTCGTGCTCACGGTCATGAGCGGCTCGGACACTCACATGATTAATTTATGGAACTTAAACTCAATTTATCATTTCATTGCATCTGGGATTATTTTATTAGTACTTTTACTTATTATTACTATGGTTTGGTATTTACTTACACTTAGTAACTGCTAATAAAATTTTGACCAACTTATAAAAGCAATGCTTAGCTTCAACCTTTATTACATTGATCTGCCTTACACATCACATGAACTCCTACCTTTGGTGAGTTCATGCACATTATTCCCCATAACTTGTTGAGCGATGAACATGTGTGAGCTCACTCTTGTTGTCTCACACCCCCCAGGAGAAGAACAGGTGGTCGAAAAGGAGCCGCCTAACACTGAGGCTTTCGACTTGATCTAGGTGGCGTCTCCCAGTCAGCTTTGTGGCGCCAGGGAATAATATTTAGTTCGCTTAATTTGTCATTTATTTTTGTAAGACTTCCGCTATGTAATAAGTACATTTATGATATTTATGACATTTATCTCTACGCACTCTGTTATTATATGTGTTGTCTTCTCTGGCGCATATATGAGATGCACCCGGCTTTGTTCCTTAAATCCAGGTGTGACAGAAATACAATTAGAGATTCCTTTAAAAGGGGAACGCAAGGTGTCGGCGTTTCGAGACCGGGGGGTCCCTAAGCCGACGAGTGAGTGTGCTGCGTGCCCCAGCCCAGATGGGTCGAGCGCGTGGGCGAGCGCGAAGGGGGGAGAGGCGAGGTGGCCGGAGATGGGCGTGAGAGAGGTGGAAGTCCCGCGGCCTTCGTGTTCGTCCCGCGCCCAGGTCGGGTGCGCTTGCAGTAGGGGGGTTACAAGCGTCCACGCGGGTGAGGGAAGCGAGCGGCCCCAAGAGAGCGCCTGTCCCGTCCTCGGTCCCGCGCGGCCAACCTTCTCTGAGAAGGCCCTGGTCCTCCCTTTTATAGGCGTAAGGAGAGGATCCAGGTGTACAATGGGGGGTGTAGCAGAGTGCTACGTGTCTAGCGGAGGGAGAGCTAGCGCCCTAAGTACATGCCAATGTGGCAGCCGGAGAGATCTTGGCACCCTGCTGGCGTGATGTCGTGGCTGTCGGAGGAGCAACGGAGCTTGGCGGAAGGACAGCTGTCGGAGCGGTCGAGTCCTTGCTGACGTCCACCTGCTTCCGTAAGAGAGCTGAGAGCCGCCGCCGTCATAGAGCTTGGGAGGCGCCATCATTGCCTATCTGGCGGAGCTGGTAAGATGGGACACCGGTCTTGTTCTCTGCGGCCCGAGTCGGCTCGGGGTAGAGTGGTGATGGCGCTCCCTATTGACGTGGCGGGCCCGCGCCCGAGGCCGGGCGACGTGGGGGCTCCTCCGAAGCTGGGGTCGAATTTGTCTTCCGTTGCCGAGGCCGAGTCCGAGCCCCTGGGTCGGGCGAGGCGGAAGTCGTTCGGCAGAGGCCAGGGCGGAGTCCGAGCCCTGGGGTCGGGCGAGGCGGAGTTCATCGTCTTCCGGGTCTTAACCCGAGTCCGAGCCCTGGGGTCGGGCGGAGCGGAGTTCGCCGTCTTCCGGGTCTTAGCCCGAGTCCGAGCCCTAGGGTCGGGCGGAGCGGAGTTCGCCGTCTTCCGGGTTTTAGCCCGAGTCCGAGCCCTGGGGTCGGGCGGAGCGGAGTTCCCTATGGCGCCCCTGGCGAGGCCTGACTGCCTGTCAGACTCACTCTGTCGAGTGGCACTGCAGTCGGAGTGGCGCAGGCGGCGCTGTCCTTCTGTCAGACCGGTCAGTGGAGCAGTGGAGTGACGGCGGTCACTTCGGCTCTGCCGGGGGGCGCGCGTCAGGATAGAGGTGTCAGGCCACCTTTGCGTTAAATGCCCCTGCAACTCGGTCAGTCGGTGCGGCGATTTAGTCAGGGTTGCTTCTTAGCGAAGCCAAGGCCTCGGGCGAGCCGGAGATGTGTCCGCCGTTAAAAGGGGGGCCTCGGGCGAGACGGAAGTCCCTCGAGGTCGGCTGCCCGAGTCCGAGGCTAGGCTCGGGTGAAGCGTGATCGAGTCACTCGTATGGACTGATCCCTGACTTAATCGCACCCATCAGGCCTCTGCAGCTTTATGCTGATGGGGGTTACCAGCTGAGAATTAGGCGTCTTGAGGGTACCCCTAATTATGGTCCCCGACAGTAGCCCCCGAGCCTCGAAGGGAGTGTTAGCACTCGCTTGGAGGCTTTCGTCGCACTTTTTTGCAAGGGGACCAGCCTTCCTCGGTTGCATTTTATTCCGGTGGGTGCGCGCGAGCTCACCCGCCGGGTGTAGCCCCCGAGGCCTCGGAGGAGTGGTTTCACTCCTTCGAGGTCTTAATGCCTTGCGTAACGCTTCGGCTGGTCTGGTTGTTCCCTCATGCGAACTGGCCGTAGCCCGGGCGCACGGTCGGGGCCCAAGTTCTCGGGCTGGTATGTTGACGCTGTCAACGGTTCGGCCGGAGCTGGGTTTGCGAGAGCAGCCCCCGAGCCTCCGCACAGGGCGAGAGGACGATCAGGGACAGACTTGACTTTTTGCATACGCCCCTACGTCGCCTTTTCGCAAGGAGGAGGGGGGAGTGCGCCATGTTACCCTCGATGGGCACCGAACATGGTGTCTCCGGTGAGCTGCAAGCGGGTAATCCGAGTGGACGTCCGTGCCCCGTTCATTGAGGGTCGGCTAGGGGCCCAGAGGCACGCCCAAAAGTACCTGCGGGTGATCTGCCGGACCCGGTCCCCTGGCGACGGGGTCCGAGGGCTCGATGCCTCCCTCCGATGGGATTCCGTTACAAGATCGCTCCCGCTGGTCTCGGAAATGTCCTAGGGTACCTCGGGAGCGCAACCTGAGCCTCGGTTATGTATCGAACGTACCCCTGGTCATCCCTCGCTCGGCGTCTGAGGCGACTGTGAACCCTTCGGGGGCCAGCCTTCGAACCTCTGATCAGTAATGGGCGCGGAGCCCGAGTAGCCTGAGGCGGCCATGGAGCCCTTCGGGGGGCCGGCCTTCGAACCCCTGACCAGTAGTGGGTGTCGGGCCCACGCGATCTGAGGCGACTGTCGAACCCTTCGGAGGGCCAGCCTTCGAACCTCTGATCAGTAGGGGGGGCTCGGAGCCCGGTTCCTTCACAGGGAAGGATCCTTTTCGGGGTATCCCCCTTTCCCGGTCCCTGTTGCAAGAGGTAGAGAAAGAGGAAAAAAGGAAAAGGATACGAAATCGAACGACGTGGCGTACCTTTTTTGGCGCGGTTATTACGGCGAAGGCGAAGCGTCGTCCGCTTCTCCTGCCGGAAGCGCTGCCTGTCCCGCCGCGGAGTTAATGCGACGGGGCGAGTGGTTGGCGGGGCGGCCGTTACGCGTGCGCGAGCCGTTCGAGGAACGGATCACGGGCGCACCGTCTTCACGCCGTGGGAGGAGGCCCTCTTGCTATCCCTGGATGGGACGTGAGCCTGGCTGATGACGTGACTGCTGCTCCCGTCCGCCTGCCACCGTCATTACTGCCGGCCCACTTTCGGCCGCATTGACCGTCGCGCCAGGCTGGCGCCGCTGGGTCGTGCGCTGGGTCGCCTCGAGTCGTGGCATAGGCTCCGCGACCAAAGAGGCGCGACGGTGGCACAAGTGGCGGTGCGGTTGCTTGCATGCAGCAACTGGCGCGCTGGTTGCGTGACGCGTGGGCCTGGGCCTCCAGGCTGGCGTGTCAGAAGTCGGAGAAGCGCGTCCACCTGGCGCGGTTGCATGCCGCCTGCATGGCTACCCGCCCCTCCCGCCCGTTGGTCTGGGCAAAAGTGGGGGTCGCTTGTAACCGCAGGGCGGTTGTGCGCACCACGCGCGGCGGTTTGGCTTCTTCTGCTCGGAGCCGGTCTGTATGACATGCGGGACCCAGCCCCCGAGTCGCAGGGGAGGGCCTTGGAGCGTGTTGGAGAAGACTCAGCCCGTGGCGTTTGGGGGCGCACGTAGGGAGAGTTGCCTTTAAAAGGAGGGAGACCCCTTTCAGAAGGCAACCATGTTTTCTTCCCCCCTCATGTGTCGTGTCTTTCCATCTTCCAAGCCCCCGGGTGGGGGGTATCCACCGTCTTCCCGCCTCCCCGTTGGAGGAACGCGACTCCGTGGGAGTTGGTACCTTTCAGCCATCGTTCGGCTTCAAGGATTTTCATCACACGGCCTGGTTGCTCCCCTCCGCCGGTGGTCACCCAAGACGGTGACCTCCAGCTCCTGGATGGGGAGAGGCAAACCAGGTTGTGATCCCGTCCCCAGCATCGGGCGTGTTCGTCATCCTCGCTGGGGCGGGGAGCGAGGCGAGCCGGGGCTCTACCTCCTGCGCGGGTTGGCGAACCACCTCCTCTTCCAGCTTCTGGTGGTGGCAATCGTCCTCCCGCGCTGCGACGGAGACGTCCTCCAGTCATGCCGGGGAAGGCGAACTGTTGCTGTCCAGCTAGGATGCAACATTCCGCCCTTTCCCTCGCATTCGCGGCGAGGACGGCAGCGAGGATCTGCCGGAGCGCTTGGGAGCGGCCCGCTCTTTGGCTTTGATGGCTTGTTCGCGTCCCTTGAGCGGGACCGCGAACAAGAGCCCTCCGGTGGCCGCGTCCACCCGGGACCATGGCTGCTGTTGCAGAGGTCGCCGACGAGCCTCCCGATGTTCGTCCCCCACAGGTCCGAGGTTGCTCGTACCCGCGGGGACGGAACCGGAGTTCCGTTTGTGATGGCACCTTGAATGCCAGTGTTTTTGTTCATTGCGGCTATCGAGGCCTGAACATGTATGTAATTTCGGCGCGGAGCCGTGTTTTTTCCTTATTTTCGAGCACTAAGTCTCGCCTGTTGATTATCTGAATCGCTTCACCAAGCATGAGTCACCCCGTGTCAAGGTGACGAGTGAGGTATCCGTATCCCGGAGGCGTAGGAATCCCTCGGCTCGATCGGCCTTGTTGTCTGAGGCTCCTCTAGCTTAGTTAAAGAGACCCCTCGACCGCTCTTCGATGAGCCGAGGCCGGGGGTAGCGATATCAGTACGAACAGAGGCGGAGTTGGCTCGAAAATGGGAACCTGGTTGGCCGGAGCCTAGCCGGGTTGTCCGTCAGCGGATCCGACGCCGGAGTCGATCAGCCGAGGCCTCGGGTCGGGCTAGCGCCCTTGGAAGATGGTTGGCCGAGGCCCCAGGGGTAGCCGGCCGAGCCGCCTGCTCGGGCCGGATTCCCGGAGAAGTCCCTGGACCGCGCTGTCGTCCGGGGCTGGGTCGGACCTTGCTGAAGACGTCGTCGATGCCGAAGGTGCTACGACCCCCTTCAGCGTGAAGACCCGAATCTGCAGGATCAGATCGTCTTGTAGCGTGCGCCTTCTGCGGCCGCTGAGGCTAGAAAACACACCCTCGCCGCGCTTGTAAAGCTGCGTCTCTTTTCCCCTTATTCCGAGCATCTGGACTTTCCGTCGGTAACAGGGATGTTTGTGCGGGCGAGAGTTGCTTCTCGCGGAAGGTGATGAGTGAGGTATCCGTATCCCGGAGGCGTAGGAGTCCCTCGGCTCGGTCGGCCTTGCCGCTTACGCGTACCTTCACCCGTCCATGAGGCCCTGTCTCCGACTTAGTCGAGAAAGCTTGAAGGACCGCTTCGGCAGAAGAGCTTCCGAACGTAAAGACTTGTCCGGTCCACGGAGTCACTTTATCCGAACGCGAGTTACTTATCGCAGAAGGTGATGAGTGAGGTATCCGTATCCCGGAGGCGTAGGAGTCCCTCGGCTCGGTCAGCCTTGGCTGCTTACGTGTACTCCGTCGTTTCCAGGATCCGCTTTTCGAAGTAGTCAAAAAGCACGAAAGAAATTCTGCTAAAAAGAGATCTTTTTTCGAGGGAAAAATTCGACGCAGAGGGGGTCTCCCCCCTTTTAGCCCCCGAGGGAGGGTCGGGCTTTGCCGAGGCGAGGCCGACCCTTCCTTGATGACTAAACTTTTGCGTGGGTGCGAGGTATATGAACAACTTGAAAACATCTTAAGGGTAGAAGCGACGTAGCTGTTTGATGTTCCAGGCGTTGCCGTAGATCTCGCCTTGATTGTTGGCCAGTTTGTATGTTCCGGGCTTCAGGACTTTGGCGATGACGAATGGCCCCTCCCAGGGGGGCGTGAGCTTGTGCCTCCCTCGGGCGTCCTGCCGCAGCCGAAGCACCAGATCGCCCACCTGGAGGTCTCGGGACCGGACCCCTCGGGCGTGGTAGCGTCGCAGGGACTGCTGGTACCGCGCCGAGTGTAGTAAGGCCATGTCCCGAGCCTCCTCCAGCTGGTCCAGCGATTCTTCTCGGCTAGCTTGGTTGCTTTGATCGTTGTAGGCTCTCGTCCTCGGGGAGCCGTATTCCAGGTCAGTGGGCAAGATGGCCTCGGCCCCGTAGACCAGGAAGAACGGCGTGAAACCCGTGGCCCGGCTTGGTGTTGTCCTCAGGCTCCAGATCACCGAGGGCAGTTCCTTCATCCACCGCTTGCCGAACTTGTTGAGGCCGTTGTAGATCCGGGGCTTGAGCCCTTGTAGAATCATGCCGTTGGCACGCTCCACTTGCCCATTCGACATGGGATGAGCCACGGCGGCCCAGTCCACCCGGATGTGGTGATCTTCACAAAAATCCAAGAATTTTTTGCCGGTGAACTAGGTACCGTTGTCGGTGATGATGGAGTTTGGGACCCCGAAGCGATGGATGATGTTGGTGAAGAACGCCACCGCCTGCTCAGACCTGATGCTGTTCAGGGGTCGGACCTCGATCCACTTGGAGAATTTGTCGATGGCGACCAGCAGGTGCGTGTAGCCCCTGGGCGCCTTCTACAAGGGACCGACGAGGTCCAGACCCCATACAGCAAAGGGCCGGGTGATGGGTATCGTCTGCAGAGCCTGAGCGGGCAAGTGGGTCTGCTTCGCATAGAATTGGCACCCTTCGCAGGTGCGGACAATTCTAGTGGAGTCCGCCATCGCCGTTGGCCAGTAGAAGCCTTGCCGGAAAGCATTCCCGACAAGGGTTCGGGGTGCTGCATGATGGCCGCAAGCCCCCGAGTGTATTTCTTGCAGGAGTTCCTGACCTTCGGCGATGGAGATGCATCGCTGGAGGACGCCTGAGGGGCTGCGGTGGTAGAGCTCCTCCTCATCGCCCAGCAAGACGAACGACTTAGCGCGTCGAGCTACCCGCCGAGCCTCGGCTTGATCGAGGGGTAGCTCTCCATAGCGGAGATATCGCAGGTACGGGGCCTGCCAATTTCGATCAGGCGTGGCCCCGCTCTGCTCTCCCTCGACGTGCAGCGCCTCGCCTTCGGGGGCCGAGGGTACCTCGGGCTGAGCCGAGGGTGCCTCGGGCTGTTCCGAGGGTGCCTCGGGCTATGCCGAGGGTGCCTCGGACTGTGCCGAGGGTGCCTCGGGCTCGGGAGCGTCGTTGATCTTGACGGAGGGTTGATGCAGATCCCGGGAGAAGACGTCCGGGGGGACCGTCGTTCGCCCCGAGGCTATTTTAGCCAGCTCGTCTGCAGTCTCGTTGTAGCGCCGAGCGATGTGGTTGAGCTCGAGCCCGAAGAACTTGTCTTCCAGGCGCCGAACCTCATCGCAGTAGGCCTCCATCTTCGGGTCGCGGCAGTGGGAGTTCTTCATGACTTGGTCGATGACGAGCTGCGAGTCACCGCGGGCGTCGAGGCGTCTGACCCCTAGCTCGATGGCGATCCGCAACCCGTTGACCAGAGCTTCGTACTCGGCCACATTGTTGGATGCCGGGAAATGGAGGCGTAGCACGTAGCGTAGGTGCTTCCCGAGGGGCGAGATGAAGAGCAGGCCCGCGCCGGCTCCCATCTTCATCAGCGACCCGTCGAAAAACATGGTCCAGAGCTCCGGTTGGATCGGAGCTGTCGGCAGCTGGGTGTCGACCCATTCGGCCACGAAGTCCGCCAACACCTGGGACTTGATGGCCTTCCGAGGGGCGAACGAGATTGTCTCGCCCATGATTTCCACCGCCCACTTCGCGATCCTGCCCGAGGCCTCTCGGCACTGGATGATCTCTCCCAGGGGGAAGGATGACACCACAGTTACCGAATGAGACTCGAAGTAGTGTCGTAGCTTCCGCCTTGTCAGGATCACAGCATACAGCAGCTTCTGAACTTGCGGGTAGCGGATCTTGGTCTCGGACAGTACTTCGCTGATGAAGTAGACTGGCCTCTGAACGGGCAATGCATGCCCTTCATCTTGCCTCTCGACCACAATCGCGGCGCTAACCACCTGAGTGGTCGCGGCGACGTAGACCAAGAGGGCTTCTCCATCAGCTGGGGGCACCAAGACAGGCGCCTTCGTAAGGAGCGCCTTCAGGTTCCCGAGGGCTTCCTCGGCCTCAGGGGTCCAAGCGAAACACTCGGCCTTCCTTAAGAGGCGGTACAGAGGCAGACCTCTTTCGCCGAGGCGTGAGATGAAGCGGCTCAGGGCCGCAAGACATCCCATGACCTTCTGTACGCCTTTTAAGTCCTTGATGGGTCCCATGCTGGTGATGGCTGCGATCTTCTCCGGGTTGGCTTCGATGCCTCGCTCGGAGACGATGAACCCCAGGAGCATGCCTCGGGGCACCCCGAAGACACACTTCTCAGGATTGAGCTTGACTCCTTTCGCCTTGAGACATCGGAATGTCACTTCAAGGTCGGAGAGGAGGTCGGAAGCCTTCCTTGTCTTGACCACGATGTCATCGACGTAGGCCTCGACTGTGCGACCGATGTGTTCGCCGAACACATGGTTCATGCACCGCTGGTACGTCGCGCCCGCATTCCTCAAACCGAACGGCATGGTGACATAGCAGTACATGCCGAACGGCGTGATGAAAGAAGTCGCGAGCTGGTCGGACTCTTTCATCCGGATTTGGTGATACCCTGAGTAGGCATCGAGGAAGGACAGGGTTTCGCACCCAGCAGTGGAATCCACGATTTGATCGATGCGAGGCAGAGGGTAGGGAACCTTCGGACATGCTTTGTTGAGACCAGTGTAGTCTACGCACATCCGCCATCTCCCCCCTTTCTTCCTCACAAGCACAGGGTTGGCAAGCCATTCGGGATGGAATACCTCTTTGATGAACCCTGCTGCCATTAGCTTGTGGATCTCTTCGCCAATCACTCTGCGCTTCTCCTCGTCGAATCGGCGTAGAGGCTGCCTGACGGGTCGGGCTCCGGCCCGAATATCCAGCGAGTGCTCGGCGACATCCCTCGGTATGCCGGGCATGTCCGAGGGACTCCACGCAAAGACGTCGGCGTTTGCGCGGAGAAAGTCGACGAGCACTGCTTCCTATTTGGGGTCGAGCCCGGAACCGATCCGGATCTGCTTGGAGGCGTCGCCACTGGGGTCGAGTGGGACGGCCTTAACCGTCTCCGCTGGCTCGAAGTTGCCGGCATGACGCTTCACATCTGGCACCTCTTTGGAGAGGTTCTCTAGGTCGGCGATGAGGGCCTCGGACTCGGCGAGGGCCTCGGCGTACTCCACGCACTCCACGTCGCATTCGAACGCGTGTTTGTACGTGGGGCCGACGGTGATGACCCCGTTGGGGCCCGGCATCTTGAGCTTCAGGTAGGTGTAGTTGGGGACGGCCATGAACTTCGCGTAGCATGGCCTTCCCAGTACCGCGTGGTAGGTTCCTCGAAACCCGACCACCTCGAACGTCAAGGTCTCCCTTCAGAAGTTGGAGGGCGTTCCGAAGCAGACGGGGAGGTCGAGTCGTCCGAGGGGCTGGACGCGCTTCCCAGAGATGATCCCGTGGAAGGGCGCAGCGCCTACTCAGACGGAGGACAGATCGACGCGCAAGAGCTTGAGGGTCTCGGCGTAGATGATGTTGAGGCAGCTGCCCCCATCCATCAGGACCTTGGTGAGCCTGACGTCGCCGATGACGGGGTCGACGACGAGCGGGTATTTCCCCGGGCTCGGCACGTGGTCGGGGTGGTCAGCCTGGTCGAAGGTTGTCACACCCGGTTTTTTAAAAGGCAAACCGAATGCGAACCATGTACGTGCCAGGATCAGTTATTCACGTACACAGCAGTTACATAATATGGACATCATCACACAGTGCTCAAAATAGTATTAATAAGGGAAATAGTCGATTACATCATACGTCTGAGACGTCCATATAGTTCTTACAATAAATCAAAGTGCGGAAAAGAAACGTAGATAACACGGCCTTCACAGGCAGCCGACTGGGGGTTGCCGCTAACCCACACCTAGAACTCGTCGTAATCTTGGAACTCCTGGAAGTCTCCTTCCACAGCTTCATCTTCGCCTGAGCAGTGGTTGCAATGCTGACAACCTGGGGGGGGGTTTGGTGTGTAGAGCAAGGGTGAGTACACATCAACATACTCAGCAAGTATCCTGTTTGGCTGTAGTGGACTAGCTTTATGTGGGGATAAGTCAAGCAGTTGCTTTTAGTTGGTCAGGTTATTACTTACTAGTAGAAAGCCAAGTTTTAGCATTAACCCAAGTTATTAACCCGATGTACCCTTTCCAAACGGAAAGAATACCACTTACCAGCACCATAATCATAACCAGAACCATCAATCTCATAACCACCTGTACCACAATGTCTCTGATCAAGCACCACTAATCTCTGGAGCTCCCTTGGCCGCTCATAACCGCGAGCACGGCTGATATATCAGTTTCATAACACTCTGCAGAGGTTGTGCACTTTACCCACAAGCCGTGATTCCCTCTCTGGCCCGGGCTTGCAAGACCCTTATTCACTCCCGAGGTGAATGGCCAGGGATTCACTACGAAGCCTTTACAAAGATTCCCCGGGGCTGTAGCCACCCGTTAGGTTTCCTAAATGCACCGCACTCCTCCCCAAGGGGCGAACCCAAACTTGGCAGAGCGAGCCGCATACACCGAGCCCCATTGACGGCACGACGGCTAAGTGAACTACACCCCGGATCCTCTAATTATTCAGCTAAGGGCACCCCATTCCACCCTCATGGTTGCACTGTTTTCCCGGGCGGTCATCCATAGAACAGGTCCTTACGGAGAGGCACTCGAGAAACCGCTCGAGTCCCCTTGAAAACCACAAGTATAATCATAAAGGAGAACGGGAAAACAGCGTATCATAGATAATCACATCATGTTCATTGATTAGAGTTGAGCAATAGCATCAGACTAAGTAGTAATAATCCGACCCAAATAGGTAAACAAGGACATGGATAACAAAAGCTAGTCAATCCTTAGGTATAAATGTGTAATGCGGGAGGTGAATTAAAGAATGAATAGGACATAGATAGGTCAAAGGACACTTGCCTCCACCAAACGACTGCTGCTCAGGGGCTTCTCCTGCGAATTCCTCGGGCTCTTCGACCGGATCGTTCTCTATGCGAGCGCAAACATACATACATACATCCACATATTTAATACAAAAGAACAGTACACCATACAAGATAACAAATAAAGCGAATATGCATCAAGTATGACATTCGATAACGCATTTGTTGTGGATAGAAAGAAACGGGAAAGGTCTCGCAGGGGGTTAAATCTTATGCACTAATGACACAATTGGTTTTTAACAAAATAATTCTGTTATACATATTTATATATACTGATGGAAACCTAATCACTTTTAGTTGATCAACATTGCACAGGGTAAACAATTAACTACGTGAATCAATAGCATAACGGAATTTTAAATTAAACTTCCTATTTCCCATAGCATAAACAGTGATTAGACTACTTAAAATACAGTAATTATGATCACAGAAAGTAAATAAAATAAAATAAAAAAAAATAAAAAAAACAGAAGGGGGGGGCGGTTGAACCGGCCCTAGGGCGGTTGAACCGGCCCTAGGCGGGGCGCGCAGGGGCGGCCGAGCTGGCGAGGGCGGGGCGGCCGAACCGGCGGGGCAGGGGGCGGCCGAACCGGCGGGGCAGGGGGCGGCGCAGGGGGCGGCCGAGCCGGCCGGCAGGGAGGCGGCCGAACCGGCCATGGGGAAAGGGGAGAGGGGATGGGGGAGGGAGGAGAGGGGGAGGGGGGAGCTCACCGGGGAGGGGCGCGACGGCGAGGGGCGGCCGGCGGCAGGGGCGGCCGAGGGCGGCGGTTGGGCAGGGGGCGGCGGCGGCTTAGGGCAGGGGTAGGGGCGGCGGCTTAGGGAGAGGGAGAGAAAATGAGAGAGAGGGAGAGGGATTGGGGGGTTTTGGGGAAAATAAAGGGAGGGGGGGGGCGGCATGGGCTTTTTGGGCCCAAAGGGGGCGCCAGGGGCAGCTGGGCCGGCCGGGGTCGGCCCACGGCGCGGGAGAGAGAGAAAAAGAAAGGAGAGAAAAAGAGAGGGAGAAAAAAGAAAGAAAAGATCTTCTCCACATTTTCGAAATCCGATCTTTCTACATGAATGCAATTGCGCTTTCAAAGCAATCAAAAGAAATGCAAGGGCGGCATGGTGCATCAAACAACATAAAGTATTTAGGGTTTTTATACGTACGGGAATTCCAAACCGAATCCCGCTAGAACTTTGGAAAAGGTCAAGGTTTAGCGAGGGGAAAAAGAAAAGGAAAAGGTAACGCCCGAATTTTGGCGAGTAAAGAAAAGAAAAAATTCAACTGCAAAATTCGGGGCGTTACAAACCTATCCCCCTTAAAAGAATCTCGCCCTCGAGATTCAGGGCTGGCTAGCAAAGAGCTCCGGGTACTTGGCCATCAGATCATCTTCACGCTCCCAGGTTGCTTCTTCCTCAGAGTGGTGATTCCATCTGACTTTGCACATTCTGATGGTCTTCCTTCGGGTGACTCTATCTGCAACCTCAAGGATCTGAGCTGGCTTCTCAACATAGGTCAAGTCCTCCTGGACCTCAAGACCTTCCACTGGCAACTGCTCTTCTGGCACACGCAAGCACTTCTTCAATTGAGACACATGAAAGACATTATGCACAGCAGACAAATTCTCTGGCAAACTGAGCTGATAGGCCACTTCTCCACGCTTTGAGAGAATTTGATACGGACCAATGTAGCGGGGTGCTAGCTTGCCTTTGACTCCGAATCTTCTGACTCCTCTGATCGGTGACACTTTCAGATAGACAAAGTCTCCGACTTCAAAACTCAGCTCTCTTCTTCTTGTGTCTGCATAGCTTCGCTGCCTCGATTGCGCTATCTTCAGATTCTCTCGGACCATCTTGATGTTCTCTTCGGCTTCAAGCAGAATGTCTGGCCCAAACACTTGCTTTTCTCCAGGCTGATCCCATTGCAACGGAGTTCTACAACTCCTTCCATAAAGCGCTTGAAATGGTGACATCTTCAAACTGGCCTGATAACTGTTGTTATAGGAAAACTCCGCATAAGGCAATCGCTTGTCCCATCCGGACTGATCTTGCAACGCACAGGCTCTCAACATGTCTTCAAGAATTTGATTGGTTCTTTCAGTCTGACCATCTGTCTGCGGGTGATAAGCTGAACTGAAATTCAGATGCGTGCCCAAGGCTTCATGCAACTGCTGCCAGAAATGAGAGGTGAACTGCGTTCCTCTGTCTGACACTATCTTCTTTGGCACACCATGAAGACAAACGATCCGAGACATATACAATTCTGCCAATACTGCACTGTTGTAGTTGGTCTTGACAGGTATGAAGTGGGCTGACTTGGTCAAGCGGTCCACTACTACCCAAATGGAATCGTAGCCGGCTCGAGTGCGAGGCAATCCGACTATGAAATCCATACCAATTTCATCCCATTTCCACTGAGGGATCTGCAACGGTTGCAACAATCCAGCTGGTCTCTGGTGTTCTGCCTTAATTCTTCGACAACTATCGCACATAGCCACATGCTCTGCGATTTCTCTTTTCATTCCGTACCACCAGAATTTCTTCTTCAGATCCTGATACATCTTCTCACTGCCAGGGTGAATCGAATAAGCTGTCTCATGAGCTTCCTTAAGAATCAACTCCCGAATAGACTGGACATTGGGAACACACAAGCGGTCTTTGAACCATACCACACCTTCTGCATCTTCTCGAAAGTCTTTGCCTCTGCCATCTAGAATTAATCGCCGAATCTCACTGATCTTTTCATCATTCTTCTGCGCTTCTTTGATTTCGCGCTCCAAGGTAGGTTCCAATTCAACTGTGACTCCTCGCGAATTGTTCAGAAATCCGAGACTCAACCTGTCAAACTCTTTGGCCAACTCATAAGGCATCGGACGAGCGACCATCAGATTGACTTGACTCTTTCTGCTCAAAGCATCTGCCACTACGTTTGCTTTGCCTGGATGGTAATGAATCTCCAACTCATAGTCTTTGATCAATTCTAACCATCTTCGTTGCCTCATGTTCAACTCTGACTGAGTGAATATGTACTTCAGACTCTTATGGTCTGTGTAAACATCGCATTTCTGTCCATACAGATAGTGCCTCCATGTCTTCAGTGCGTGAACCACTGCTGCCAACTCTAGATCATGGATTGGGTAGTTCTTCTCATGAACCTTCAGCTGTCGGGACGAGTAAGCCACAACTCTTCCCTCTTGCATCAACACACATCCCAAACCTGTGTAACAAGCATCACAGTACACAGAGAAGGGCTTGTGCACATCGGGCAAGACTAGGACGGGCGCTGTAGTCAACTTCTCTTTCAGCGCTTCAAAGGCCTCTTGGCACTTCTGGGTCCACTTGAACTCAACTTTGTTGCCTAGCAACGCTGTCATTGGCTTCGCAATCTTCGAAAACCCTTCAATGAATCGCCGATAATATCCGGCCATTCCAATGAAACTCTTGATTCCTCTAGCATCTGTTGGCGCTTTCCAGTTTAGAATGTCTGCCACTTTCTTCGGATCCACAGCCAATCCTTCTTTGTTGATTATGTGACCCAAGAACAGGACTTCACTGATCCAGAACTCACACTTGCTCAACTTTGCATACAACTGGTGCTCTCGCAATCTCTGCAATACCATCCTCAAATGATCTGCATGCTCTTCTTCGCTTTGAGAATAAACCAGAATGTCATCAATGAATACCACCACAAACTTATCAAGATAATCCATGAATACACTGTTCATCAAGTTCATGAAGAATGCTGGTGCATTGGTCAAACCAAAAGACATCACGGTGAACTCATATAAACCATACTTGGTAATGAATGCCGTCTTCGGAATGTCCGAAGGTCGGATCCTGAGCTGATGATAACCTGACCTCAGATCGATCTTGGAGAACACACTGGCTCCTCTCAACTGGTCGAACAGATCTTCTATTCTGGGCAAAGGATACTTGTTCTTGATCGTGACCTCATTCAAAGCTCGATAATCGATACACATCCTCTTGGTGCCATCTTTCTTTTCTACGAACAAGACAGGGGCGGCCCAAGGCGAGGTGCTTGGCCGGATGTAACCTTTCTCTGACAGCTCATCAATCTGCTTCTTAAGCTCAACCAACTCTGGTCCAGATATTCTGTAAGCTCTCTTAGAGATAGGGGCGGTTCCAGGAAGAAGCTCTATAGCAAATTCAACTTTCCGCTCTGGTGGCATACCCGGTAAATCCTTTGGAAACACATCTGGGAATTCAGACACAACCTTGATACTCTCAATTGGGTCTGCTTCACTGCTATCGACAGCCATCTGATAACAACTTCCTTTCTTTGGCTCAGGCGGGACTAACTCGGTCACCACTTCCTCTCCTAGTGGGGACACCAACTTGATTGTCCTTTTATCACAACTGATAACTGCCTGATACTTATCTAACCAATTCATCCCTAGGATGACATCTATTCCCTGAGTACCCATTACTATAAGGTTGGCGGGAAACGCTATCCCCCTTATTTCCACACTTACATTTAAACAAATGCTATCAGCTCGAATTCTACCACCGGCTGAGTCAATTTGAATAGGGGTTGACATGGTAGTAGTTGGAAGATTATGTGCTTCTACCCATGATGCAGTAATGAAAGAATGCGTTGCTCCAGTATCAAATAACACTTCTGCAATATGGGAGTCGACTGGGAACATACCTACTGTCATGTCGGGGGTCTCCTGAACTGCTTCAGCCTCCAAGTGATTCAATCTTCCATGATTATAGCGCGGCTGAGGGCGGTTGCCTGCTCCAGGCTGAGGCACATTCTGCTTTGCTGGGGCATTGGGGCCTGACTGCTGCTGGGCTGCCTTCTTCGGACATTGCATCACCCAGTGGCCTTGCTCTCCACAGTGGAAACATGCCCTGTTTCCAACCTGAGCTGGTGCTGCCTGACTGTTCTGCTGATTTGCTGGGGCAGGAAGACGAGGTGCTTGCTGATTCTGCTTTTGGAACTGACCTCCTGACTGATTGCTCTGACGGTTCTGGTACTGATTCTGAGGGTACTGCCTTTGGAACTGCTGATACTGCTGACGCTGCTGAGGTGGACGCTGGTTCTGCCTGAACTGCTGAGGTTGATTGCCTGAGAAACGAGGACGGCTGCTGCTTCCAGGCTGGGGTCCACTGATCTTGCGCTTACGATCTTCCATCTCCTTGCGCTTCCTTTCTGTCATGATTGCTCTGTCAATCAGGTGCTGGAATGTCGGGAAGGTGTGATTCATCAGCTGATACTGCAGAGGGTCAACCAAGCCTCTCAGGAAACGGTACTGCCGCTTGGCGTCGGTGTTGACATCTTCAGGAGCATAGCGAGACAATTGCAGAAACCTGTCTCGATACTCACTGACAGACGATGACCCTTGCTTAAGGGCCAGGAACTCCTCCTTCTTCACTGTCATCAGACCTGCAGGAACATGGTACTGACGAAAGCTACCTCGGAATTCTTCCCAGGTGATGGTGTCGGGGTTGGCATGGGTGGCGAGGTAAGACTCCCACCATGACTGGGCTGCTCCTCTCAACAGACGGGGACCATACAAGACTTTCTCCCGGTCATTGCACTGAGCGGTATGCAACTCCCGCTCCACAGTGCGCAGCCAATCTTCAGCATCCATGGGGTCAGAAGAGTGAGCGAACGTTGGTGGATGACCTCTCATGAATTCAGCACGCTTGTCTCTAGGCATCTGAGGCATCTGAGGCTGGGGTGGTGCTTGCTGCTGTTGCTGCTGCTGCTGCTGAATGGCGGCCAAAGTCTGACCGATGGCTTGAACTGCCTGAGTCTGCATCAGAAACATCTGCTCAATCGACATCGGGGGCGGGGGCGGCAGGTGCTGCTGCTGGGGCACCTCATCCTGCGGAGCGGCTCGCTCCTGCTGAGCACGCCTTCCTCCTCTACGCCTGTTCTCTGACATCTGCAGAACGCAACCACACATCAGAACTGATCTGGCAAAGCTTGCAGCATAAGAAAAGAGTATAGAATTCTCCAACAGCACTGAACAGATGAGCATCTTCACTGATCTCCAACACAGACCACACAGCTTCTCAGATAAAGAGGAAAGGAGAATAATGGGTTTCCCAACTATATAACTAACTTTATTGACATAGTATGCAAACCAAAATGCAGGGGATACCCACACTCTGGTGACAATCATTACAAAGATCCAAACCAAACATAGTTCATCATGACAAACATAAATGCACAGGATATAGCAAACTACCCTGTCTAACTAAAACTAACTAAGACCGAGACTAACGCCAAGACTGAAGCTTCTATGTATATATTTATTTCGTATTAATTACAAGATCCAACTCTAACGATCTATGGTTCTAGGTTTATCTTGGTCTTGCAGGCGGGATTGCCATAAGACTGGTGTCCACGCTGAGGTGAGCGGTACGGGTGCTGAGTCCCAACGGGAGCGGGGGAACCACCGTCCAGAAAACGACGTTCCGCGCGCTCAGCCCGCAGCAGGGCGATCTCAGCACGAGCCCTACTCAGCTCGTCTAGTGCATGGTCCAGCTCCGTGTTTAGCACGGCGGCTAGGTTGACTGTGCTGCTCAACCTAGGATTGCCCTCACCAACGGGTGAGACAATCACGCCTCCTGTGCTGCCAGATGAACGGCGGGGGTAATACTTCAGGTCGAGACCGTCAGCTGCCCCACCGAAAACCGAGCAGTAGTGCGAAAGCGCACGCCGTGCAGCATCTTGCATGGCTGCCTCAGCTGAGTCCCGCTCAGAGATAGAATAGTGCTCTGAACAGGCCTCTGCACCCTGGAGACTGTCCTCCGGGCAGCGCACCAAGCAAGTTGCCTCCCAGCGGTCCGGGTAGACCCCGCGACTATGCTGGTAGACCACACAGCGATACTCGACGGACCAAGTATGCCGGTCAAATGCCCGACGTAGCAGGGTGTCGAGCGCATCATGGAAGTGACACCCGCGAGCAGCGTCGCGAGTGATGGGTCGAGCAACCCATCCTTCCGGCTCAGGGTTAGCAGAGAAGTCGGTGTCGTGGCTCGAGCTGTCGTCGCCTCCTCCGTCGTCTGGGTCTCCTCCAGCAGCTACTCCAGAAGCTGGGGCGCCCAGTGGTGGTGCAGGGGGCGGCTCCAGAGGAAGCACAGGGGAGCAGCTCCTCACAGACTCTATCTCCTGGTGGAGCGAGAAGGAAGAGCTCTGCTGCTCCTGTCGTCGACGCTCCTGCTCCTCACGCAGGCGGTGGTGTAGTCTCTCCAAGTGGCTGGACTGTCCGGCCACAGGACGGCGAAGCGGACGCTCAGCAAGGCGGGAAGGTAAGAAGGGGATGACTGACTTTCGTGCAGTGTGTCTAAGTCGAGCCATCTACAAAAGACATCGCAAGCAAAAGGGTGAGAACAGAATTAATATGACCAGCAAGTAATGAATCATAAGTAAATGAAGGATCAGAATAAAACATAATTTTCAGCAAGGTATAATATATAGTAGAACATAGGTTTGGTCAGTAGGACCAACTTTTGAAGGGATATCAAAGTCAAGGCAGAGACAGAGGTCTATAATCCTTAGAACGACCATTCTACTCTAGGTTAGCGGTCCTACAGTCAGCACGGCTCTGATACCACTTATGTCACACCCGGTTTTTTAAAAGGCAAACCGAATGCGAACCATGTACGTGCCAGGATCAGTTATTCACGTACACAGCAGTTACATAATATGGACATCATCACACAGTGCTCAAAATAGTATTAATAAGGGAAATAGTCGATTACATCATACGTCTGAGACGTCCATATAGTTCTTACAATAAATCAAAGTGCGGAAAAGAAACGTAGATAACACGGCCTTCACAGGCAGCCGACTGGGGGTTGCCGCTAACCCACACCTAGAACTCGTCGTAATCTTGGAACTCCTGGAAGTCTCCTTCCACAGCTTCATCTTCGCCTGAGCAGTGGTTGCAATGCTGACAACCTGGGGGGGGGTTTGGTGTGTAGAGCAAGGGTGAGTACACATCAACATACTCAGCAAGTATCCTGTTTGGCTGTAGTGGACTAGCTTTATGTGGGGATAAGTCAAGCAGTTGCTTTTAGTTGGTCAGGTTATTACTTACTAGTAGAAAGCCAAGTTTTAGCATTAACCCAAGTTATTAACCCGATGTACCCTTTCCAAACGGAAAGAATACCACTTACCAGCACCATAATCATAACCAGAACCATCAATCTCATAACCACCTGTACCACAATGTCTCTGATCAAGCACCACTAATCTCTGGAGCTCCCTTGGCCGCTCATAACCGCGAGCACGGCTGATATATCAGTTTCATAACACTCTGCAGAGGTTGTGCACTTTACCCACAAGCCGTGATTCCCTCTCTGGCCCGGGCTTGCAAGACCCTTATTCACTCCCGAGGTGAATGGCCAGGGATTCACTACGAAGCCTTTACAAAGATTCCCCGGGGCTGTAGCCACCCGTTAGGTTTCCTAAATGCACCGCACTCCTCCCCAAGGGGCGAACCCAAACTTGGCAGAGCGAGCCGCATACACCGAGCCCCATTGACGGCACGACGGCTAAGTGAACTACACCCCGGATCCTCTAATTATTCAGCTAAGGGCACCCCATTCCACCCTCATGGTTGCACTGTTTTCCCGGGCGGTCATCCATAGAACAGGTCCTTACGGAGAGGCACTCGAGAAACCGCTCGAGTCCCCTTGAAAACCACAAGTATAATCATAAAGGAGAACGGGAAAACAGCGTATCATAGATAATCACATCATGTTCATTGATTAGAGTTGAGCAATAGCATCAGACTAAGTAGTAATAATCCGACCCAAATAGGTAAACAAGGACATGGATAACAAAAGCTAGTCAATCCTTAGGTATAAATGTGTAATGCGGGAGGTGAATTAAAGAATGAATAGGACATAGATAGGTCAAAGGACACTTGCCTCCACCAAACGACTGCTGCTCAGGGGCTTCTCCTGCGAATTCCTCGGGCTCTTCGACCGGATCGTTCTCTATGCGAGCGCAAACATACATACATACATCCACATATTTAATACAAAAGAACAGTACACCATACAAGATAACAAATAAAGCGAATATGCATCAAGTATGACATTCGATAACGCATTTGTTGTGGATAGAAAGAAACGGGAAAGGTCTCGCAGGGGGTTAAATCTTATGCACTAATGACACAATTGGTTTTTAACAAAATAATTCTGTTATACATATTTATATATACTGATGGAAACCTAATCACTTTTAGTTGATCAACATTGCACAGGGTAAACAATTAACTACGTGAATCAATAGCATAACGGAATTTTAAATTAAACTTCCTATTTCCCATAGCATAAACAGTGATTAGACTACTTAAAATACAGTAATTATGATCACAGAAAGTAAATAAAATAAAATAAAAAAAATAAAAAAAACAGAAGGGGGGGGCGGTTGAACCGGCCCTAGGGCGGTTGAACCGGCCCTAGGCGGGGCGCGCAGGGGCGGCCGAGCTGGCGAGGGCGGGGCGGCCGAACCGGCGGGGCAGGGGGCGGCCGAACCGGCGGGGCAGGGGGCGGCGCAGGGGGCGGCCGAGCCGGCCGGCAGGGAGGCGGCCGAACCGGCCATGGGGAAAGGGGAGAGGGGATGGGGGAGGGAGGAGAGGGGGAGGGGGGAGCTCACCGGGGAGGGGCGCGACGGCGAGGGGCGGCCGGCGGCAGGGGCGGCCGAGGGCGGCGGTTGGGCAGGGGGCGGCGGCGGCTTAGGGCAGGGGTAGGGGCGGCGGCTTAGGGAGAGGGAGAGAAAATGAGAGAGAGGGAGAGGGATTGGGGGGTTTTGGGGAAAATAAAGGGAGGGGGGGGGCGGCATGGGCTTTTTGGGCCCAAAGGGGGCGCCAGGGGCGGCTGGGCCGGCCGGGGTCGGCCCACGGCGCGGGAGAGAGAGAAAAAGAAAGGAGAGAAAAAGAGAGGGAGAAAAAAGAAAGAAAAGATCTTCTCCACATTTTCGAAATCCGATCTTTCTACATGAATGCAATTGCGCTTTCAAAGCAATCAAAAGAAATGCAAGGGCGGCATGGTGCATCAAACAACATAAAGTATTTAGGGTTTTTATACGTACGGGAATTCCAAACCGAATCCCGCTAGAACTTTGGAAAAGGTCAAGGTTTAGCGAGGGGAAAAAGAAAAGGAAAAGGTAACGCCCGAATTTTGGCGAGTAAAGAAAAGAAAAAATTCAACTGCAAAATTCGGGGCGTTACAAAGGTGATGGGCTTGTCGGACCAGTCTAGGTAGACTGGCGCCGCCACCTTCACCGAGCAGACCTCTCGGCGCTCTTGCTTGCGATGCCGAGCCGAGGCATTCGCCGCATGCCCACCGTAGATCATGAAGCAGTCGCGGACCTCGGGGTATTCTCCTGCTTGGTGATCTTCTTTCTTGTCGTCGTCGTGGGCCCTGCCACCCTCCGCGGGTGGTTCGACCCTATGGAAGTGGCGCCGAAGCATGGCGCACTCCTCGAGAGTGTGCTTAACGGGCCCCTGATGATAGGGGCACGGCTCCTTGAGCATCTTGTCGAAGAGGTTTGCACCTCCGGGGGGCTTCCGAGGGTTCTTGTACTCGGCGGCGGCGACAAGGTCCGCGTCGGCGGCGTCGCGTTTCGATTGCGACTTCTTCTTGCCCTTTTTCTTGGCGCCGCGCGGAGTAGACGCCTCGGGAGCCTCTTCCGATGGGCGGCCCTGGGGCTGCTTGTCCTTTCGGAAGATAGCCTCGACCGCCTCCTGGCCAGAGGCGAACTTGGTGGCGATGTCCATCAGCTCGCTCGCCCTGGTGGGGGTCTTGCGACCCAACTTACTCACCAGGTCGCGGCAGGTGGTGCCGGCAAGGAACGCGCCGATGACATCCGAGTCGGTGATGTTGGGCAGCTCGGTGCGCTGCTTCGAGAATCGCCGGATGTAGTCCCGGAGCGACTCTCCCGGCTGCTGCCGGCAGCTCCGAAGGTCCCAGGAATTCCCGGGGCGCACGTATGTGCCCTGGAAATTGCCGGCGAAGGCTTGGACCAAGTCGTCCCAGTTGGAGATCTGCCCCGGAGGCAGGTGCTCCAACCAGGCGCGAGCAGTGTCGGAGAGGAACAGGGGGAGGTTACGGATGATGAGGTTGTCGTCGTCCGTTCCACCCAGTTGGCAGGCCAGGCGGTAGTCCGCGAGCCACAGTTCCGGTCTCGTTTCCCCCGAGTACTTCGTGATAGTAGTCGAGGGTCGGAACCGGGTCGGGAACGGCGCCCGTCGGATGGCCCGACTAAAGGCCTGCGGACCGGGTGGTTCGGGCGAGGGGCTCCGATCCTCCCCGCTGTCATAGCGCCCCCACGCCTGGGGTGGTAACCTCGGCGCACCCTTTCGTCGAGGTGGGCCCGACGGTCGCGTCGATGGTGCTCGTTGCTGAGGTGGCCCGGGGCCGCAGGCGCGGTGTTGCGTGTGCGCCCGGTGTAGACCGAGGCTTCCCGCATGAATCGGGAAGTCGCGACATGAGGTTCCGAGGGGTATCCCTGCCTTCGGGAGGCAGTGCTCTCGGCCCGTCGGGCCGCAGCGCCTTCCAGGAGATTCTTGAGCTCTCCCTGGATTCGCCGACCCTCGGTAGTTGATGGTTCCGGCATCGCGCGGAGGAGCATCGCTGCGGCTGCCAGGTTCTGACCAACCCCGCTGGATGTGGGCGGCGGCCTGACCCTGACATCGTTGGCGACGCGGTGCTGGAGACCTTGGGGCAGGTGACGTATTTCTCCGGCCGGGGGTTGGCCCGCCCATACCTGTCCGACGTCCCGACGGATCGGCTCAAGCGCTCCTGTTCCCTCGTTGAGCCTGGCCTGCGCCCCGCGGACTTGCTCGAGTTGTGGGTCGTGACCCCCCGCCGGAACGGGGACCACAGCTAGCTCCCACGGTATGTCGGCGCGAGGCGCCGGCCTAGGAAGATCACCGTCCTCCGGCATGCCGAGATGGTTGCCTTCGGAGGGATCCCCTAGCTCAATGTGGAAACATTCGCGGCTTGGGCCGCAGCCCTCGTCGTCAAGGCTGCGGCTTCCGTCGGAACAGTCGGAGAGGCAGTAGTTACATGCGGTCATGAAGTCCCGCATGGCACTGGGCTTGCCAAGTCCAGAGAAATCCCAACGGATGCTGGGATCGTCATCTTCCTCGGACCCAGAGGGCCCGTAGGTTGAGACGTCCGTCAACCGGTCCCAAGGCGACCGCATACGAAACCCCAGTGGGGTTGCACTCGCCTCAATGAGAGCGCCCGTCAAAGCAAGGTTGCTAGGCGGGTTGAGGCCGAGTCGAAATGATGTAAGATGGGAGTTAGTCAGTACCTTTTGGTCGACGAGGAGCGACGTAGTCACATCGGGGACTGGTTGCACCGTCGTCCTAGGTACGAGGGCGACGTCCTGCAAGCTTTCCGCGAGCGCGCTGGCGTCGTCTTCTTGCTCGGGATCAGCGTGTCGCGGGGGGACGGCGCTTGCCTTCGTCTCGAACGCGAGGTCGACGCCCGGCGTGCCTTCCGTCGGGGCGTCGGGGGCGTCGATTCGCTCGACGGCCGACGAAGCGCGGCCTCCCGCTTGGCCTTGGTTGCCCCGCCTCCTCCTCCGTTGGCGGGGGAGAGGACGGAGCGAGCTCGAATGTTGTTCTTCCACCACGCGGGGAAGATGTCGTCGATTCCGCCGCCGGCGGGCGGGTTGTCGGCCGCCATTGTCGTTGTCGCGCGGCGGTGGAAGGAGTATCATGTCGTAGCTGCCGTCGAAGGACATGAACTCAAGACTCCCGAAACGGAGCACCGTCCCGGGCCGGAGAGGTTGCTGGAGACTGCCCATCTGGAGCTTGACGGGAAGCTGTTCGTCAGCACGCAGCAGGCCCCTACCTGGCGCGCCAACTGTCGGCGTTTCGAGACCGGGGGGTCCCTAAGCCGACGAGTGAGTGTGCTGCGTGCCCCAGCCCAGATGGGTCGAGCGCGTGGGCGAGCGCGAAGGGGGGAGAGGCGAGTGAAAGGGAAATGTGCCTTTGGGCCATTTCTAAGTATTTTGGTGATTGAGTGCAAACACAAGTGCTTAAATGTGAAAATATGCCCATGGATGAACAAAGTGCAAATCACAAGTTAAGGTATGTTTCTAAGCCTTAGTACATTGGTTTTGTGTACTAATATTCTTGTCTAAGTGTTAGAAACAGGAAGAAGAAGAAAAGAAAAGAAGTGGAGAGTGGCTGTGTACAGCCAAAGGCTGTTTCGGGCTGGGGCACCGGACTGTCCGGTGTGCACCGGACAGTGTCCGGTGCGCCAGACCAGCGTGGAGCAAACCAGCCGCTCTCGGGTTTTTCTCCGGCGACTTCGGCTAAAATTCACCGGACTGTCCGGTGTGCACCGGACTGTCCGGTGAGCCAACGGTCGGCCGCGCGATCGGCGCGCGACACGTGGCCGAGCCAACGGTCGGAAAGGTACACCGGACTGTCCGGTGTGCACCGGACATGTCCGGTGCGCCAACTGTGCGCAGATCTGCATCAGAAAGCAACGGTCGGATGAGCGTTTTATGGAAACAAATCGGGCACCGGACAGTGTCCGGTGTGCACCGGACTGTCCGGTGCGCCCGACGACAGAAGGCAAGGATAGCCTTCCAGATGTGTTCTCAACGGCTCCTAGCTGCCTTGGGGCTATAAAAGGGACCCCTAGGCGCATGGAGGAGAACACCAAGCATTCCTACAACCTTTCTAAGCACCAAGACATTGATCTAGCGCATTCGATTCATTGTGATAGCATATAGAGCTCTTGTGGAGTTGTGTACTCTTTGAGTTGTGTTGCGAGCTCTTATTGCTGCTTGTGTGCGTGTTGCTCTGATTTTTTGAGGTCTTGTGTGCGTTGCTCATTCCCTCCCTTGCTCTGTGATTCTCTGTGAACATTTTTTGTAAGGGCGAGAGGCTCCAAGTTGTGGAGATTCCTCGCAAACGGGATTGAGAAAAGAAAAGCAAGAACACCGTGGTATTCAAGTTGATCATTGGATCACTTGAGAGGAGTTGAGTGCAACTCTCGTCCGTTGGGACGCCACAACGTGGAGTAGGCAAGTTTTTGTACTTGGCCGAACCACGGGATAACCACCGTGTCATCTCTGTGATTGATTTCTTGTGGTTATTGTGTTTTGACTCCTCTCTAGCCACTTGGCCATACTTGTGCTAACACTTAACAAGTTTTTGTGGCTCAAGTTTTGAAGTTTTACAGGATCACCTATTCACCCCCCCCTCTAGGTGCTCTCAATTGGTATCGGAGTCGTTCTCTTCAAGAAAGGGACTAACCGCCCGAAGAGATGGATCCTAAGGGGAAGGGAATTGTGATCAACGACAAGGAGAAGGAGTCCTTCGTCAACGAGCCAAGGGATGACAAGTCCAATGACTCGGGCTCGGGCCACAAGCGAAAAGATGGGAAGAAGAAGAAGACAAGACGCATCAAGGAGATCGTCTACTACGACAGCGATGAGTCCTCTTCTTCCCAAAAGGACGACGACCACGACAAACAAAAGACGGTTAACTCAAACTTTTCTTTTGATTATTCGCGCATTCCATATAGCTCAAATGCTCATTTGCTCCCCATTCCACTTGGCAAGCCTCCTCACTTTGATGGAGAGGACTACGGATTTTGGAGTCACAAAATGCGTACTCACCTATTTTCTCTCCATCCAAGCATTTGGGAGATTGTGGAAAATGGAATGAAATTTGATAGCTCGGATAGCCCTTCATTCATTAATGAGCAAATCCATAAGAATGCACAAGCTACCACTGTTCTTCTAGCTTCATTGTGCAGGGATGAATATAACAAAGTGAGCGGCTTGGATAACGCCAAGCAGATCTGGGACACCCTCAAGATCTCTCATGAAGGAAATGACGTTACCTTGCTCACCAAAACGGAGTTGGTGGAAGGCGAGCTTGGACGGTTCGCGATGATAAGGGGCGAGGAGCCAACTCAGACATACAACCGGCTCAAGACCCTTATCAACAAAATAAGGAGCTACGGAAGCACGCGATGGACGGACCACGACGTCGTCCGACTAATGCTCAGGTCCTTTACCGTTCTTGATCCTCATTTGGTGAATAATATTCGTGAGAATCCCAGGTACACCAAAATGTCGCCCGAAGAAGTCCTAGGAAAATTCGTCAGCGGGCGAATGATGATAAAGGAGGCAAGGTATGTGGACGACGCCTTGAATGGACCGATCAACGAGCCGCAACCTTTTGCTCTCAAAGCCACAAGGAGCAAGGAGACGCTACCCAGCAAGGTGGCGCAAATTGAGGCGGTCGGTCTTAATGATGAAGAAATGGCCCTCATTATCAAGAGATTCAAGACGGTGCTAAAGGGTCGCAATGGACAGCCGAGCAAGACTAAGACCAAGGGGAAGCGATCATGCTTCAAATGCGGTAAGCTTGGTCATTTTATTGCTAACTGTCCTGATAATGAAAGTGACCAGGAAAAGGGGAACAAAAGGGAGAAGAAGAAGCACTACAAGAAAGCCAAGGGCGAGGCGCATATAGGCAAGGAGTGGGATTCGGATTGCTCCTCCTCCGACTCCGACAATGAGGGACTCGCCGCCACCGCCTTCAACAAATCGGCCCTCTTCCCCAACGAGCGTCACACGTGTCTCATGGCTAAGGAAAAGAAAGTAAGTACTCGAAACTCTACTTATGCTTCTTCTAGTGGTGATGATTCTAGTGACGATGATGAAATAGACTATTCTAGTTTATTTAAAGGTCTAGATAGAATTACGATTGGCAAAATTAATGAATTAATTGATGCATTGAATGAGAAGGATAAACTCTTAGAGAAACAAGAGGATTTATTGTATGAAGAGCATGATAAATTTTTAGAAGCTCAAAAATCTCATGCTCTAGAAGTTAAAAGAAATGAAATGCTTACTTGTGAATTATCTTCGTGCCATGAGACAATTTCAAAATTAAAGAGCATTAACGATGAGTTGAATGCTAAGATAGAAATAGCTAGTAAATCAACAACTTGTGTAGAAAATGTTGTTATTTGCAATAGATGTAAAGACTTTGATATTGATGCTTGTAGTGAACACATAGCTTCTATTGCAAAGTTAAATAATGAAGTGGCTAGTCTTAATGCCCAACTTAAGACTAGCAAAAGTGATTTTGAAAAACTAAAATTTGCTAGGGATGCCTACACGGTTGGTAGACACCCCTCAATTAAGGATGGACTTGGCTTCAAGAGGGAAGCCAAGAACTTAACAAGCCATAAGGCTCCCATTTCCGCCAAGGAGAAAGGGAAGGCCCCTATGGCTACTAGTGCTAAAAGGAACCATGCCTTTTTGTATCATGATAAAAGACAAACTAGAAATAGAAGTTATGATGCTGTTGATTCATATGTTTATGATTCTCATGCCATGTTTGCTCCTAGTTCTTCTTATGTGTATGATAGAAATATTACTAGGAGAAATGTTGTTCCTAAAAGAAATGTTGCAAATGTTCATAGAAAAGTAGTGAATGAACCCTCTACAATTTATTGTGCTTTGAATGCTTCATTTGCAATTTGTAGAAAGGATAGAAAAGTAATTGCTAGGAAGTTAGGGGCAAAATGCAAAGGTGATAAAACTTGCATTTGGGTCCCTAAGGAAATTGTGACTAACCTTGTAGGACCCAACAAGAGTTGGGTACCTAAGTCCCAAGCCTAAATTTGCCTTGCAGGTTTATGCATCCGGGGGTTCAAGCTGGATTATCAACAGCGGATGCACAAACCATATGACGGGGGAGAAGAAGATGTTCACTTCCTACGTCAAGAATAAGGATTCCCAAGATTCAATTATATTCGGTGATGGGAATCAAGGCAAGGTAAAAGGATTAGGTAAAATTGCAATTTCTAATGAGCATTCTATCTCTAATGTATTTTTAGTAGAGAGTCTTGGATATAATTTACTATCTGTTAGTCAATTATGTCATATGGGATATAACTGTCTATTTACAAATGTAGATGTGTCTGTCTTTAGAAGAAGTGATGGTTCACTAGCTTTTAAGGGTGTATTAGACGGCAAACTTTATTTAGTTGATTTTGCAAAAGAAGAGGCCGGTCTAGATGCATGCTTAATAGCTAAGACTAGCATGGGCTGGTTGTGGCATCGCCGCTTAGCACATGTGGGGATGAAGAACCTTCACAAGCTTCTAAAGGGAGAACACGTGATAGGTTTGACTAACGTGCATTTCGAAAAAGATAGACCTTGTGCAGCTTGTCAAGCAGGTAAACAAGTGGGAGGAGCGCATCACAGCAAGAACGTGATGACCACTTCAAGACCCCTAGAGCTGCTGCATATGGACCTCTTCGGACCCGTCGCCTATCTGAGCATAGGAGGGAGTAAGTATGGTTTGGTTATTGTTGATGATTTTTCCCGCTTCACTTGGGTGTTCTTTTTGCAGGATAAGTCTGAAACCCAAGGGACCCTCAAGCGCTTCCTCAGGAGAGCTCAAAATGAGTTCGAGCTCAAAGTGAAGAAGATAAGGAGCGACAACGGATCCGAGTTCAAGAACCTTCAAGTGGAGGAGTTCCTTGAAGAGGAAGGAATCAAGCACGAGTTCTCCGCTCCCTACACACCACAGCAAAATGGTGTGGTAGAGAGGAAGAACAGGACGCTCATCGATATGGCGAGGACGATGCTAGGAGAGTTCAAGACCCCCGAGTGCTTTTGGACGGAAGCCGTTAACACTGCTTGCCACGCCATCAACAGGGTCTACCTTCATCGCCTCCTCAAGAAGACGTCGTATGAGCTACTAACCGGTAACAAACCAAATGTATCGTACTTTCGTGTATTTGGGAGTAAATGCTACATTCTAGTGAAGAAGGGTAGAAATTCTAAGTTTGCTCCCAAAGCTGTAGAAGGTTTTTTATTAGGTTATGACTCAAATACAAAGGCGTATAGAGTCTTCAACAAATCATCGGGTTTGGTTGAAGTCTCTAGCGACGTTGTATTTGATGAGACTAATGGCTCTCCAAGAGAGCAAGTTGTTGATTGTGATGATGTAGATGAAGAAGATGTTCCGACGGCCGCTATACGAACCATGGCGATTGGAGAAGTGCGGCCCCAGGAACAAGATGAACGAGATCAACCTTCTTCCTCAACTATGGTGCATCCCCCAACCGAAGATGACGAACAGGTACCTCGAGTGGAGGCGCTTGATCAAGGGGGAGCACAAGATGATCATGTGATGGAGGAAGAAGCGCAACCGGCACCTCCAACCCAAGTTCGAGCAATGATTCAAAGGGATCATCCCGTCGATCAAATTCTGGGTGACATTAGCAAGGGAGTAACTACTCGATCTCGATTAGTTAATTTTTGTGAGCATTACTCCTTTGTCTCTTCTATTGAGCCTTTCAGGGTAGAGGAGGCCTTGCTAGATCCGGACTGGGTGTTGGCCATGCAAGAGGAGCTCAACAACTTCAAGCGCAATGAAGTTTGGACACTGGTGCCTCGTCCAAAGCAAAATGTTGTGGGAACCAAGTGGGTGTTCCGCAACAAACAGGACGAGCACGGGGTGGTGACGAGAAACAAGGCTCGACTTGTGGCAAAAGGTTATGCCCAAGTCGCAGGTTTGGATTTCGAGGAGACTTTTGCTCCTGTGGCTAGGCTAGAGTCAATTCGAATCTTGCTAGCATATGCCGCTCACCATTCTTTCAGGTTGTACCAAATGGATGTGAAGAGCGCTTTCCTAAACGGGCCAATCAAGGAGGAAGTATACGTAGAGCAACCCCCTGGCTTCGAGGATGAACGGTACCCCGACCACGTGTGTAAGCTCTCTAAGGCGCTCTATGGACTTAAGCAAGCCCCAAGAGCATGGTATGAATGCCTTAGAGATTTCTTAATTGCTAATGCTTTCAAGGTTGGGAAAGCCGATCCAACTCTTTTTACAAAGACATGTGATGGTGATTTGTTTGTGTGCCAAATTTATGTCGATGACATAATATTTGGTTCTACTAACCAAAAGTCTTGTGAAGAGTTTAGCAGGGTGATGACGCAGAAATTCGAGATGTCGATGATGGGCGAGTTGAACTACTTCCTTGGGTTCCAAGTGAAGCAACTCAAGGACGGCACCTTCATCTCCCAAACGAAGTACACGCAAGATCTGCTAAAGCGGTTTGGGATGAAGGACGCCAAGCCCGCAAAGACTCCGATGGGGACCGACGGACACACCGACCTCAACAAAGGAGGTAAGTCCGTTGATCAAAAAGCATACCGGTCAATGATAGGTTCTTTGCTTTATTTATGTGCTAGTAGACCGGATATTATGCTTAGCGTATGCATGTGTGCTAGATTTCAATCCGATCCTAAGGAGTGCCACTTAGTAGCGGTGAAGCGAATTCTTAGATATTTGGTTGCTACGCCTTGCTTCGGGCTCTGGTATCCAAAGGGGTCTACCTTTGACTTAGTTGGATACTCAGACTCCGACTATGCTGGATGTAAGGTCGATAGGAAGAGTACATCGGGGACGTGCCAATTCTTAGGAAGGTCCCTGGTGTCATGGAACTCTAAGAAACAAACATCCGTTGCCCTATCCACCGCTGAGGCCGAATATGTTGCCGCAGGACAGTGTTGCGCGCAACTACTCTGGATGAGGCAAACCCTCCGGGACTTTGGCTACAATCTGAGCAAAGTCCCACTCCTATGTGATAATGAGAGTGCTATCCGCATGGCGGAAAATCCTGTTGAACACAGCCGCACTAAGCACATAGACATCCGGCATCACTTTTTGAGAGACCACCAGCAAAAGGGAGATATCGAAGTGTTTCATGTTAGCACCGAGAACCAGCTAGCCGATATCTTCACTAAGCCTCTAGATGAGAAGACCTTTTGCAGGTTGCGTAGTGAGCTAAATGTCATAGATTCGCGGAACCTGGATTGAATTGTAGCATACATGTACTTATGCTTTTTGATCATGTTCCTTTTTGCATTTTGTTGCTTATTATGGTGCTCAAGTTGTACAAACACTCCCTGGACCTCACAAGTCCGTTGCAAAGTGATGCACATGTTTAGGGGGAGATGTGTTACAACTTGACCCTTTGAGACTAACCATGTGCTTGAGTTTGATGATTTAGTCTCGCAGGAGGATTGAAAGGGAAAAGGTGGACTTGGACCATGAAAGACTTCCACTGCACTCCGATGAGAGGGTAACTAATTCCAAGTTCATCTCATGACATCTTATTGCCATTTGCTCTTCATTGAAGACTTTGGTGAGGCAATGGGGTTAAAAGGCCAAGGTTGATCCCGTTTTGGTGCTTGATGCCAAAGGGGGAGAAAATAAAGGCCAAAGTGATAAATGGATCAGCTACCACTTGAGAGATTTTGAAAATAGTAGAATAGAGTTTTTGTTTTGTCAAAAGCTTTTATTGTCTCTTATTGTCTCTATTGTCAAAAGTTGGTTTCTTGTGGGGAGAAGTGTTGATTATGGGAAATAGGGGGAGTTTTTGAACTCTTTGATCAATCTCTTTTGGAATGACTCTCTTTATGCCTCAACATGTGTGTTTGACATAGAAATAGAGATGTGAGTTTGATTTCAAAAACAAACCAAGTGGTGGCAAAGGATGATCCATATATGCCAAAATTGAATCAAAACCAATTTGAGTTTTTATTTTAAGTGATTTTGCACTTGTTCTAGTTGCTTTATGTTGTGTTGGCATAAATCACCAAAAAGGGGGAGATTGAAAGGGAAATGTGCCTTTGGGCCATTTCTAAGTATTTTGGTGATTGAGTGCAAACACAAGTGCTTAAATGTGAAAATATGCCCATGGATGAACAAAGTGCAAATCACAAGTTAAGGTATGTTTCTAAGCCTTAGTACATTGGTTTTGTGTACTAATATTCTTGTCTAAGTGTTAGAAACAGGAAGAAGAAGAAAAGAAAAGAAGTGGAGAGTGGCTGTGTACAGCCAAAGGCTGTTTCGGGCTGGGGCACCGGACTGTCCGGTGTGCACCGGACAGTGTCCGGTGCGCCAGACCAGCGTGGAGCAAACCAGCCGCTCTCGGGTTTTTCTCCGGCGACTTCGGCTAAAATTCACCGGACTGTCCGGTGTGCACCGGACTGTCCGGTGAGCCAACGGTCGGCCGGGCCAACGGTCGGCCGCGCGATCGGCGCGCGACACGTGGCCGAGCCAACGGTCGGAAAGGTACACCGGACTGTCCGGTGTGCACCGGACATGTCCGGTGCGCCAACTGTGCGCAGATCTGCATCAGAAAGCAACGGTCGGATGAGCGTTTTATGGAAACAAATCGGGCACCGGACAGTGTCCAGTGTGCACCGGACTGTCCGGTGCGCCCGACGACAGAAGGCAAGGATAGCCTTCCAGATGTGTTCTCAACGGCTCCTAGCTGCCTTGGGGCTATAAAAGGGACCCCTAGGCGCATGGAGGAGAACACCAAGCATTCCTACAACCTTTCTAAGCACCAAGACATTGATCTAGCGCATTCGATTCATTGTGATAGCATATAGAGCTCTTGTGGAGTTGTGTACTCTTTGAGTTGTGTTGCGAGCTCTTATTGCTGCTTGTGTGCGTGTTGCTCTGATTTTTTGAGGTCTTGTGTGCGTTGCTCATTCCCTCCCTTGCTCTGTGATTCTCTGTGAACATTTTTTGTAAGGGCGAGAGGCTCCAAGTTGTGGAGATTCCTCGCAAACGGGATTGAGAAAAGAAAAGCAAGAACATCGTGGTATTCAAGTTGATCATTGGATCACTTGAGAGGAGTTGAGTGCAACTCTCGTCCGTTGGGACGCCACAACGTGGAGTAGGCAAGTTTTTGTACTTGGCCGAACCACGGGATAACCACCGTGTCATCTCTGTGATTGATTTCTTGTGGTTATTGTGTTTTGACTCCTCTCTAGCCACTTGGCCATACTTGTGCTAACACTTAACAAGTTTTTGTGGCTCAAGTTTTGAAGTTTTACAGGATCACCTATTCACCCCCCCCCTCTAGGTGCTCTCAGCGAGGTGGCCGGAGACGGGCGTGAGAGAGGTGGAAGTCCCGCGGCCTTCATGTTCGTCCCGCGCCCAGGTCGGGTGCGCTTGCAGTAGGGGGGTTACAAGCGTCCACGCGGGTGAGGGAAGCGAGCGGCCCCAAGAGAGCGCCTGTCCCGTCCTCGGTCCCGCGCGGCCAACCTTCTCTGAGAAGGCCCTGGTCCTCCCTTTTATAGGCGTAAGGAGAGGATCCAGGTGTACAATGGGGGGTGTAGCAGAGTGCTACGTGTCTAGCGGAGGGAGAGCTAGCGCCCTAAGTACATGCCAATGTGGCAGCCGGAGAGATCTTGGCACCCTGCTGGCGTGATGTCGTGGCTGTCGGAGGAGCAACGGAGCTTGGCGGAAGGACAGCTGTCGGAGCGGTCGAGTCCTTGCTGACGTCCACCTGCTTCCGTAAGAGAGCTGAGAGCCGCCGCCGTCATAGAGCTTGGGAGGCGCCATCATTGCCTATCTGGCGGAGCTGGTAAGATGGGACACCGGTCTTGTTCTCTGCGGCCCGAGTCGGCTCGGGGTAGAGTGGTGATGGCGCTCCCTGTTGACGTGGCGGGCCCGCGCCCGAGGCCGGGCGACGTGGGGGCTCCTCCGAAGCTGGGGTCGAATTTGTCTTCCGTTGCCGAGGCCGAGTCCGAGCCCCTGGGTCGGGCGAGGCGGAAGTCGTTCGGCATAGGCCAGGGCGGAGTCCGAGCCCTGGGGTCGGGCGAGGCGGAGTTCATCGTCTTCCGGGTCTTAACCCGAGTCCGAGCCCTGGGGTCGGGCGGAGCGGAGTTCGCCGTCTTCCGGGTCTTAGCCCGAGTCCGAGCCCTAGGGTCGGGCGGAGCGGAGTTCGCCGTCTTCCGGGTTTTAGCCCGAGTCCGAGCCCTGGGGTCGGGCGGAGCGGAGTTCCCTATGGCGCCCCTGGCGAGGCCTGACTGCCTGTCAGACTCACTCTGTCGAGTGGCACTGCAGTCGGAGTTGCGCAGGCGGCGCTGTCCTTCTGTCAGACCGGTCAGTGGAGCAGTGGAGTGACGGCGGTCACTTCGGCTCTGCCGGGGGGCGCGCGTCAGGATAGAGGTGTCAGGCCACCTTTGCGTTAAATGCCCCTGCAACTCGGTCAGTCGGTGCGGCGATTTAGTCAGGGTTGCTTCTTAGCGAAGCCAAGGCCTCGGGCGAGCCGGAGATGTGTCCGCCGTTAAAAGGGGGGCCTCGGGCGAGATGGAAGTCCCTCGAGGTCGGCTGCCCGAGTCCGAGGCTAGGCTCGGGTGAAGCGTGATCGAGTCACTCGTATGGACTGATCCCTGACTTAATCGCACCCATCAGGCCTCTGCAGCTTTATGCTGATGGGGGTTACCAGCTGAGAATTAGGCGTCTTGAGGGTACCCCTAATTATGGTCCCCGACACAAGGTATAAACTAAGTGTGGATGATGAGAAATATAAGAGTTAATCCACCACGAGATCCACACGAAGAACAAACCTATATGCCTATCTTGCGAGCTAGAAAAACATAATCACGGATCCAAGCAAGAGCACAAGATACGAGATTTTATCCCGAGGTTCAACTCAGCTGAAGTCAAGTTCAACTCAATCAAAGAAAAGCTCAACTCAGCTGAAGTTAAGTTCAACTCAACTGAAGAAAAGCTCAACTCAGCTGAAGTCAAGTTCAACTCAGCTGAAAAAAAGCTCAACTCAATTGAAGTCAACTTCAGCTACTTTTCAATATAAAGACTCTTCGTATCTCAAACCTGACATCAGTCGAACCACAGAGTGTCCAAAGAATTTGCTTTTCAAAAGAGCTTTTGAATTTAGAGGCTTGAGCAATAGTAAACATCATTACCTGTGCGAAAACTGCCCAGAAAGAAATAGATCACGCGACTCAAGAAATATAGAAAGTTTTACATATCTTCACATGGAAACTTTTCAAAGCACCACTTTATATATTTCATTTGTCCTTGATACTTTCTTTTTCCTTTCTCAATTCAAGTTGTTACTCCTTTTATCTTTATTGACACTGAATATACACTATAAACAACTTGTTAGAAACCTTATCTATTTTGTCATTTAATCACTAAAATCCTTAATTAGGGTTGATTGCAGTTACAGATATATAACAACCGTAACAAAGTATGTACAACGGGCTAATGATGAGTGAAGCTCGTTCGAACGAGGGTCATTTTGACGAAACCCATATTTAACTATAACGAGGGTAAAGAAGCCGATGACTCTGAGATAGGAGGTGGGATTGCAGAGTCACGCGTCAGTTCGTTCCCTCCTCTGTGTACCGGCCAGTAAAATCCGAACCCACAGCGAGAAATGGCGGCGGCAGCGCTCCGTCCGGCGATCCTCCGCCGCATCCGCCTCTCCCCCTCCCCTTCGCTCGCCCTCGCCGCCGCTGGGACAGGTGCATCCCACCCGCACGCGCTGGGGCGGTGGCTCGCGCGGCCCATGTCCTCCCACGACGCGCACCTCACCCGCGACGAAGTCATCGACCGGATCCTCGACGTCATCAAGAGCCACCCCAAGATCGACCCCTCCAAGGTAACCGAACCCTCCACCCAATCCCGCATCACGATGGCGTCGAGCCCCACAAATCCTACTAACCCTAGGCTGTGGCCGCGGGCGGCGGCAGGTGACCCCGGAGGCGCACTTCGAGAAGGATCTGGGGCTCGACAGCCTGGACACCGTCGAGGTGGTCATGGCCATCGAGGAGGAGTTCAAGCTCGAGATCCCAGACATGGAGGCTGACAAGATCGACTCACTCCCTCTGGCCATCGAGTACGTCGCCAACCACCCCATGGCTGGCTGAGCCTCTGCTCGCCCGAGAGGAGGCGAGTTGAGGTGAGGCTTCGCTTGGTTTTGTTTCCGAGGGCAAATAATCTGCTGGAGTGGCACAGAAAAACTTGTTCCTGGTGCTCTGCATTGCTTCACGGTGACGGATGATGATGTCGAAATGGAACATTAACATTTTCAGCGTTAGATTGTTGTTTTTGTGTGCGTGTTATATCTATATATACTGGTTGACAAACTAGTTTGGTTGATTGAGTCTGATCGTTGTTGGGTTATTTGAATTGGGTTCGTGATAGTTTCCCATGATATTTTATCTGTTTTCCATGTGCTTTTGGGAACCTAAATTGATAAGAACGGCTTACAAGGATTGATGTAGGTTAAAAGTCTCAGGGTTCATGACAGCTGTTAGTGTGGCCTCTTGTTGTCCAACTCTTGTTCCTGTTAATGAGGCTTGAGTCTGTTTTATTTGTCAACATTATGGTTTTGTTGGTTGGAAGTATTCCACCTATTGCATGAGAAGAGATCAAAGGAAAGTGTGGCCTCTTGTTCTAACATTTTTGACAAAAATATTTTATTCTGTTAAATTGAAAACCATTGCATAAATAGTTAATGGTTCACTTAGACTTTGAGTGTCTTGCTCTCAGCAGAATTGAGAAGGGCTTTATTCTGTTGGTTTATCATATTCTCTTTATCAGTTTAACACAAGCAAAATTTTACCAGCAATCTTCGACTGATCGTGATTAGTTGGCCTAGCCAGTCCCTTGAATTCTACCATGGGTACCAAGGTTAGCTTGACTAGATTTCTGGTCGTCTGACTAGTCGTCAATAAATCATGATTAGTCATCTGATTATGAAGGGGATGACCAGGGTGCCTGACTGCCTGCCCTCTTTGGGCGGGTCTGCTCCACTAGGCTCTGAGGCAACTAGTGGGTTACCAATTTGGCCTGGTAGGGTTAGCATACCACTTCCCAGGATTCATAAAAAGGCAGACACAGCAGGCACCAGAACTTGGCACGAACCTCGGAATTCCTCTGTCTTCTCCCACTGCGATTCGCCCTCTCCTGTCTCTACTCTGCTTTGCTGTCACTGCCCCTCTGATACTCTGCTCTGTTTTATGCAACCCTCCTAGCCACCTGATGCTCTGGTGAGCTGCTCTAGTAGACTATAGTTAGTGTGGTGTTGTTGTTGTGCTACTGCCCTTGAACCTGAAGGTATAAAAATCTGATTGTGGTGTATGTTTATATGTGCATATGTCCTTGAACCTGAAGGGCTGAATCTTCTTGCCATGTTGTATTGGTCCTTGCTTTTTTGTTAATGTTATTATATAGTATAATAGGTTTATATTGTATATTTGTATGCATAGTGTTTGGTCCTGGAATATATAGGGTGACTAGGACCGACTGGGCTCAACTAGTCGGTCTGGCCGACGACGAATCATGACTAGTTGTGTAATGATCTCGACTTCTGAGGTTGTATGAGTGGGTAGTAGGGCGAGGCCTTGAGGATTGAGGGCGAGAGGGAGCCGTGCTGGCACACGGCTGAGACAGAATGTGGCAAGGAGCAATACTCTTCTTAGATTGATCTTTGCTAATCCTCCTAGGTACAAACTAAGGACTTTATATAGTCCAGTACAGGCGCACATAAACTGCTGCCGCCCCTATTTATTCTCTAACAAACTCCTACTATTTCTCCTTTGATATCTAATCTAAACAAACTTATCCTTATCCCTTTAATCTTGATCTCATGGCGTGGCCTGGCCTATGGGCTGCTTGGGCCGCCTTTCATATGTTTTACCCACCATAACATCTCTCCCCTTCTCCGAGAACAGCTCGTCCTCGAGCTGAAAATGGGGGTAGGAAGACGTGAACTGTTGCAATGGCTCCCAAGTAGCTTCTGTCTGCTGTGTTCCACTCCATTGTACCTGAACATGCCAGACACCTCGTTGTATTCTTGCTTTGAGCACCTTCTCTGGTGAGGGCAGCAGTCGACCATTCTCCATTGCTGGAAGAGCAGGAGGTAGCACTGGTGGGACGCCTCTGTATGGTTTGAGGAGACCAACGTGAAAGACGTCATGGATGCGTGCTCCCGTTGGGAGTTCCAGGCGGTAGGCGACCTTGCCGATTCGTTCCGTGATACGGAAGGGTCCAGCATAGCGAGGTCCCAACTTGCCTTTGGGTCGGCGCACCAGGGACTGAGCTTGACGGTTGAGCAGGCGGAGCCAAACCCAGTCGTCCACTGAGAAATCCAAGTCTCGATGATGTGCATCATAGAATCGCCGAGCATGTTCTTGTGCTTGCAGCAGCCTGTCTCGAACTTCACTAAGGAATAGATCACGTTCACTAAGCATTTCATCAACTGTCTGGTTTGCTGTTGAGCCCGGCTGGTAGGTAAGCACTGGAGGAGGATCCCTGCCATAAACCACTCGAAATGGGGTAGTGTGCAATGCTGAGTGATAAGCTGTGTTGTAGCAGTATTCTGCCCATGGTAGCCACTCAACCCATGCCCGTGGACGGTCTCCTGTGATGCACCGGAGGTACATTGCGATGGTTTTATTAACAACTTCTGATTGGCCATCTGTTTGTGGATGGAAGGCTGTACTCATCCGAAGTTTGACACCTGATAGTTTGAACAGTTCTCGCCAAACGTTCCCAGTGAAGACGGGGTCACGGTCACTGACAATAGACTGGGGAAAACCGTGAAGGCGAACCACCCCTTCAAAGAAAGCTCGGGCTACACTTGTTGCTGTATAGGGGTGGCTTAAGGCAATGAAGTGCGAGTATTTGGAAAATCGATCTACTATTGTCAAGATAACTGATTTGCCATGCACCTTTGGAAGCCCTTCTATGAAGTCCATGGATATGTCTGACCAAATCTGGGAGGGTACCTCAAGAGGTTGCAGCAGCCCAGCTGGGTGGAGAGCTTCAGTTTTGTTTTGTTGGCAGACTAAACATGCCCTAACCCAATCCCTTACCAAGGCTCTATCTTTGGGAACAAAAAAATCGGCCCGTAGTCGGTGTAATGTTTTCTGGATTCCACCATGACCAGCCGAGTGGGCTGTACCGAGTATGGCCGGCAGCAGGGATGAATTTGGCGGCACAAAGATTTGTCGGCCATGCAGAATGAGCCCATCAACCATTCGCCATGGTTCAGTGAGGGTGCCGTCTTTGATCTGAGTACAAATGCGTTGACAGTCTTGGTTAGAGGTGCACTCCTGACGCAACTCTTCATACAAATGGAAGGTGGGGCTAGACAACGTGGCAATCATGCCGTCGGTAGTCTGCCTTCGTGACAAGGCATCTGCCACTGTGTTGAATCGGCCTGCTCTGTATTCCACGATAAAGTCAAACCCAAATAGTTTGCTGATCCACTGATGCTGAGGCACTGTTGACAATCTCTGGTCGAGCATGAATTTTAGACTGAAGTGATCTGTGCGCACTGTGAATCGACGACCCCAGAGATATGATCGCCAGTGACGAACTGCCTGAACGAGACCAATGAGTTCACGTTCATAAGCTGCGAGCTTGACATGACGGGCTGCAAACGGCCTACTAAAGAATGCCAGGGGCCCAGATCCTTGATGCAGGACCGCCCCAAATCTAGAACCAGAAGCATCACAGTCCACAATGAACATTTGATCGAAGTTGGGCAGCTGCAACACTGGGGCTGTAGAAAGAGCCTTTTTGAGTTCCTGGAATGCCGTGTCAGCAGCCAAACCCCACTTGAAACCTTCTTTCTTTAGTAGTGCTGTTAATGGTGCTGCAATAGACCCAAAATCTTTGATGAATTTTCTGTAGTAGCCTGCCAATCCCAAGAAGCCACGTAATCCACGTGTTGATTGGGGAACCGGCCATGAGGAGACCGCTTCCACTTTGCTATTGTCCATGGCTACCCCGTCTGCTGAAATCACATGACCCAAGTAAGCAACTGAGGTGGCTCCAAAGGAACACTTGGACTGTTTAACAAAAAGGTGGTTACTGCGCAATGTTTCGAGTACCGCCTTGACATGTCGAAGGTGTTCAGACCAGGATGCACTGTAGATGAGGATATCATCAAAAAATACCAATACACAACGACGGAGGTACGACCCCAGGACTTCATTCATAAGGGCTTGGAAGGTTGCTGGCGCATTTGAAAGTCCAAATGGCATGACCAGGAATTCAAAATGGCCGTGGTGTGTCCGAAAGGCTGTCTTATGAATATCCTCCGAATGAACCCGTACCTGATGGTATCCTGAGCGCAGATCTAGTTTGGTGAAGAACTTGGCCCCGTTGAGTTCATCAAGGAGCTCATCAACTACTGGTATAGGGTACTTGTCTTTCACTGTGCGCTCATTAAGGGCTCTGTAGTCAATGCAGAAGCGCCAAGAATTATCTGCCTTCTTAACCAATAGGACTGGAGCGGAGAAGGCTGATGTACTATGTCGGATTGTTCCCTGTTTCAGCATTGCTGCACACTGCGCCTCCAGTTCATCTTTCTACAGCTGAGAGTATCTATAAGGACGTACCGCCACTGGTGCTGTGCCTGGCATCAGGTGGATGCGGTGGTCACATGGTCGTGCTGGAGGGAGACCCGTTGGGGATGAGAAAACATCATCAAATTGCTGGACTAGGGAGTCCATCATTGGTGTCGGGTTTGATGTTGAAACACGTGCTGAAAGTGGCCTGTGCATCATGCTGCGAGTAGAATTCAACCCTTTCCACAAAACTTGGTAACCATTCTTCCAGAACGCCATGCTCATGTTGGCTAAGTCCCAAAGGATGGGACCAAGAGTGCGCAGGAACTGAACCCCTAAGATGATGTCAAAGGAATCCAGTGGAATAGCATAAGCATCCATGGTGAAAATATCTGGACCCACACATAGTCTGAGACTGTTGGCAAGGCCATGACAGTCGATCTTGTCGCCATTTGCTACAGCTACCCGACCTCGGCTTGAACAGACTTCCAATTGCAATGACAAGGCTGTGTTGAGGTTGACAAAATTGTGTGTGGAGCCTGTATCCAGTAATGCAGTGAGCAATTTATCATTTATTTTTACTTGAATCTGCATGGTGTCCTCTGATCTGATGCCTGTCAGAGCATGTAGAGAGATAACTGGTTCTGGCTCCTCATCAACTTCCTCTGTGGCAGTATCCTCTTCGAAGTCAGCTACTTCCAAATAGAATAACCGGGGGCACCGATGGCCGCGAACATATTGTTCATCACAGTTGTAACAAAGCCCTAGCTTTCGGCGTTCTGCCATCTCTCCAGATGTGAGCTTCTTGAATGGTCGCTGCTGCGCTGCATTGCCTGTGGCTGGCACTGTTGGTTGTGTTGCTGGGATTGGAACTGATGGTCGTTGGGGCGGTCTCATTGGCTTGGTGGGTGCTGCTATGACGTTGCCATCAAGCACTTGAGAACGCCGTTCATATGCGCGCGCCAAGCTTAATGCGTGATTAAGGTCCCGTGGTGCCATCAACTCGACATCAATTTTGATGCGTTCTGGGAGGCCTGCAGTGAATAGCTGGACTTTTTGTTCCTGGGTGAGGGGCGCCGTGTGGGCAAGAAGGTCCCAAAACCTTTCCTGGTAGTCTTCTACGGTTGTCCGGAAGGGAAGCCGGGCCAATTCACCGAGAGGGTTGCTGCGCAGCGGAGGACCAAACCGTTGCTGGCAGGACTGCTTGAAAGAATTCCATGACAATGGTGGCTCGTCGCGCTGGAGTTGACAGTACCAAGTCCGAGCGACTCCCGTCATGTGATATGAGGCAAGCCACACCTTCTCTTCTTCCAGCGTACGCTGTCCTTCAAAGAATTGCTCGCATCTGTTGATCCATCCAATGGGGTCTTCTTTACCATCAAACAATGAAAACTCCAGTCGATGAAAGCGAGGAACACTCGTCGCTGGTTGCGAGAATGGTGCTCCTGAATATTCCGGTGGTGGTGGGGGGAATGATGGTAGTGGTGATGGGGAATGAGGAAGGGGTAGACGATGGATTGGAAGGGGGGCTGTGGGGTTAGGATGTGTCGTGACCGGCAAAGGATTGGTGTTCACCGGTACCTTGGGGATGCCGCCGTATCCCGGCAGGCCATAGGGAATGTCCTGCGGGGTGGCTGGCGTGGATGCAGATGGACATGCCTCGACGGCCGCAACACGGGAGGAGATGGAGGACATCTGCTGGGCAAAGTCACAGAGCTGACGTTGGACTTCACCTAGGGTCGCGGCGATGGACGCCAGGGACGGCTGGAGGGCAGTGGCTGCCGTGCTATCTTCCTCATCGTGACCTGACATATCTGATACCAGATTGTAATGATCTCGACTTCTGAGGTTGTATGAGTGGGTAGTAGGGCGAGGCCTTGAGGATTGAGGGCGAGAGGGAGCCGTGCTGGCACACGGCTGAGACAGAATGTGGCAAGGAGCAATACTCTTCTTAGATTGATCTTTGCTAATCCTCCTAGGTACAAACTAAGGACTTTATATAGTCCAGTACAGGTGCACATAAACTGCTGCCGCCCCTATTTATTCTCTAACAAACTCCTACTATTTCTCCTTTGATATCTAATCTAAACAAACTTATCCTTATCCCTTTAATCTTGATCTCATGGCGTGGCCTGGCCTATGGGCTGCTTGGGCCGCCTTTCATATGTTTTACCCACCATAACAAGTTGCTTGATCAGTCCCATGGCGATTAGGGTCGATTAGATGACTTGTGAACATTTAGGTGTGTCTGGTGCTGGAGATACCTGTTCAAGTTCAACTGCTAATATTTTCCAATTAGTGGCCGTTCAACTGTTTCAACAGACAAGCGAATGCTTGACTGTTCAAGGGTTAAGAGTGACCCTAGCTTAGTTGGTGTGAGGTACAGTCTGCACCTCCCAGGTTTGGGTCCTCTTTGACTAGAATTTGGGTTAATTTAAAAGGAATCTAGACCCTCTCAGGTTGGTCGTTTTTTAATTTCTTTGGACTGTTACAACGTTCAGTGTTTTGAAATTCAGTATGACCTTTTACCTGCCTCATGTAGATTATTGTTGTCAGTACTGCTGTATTTCATGTCAGTAAGCAATCTTTTACAGGATACAATCCTGCCCTCTCGCTTGACTTTCTTGGTTGTGTTGGCCCTGACTAACTTGACTTGCCACAAATAAGACTTGCCACTTGCATAACCACCTTTTGTATTATGCTAAAATTTAATAGAAAATAAGTATGCCATTCACATCTGACATCTCTCATGTAGTCATATCTAAATATTCATAAAGCTGTGTACCATGTTGTGATTGAGTTACTCTATTTTTATAAGTATGTGTTAGTTGTATTTCTCGGTGGTGCAGAGTCATCTGTTGTTTGGTTATACTCCCTCCACTTCGCTTTGTCCATTTTATTTATAGTCTCTGCTTGACACTGTCTGATCATTGAGGAGAACAGGAGCAACGTTGTCACAATAGTTTCACTCTTGAACGCTATTTGAATGCTGTGAAAAAAAAATTAATGGGTGTAGCATCTAGCATGTTCTTTAGTAATAGTCCCTCTCTTAGATTTAGGGGCTGTTTGGATCACAGTTTCCCAGGCAATGCCTGTCCAGGCAAGTGATCTTAGCCCCAGGTATCCGTGCCTGAGGCACTGCCTGGCCTTTGCAGCTGGATGCTGGCACCAACCATTAGTAGGGTCTGGGAGAACTAAATCGAAACAATGAGTTAATGTGAGCTTTGTTCGTTTGTCCAGGATTGCATCAGGAATAGTTCCAGTTGATCAAAGTTTACATAAATTAGAGAAACAATCTAGCTAGGAATCGTTCCATGAAAACCGAACACAGAACATGGCCTGAATGATTCTTTTCTTAAGCAACTAGTTGTCTTGGCCCTGACGAAAGCATGAATGAGACATGCTGATCGATCATTTTTTTGGTATTCTTAAAAATTTATGGGCTTATGGCATTTACACTCATGGCTAAAAGTAGTCATAGAAGGTCCGTACCTTGTGGCAGTTTTTTTTGTGTGTGTGTGTGTGTATTTCTTGAGGTGCAGAGTCATCTGTTGTTTGGTTAGTATTCCCTCCATTTCGCTATGTTTATCCATTTTAGAGCATTATGAAAGACAGGAGCATAGATATTACAATAATTTCACTCCTTGAATGCTATTTATTTAAATTCTGCGAAGAATATTGATGCTTGTTGCATGTTCTTTAAGAACATGTGTAGTGTTTTTCTTAGATTTAGTACTTTGAAACATGGGCCTGGGAGAACTAAATTAAAGAGTTAATGAGAAATGACCATGCACCATTTACATTGCATGCTATAATCACTAAGCTTCTTTTGTAGCTTCGAAGTCGAGGGTAGAGCGGAAGCATTACAATAGTTACGTTTTTTTTCCCTGAACAGATGTATATTTTTGTACAATATATTCCAACATGATGGAAAATGTGAAATGTAGGGAGACAGGAAGTATTATGAAGCAAAATATTTAATTTTCAAACTCACTGTTTCACGGTTTAAATTGACGGCACTCGCCAGCTTGCTATACTGTCACGTGTCTTAGAGCATACATCATTTAAAGTGTTTAGAAGGGCGCTAAAAACAAATGCAACAATTAAGCCATGCATTTTAGTAAATAAATTATATTGTTAAGAAAGAAAAGGTTGAGGATGATGTAGAAAACAGGTATTAATATGCGGTGGACTATATTTGGTTCACTTCATGGTTTGCTTTTTTTTTTGATAAAAATTTGTAAAATATGGCACTATTGAATTTGTTGTTTATAAGTTGTAAGATAGACACTAATTTAAGGCACTTTTGGAGATGCTTTTATGTTCAAGTAAATAGATTAGCTATAAGGTGTTTGGATTTCTTACTGTGGGAGTTAATCAGTTTCTACCAGTTTGCTGAAACCGAAGGTCCTCCACTCTTCTCTGATGCAAATTAGTCTGGTTTCAGATGACCAATTCATTTTTATGTGAATTGGTGTTGAGTTCTAAAGTGACATTTTTTGGTTTGCGGAGAGTTAGATCTACGTCAGGTTTTCTCCAAGATTTTGGTGTATAAATTTTCTCATTGTTGTTTGTGTTCTTTGGGGAGGTGTTCTTTTTCTTCCTGAAAATCTAGTTAGGTTGCTGTTGGTAGATTAGTTTGAATTGTTGCAGTCAAGAATTGTTTGTTGCACGTTGCCACGGCTGATCGTGTTTAGTTTCTCTCGTGGCGTCCGTGGACATGCGATGAGATTATTCATATGTAAACAAAGGCGAAATCAGGTTGGCCATTGGGTAACACGCAGTAACAGCATCGTGGGAGGCTTAATAGAGTTAGGTCAATGAACTCCTAGAGACTCGAACTACAAGATCAGAAGAAAAGCTTATCGCAGGTTGATTCTAGAAGGATAAATATAGCAAATAATTTTATTAGATTATGAGATACGACCGAGATCCTAACATATGTGACAAGATTCAGATATATAAGAGAAAAGCACTTATAAAGGTATAGGTCGACTCCGTGTTAGTTTGGAATAGAATCGTGTTGGTCCCATGTTAAAGTTCATGTAAGAGCGTCTCCAACAACATGGCCTATAATTTAAAATAAGTATATTTTATAGAATTTAGGGTGCCGATAAAACATCTCGTTCTAACATTAAAATCTCAAATTTAGATTATACGATGTAGTATATTTGAGACATTTGATAGGGTGTTTTATAATTTTTTGACCAAATTTTATAAAATAAGGTATTGTTTGAGTAGTTTTTTCTGCATAGAGTCCTATATTTCAACTAGTACGGTGCCCGTGCGTTGCAACGACAACAATTGTGAAAACAAGGCACATAACCATCGCTACCCTGCAGCGCCTTCGCCGTCACCTGCTTCTTCTAGGCACAAATGCGCTGCACCACCATGGCACAAGCGATCACGAAGCAGAAAGTGGTCATTTTTTGCATCCAGACATACATGGCACCCAATTCTCCTTAATTTTTTTGCTAAGACTTCTATATTCTTTAATTCACATCCCCTTTCCATTGATCAGTCATATCAATACATTTTGTTCCTGGGACTAAATTATTATCCTACTAATTTGACCATAAAGTAGCAACAATTATTATTATTTATATAAAATCAGCACCATACTAATAATCTACTCCAATCATTCTACCGCAGAACAGATACAGAAAAAAGGCTGCCATAACCGATCGCCGCATTTCACAAAAGGGCAAGTAAAGCATGAAGACATTATACATGCAAATCAAATTATGCCGACATAACAATCCTTCTTACAAGATAAAGTAGAGATTCCGTGGAGCACCATGTTATTTTTCATTAACACCAATTATGAGACAACAGTGTTGCGATCGCTACGCCCTTACACTTTAGTTCCATCATCAACACTCAAATCAGATTTATCTAAAACCCCTCTTTTCAACTTAGCAACAAGAACTCACATGCTGCTAGATCATTCTCCAGAGATAGTTCCTTATTTGCCTCGTCTAACTTTTTCTTGTACTCCTCTTCAAGAAGCTTATTCTCGGTCAAAGCAGCCTCCCTCGTCAGATGCTCATATTTCATCTTTTCAATTTTAGCTTCCTACCAAAGTACATCATCAAAGTTGGTTGGCTTAAATGTCAACAAGGAAAGCATAAAACACAAGTAGTTTGCATATAGCCATAATGAACATGCATACTATTTCTATCAAGTAGAATTACAGGAAGAATGCATCAGAAAAATTGGTGAAAGGTCAGTAACCAAACCATGAATATTGTATGATGAAGAATATGTACTGCGCAAGGGGCTCAAATACACAAAGTCAAAGAACATTATCAGTAAAAGAACCTTGAACTGAAGTTTAGATTTCAAATCAATAGTCTCCTGTTGTGCACAATCAACTTCCTTCTCAGAGGATATATCCACTTTTGTTGAGTTGTTGTTCAACGTGATCTTTTTCTTGTAAATCGTTGATTTTCACATTCTGCAATCAACATGATTTTTTAGACCAAACTTTTGTCATTGAACAATTTAAATTGAAAATAAAAATAGAGAGAAAGGACCTTCTGTAGTAGCTGCTCCTGGAGGACACGATTATCAGCTAACTTTAACTGTCCAAAAAAACACAAACAATTGTTAATAACACTATTTCAATATATTTGAGTTTCATGGAATCTCAGTACAAGTTCAAGAAGAATATTGCCTCTAACTCAAAAGCCTTCTCACTACACTGAGTTGTTAATTTCGTAATAATCTGTTTTCACGAAACCAGACGTGTTAGTATTGGAGAGAAAAAATGCAGGAACCACTAAGAGGGGCATCTATATGCTGGACATATCACCTGCTGCATATCCATCATGGATGCATTAGCAAATGATGCCTCACCACTTTTTCCAGGGCTCGCATATGTCTTCTGACAGCCACTATTCTCCAATTCTTCTGCGCTTGTCGTAGCCAACCTTCGTTGCAAGCTGAGCAGGGACTTCTCGGCCTTCCTCCGTTGTCGTACCTACTCCACCTTGTCCATCATGTCCTTGGTCGCCGACGGCTCAACCCACACCTGCATGCTCACATAGTCACATAGGTGAGCAGATTCGGTAAAGCAGGCAGCCACATCGGCCCGTGCTCCATCCCAGTCATATAGGAACCCTAAACCCTAAACCCACCACCGCCTGGCTGGCAGAGGGATGCAGCTGCAAGCGTTGGACGGTGGACGGGGAACCTAGGCAGCAGCTACGCCTTGCTTAGCTTGAATGCAACTCATGCAGAGCACCAAGGATTATGTATTAAAATTTGTAGCTATCAAACCAAAGGAAAACATCAGCGCCGCAGAAAACCCACCAGGTTCCAATAAAGAATAAAATACATCCCCACATGCCACTATTAGCTTAAGCCTAATTATATAAAACCACAGCTAGAAAAACATGATATACACATACTTCCTATGCTCAAGTAGAACCATTATAGTTTTGTCCTAAGGAACAAAAAAGGATTGAAGTACTGAACCCACCTTGTTTCTGGGACTGTGGTCGAAATAAAGCAGAAAGGCTCTCCAGTCATGCGCCTTCTCCGTTTATTGCTGCCATCAAGTTCATGTTTCCTTGCAAGAGCAGGATGGAAAGGGCCATAAACAAAGCCACTTTGTTCACCCTACCCAAGCAGGCTCCACACAGCTAATTTGTAATTTGTCAAGACATCACCAGGTTGTTGTTATACCAAACAAGTCTGAATAAGAAACAATTAAAAACTGATACAAAAGGCAACTCAATGCAAGAAAAAAAATCAAGGATACCCATAGTGTTCCCCCATCGCTCAACCATTCTAGTGTTATCAGTAAAAATTTTCATTTTATATAGAGAAATCTTAGCCAAGAACTAAACTAAGATCTTTTTAAGAAATCTGAGACAGAGATGAACATTTAGACAGCCACAAACATTTAAATTAGCACTACAGCCTGCTACTGCTAAGAAGACAGCAAACAGAAATTGTTTCACATGTTTTTACAGTCAAATAGAAATTCAGCTATAGAAGTACCTTGGCTTCAGCCTTTTGGAGCTCAGAACGCCACATTCCAATCATTTGTTTATACCAAAGCCCTATCTTCGCTAATACCATGGCCTATCTGACCATGTGGCAGCAGTGATCACCAAGATCCTCTGACCTGAAACAGCCATGTTCGACATCGGAATCATGTTTTTGAAAAGGAAATAAAAAATGTCTGGTAAGCAAAATGTAGTGAAGATGAACACAAACAAACATGTTCCCAGTTCTTTCCACTGGCATTTTTTCTCAATCTCTACAAATTCTTTCGAAAGTTTCATGATAGATGCTGAAATGCACTCCAGCTGCTTTTCTTGCTCATTCCTACTGAGGCTAACTTCTCCTTTAACCTGCGATTTTCTTCGTTATATAGGCATAATGCCTAATCCTTTTCAGAGATTGTAGATTCAAGTGAAGAAAATTTTGCACTAAGATTTAGAGCAGCACCATCCATAGAGAAAGCAAATAACTGATGTCAACCTTGTGAAGACGATTGTCGCCACGAATATCATTTTGTTTAACAACATATAAGAATAAAAACAAAAAGTGTGCATCTAGGTCAATCAACACATTTCAGCTCCATTATCTTTGCATAGTTATGGAGGTATATTTCAGCAACATAAACTGAAATAGTATTTCATTATATTTTGTATGTCATTGCTAGCTTCAATACTTTAACAAGTGGATAAAATAGCCAGATTACATAAAGAAATATTCATAATGTCATGGATCTTGCATGGACTACATAAGATATGGACCATTGAAAGAAGAGTACCTTTTGCACTGTCATTATCATCTGAATCGGGAGATGGGCAAAATCGTGTATTAAAAATCGTGTATTAAAAAAATGAGAGATGCACTGTATCTCAGCTTTACCTGTATCTCAGCTTTATCTGCAATGCTCAGAACTTGAAAAAGAACGTGCAACAGTAAAAAGTTATATCTGCAAAGTGTTAGTTGTAATGGATTTACATAAACGGGAGAATAGCAACCCAAAACCAAAGTTACTCTGCTTTCATAGTATTTAGTATAAACTGATGCAAACACAAAGGCTTATTTATGTACAAAAACTTATGCATAACTTGGAACACACTTATATGAGACTGTCGTTCACATCAGCCGCATGGCCTTATATGTTCTGCTCATCTCTGAACTAAATGTGACCAGCTGTGGCTTATAGAAGCATAGCATAAGGCACATATAACAAAAGGAGGATGTAATCCAATAAGCATTCAGTTCAACAGCAGTACCTTTCCAAGGCATGCCCAAGCTTCAGACAATGACATGTCGAGATGAAGTGCCTTAATAAATCATAAATGGATGTTGCTTCAAAGCCAGATAACTTGACATTAAACCCAAAGTAACCCCAAAAATCCTTATTAACTGGTTCCAACATCAAGGCATCCAGTGACATTTTCTCTGGCAGCTCCCTGTTGCACAAAAAAGAAAAATTTAATACTCCTAGACAACTCATAAAATACCATCTGAAAAGTAGTATGGTATTATACTATGCAAAGAAGCCTACCAAACATTGGGGTTGAATTTTTTTATCATCCATGGAACAAATTAGATCAAGACAAACGGACATATCATTGTGAACATCAACTTTCGAAGGAGTAAGATGCAAAGCATGTTGATATGAGAGTTTTGCACCATTTGCTGCTAACAAACACGTATTTCTCCACTCTTGAATTAGAATATTTGAACATCTGTGCATCCATGACCCTTTTGATTTTCCCCTCCACCTATGGAAAGCATCTCGCAAGTGCGAGCTGACACGAAGCAGGCAAGGTATATAGTAGAATATAATATTGTAACTCTTCACATTATAAGTAGATGACAAGGAGACTTAATGATGGAAAATCAAATACCTGAACATGTCCATGCAATTTCCAGATGCATGAAAGGTTTCCCGTCAAAGAAGTACAAATTCTAGAAGCTTCATATAAGAAAACAAAATATATGGTGATGCTATACAGCTATGGTCTATTCAATGATATTTAAAATGCTAGTATCAAATCAAATTACCTTCAACGGGCTAGCAGACCAACCAAAGGCCCTAGTAGTTACACAATTCCTTGCCCATGCAAGCAATGCAGAAGCAAGGCCAATGTATGCTAAATGATTACATGGAGCTCAGTCAGTTTTTACATTTCTTTTGGAAAGTTACTTTAATTTGTAAAACCTCTAGTGAAACTGTGACTTTGCAGACAACCAACGAAGGCATGGAGTATGTGATGTGAGTAAGGCACTGAAACGTTGATTGGTACCGCGGCCAAAAGGCACCTGCACCACATGCACGAATCTACCAATCAACCCAAGGCCCCAAGTACCCAAACGCTTGAAAACCTACAACCAATCCCAAAACCTCTAGCATCAGGTTAGATTCGAGTTGGCTTACTCGAGGTAGTTGTCGTTGAAGAGGTCCTCCCCCTCCAGGTCCTCGTCGGTGGCCACTGCAGCGGCGGGGTCCTCATCATCGGAGAATGCTATCGACATCTATTGTGGATCAAATTGTTTCTGTACAAAAATGTACTAATTATTAGCAGGGATCACCATCGTCCTAAAATATCTAATTGGACCGGGCCATAATTTTAATTGATAGCTTGGTCTGGTCAAGCATGGGAACACCAGATAATCCTAGGTCTGTCGACAAGGGCTTCAAATCAAATAAAAGAAAATAACAGGGATGTTGGCAGGTGACAATAAGACTGCAACATAATGATCCCGATGCACTATGTTCTGCAATGCATCACATTATTATCACCAAAATCATCCTAGAACTGTAGGGCAAAATATTTGTTCTAAAAAATTTGTGCCCGTTCAGAACATTAATATTTGTTCTACGAACATTAATATTTGTTCTCCCAAGAACTGTAGGGCATCAACACACCAAGGTGAAGAGATGCTACTCCATAACATCGAATAGGAGCCAGATGGCAGTGGCACCAGCAAGTATCGAGCATGAGATCTTGTTCATCCACAAGATAAGATCGACAGCTGCAATCGCATTTGCAAAGAAATAACCACACCAGTCCAAAAACCCCTAACAAATATTCCAGATCTGTTAAAAAATCCCTAATAAATAGAGCATGTTAGGGTTCAACGGTGAGCACGACTCACATGTAGGTCGGGGTCGGAGAAGAAATCTTTGGCTGGGGGACTGGTTACGGCAGCGTGATGGAATCCTAGGGCTCTCCATCAATCCTGTGCTCTCGGAAGACATCCATCACGGTGTAGCAACGCGGAAGGGAGCGGGGACTGCAGTGCACCGGCTCACCGACGCTTGGAGAGGAGGACGAGCGGCTGGGGCGCGCCGGCGTTGGGGAGCAAGCGGAAGGGGGGACGTCGGGAGGAAGTTGATGGCGCGCATTGGGGTGCGGTGGGGATGAGGGGGCGCCGGAGCCGTGCGGCGGGCAAGGTCTAGGGTGCGCGGGCAACGCACACAGTCAGTGCAGGCGTCGCGGATGGGGGCATGTGGGGCGAGGATAGCAGGGAAGGCAGGAAGGACCACCATCCTCGGTGATGGGAGAGCGATTTGGGGTGATGCCGAGGCCGCGCGTTGTCGACGGTGTCGGGGCTCACGCGCGTTGGCGATGATGGAAGGCGCCGCACGTTGTCGACGGTGTTGGGCCCTCCGCGCGCCGGCGATGGTGGAAGGCGCCGCGATCTAGGGAAGGCCAGGGATTACGGTGGAGGCAAACAAGGCAGTGATGGCGGGCCCCACGCGCGCTGGCGACGGTGGAAGGCGCCGCGATCTGGGGAAGGAGCACGTGGCGGGGGCGGGCCGCGAGATTAGCGGGGGCGGAGGGAGGGCGGAGCCACGGTGAAGTGGTGGACGCTGACACTCCGTTCTTAATAGAGTAGTATAGATGAGAATGCGGTGTTCTACCAAAACCAAACTACAAAAATAAGCTGGATCTTATATTGCAACACATGTCCTACAAAAAATTTGAAAACAATGCATGCATAATCTGTTCAACTGAAGATAGCAAAAAATAATTTGTAAAATTGCACGCTACTAAACAAGCCTAAGCATAGTAAGAAGCTTCAACCACAAAATATGTATCTTCGGAATATGACAAGAGAAATACCATAAGTAATAAATACGCCATATCTATTATTTCTACTTTCCCTCAAAGATGACCATGACCAAAAGGGTGGATGATATCAAATAAAAAAGAACATTACTAATTATATTCCATGCTAAATAATCTAGCCAAACAGCAAGATGCTATCGGAAGATCAGAAATTCACCCCTAACATCCTAAAAGTTGAATCTTTATGGTGTCCAGCATAAAAATTGCCAACCTTAACTTCGATTCATACACCATATACACCAAGATTATCCAGTAATCGGCTGCTAGCAGGTAGCCATCAGTTCACCGTACCTGTGAGCACTGCGAGAGCAGCTTTGCCCATGGCGCTACGGGTTGCTGTTGCTCCGGCTCCTTTCTCCTCTTTGAACTCTCGGCCGCGGCGGAAGAAGGCTTATCCGCTCCTTGATCTGCACAAAACCCCATGAACGCGATTCCAAACCAGCCCCCACATATAAACATTGAGCATTGTATAAATTACCAAATAAATTACTATTACAATGATGTTTATATCTTACTATTACATCAAAGAGTTCTCGGAAGAAGGCTTATCCGCTCCTTGATCTGCATCAAATACAACAGAACTCTTGTGTGTCACAACAACTCGGGCCTTTTGAAAGAGAGATGTGTACAGGCTACCAAGCGACGGATCAGAGATTGGAATGTTGCGTACCCTTTGGCGGATCTCGAGCAGCTACTGGTCGAGTAGCTCTTGCTGCCAGAAACAAAACAAAGTGTGTGCTCAGCGTTAGCACTAAGGGTGAGGGATCTCCCAAGACTGTTTTTTCGTCTTCTTTTTAGGATAAAGAACTACAAGAATCTACAAGGCTACTCCATCAATCAATATGTCAGCGCGCTAGTTATAGTCAGTGCATAGTTACCTTCCTGAGGCGAACTTTGTACAACGAGAACTCGATCTGCTGCTCAAGGTTGCTCAGATCCTGCACGGAGAACGAGGCCAGGTCCTCCGCCATGTACTGCGCCATGATCATCCTCAGCCTGTTCCTCTCATCATTCATCCTAGTCATCTCCTGGACGATTTTCTTCATGGGAAAGGAGGGGGCAATTATTAGGTGGTTATACATCACTGGAAAACAGAGATTGCAACATATTGGTTCAAGAGAATCAGCCGCACCTGCTGGATGTCCATCTCCTCAAAACGGGTGCTAGGGGCTTTCAGGTACCTGTCAAAGACGCTTGCTATTCTGCAACCAGAAGCAGCAGTGATATATAGCACGGTATAAAAACGTCGTAAAACCCCTCATGGGTGCTCAGCCATAAATAATAACTATTGAAACTATTAACCGCTGGCAATAAGAATATATGATACCGGTCTTATACCACACACATAATCATCATCTCTTCTTTTTTTACTGAAGGCTTCAAACTGTATATGGTAAGTTAAAAGGTTCCATGATGCATGCCAAGCTATAAGATTGTAGTTGGCAGGAATAATTGCAAATCAGTTCTGAAGCTCTCATGAATTTTTTGAACTCATTACTAAAGTCTAAAACCTTATAGCAGAATAAAGCTGGACCTTATATGTTACTGTACTAAACAAGCTTCAGAAATAAATAAATAAATAAATAAATAAATAAAGAATGCTTCACGCACCTCCATGGAGGGCTGGAGTACTCGTACATCCTGCCACTGCCAGAGAATATGATGACTCCGATTTGCGCATCACAAAGAATGGCTACCTCGTTTGCCTTCTTGAACAACCCCATCCGCCTCTTGGAGAAGGTAACTTGGCGGTTTGTTGGATTCTCAATCTTCTTCAGCTCTACTTTTCCACGCCCCATTGGTACAGCTTGGTGCTTCTACTCTTCTCTTCTATTCAACCTACAAGAACATATGCTGCGAACATTGACAGTCATGATTCAGGACACCAAAGCACAACCATGATAAGAAACAAATAAATAGTTCATATGCGTGAGAGGAGGTAGAAGCAAATGACTTCAAATCACCAAGGCCATGAAATAAAATTAACAGACAGTTTCAGTCTTTCAGTTTCATGAAGATCAAATGAATTTAAGAGCTCGAGAAGACGAAAAGATTTGAAAAGCATGAGTAGATGAAAATATTTCATATGTATGAACAAGAGATGACAGCAAATGGCTAAGTCACGAGAGATGAAAGCAAATAGGTTCACATGCATGATACAATAGAAAGTTATCTATACAGGAACAAAATCATAAAAAAACATATGGTTGGAGATGGGCAGATGGAGAAAAGATAACGAGGAAAGAGATAGGAAACTTTACTTTCATTGATATCCCCATTAGAAGGAATATTATGATCTCTAAGAGTCATGACAACTGCACCACCTTCCAAAACCTTATCAAGGCCATGAAGAACCTTGACACCAGACAAGTGGTATGTTTCTCGCAAAACAAAAAACAAAGGCACTTGTAACCATTGCAATTCACGACATATTAAAACAAACAATTATATCACTATAGCTGTTAGCCATCTATTAACTAAAAAGATTTGTATATCAATACCTCCCACTTATGTATCTTCCTCCTCCTCATCATCCCTTGGAGGCGGACATGGTCGATGATGCCAGAGGTGTAGTTCGAGAGGCCCTCGAAATGGTAGAGCTAGCTGTACACGAGCAACTCCTAGGTGGTCTCATGGACGTGGGAGTCGACGACGAGGCTGTAGCGCAAATCATAGAACTCTCAGAACAACAAATAATACAAACTTCGTTATCATCAGACGCAACAAGAAAGACCAAAGCAACAGAGGGATGAAATACCCTTACTAACAACGACCTGATCACCATAAGCTCCTCACCTCCACAGTAATACACTGGTAGATAGAATATGTTGAGATTCATAAAGTCCTGAAGCACCGGCGTGATGGACTGCTCCAGCGGGATCGCCATGCTCATCCGCTGGCTTGTCGCAGCACCCTGCTGATTTAAATAGGACGATTAAGCGAACACCCAAATGTGCGTCGATGGTAGGTCTGCGTCGATTTGGGGCGAGGTTTTGGGCCCTCCTTACATCCTTATAAAAACACGTGTAAGTACAATATAGCAGAAATCATTTTATTCAGGGCAGAATATACCTCCGTTACGACGACGAGGGTTGGGAGGGGTCGTGGGGCACGACGGGGGCTGGGAGCACCCTTCCCTGCAAACGGAGATTCAAAATTGACACATACATTCAAAATTGAAGTGTCCTTGGTTCTAGACTATTCTCAATAACCATCCTAGTGTTCCCAAAAATGGGCATAAAGGAGTGCAATGTAGGTGAAGTACTTGCACAGTAGAAATATGTTCAACACTAATAGCAAACATCAAACTTAAGGATGAGATGAGCAGGATTTTTTTGTCCCTTCTTTAATTATCAAAGGAAGTAAGATGCTAGTCTAAAATAGATTGTTTCATAGGATTAAACCTATGGAAGCTTTTACTATGCTTTTAAATGACTCATATAAAATGATCAACTGAAGTCTAGAAAAAAACCACAACAGAAATATGCATCAATCATTTTAAAAGCACAACATTTATGTACTAAATTACCTTTCCAAGCCTCCCAAAAAGGATTTGATGAAGAAAAAATTGTAGTAATGTAAAGCTGGTATGAGATGGGTAGGAAAGGTGGCTGAAGCAGTAGCGAGAGAAATGGAAACACTGAAAATGAAAAAAAATACTTACTTGGAAGTACTTGGGAAGACCTTTGGAATTCCCTGCCCCTTGAAGTTGTTAAAATTCAGGTGCCTTAAATTTAGGTACCTGAGCACAAACATATTACTTTTCATACACCGTGTCTAAAAGTGACTACTTATCCTCTATTCATTGTTGCTACATATTCCAAAATCAATCCAGTGTCTTCTAAAAGTCACAAGTATTGATCAAGATAAGTCCAGGAACTATGGTTTAAAAGGTTACTACAACTAACCATAAAACTCAATATTAATCTAGGAAGTGTGTCTACATGCTGAGGTTTCTCATCATCATCTACTATAAGATGGTGAGATCAAATCAAATACACAAATATTAAGCTACCTGTAGACCATGACGGTGCACTTGGCCCCGACCCAGACGCCCTGGATCCTAGAGGGCACGAACCGGCAGTAGAACCCCTCGAGGTCCTCCTCTGACACGGAGACGCCGTCGAGGGTGAAGTCGCGGCACCCGCCGGATCGCCGCGCACGCGCACGACCGTCCCACCCCACGAGTACTCCAGCGCGGACGAGACACCCGAGGCGAGGTTCCGGATGCGGTCGATCACCTCGACCGGGTGCTCCGTGGCATGTGCCGACGGTGGGGAGGCAAACAAGAGACAAGCGGGCCGACACACTCGTGCCATAGCTCCGAGTTGAGGCACTTCTTCTCTGCAGACCACAGTGCACCATCGTAAGCAAAAAAACAAATTGATCCCGAAACCAACAACACATCATAGGGAAGCGAAACCTAGCCAGCAGGCACCGACACACTTCACATGTGGAGTCGTCCATTGCTGCGGCGAGGGAGAGCACCTAGGTCTGCTTGGTCTGCTCCTCCACCACCGACTCATTGATGGATGAGGAAGAGGACGACATGGCCGCCATCGTCGTCGCTTCTGCGGTCAGGAGAGGAGCGGACGGATCTCCAGTGCTTGGGCTTGGGCTACGCCGGTGGGGAGCGGTCCTCGACGATGTTGGGGGAGGGGCGGTGGAGGCAAAGGGAGGAGGGGAGGTGGAGAGAGCTCGCGTCGGTGGTGGAGGGTGATCCCGCATTGGGAGAGAACGCACAGAGGTGGGGCGGTTGCACACGGGGAGGCCGACACAGGGGGCAGCTCGCGTGGGGGATGTGGGGAGGCAGCGGCTGTAGACGGACAAGCGAGAGGAGGGGCGCTGGGCTGCACAGGGGCGCTGGGCTGCACGCTGGGAAGCTGGACCGCACGTCCAATTGCTGGGCTGCACGAACGACAGGACACAGGTGCTCGTATGAGATTTGTTTGATTAGTACCATATCGGTCACTGAGAGAGACGGAACGTAGCTTATAAGTGTTGTTGTGGACCATCCATTGTTCACAACTCCTCCAGCTCTAGTGCTACACTGAGGTGTGTCTTTTTGCTTTTGCGTGGGAGGGTGTGTACCGCCGTTGGGGGGCCCACTTGGCAGAACAGGTCCGGCCGCGGTGCCTGGATCAAATGCACGATAGAATGGAGGGCTTTAATCACAGAACGACAGAATGAACGGCTGAGATCACAGAACGGCAGAATGGACGGCTGAGATCACAGAATGGCAGAACGGCAGGCTACCCTTACCGTCTTAATAAGTAGTAGAGATTTGAGACACCAGTTTGAGCTATTGTTGGAGATGCTCTAAAGACCTGTAATTGGGTAACACGGATAAAATGATAGTACCTTCTTCTCTTGTTGTTGCATGTGAAAAAAGTAAGAGAAGGGTAAAAACGATAACGTAAACGCGTAGAAATAATACATGAAAGAACAAGCCAGGAAAATAACACATTTGTCAATTTTTATCTCCTTTATTGAACTCTTTCCCTAGTATTGTTACAAGCATTTGGCTAATTACACAACGTAGGTTACATATTACCTTCGAAGACAGAGCTCTCCAAAGCTTTGCGTGAGTGCGTGATTTCTTGATAAAAAAAAGTGTCATATGCATGGACACTGTTCACGTACACATGTGGGCACAAAGTTGTACATCTTAGTATAAAATTTGGATAAGATGGACTAGCTTTATAGTGGATTAGCTTAACCAATCACTTTTTGTAGATCAAGTTTTTATTCAAGGAAAGCATATCCATAATCTAGTTTATCAAAACTGTATGTAACCATAAAAACAATTGTCATAATGTAACCATTGTGTAGCCCATATGTAACCATTATGTAAAACAACTCTAATATGTGAGGGTATGAGCTGCTCTTAACCGTGAGCACGACTGATATATTAGTTTAAAAGATTACATACCTTTGCTACGAGTCGTGTTACCCATATGTTAGGGACTTAGGGGGTCATGAACCACATTCACCTCTTTCAAGGAAATATAATAGGTACACTACAAGACCTTTACAAAAACTCCCTGGAGTGTGGTCACTTGTTCTAGGTTTATCTTGTTGGAAAATACCAGAGTCCTCCTAGGTGATAAACAAGACATCAATAAACCAACTTGCACCCCTAGACAATATGTCCAATACCCCTTTGAAAGTCTCTCCTTAGACCATCTCCAGCAGTCTACCCATAGTTTATCAAAAACATTGTACTGTAGATTGCACTGTTCTCAGAGTGGAGTTTGAATATGGGTATAGGGAAGGGTAAGCTGCTGGAGATAGTCTTATGACCCATTTAAACTAAGCATGCCACCACTCTAGTTCATTTAATTATTTAGCCATTATAAGGTCTTTTATCGAGACCATGGTCTTGATGTTGGAAGAGAAACTAGTAGGCACCTTAACCCCTAAGCCATTGACACACAACCTTCTCTATTCTCCAATAGTTTTTCATGCCTTCTAGGACAGGCTCTAGGAACACATCTATTTCTAAGTTTAGATACTTGGGTCCTAAAATAAGGATGGTTAGCACAAGGTATTTGCACTTCTAACATATCTAGGGAGTTAGGTTGTAGATGGTAAGGATGACTGTCCAAGTGCTACGTGAGCTCACCAAATGAATCCATCCCATCGGTATTCAACACAATCTGACATTCCTCGGCTCAATGTCGAACTTTGGGAACATGGCATCGAAACACTTCCATTGCTGAGCATTGGCAGGGTGTCATAGCTTGCTTTCATCCTTCATGTGATCATAAGATGTATGATAGGACATGAACTAGGCATCCTTAGATACACATGATATAGTGGTTAGGGCAAGTATGTAACTTTTGAAGATTTAACATCACTGGTCGAACCAACTTCTTCGTTTGATAGGTATTGGCAGGAACTTTGTTATCCTTTAGAAGCATAAAACCAAGGATATGTAATGGCTCTTTGAAGCTACTGTTGGAGCAACCAAAAACAAACCTTTAGCATCAATATATAGAGATCAAAACATAGCATCTTACATTGCTTTGGACAATCCCCATAGAGTGGATCCTTTATTATCCTCTAGCCACATTAGGCTCCCAAACTGAAGGTCATCGTTTGTCAAGGCGATTAATTAATTTCTTAGAAAGCTCTACGTCCTTGTGGTCTAATAAGATCGACTCACCATGTTTCACACTGTTGGTCACTTGTTCTAAAATGCTATGAATCAAGAACAAGGCAACACAATTGTTAAAGATTAAGGATCTTCGTCTTCTGAAGTATTATCTCCACATGGGGATAATACCTGTCAGACGAAGATCAAGAAAGATTTGCCTTCATTATTTAATACACGAATAAGAATACGAAGGGACAAATATGAAAACTAGATCTTATTAATTCATTTATATTTGTATTCCATAAAACATAAATGAATATTCAATGGTATTAATATTACATTGGTACATTCGGCTTGCTCGAAGGCATGAATGCGAGAGAGCGATTACGAATCAGCATGAACAGTACGGTGGTACTGTTCATCTATTTATAGGCACGAGACGCCGCCCGGATGAAATTACTGAGAGCACCTAGAGGTGGGTGAATAGGTGATCCTGTAAAATTCAACACTAAATAGCCACAAAACTTGGTTATAGAAATGTTAGTGCGACTAAGTAGTTGAGAAGCGAATTCTTGTGGACAAAACAATCACAGAAAGATCAACACAAGACACGCGATTTTTATCCCGTGGTTCGGCCAAGTAACACTTGCCTACTTCCACGTTGTGGCGTCCCAATGGACGAGGGTTGCACTCAACCCCTTTCAAGTGATCCGATGATCAACTTGAATACCACAGTTTTTCCTTTAGATGATTATTCCCGTTTGCGAGGAATCTCCACAAGATTGGAGTCTCTCACCCTTACAACAAAGATCACAATGAAAGCACGGAGTAAGGTTGGGATGAGCAACACACACAAGACACAAATCGCAGCACAACTACGCACACAAGTCACAACTTGAGCTCAAAACATAACGCACGGAGTTCACAACTCAAATGGAGCTCAAGTCACTATCTCAAAGAATCGAATGCATGAAGTTGGAGTCTTAGAATGTTTCTTGTTAGCTTGTGTATATCCTCCATGCGCCTAGGGGTCCCTTTTATAGCCCCAAGGCAGCTAGGAGCCGTTGGAGGCCAACAAGGAAGGCCATCCTTGCCTTCTATCGAGTGGCGCACCGGACAGTCCGGTGCGCCACCGGACAGTCACTGTAGACGGTCCGGTGCCGATCTCCTTCCTGTTCTGGCGCAGACGACCGTTGCACCTCCGGGCCAGTTGGCGCACCGGACACTATCTGGTGCCCCCTGCCGACCGTTGGTGCGGGCCACGCGTCGCCCGCGGATTGCGCGACCGACCATTGCGCTGGCGACCGTTGGCTCACCGGACAGTCCGGTGAATTATAGCCTTACGCCACTGAACTTTTCCCGAGAGCGGCCTTTTCACCGGAGTCCAGCCTGGCGCACCGGACACTGTCCGGTGCACCACCGGACATTCCGGTGTGCCAGACTGAGCTGAGCTTCGGATGCACACAGCTAGTCTTTTGCAATCCTTTTCTTTTCTTCTTTTTTCTGTTTCTAACACTTAGATAACTTTATTAGTATTCAAAAACAAATGTACTAAGTCTAGAAACATACCTCATGTCTTGATTTGCACTTTTTCAATCTTTGGCACATTTAGAACTTGGAGAATATGTGTTGGGCACTTAATCACCAAAACATTATAGAAATGGCCCAAAGCACATTTCCCTTTCAATCTCCCCTTTTTGGTGATTTATGCCAACACATCCAAAAGCAATCAAAAATAAGTGCAACATCAATGCAATTGAGAACAAAATTGTCTTTGCACAGGTTTTGACATATTTGGATCATTCTTTGCCACCACTTGGTTTGTTTTTGCAAATCAAATTCATTTCCCTATCTCTAATTCAACCTCACTTGTGTGGCAGAACCACCCGAATTATTCCAGCTTAAGTGCCTAAGTCACGCCTTAGGGGTCGTAACACACTTAAATCGGAATAACCTGTCAGTCCCTCAGATCTAGTCTGATAGAGCCACTTAACCAGGATCAAATTCCACAATCTCACTCGAAGGTGAGTCACAGGAGAAATACAATAAAATAGGAAACCTCTAATTAAGTGCTGAATTATTACATAATCGGAGTTTTTGAGTAGCAAATAAGAGTTCACAAAATAAAATGCAGCGGATAATCGATGTCGTCGGTATCGAGGAAATGGGCAAGGCCTAGCCCACTACTCCTCGTGCTCCTCTCCTGCCGGAGCAGCATCCCACTCGACCGTCTAACCCGGTGGCAGGGTGGTAGGCCAAGTCACACCATCAACCATATCCTGAAGCGTACCTGCAAAAATTATGCCACAAGCAAGGCTGAGTATACTAATACTCAGCTAGACTTACCCGGTGTGAGGAGTCTACTCCTCTACCTCTAGACTATGCAGCTGTTTGGCTGAGGGGTTTGGTTTGCCAAAAGCAATACATGTTTCTAAAATTAATTTTTAGCTTTTCAAATTCTAGCATCATTATCTTAGCTAGGTTTGCTCCTTCTAAGCATACATAGTAGCAAGCATTTAGTTCAATCAACAAATTATCTCATGTAACCTCATTTCACTTCTTACTCGATGCAGTACAAGGGGTCAAGCAGTCTCATTAGCTGCGAGAAGCAGGCGATTCGAATCGAGTTTTATCCTTTCAAGGTAAACCTAAACACACGACATGTCAGGGTACTCTGACCCTGCACATGACAACCGTCCCCATCGATTCCCCGTTTGCGTCCAGGCCTCACCGCCTTGGCATACAATACTCTACTGACCCCAGCTGCTGCCTTGCAGTGGCCGCACTTGTACCCACCATAGCTAGCATGGGAGACCCAGACTCAGGTCGCATGAGGGATAAAGTCCGCGCCCGGCTTCACTCAAGTACTAGGTTTACCGGTTACCATTTTTCCCGGCATGTGCTTAGTACGTTCAAACGCTTGACTCAGGTATCCACACATTAATCCTTAATTCCTTTTCCCGTCTCATGGTCAAGCCATCCTCCCTGGATCCAAGTCCATAGACTAACACAGATCCCGTTATCAAGATGAATACAATCAATTCCTGACCTCGCGCGAGTGCTAGAAAAATCACTCGACTTCTACCGAGATCCTGATTAGCAAGCAGCTACTCGACCTAGCATACTAGTATTCATCTCAAAAAGGAATCCTAAGTTCATGCAACTAAAGGTTTCAAGCAACTCCTACACTTAAGTGCACATTACAATCCTACAAGCATTAAGTGTAGTAAAGTAGCATATAATAATACGGTTATGCATATAAATCGGGGCTTGCCTTCAATAGCTGGGGCTGCGGGGAGATCCTCGATAGCAGCCTCGGAAGTTTGCTCCTGGTCCTCTTCTTGGACAGTTCCTTGCTCAGGGATGAGCACGTACTCTCCGTCGGCGAGATTACAATCTAATGAATGTAATGCGTAAGATATATGCATGATATGATATGTGCTTTAGTAATTTCAACTTTTGATGGTGTATGATCTACTTGAGTTAGATAGAGTTAAACCTTACTTATGTGAGCCTTTTGGGTGGTATACTTGGTAAGTTGGATCAAACTTAGCTAAGGTAAGTGGTAGGTTTATTTTTGGGGTTCCACTGAATTCTTTTTAAGATCTTTAGTGAGAATTGCCAAGAATTCAAGTTGGACTTATTTGAGTGAGGTTTATTTCTTCCTTCCTTTTCTTCATTCTCTTTAAGTTTTGGAGTGGGTTTGAACTACATGTTACCTTAATAAATTTCCAAAAATTCTGTAAAAATTACAGTACTGGTGTATAGTTCTCTGTCTCAAAATTTGGGGTTCAAAAAGTGAATAGTTTTCTCTTGACAAAATTCCCAAATTTTAGGGTAGAAGGGGTGATTTGAACTACAACTATCATTTAATAGTAGGTAATTCTCTAAGACTTATTTTTGCTGGCATTTAGATGTTATAACATGACTTGGCACAAAATGTTAGCCATTAATTCTTATTAGTTATTTTACTAGGATTTTCTAAAGTTTCTAGCCAAAGGGGTGCTTTCTACTACCACTATATTTGAAAAATATCAAACAACAGATTTCTGATTTTTCCTAGCTTCTATTTTGCGCAAGAGCAATCATTTTGAAGTTTGGCATCTTTTTGCTTAAGGGAAGGGGTGGTATGCATTAATTGGATTAAATGGCCTTTCTTATAAAATATTAGCAATAGGTATTATTTTGCATCTTTTTAATGGGTTTGCATTTTTCTCTGGTGGCCTATCTCATCATTGACCTAGCAAAATTTTATTTGCCCATTATTGTATTATTATGGGTTATTCATGATTTATTTGGAAAATGACTCATTATCATATTATATTTATTTACCCTACTTAAAATGATGCCTGGGATGTTTATTATTTTTGCAGTGGGGTTCTGGTGGTTACAAGTCCACTGAATTTTTATTATCAATTTTGGGTCTGGTTTTGTAATTCTAATAATTTATTTCTAGTTGGAATAATGCTAAATAAAACATTTTACTTTAAAACCAATCTGGACTAGAGGTCCCTTTATTTTTTTCTAGGTTCTCTATTAATTAAGCAAACTAGGAAAAATAATTTCATCCACTGGTCATTAAGTTCTAAGGCTTTTCTGATTTTCCTAAGGTTTGGGCAGAAATGGCTTTTAATGGATATTTACACTAATTTGTTTAATACTGAGGTTCTCACTATTTTTAAACAGTGCTTAAATGGGGTTTGAACATCCACAAATTTTCTTAGGTTCAGCACATAAACAAAACTAATTTTCCTTAATTAAACAAGGTTTGGTTAGTTTCTGTTTTTAATTTTAAACTCTAAAAATTAGAACAGAAGGCATAGGTTGCATTATTTTTAAATGATAGCTCATATTATTCAGGATCTAGCAAAATTAGTTTGACAACTTTTGCTTAAGAATTCATCAAGTTATGAATTTTCTAAGTTCTCTGTTTATTAAAAAGGTTAAACAAAAATGATTAAATGGGAAAGCTACTTTGCAACGGGGTCCCTGGCGGGTGTTTTAAGTTTCCCTCACAGACTAGTCCCTGGGCTACTATTCAAATGAGTCACTGACATCTCAGAAAACCCCCTGGATTCTTCTAATCCTAACCCGAGGTCCTTTCCCCAAATTAAATAGTACCCGCAGCGGAAGAAAGGGCGGAGGGGCTTACCGGCGGCGAGATTGCTCCGGTGAGGTGGCCGAGGGTGTAGGGGAGGTCCTGAGGGTCACGACGATGTGCGGGTCGCCGTCGGGGATGGTCGGAGTCGGCCGGTCCGCGTGCGCAGGCGGGGGAGCTCGTCGGTGGCGAGGAGTCCGGCCTATCCAGGGCGAAATTGACCAATAAAACGGGTCAGAGAGCTTCACCAGGGATCAAGGAAGGGGTGCGCGCGAGGAATTGAAGAATGGCTCACCGGAGAGCTCGGTCCACGCGCGGGGGCGGGCGACCGAAGTCCGGCGAGGGTGATCTTCGCCTTCCGGTGAAGTTCTGCCAGGTCCGAGGGCTTGGAAAGCTTCACGGGCCTATGGCGGAGCTAACCGAAGCGCTGACGCGACTTGGGGGTGACTGGAGTGGGCTGGCCATGGTGGCCGAAGCTCTTGCGGCAATGACGGGCGGAAAGGAGCTCGCCGGAGCTAAGGAGGGGTGCCTGGCCGGCGGTGGTGAGCGCGTGGTGAAGTGAGGCGCGCCCGGGGAGGCTTTATAGGCGCGGGCGAGCACGACCGAGGGCGGGGCTCTGACAAGCGCTCGGGGCGTGCGCGGTAAACGCCTGTGCGCGCTCTGGCGTCTGGCACAACGTCGAGCACGAGGCAGCGCAGAGAGAGGTCGAGTTCAAGCGTGGATTGGGCCCAAATCTTTGAGATTATGGCCATGATCCTGTTGAGAGATCTCTTCCTCTCAGGTTCCTTTGTCGTTTGTGTGTGGAGGCTAGCAGGTTTTGCTGACTGGATTAAGAGATAGAGAGGGGAGAAATCATGTTTGTCTCACTGCCGCACACAGGGAGAAGATCTCTGGTTTGACGTGTCCAAGGAACGCGTCCCGATGCCATCTTCTGGCACAAGACAGAGAGGTTAGTTATGCACATTTTTGTCAATGGGGCCATTAGGATTTGAGTTAGGGATCAAGGTGAACACGCTTGATCTTTGGCTCAAAGTCTGAAATTCAGAATTCTGAATTTCAGAATTCCCTAATGAAATCCCTTTTGAGAGGATTGTTTAGAGTTCTATTTAAATTGTTTTGGCCAAGCTTCCTTAATCTTTGTTGTTGCTTATTTAATATACTTTAATGTTTGTAATTGGCCCAAGCCATGATTCTAAATTTTTCATGCTCTTTTCCCCATTTTCTTGAATTTTGTTTATAGGGCTCAATTAGGGTTTTTTATTGGGGTTGCACATTTTGCCTTTTTGAAAAACCCATTTGTTTTTAACATGATACTTTTAAGTATAAGCTTAGTGGGTTCTTTATCCTTAAATAAACTTGATGTTCATGCTTAATTTTGGTTCACATAAGATGATGGTTCTTGGGTTAGCACTTGAGAGAAACCCTAGGTGACACTGGGGTGTCACAACCTTCCCCCTTAAAGGAATCTCGTCCCGAGATTCGGACTAGAGTCCTCCCGGGGTGAAGCGAAGGGTGAGACTTATAGGAAATGGGTGATTATTGTTATTATTAGAGCAAACTGGTCTTCGAATGTCATTCTCTTTGCAACTTCAGAAGGAAGTCCTTTTTAAATTTTGTTTCATAGTTACTTCATTCTGATTTAGGATTATTTTTCTGAAATTTAGATTCGAAGGGCAGGAGGAGGGGTTGGGTGTGATTACGTACTAGCTTCCTTAGGTAGGCAATCATGGAAGTTGGATCTCAAGAATTCCTCAGTCTCCCAAGTAGCTTCTTCCTCTGAGTGATTACTCCACTGGACCTTGTACATCTTGATCGATTTAGCCCGAGTTGATCTTTCCTTGCAATCCAGAATCTTGGAAGGGTACTCTTGGTATGATAGATCTGGTTCTATCTCCAATTCTGGCTCTGCTATGATCTCGGTCGGCAATCGAACACACTTCTTCAGCTGAGATACATGGAACACACTGTGAATGGCAGACAGTTTTGAAGGTAGCTTCAGCTTATATGCCACGGGTCCACATGTTTCTATGATCTCATAAGGTCCAATGTAACGAGGGGCTAGCTTGCCTTTGATCCCAAACCTCTGCACTCCCTTAGTGGGTGATACCTTGAGGTACACGAAATCTCCCACCTTGAACTGGAGAGGTTTCCTTCTTTTATCATGGTAACTCTTCTGCCTGGCCTGAGCAGCTTCTAGATTCTTCCTGATTAGTTTGACCTTCCTTTCGGCTTCAGTCACTAAGTCAGGTCCAAAAACTCCTCTTTCTCTAGGTTGAGACCAATTGAGTGGTGTCCTACACCTTCTTCCATAGAGAGCTTCGAAAGGTGCCATCCTTAGGCTGGATTGATAACTGTTGTTATAAGCAAACTCTGCCAAGGAGAGGTGCTTATCCCAGTTCTTGCCATAATCGATTGCACAAGATCTCAGCATATCCTCTAGAATTTGGTTTACCCTTTCCGTCTGACCATCAGTCTGTGGGTGGTAAGCTGAACTTCTGATTAGCTTGGTTCCCAAAGACTCCTGCAGTTGTTCCCAAAATCTGGCAACAAATTGGGCTCCTCGGTCAGAAACAATGGTCCGAGGTAATCCTTGCAAACACACGATCCGGTCAATGTACAACTCTGCATACTTTTGAGCCTTATCAGTGGTGTGCACAGGAAGAAAATGTGCCACTTTTGTCAGTCAATCCACAATAACCCAAATCGAATCATGATGACGAGAGGTGTTGGGCAGACCCACAATGAAATCCATGCTGATGTCATCCTATTTCCACGAAGGTGTAGATAGGGGTTGCAAAGCTCCAGCTGATTTCAAGTGGCTTGCCTTTATCCTCTGACAAGTGTCACATTCCGATACATACTGGGCTATCTCCCTCTTCATTCTGGTCCACCAATACAAAGGCTTCAGATCATGGTACATTTTGGTGCTTCCCGGATGCATAGAGAATTTGGAGAGATGAGCCTCATCCAAGATTTTCCTCTTGAGGTCCTGGTTTTTAGGAATCACCAATCTGCTTTTGAACCATAACACACTGTAACGCCCTGAATTTGGGGGTAGAATTTTTTTTTCTTCTTTTCTTTCACCAAATTCAGGCGTTACCCTTTTCTTTTTCTCATTCCCTCGCTAAACCTTGATCTTTTCCAAAGTTATAGCGGGATTCGGCTTGGAATTCCCGTGTAAAGGAAAACCCTAAATTACTTTATGTTGTTTGATGCACCATGCCGAACCATGCATTCTTTCGATTGCTTAAAAATGTAAGTGCATCCATCTAGGAAGATCGGATTTCGAAAAGGAGAAAAATCTTTTCTTTCTTTTTCTTTTTCTTTTTCTTTCTCTCTCTCCCTTTTTTTTCTCTCCCGCGCCGTGGGCCGCCCCGGCCGGCCCAGCCGCCCCCCCGCGCGCCCCCTTTGGGCCCATTGGCCCAGCCGCCCCCTCCCTTTCCCCTCAAATTCCCCCAATCCCTCTCCCTCCCTCTCATTCTCTCCCTTCCCTGCCCCAACCGCCGCCCCCTGCCCTAGCCGCCGCCCCCTGCAGCTCGGCCGCCCCGCCGCTCGGCCGCCCGTCCCCGTCCCCGGTGAGGTTCCCCTCCCCCTCTCCTCCCTCCCCCATCTCCCCTCCCCTTCCCCCTACCCGGCTCGGCCGCCCCCTGCCCCTACGCCCCGGTTCGGCCGCCCGCCGCCAGCTCGGCCGCCCGCCGCCGGCTCGGCCGCCCCCTGCCCCGCCCCCTGGCCGGTTCAACCGCCCCCCTTTTTTTATATTTTATTTTATGTTCTTTTATTACTGTTACTTATTTTATTTCAGGCAGGTTAATCATTGTTCATGTTATTGGAATAGGAAACTTAATTTAGAATTTCATTACGCTAGTTGATTCATATAATTAATTGTTCATCCAGTTCAATGTTGATCAACTAAAAATGACTAGGTTTCCATTAGTGCATATAACTGAATTCTTTTGTTAGAACCAATTATTCGTGCATAAGCTTTAACCCCCCCCCCCCGCGAGACCTTCTCCCGTTTCTTTCTAACCTTAATGAATGCGATATCGAATGTCATACTTGGTGCATATTCACTTTATTTGTTCCCTTGTATGATGTACTGTTTGTTTCCCAATTTGAATGGATGAATGTATGTATGCTTGCAATCGCATAGAGAACGATCCGGTCGAAGAGCCCGAGGAACTCGCAGGAGAAGCCCCTGAGCAGCAGTCGTTTGGTGGAGGCAAGTGTCCTTTGACCTATCTCTGTCCTATTCATTCTTTAATTCACCTCCCGCTTTACACATTTATGCCTAAGGATTGACTAGCTTTTGTTATCCATGTCCTTGATTACCTATTTGGGTTGGATTATTATTATTGTTTAGCTTTATGCTATTGCTCAACTCTAATCAATGAACATGATGAGATTATCTATGATACGCTGTTTTCCCCTCTCTTATTATGATGTTATACTTGTGGTCTTCAAGGGGGCTCGAGCGGTTTCTCGAGTGCCTTTCCGTAAGGACCTGTTCTATGGATGACCGCCCGGGAAAACAGTGCAACCATGAGGGTAGAATGGGGTGCCCTTAGCTGAATAATTAGAGGATCCGGGATGTAGTTCACTTAGCCATCGTGCCGTCAATGGGGCTCGGTGTATGCGGCTCGCTCTGCCAAGGTTGATTTGTCCCTTGGGGAGGAGTGCGGTACATTTAGGAAACCTAACGGGTGGCTACAGCCCCGGGGAATCTTTGTAAAGGCTACGTAGTGATGCCCTGCTAGGCCACCTAGGTAGTGGTCAATGGGGAGTAGCTCTCTCCGGGCAGAAAGGGAATCATGGCTTGTGGGTAAAGTGCACAACCTCTGCAGAGTGTTATGAAACTGATATATCAGCCGTGCTCGCGGTTATGAGCGGCCAAGGGAGCTCCAGTGATTAGTGGTACTTGATCAGAGACATTGTGGTACATGTGGCAACGAGATTGATGGTTTTGGTTATGACTATGGTGCTGGTAAGTGGTATTCTTTCCGTTTGGAAAGGGTACATCGGGTTAATAACTTGGGTTAATGCTAAAACTTGGCTTTCTACTAGTAAGTAATAATCTGACCAACTAAAAGCAACTGCTTGACTTATCCCCACATAAAGCTAGTCCACTACAGCCAAACGGGATACTTGCTGAGTATGTTGATGTGTACTCACCCTTGCTCTACACACCAAACCCCCCCCAGGTTGTCACCATTGCAACCACTGCTCAGGCGAAGATGAAGCTGTGGAAGGAGACTTCCAGGAGTTCCAAGACTACGACGAGTTCTAGGTGTGGGTTAGCGGTAACCCCCAGTCGGCTGCCTGTGAAGGCCGCGTTTATCTACGTTTCTTTTCCGCACTTTGATTTATTGTAAGAACTATATGGACGTCTCAGACGTATGATGTAATCGACTATTATCCCTTTTAATACTATTTTGAGCGCTGTGTGATGATGTCCATGTTATGTAACTGCTGTGTACGTGAATAACTGATCCTGGCACGTACATGGTTCGCATTCGGTTTGCCTTCTAAAACCGGGTGTGACATAAGTGGTATCAAAGCCGTGCTGACTGTAGGACCGCTAACCTAGAGTAGAATGGTCGTTCTAAGGACTATAGACCTCTGTCTCTGCCTTGACTTTGATATCCCTTCAAAAGTTGGTCATACTGACCAAACCTATGTTCTACTATATATTATACCTTGCTGAAAATCATGTTTTATTCTAGTCCTTCATTCACTTATGATTCATTACTTGCTGGTCATATTAATTCTGTTCTCACCCTTTTGCTTGCGATGTCTTTTATAGATGGCTCGACTTAGACACACTGCACGAAAGTCAGTCATCCCCTTCTTACCCTCCCGCCTTGCTGAGCGTCCGCTTCGCCGTCCCGTGGCCGGACAGTCCAGCCACTTGGAGAGACTACACCACCGCCTGCATGAGGAGCAGGAACGTCGACGACAGGAGCAGCAGGGCTCTTCTTCCTCGCTCCACCAGGAGATAGAGTCTATGAGGAGCTGCTCCCCTGTGCTTCCCCTGGAGCCGCCCCCTGCACCACCACAGGGCGCCCCAGCTTCTGGAGTAGCTGATGGAGGAGACCCAGACGACGGAGATGGCGACGACAGCTCGAGCCACGGCACCGACTTCTCTGCTAACCATGAGCTGGAAGGATGGTTTGCTCGATCCATCACTCGCGACGCTGCTCGCGGGTGTCACTTCCACGATGCGCTCGACACCCTGCTACGTCGGGCACTTAACCGGCATACTTGGTCCATCGAGTATCGCTGTGTGGTCTACCAGCACTGTCGCGGGGTCTACCCGGACCGCTGGGAGGCAACCTGCTTGGTGCGCCGTCCGGAGAACAGTCTCCAGGGTGCGGAGGCCTGCTCAGAGCACTATTCCATTTCTGAGCGGGACTCAGCTGAGGCAGCCATGCAAGATGCTGCACGGCGTGCGCTTTCGCACTACTGCTCGGTTTTCGGTGGGGTAGCTGACGGTCTCGACCTGAAGTATTACCCCCGCCGTTCATCTGGCAGCACAGAAGGCGTGATTGTCTCACCTATCGGTGAGGGCAATCCTAGGTTGAGCAGCACAGTCAACCTAGCCGCCGTGCTAAACACGGAGCTGGACCATGCACTAGATGAGCTGAGTAGGGCTCGTGCTGAGATCGCCCAGCTGCGGGCTGAGCGCGCGGAACGTCGTCACCTAGAGGATGGTTCCCCCGCTCCCTTCGGGACTCAGCACCTGTACCGCTCACCTCGGCGTGGACGCCAGTCTTATGGCAATCCCGACTGCAAGACCAAGATAACTCTAGAACCATAGATCGTTATAGTTGGATCTTGTAATTAATACAAAATATATATGCATAGAAGCTACAGTCTTAGCGTTAGTCTCGCTCTTAGTTAGTCTTAGTTAGACAGGGTAGTTTGCTATATCCTGTGCATTTATGTTTGTCATGATGAACTATGTTTGGTTTGGATCTTTGTAATGATTGTCACCAGAGTGTGGGTATCCCCTGCATTTTGGTTTACCTATTATGTTAATGGAGTTAGTTATATAGTTGGGAAACCTTTTTATTCCACTTTCCTCTTTATCTGAGAAGCTATGTGGTCTGCGTTGGAGATCAGTGAAGATGCTCATCTGTTCAGTGCTGTTGAAGGATTCTATACTCTTCTCTTATGCTGCAAGATTTGCCAGATCAGTTCTGATGTGTGGTTGCATTCTGCAGATGTCAGAGAACAGGCGCAGAGGAGGAAGGCGTGCTCAGCAGGAGCGAGCCGCTCAACAGGAAGAGGTGCCTCAGCAGCAGCACCTGCCGCCCCCGCCCCCGATGTCCATCGAGCAGATGTTTCTGATGCAGACTCAGGCAGTTCAGGCTATCGGTCAGACTTTGGCCGCTATTCAGCAGCAGCAGCAACAACAGCAGCAGGCACCACCTCAGCCTTAGATGCCTCAGATGCCCAGAGACAAGCGTGCTGAATTCATGAGAGGTCATCTACCAACGTTTGCCCATTCTTCTGACCCCATGGATGCTGAAGATTGGCTGCGCACTGTGGAGCGGGAGTTGCATACCGCTCAGTGCGATGATAGGGAGAAGGTTCTGTATGGTCCCCGTCTGTTGAGAGGAGCAGCCCAATCATGGTGGGAGTCTTACCTCGCCACCCATGCCCACCCTGACGCCATCACCTGGGAAGAGTTCAGAGGGAGTTTTCGTCAGTACCATGTTCCTGCAGGTCTGATGACAGTGAAGAAAGAGGAGTTCCTGGCTCTCAAGCAAGGGTCATCGTCTGTCAGTGAATATCGGGACAGATTTCTGCAGCTGTCTCGTTATGCTCCTGAAGATGTCAACACCGACGCCAAGCGACAGTACCGTTTCCTGAGAGGCTTGGTTGACCCTCTGCAGTACCAACTGATGAATCACACCTTCCCGACATTCCAGCACCTGATTGATAGAGCAATCATGACAGAAAGGAAGCGTAAGGAGATGGAAGATCGTAAGCGCAAGATCAGTGGACCCCAGCCTGGAAGCAGCAGTCGTCCTCGTTTCTCAGGCAATCAACCTCAGCAGTTCAGGCAGAACCAGCGTCCACCTCAGCAGCATCAGCAGTTCCAAAGGCAGTATCCTCAGCACCAGTACCAGAACCGTCAGAGCAATCAGTTAGGAGGTCAGTTTCAGAGGCAGAATCAGCAAGCACCTCGTCTTCCTGCCCCAGTAAATCAGCAGAACAATCAGGCAGCACCAGCTCAAGTTGGAAACAGGGCATGTTTCCACTGTGGAGAGCAAGGCCATTGGGTGATGCAATGTCCGAAGAAGGCAGCCCAGCAGCAATCAGGCCCCAATGCCCCAGCGAAGCAGAATGTGCCGCAGCCTGGAGCAGGCAATCGCTCTCAGCCGCGCTATAATCATGGAAGGCTGAATCACTTGGAGGCTGAAGCAGTTCAGGAGACTCCCGGCATGATAGTAGGTATGTTCCCAGTCGACTCCCATATTGCAGAAGTGTTATTTGATACTGGAGCAACGCATTCTTTCATTACTGCATCATGGGTAGAAGCACATAATCTTCCAATTACTACCATGTCAACCCCCATTCAAATTGACTCAGCCGGTGGTAGAATTCGAGCCGATAGCATTTGTTTGAATATAAGTGTGGAAATAAGGGGGATAGCGTTTCCCGCCAACCTTATAGTAATGGGTACTCAGGGAATAGATGTCATCCTAGGGATGAATTGGCTAGATAAGTATCAGGCAGTTGTCAGTTGTGATAAAAGGACAATCAAGTTGGTGTCTCCACTAGGAGAGGAAGTGGTGACCGAGTTAGTCCCGCCTGAGCCAAAGAAAGGAAGTTATTATCAGATAGCCGTTGATAGCAGTGAAGCAGACCCAATTGAGAGTATCAAGGTTGTGTCTGAGTTCCCGGATGTGTTTCCAAAGGACTTACCGGGTATGCCACCAGAGCGGAAAGTTGAGTTTGCCATAGAGCTTCTTCCTGGCACCGCCCCTATCTTTAAGAGAGCTTACAGAATATCTGGACCAGAGTTGGTTGAGCTTAAGAAGCAAATTGATGAGCTGTCAGAGAAAGGTTACATCTGGCCAAGCACCTCGCCTTGGGCCGCCCCTGTCCTATTTGTGGAGAAGAAAGATGGCACCAAAAGGATGTGTATCGATTACCGAGCTTTGAATGAAGTCACGATCAAGAACAAGTATCCCTTGCCCAGAATAGAAGATCTGTTCGACCAGTTGAGAGGAGCCAGTGTGTTCTCCAAGATTGATCTAAGGTCAGGTTATCTTCAGCTCAGGATCCGACCTTCGGACATTCCGAAGACGACATTCATTTCCAAGTATGGGTTGTATGAGTTCATAGTGATGTCTTTTGGTTTGACCAATGCACCAGCCTTTTTCATGAACTTGATGAATAGTGTATTCATGGATTATCTCGATAAGTTTGTGGTGGTATTCATTGATGACATTCTGGTTTATTCTCAAAGCGAAGAAGAGCATGCAGGTCATTTGAGGATGGTATTGCAGAGATTGCGAGAGCACCAGTTGTATGCAAAGTTGAGCAAATGTGAGTTTTGGATCAGTGAAGTCCTGTTCTTGGGTCATATAATCAACAAAGAAGGATTGGCTGTGGATCCGAAGAAAGTGGCAGACATTTTGAACTGGAAAGCGCCAACAGATGCTAGAGGAATCAAGAGTTTCGTTGGAATGGCCGGATATTATCGGCGATTCATTGAAGGGTTTTCGAAGATTGCGAAACCAATGGCCGCGTTGCTAGGCAACAAAGTTGAGTTCAAGTGGACCCAGAGATGCCAAGAGGCCTTTGAAGCGCTGAAAGAGAAGTTGACTACAGCGCCTGTCCTAGTCTTGCCCGATGTGCACAAGCCCTTCTCGGTGTATTGCGATGCTTGCTACACAGGTTTGGGATGTGTGTTGATGCAAGAGGGAAGAGTTGTGGCTTACTCGTCCCGACAGCTGAAGGTTCATGAGAAGAACTACCCAATCCATGATCTAGAGTTGGCAGCAGTGGTTTACGCACTGAAGACATGGATGCACTATCTGTATGGACAGAAATGCGATGTTTACACAAACCACAAGAGTCTGAAGTACATATTCACTCAGTCAGAGTTGAATATGAGGCAACGAAGATGGTTAGAGTTGATCAAAGACTATGAGTTGGAGATTCATTACCATCCAGGCAAAGCAAACGTAGTGGCAGATGCTTTGAGCAGAAAGAGTCAAGTCAATCTGATGGTCGCTCGTCCGATGCCTTATGAGTTGGCCAAGGAGTTGCAGAACTCCGTTGCAATGGGATCAGCCCGGAGAAAAGCAGGTGTTTGGGCCAGACATTTTGCTTGAAGCCGAAGAGAACATCAAGATGGTCCGAGAGAATCTGAAGATAGCGCAATCAAGACAGCGAAGCTATGCAGACACAAGAAGAAGAGAGCTGAGTTTTGAAGTCGGAGACTTTGTCTATCTGAAAGTGTCACCGATCAGAGGAGTCAGAAGATTTGGAGTCAAAGGCAAGCTAGCACCCCGCTACATTGGTCCGTATCAGATTCTTGCAAGACGTGGAGAAGTAGCCTATCAGCTCAGTCTGCTAGAGAATTTGTCTGCTGTGCATGATGTCTTTCATGTGTCTCAGTTGAAGAAGTGCTTGCGTGTGCTAGAAGAGCAGTTGCCAGTGGAAGGTCTTGAAGTCCAGGAGGACTTGACCTACGTTGAGAAGCCAGTGCAAATCCTTGAGGTTGCAGACCGAGTCACCCGAAGGAAGACCATCAGAATGTGCAAAGTTAGGTGGAATCACCACTCTGAGGAAGAAGCAACCTGGGAGCGTGAAGATGATCTGATGGCTAAATACCCAGAGCTCTTTGCTAGCCAGCCCTGAATCTCGAGGGCGAGATTCTTTTAAGGGGGATAGGTTTGTAACGCCCTGAATTTGGGGGTAGAATTTTTTTCTTCTTTTCTTTCACCAAATTCAGGCGTTACCCTTTTCTTTTTCTCATTCCCTCGCTAAACCTTGATCTTTTCCAAAGTTATAGCGGGATTCAGCTTGGAATTCCCGTGTAAAGGAAAACCCTAAATTACTTTATGTTGTTTGATGCACCATGCCGAACCATGCATTCTTTCGATTGCTTAAAAATGTAAGTGCATCCATCTAGGAAGATCGGATTTCGAAAAGGAGAAAAATCTTTTCTTTCTTTTTCTTTTTCTTTTTCTTTTTCTTTTTCTTTCTCTCTCTCACTTTTTTTTTCTCTCCCGCGCCGTGGGCCACCCCGGCCGGCCCAACCGCCCCCCCGCGCGCCCCCTTTGGGCCCATTGGCCCAGCCGCCCCCTCCCTTTCCCCTCAAATTCCCCCAATCCCTCTCCCTCCCTCTCATTCTCTCCCTTCCCTGCCCCAACCGCCGCCCCCTGCCCTAGCCGCCGCCCCCTGCAGCTCGGCCGCCCCGCCGCTCGGCCGCCCGTCCCCGTCCCCAGTGAGGTTCCCCTCCCCCTCTCCTCCCTCCCCCATCTCCCCTCCCCTTCCCCCTACCCGGCTCGGCCGCCCCCTGCCCCTGCGCCCCGGTTCGGCCGCCCGCCGCCAGCTCGGCCGCCCCTGCCCCGCCCCCTGGCCGGTTCAACCGCCCCCCCCTTTTTTTTATATTTTATTTTATGTTCTTTTATTACTGTTACTTATTTTATTTCAGGCAGGTTAATCATTGTTCATGTTATTGGAATAGGAAACTTAATTTAGAATTTCATTACGCTAGTTGATTCATATAATTAATTGTTCATCCAGTTCAATGTTGATCAACTAAAAATGACTAGGTTTCCATTAGTGCATATAACTGAATTCTTTTGTTAGAACCAATTATTCGTGCATAAGCTTTAACCCCCCCCCCCCCCCCCCGCGAGACCTTCTCCCGTTTCTTTCTAACCTTAATGAATGCGATATCGAATGTCATACTTGGTGCATATTCACTTTATTTGTTCACTTGTATGATGTACTGTTTGTTTCCCAATTTGAATGGATGAATGTATGTATGCTTGCAATCGCATAGAGAACGATCCGGTCGAAGAGCCCGAGGAACTCGCAGGAGAAGCCCCTGAGCAGCAGTCGTTTGGTGGAGGCAAGTGTCCTTTGACCTATCTCTGTCCTATTCATTCTTTAATTCACCTCCCGCTTTACACATTTATGCCTAAGGATTGACTAGCTTTTGTTATCCATGTCCTTGATTACCTATTTGGGTTGGATTATTATTATTGTTTAGCTTTATGCTATTGCTCAACTCTAATCAATGAACATGATGAGATTATCTATGATACGCTGTTTTCCCCTCTCTTATTATGATGTTATACTTGTGGTCTTCAAGGGGGCTCGAGCGGTTTCTCGAGTGCCTCTCCGTAAGGACCTGTTCTATGGATGACCGCCCGGGAAAACAGTGCAACCATGAGGGTAGAATGGGGTGCCCTTAGCTGAATAATTAGAGGATCCGGGATGTAGTTCACTTAGCCGTCGTGCCGTCAATGGGGCTCGGTGTATGCGGCTCGCTCTGCCAAGGTTGATTTGTCCCTTGGGGAGGAGTGCGGTACATTTAGGAAACCTAACGGGTGGCTACAGCCCCGGGGAATCTTTGTAAAGGCTACGTAGTGATGCCCTGCTAGGCCACCTAGGTAGTGGTCAATGGGGAGTAGCTCTCTCCGGGCAGAAAGGGAATCACGGCTTGTGGGTAAAGTGCACAACCTCTGCAGAGTGTTATGAAACTGATATATCAGCCGTGCTCGCGGTTATGAGCGGCCAAGGGAGCTCCAGTGATTAGTGGTACTTGATCAGAGAAATTGTGGTACATGTGGCAACGAGATTGATGGTTTTGGTTATGACTATGGTGCTGGTAAGTGGTATTCTTTCCGTTTGGAAAGGGTACATCGGGTTAATAACTTGGGTTAATGCTAAAACTTGGCTTTCTACTAGTAAGTAATAATCTGACCAACTAAAAGCAACTGCTTGACTTATCCCCACATAAAGCTAGTCCACTACAGCCAAACGAGATACTTGCTGAGTATGTTGATGTGTACTCACCCTTGCTCTACACACCAAACCCCCCCAGGTTGTCAGCATTGCAACCACTGCTCAGGCGAAGATGAAGCTGTGGAAGGAGACTTCCAGGAGTTCCAAGACTACGACGAGTTCTAGGTGTGGGTTAGCGGTAACCCCCAGTCGGCTGCCTGTGAAGGCCGCGTTTATCTATGTTTCTTTTCCGCACTTTGATTTATTGTAAGAACTATATGGACGTCTCAGACGTATGATGTAATCGACTATTATCCCTTTTAATACTATTTTGAGCACTGTGTGATGATGTCCATGTTATGTAACTGCTGTGTACGTGAATAACTGATCCTGGCACGTACATGGTTCGCATTCGGTTTGCCTTCTAAAACCGGGTGTGACACACACCCTTTTCATCTTGGCGGAAACATTTATACTTCTCAACCTTCTGATGGAGATTCTTCTTGATAATCTGCACTCCTTTGTCACTGAGCTGGGCCATGATGATCTGGTCTTGCAAAGCTGGCTCGACAGAAATGTGAGACAGAGCACCAGAAGAAATAACTTCTATTTGCATCTTGCTCAACTCATCACACAGGGTGTTGATGTGAGAATCCATCAGAATACAATTGCATTGCAACTTCCGACTCAAGGCATCTGCTACACATTGGCTTTTCCTGGGTGATAATGTACCTCCAGGTCATAATCCTTGATCAGCTCTAGCCATCTTCTCTGCCTCATGTTGAGATCAGCCTGAGTAAAGATGTACTTAAGGCTCTTATGATCAGTGAAGATGTTGCAGTGGGTTCCCATTAAATAGTGCCTCCACATTTTTAATGCATGAACCACTGCTGCCAACTCGAGGTCATGAGTGGGATAATTTTGCTCATGAGGCCTGAGCGCTCTTGAAGCATAAGCAATGACTCGGTTGTCTTGCATCAAGACACAACCTAGTCCAGTACCAGAGGCATCACAATATACATCAAAAGGCTTGCTGTTGTCGGGTTGCGCTAATACTGGTGCTGTGGTCAGATGCTGCCTTAATGCATGGAAGGCATCTTCGCACTTCTGACTCCAAACAAACTTGGCTTCCTTCTTCAGCAACTCAGTTATAGGCTTCGCAATTCGAGAGAAATCTGGAATAAATCTTCGGTAGTAACCAGCTAATCCCAGAAAACTCCGAATCTGACGAACAGTCGTTGGTGGCTTCCAGTTCATCACCTCTTGCACCTTATCAGGATCAACAACTATTCCTGCCTGAGAGATAGTGTGACCCAAGAATTTGATTTCCTTTAGCCAAAAATCACATTTGGACAACTTGGCATAAAGGTGGTGCTCTCGCAGACGTTGAAGCACTACATGCAAATGCCCGGCATGTTCTTCTTCGTTCTTAGAGTACACCAAGATATCATCAATATAAACCACTACGAATTTGTCCAATTCAGGCATAAAAACAGAATTCATCAGGTACATGAAATATGCTGGTGCATTTGTCAGCCCGAATGACATCACCAAGAATTCATATAGCCCATATATGGTTGAGAATGCCGTCTTCGGAATATCACTTGCTCGTATCTTGATCTGATGGTAGCTGGAGCTAAGGTCTATTTTGGAAAACACCTTGGCCCCGACCAACTGGTCAAAAAGAACATCAATACGAGGCAAAGGATACTTGTTCTTGATAGTTACCGCATTAAGAGGGCGGTAATCTATACACAGCCTCAAGCTTTCATCCTTCTTCTTCACAAATAATGCTGGACATCCCCAAGGCGAAGTACTTGGGCGAATAAATCCCTTATCCAGCAACTCCTGCAATTGCTTCTTCAATTCTGCCAACTCAGCGGGTGGCATTCGGTAGGGCCTCTTGGAAATTGGTGCCATTCCCGGTTGCAACTCGATGGCAAATTCAATATCCCGGTCTGGTGGCATTCCTGGCAATTCATCAGAAAAGACATCTGCATACTCGCAGACCACTGGGATCTTCTTCAGAGGTAACTCCATCATAGAGAAAGCGCATGACTGAGTAGAACCCTGACTGGGCAGAATTAAGGTGAAGTTCCCGCAGAACGGAGAATTAATTTCCACGGTACGACTGGCTACATCAAGCACAACTTGGTGCAAGGTCATCCAATTAGCTCCCAGAATAATGTCCACATTTTCCAAACCCAAAACAAGAAGGGTGGTTTTGACAATGTGGCTTCCCAGTTGAATATGCACACTTTGGTTTAATTGATTAGTTGAAATTTTACCCCAGGTGTGACTATCATAAATGACCCTTTTGAGTGAGAGAATGGCAGTTCACATTTAGCACTGAACTTTTGGCTAATGAAACTATGAGATGCACCAGAATCAAACAGAATTAAAGCAGGTTGATTATAAACTGAAAAGATACCGGTCATGATGGGAGCTCCCTCAGGTACTTCCTCCAGAGTAGTGAAGTTGAGCTTCCCTTGCCTGACTTGTACCTTCTGCTTTCTTCCCATGTCTTGATTTGGTGCTGGCATCTGCCTCTGCTGGTTCCTGGGACAGTTCTTGGCATAGTGGCCCACATTGCCACAAGTGAAACACTTGTTCCCATTGCCCTGGCGGAACTGCTGCTGCTGCAAAGGCTGATTGTTCCTTGGAGCGGGAGCTGGAAAGCGGTTGGGTGCCGGCTGCTGCTGCTGAGGTGGCCTGATCACCCATCTGCCTACCTGCTGCTGGAAACCCCTGCTCTGATTGTGAGAAACAATCCGGAACCTCTGGGCCTGAGCGGATGGTGCTGCCATTAGTGCCTTTCTCTTCTTCTCTGCCCGGTGAGCTACAATGCAATCCTCCTGGGAGATGGCCAGGTTGACCAACTCATTGAAGCTATCAGCCCAAACAGTGTTGAGTCGTTCCCGTAGCTTGGTGTTAAGCCCCCTGCAAAAGCGGTCTCTCTTCTTCTCATCAGAATCAGCATGGTACCCTGCATACTAGCATAGGTCGTTGAAGGCTTGCGCATACTGCAGTACCGTGCGGGTTCCTTGGTTAAGCGCCAGGAACTCATTCAGCTTGTGATGTGGTGTCCTCTGAAAGCAGTCTTGAATTCCTCCCAAGACACTTCACGATCAGCGGGGAGCATAGCACGGAAGTGGTCCCACCAAGTCCGAGCAGGGCCGCAAAGCAGCTGCGCGGCGAAGCGAGCCTTGACTTCATCAGGGCAGTCTCCCATGAGGAGGGAAAACTTGGACTCAACGACGCGGAGCCACACGTCGGCGTCCAACGGATCCTCTGCCTTGGTGAACAAGGGTGGCTGCATACTCAGGAACTCCTGGTAGGTTGCCGCTGCCGGAGGTCGCTGATGCTGGCCTCCACCATGCTGCTGAGGGTGGGGCTGGCGCTGCAAGAGCTGTCGCAGAATCTCATTCTGCTAGGCCATCAGCTCCTGCACTGTGGGAGCTGGAGGAGGTGGCGGGGGAACCTGCTCGTTATGCCCGCGACGCTGCCTAGCTGCCATCTGAAAACAGAGGTTGGCGCCATTGTTATCCCAATTCACCATTCCGGACGACAAGGTATTATCTCATATGGAAGGAAAAAATGTCGTAATCATAATATTAGGTTCGAAATGAAGATAACATGGTGACAAACATCCCACAGATTCCAAAAGTTCACAGGGTTACATCAGGGGAAAAGGTACCCGAAAGCCTAGTCCAAAATCTGACATTAACTAAGCTCGCATAGGTTTCTATCCGCCTAAAAGTGTCGAAGTGACTGATTAACCCTGAGCGGTGGAAGCGACACTGGATACGGGTGAAGGAGGCATCGCGGAGGTAGTCCCATGGGCACCAGGGGCTGGTCCTAACTCCTCGGGAGCCTCTTCTCCCTCGCTTCCGGCTTCATTGGCCTCCATCTCCAAGTGGTGCATGTCCAGGTGGTCATTCGCTTCTTCGAGTTCCCTCTGCACATCGCGGAGCTAGTTCTCCAAGACATCAATAGTGTTGTATCAGATCTCCACCTGCTGCTCCAAGGTGGTAATGCGCTGGCTCAGCCTTTCCACCTGCAGATCCTTCTCTACCAACTCGATGGATAAATCGACCACAGAATCTTCTCGACTGTCGAGAGTGAGCTTGGCGGTTTGAGCGATGTTAGCAAGGTGTGCCATAGCGTTGCTCTGAAGGGCCTGAAGGCAGTACAACGCACTCATGCACTGAACGGTGACCCTCCCAACCAAGTCAGGATACATTGCCCACACATCCTTCACATGGCTCACGTGGTTACACCACATGGGGTCATCCTTCTTCTCAGCAGGAAAGAGTCCCAAGGGGTGCATCACGATCTCCAGGGGATGGTAGCCACAGAAAGTCGTCAGAGTCTTCATGGCTGCTGCTTCAATGGTGTCGTCCGTCCTGAGTCCAATTGTCTCGGAATCAAGAGAACGCCAACCCGGCTGAAGGGGATGAGCCTCCAAAGTCAGCCAGACCGACAACGAGGTACCCGATGCTCCTCATACAACTGCACCGTGTACAAAGGGGGCGTAGGGTAACCGACGGAGTTAAGCACTTCCCACAAGATGGAAGGAAAGCCATCACGAGAAAGGAAGTCAGAACTGAAACGAGTGTCTCCTCCACTGGCGGGGGTGGGTGATTCATCTGCGGAAGGGAATCAAAGGTAAAGATTATGGTGGAAGGAAAAAAAGAAAGAGGGCCCAAATGGTTTTAAAGGAAGTGGGTTAGCTCAAGTTTTAATTCCTCTTTGTGTTTATAATGCATGCACGCTGAAAGTAACGTCTCCTCTCCAAACAATAGGGTGCTCTTAGGGCATCCTTAAAAAGTCTAAGTACTGGCCCACGCGGCCTAATTAATTAGCCACCTATTTCTCCCTCTATGCCTAAGGCCTTTCGTCCTAGGTCTAGCGGTCTAGTCCTGACGATCCGTAGCAGTTTCTAGGCAAGTTTTAATTTTTGAAAATGGTATTCATGGTTTATTGTCCTTCTCCGTGGTGGAATTTGCTCCGATACCAGCTGTGGCAGAACCACCCGAATTATTCCAGCTTAAGTGCCTAAGTCACGCCTCAGGGGCCGTAACACACTTAAATCGGAATAACCCGTCAGTCCCTCAGATCTAGTCTGATAGAGCCACTTAACCAGGATCAAATTCCACAATCTCACTCGAAGGTGAGTCACAGGAGAAATACAATAAAACAGGAAACCTCAAATTAAGTGCTGAATTATTACATAATCAGAGTTTTTGAGTAGCAAATAAGAGTTCACAAAATAAAACACAGCGGATAATTGAAAGGGAAATGTACCCTTGGGACATTTCTATAAGATTTTGGTGATTAAGTGCTCCACACAAATGCTTTGAGTAATATTTGTGCCAAAGACTTAAGAAGTACAAATCAAGAGTAAAGGTATGTTTCTAAGACTTAGTACATTGTTTTGGAGACTAATGTATTGTGTCTAAGTGCTAGAAACAGGAAAAGACCAATTTGGAAAAGACTTGGCTGAGCAGCCAAGACTCTGCGCAGTCTGGGTGCACCGGACTGTCTGGTCGTGCACCGGACAGTGTCCGGTGCGCCAGGCTGGCTCTGGCGAACTAGCTGCTCTCGGGTTTCATCGGCGGCGTACGGCTATAAATCATCGGACTGTCCGGTGAGCCAACAGTCGGCCGGGCCAACGGTCGGCCGCGTAATCCGCGCGCGACGCGTGGCAGAGCCAACGGTCAGAAGGGGGCACCGGACTGTCCAGTGTGCACCAGGCAGTGTCCGGTCCGCCAACGGCTCTGAATCTCCAACGATCGGCTGCGCCAAAATAGGAAAGAAATCCGCACCGGACTGTCCGGTGCGCCAGGCGACAGAAGGCAAGAATTGCCTTCCTGGAATGCTCTCAACGGCTCCTAGCTGCCTTAGGGATATAAAAGGGACCCCTAGGCGCATGGAGGAGTACACCAAGCATTCTCTAAGCATTCCTAAGCACCAAGACTCCAATTCCACGCATTTGATTCTTTGTGATAGCAACTAGAGCTCCATTTGAGTAGAGAACTCCTCGGGTTGTGTTGTGAGCTCGAGTTGTGACTTGTGTGCGTGTTTGTGCTCTGATTTTGTGTCTTGTGTGCGTTGCTCATACCAACCTTACTTCCGTGCTTCTTTGTGAACATCAAATTGTAAGGGCGAGAGGCTCCAAGTTGTGGAGATTCCTCGCAAGCGGGATATAGTAAAACAAAGCAAAACACCGTGGTATTCAAGTGGGTCTTTGGACCGCTTGAGAGGGGTTGATTGCAACCCTCGTCCGTTGGGACGCCACAACGTGGAGTAGGCAAGTGTTGGACTTGGCCGAACCACGGGATAAACCACTGTGCTTATCTGTGTTGATCTTCTTGTGGTTATCGTGTCTTGCAAGAACTCCTCTCTAGCCACTTGGCTTTATTGTGCTAACTCCTAATCAAGTTTTGTGGCATTAAGTTTCAAGTTTTTACAGGATCACCTATTCACCCCCCCCTCTAGGTGCTCTCAATTGGTATCGGAGCCATTCTCTTCACGAAGGGACTAATCGCCCGAAGAGATGGATCCTAAGGGAAAGGGGATGGTGGTCAACGATAAGGAGAAGGAGACCATTTTCAACGAGCCGAGGGATGACAAAGCTACTGACTCCGGCTCGAGTCAAAAGAAGAAGGAAGGGAAGAAGAAGAGGCGCATCAAGAAGATCGTCTACTACGACGACAGCGACGAGTCCTCTTCTTCCCAAAAGGACAACGACGACAACGACCACGAGAAAAAGAAGACAATTAACTCTAATTTTTCTTTCGATTATTCTCGTATTCCTCAAAGTACCAATGCTCATTTACTCTCCATTCCACTTGGTAAACCTCCTCACTTTGATGGAGAGTACTACGGATTTTGGAGTCACAAAATGCGTAGTCACTTGTTCTCTCTCCATCCAAGCATATGGGAGATAGTAGAGAGTGGAATGCAATTTGATAGTACTGATAGTCCCATATTTATCAATGAGCAAATTCACAAAAATGCACAAGCTACTACTGTTCTTCTAGCATCATTATGCAGGGATGAATATCATAAGGTGAGCGTCTTGGATAATGCCAAGCAGATCTGGGACACCCTCAAGATCTCGCATGAGGGGAACGACGTCACCATGCTCACCAAGATGGAGTTGGTGGAAGGCGAACTAGGAAGGTTCGCAATGATCAGGGGAGAAGAGCCAACCCAAACTTACAACAGGCTCAAGACCCTCGTCAACAAAATAAGGAGCTATGGAAGCACGCGATGGACGGACCACGACGTCGTCCGCCTAATGCTAAGGTCTTTCACTGTCCTTGATCCACATCTTGTAAACAATATCCGTGAGAATCCTAGGTACACCAAGATGACGCCCGAGGAAATACTTGGGAAGTTTGTAAGTGGGCGGATGATGATCAAGGAGGCAAGATACGTTGATGATGCGTTGAATGGCCCAATCCACGAGCCTCAAATCGTTGCTCTCAAAGCAACTAGGAGCAAGGAAGTGCTACCTAGCAAGGTGGCACAAGTTGAGGCGGCAGGGCTCAATGAGGAAGAGATGGCCCTCATCATCAAGCGTTTCAATATGGCGCTAAGGGGTCGCAAGGAGCATCCCAACAAGAACAAGACGAAGGGGAAGCGCTCATGCTTCAAATGTGGTAAGATTGGTCATTTTATCGCTAATTGTCCCGATAATGATAGTGACCAGGAACAAGAGAAGAAGAGGGAAAAGAAGAAGGCCTACAAGAAGGCTAAGGGTGAGGCACACCTTGGCAAGGAGTGGGACTTGGATTGTTCGTCATCTGACTCCGACAACGAAGGACTTGCCGCCTCGGCCTTCAACAAATCGTCCCTCTTCCCCAACGAGCATCACACCTGCCTCATGGCAAAGGAGAAGAAGGTAAACAATCGAAAGACTACTTATGCTTCTTCTAGTGATGATGAATCTAGCGATGATGAAATAGATTATGCTAGTTTGTTCAAGGGCTTAGAAAGAACTAAGATTGATAAGATTAATGAATTAATCGATGCCTTGAATGATAAGAATAGATTGTTAGAAAAGCAAGAGGATCTTTTGTATGAAGAACATGATAAATTTGTAGAGGCACAAAAATCTCTTGTTTTAGAAGTTAAAAGGAATGAAATGCTTTCTTGTGAACTATCTACTTGCCATGATACCATTTCTAGTTTAAAAAGTGTTAATGATGATTTAAATGCTAAACTAGAAGTAGCAAATAGATCTAACTCTTGTGTAGATCATGTTGTAATTTGCAATAGGTGTAAAGATTTTAATGTTGATGCTTGTAGTGAACACCTAGTTTCTATTGCAAAGTTAAATGATGAAGTGGCTAGTCTTAATGCCCAACTTAAGACTAGCAAAAATGAATTTGATAAATTAATATTTGCAACGGATGCCTACACGATTGGTAGACACCCCTCAATTAAGGATGGGCTTGGCTTCAAGAGGGAAGCCAAGAACTTAACAAGTCATAAGGCTCCCATCTCCGCCAAGGAGAAAGGGAAGGCTCCTATGACTAATATTAGTCAAAAGAATCATACTTTCATTTATGGTGATAAGAGATATTCTAGAAATGTTCATTATGATAGGAGTTGTAATGCTTATGATTCAAATGCCATGTTTGCTTCAAGTTCTTCTATTATGCATGATAGAAGTGTGACTAGGAAAAATGTCATTAATCATGTGCCTAGGAGAAATGTTCATGTTCCTAGGAAAATTAATGAACCTTCTACAATTTATCATGCTTGCAATGCTTCCTTTGCAATTTGTAGAAAGGATAAGAAGGTGATTGCTAGGAAATTAGGGGCAAAATGCAAGGGAGATAAAACTTGCATTTGGGTCCCTAAGACCATTGTAACTAACCTTGTAGGACCCAACATGAGTTGGGTACCTAAGACCCAAGCCTAAATTGCCTTGCAGGTTTATGCATCCGGGGGCTCAAGCTGGATTATCGACAGCGGATGCACAAACCACATGACGGGGGAGAAGAAGATGTTCACCTCCTATGTCAAGAACAAAGATTCCCAAGACTCAATCGTATTCGGTGACCGGAATCAAGGCAAGGTTAAAGGACTAGGAAAAATAGCTATTTCTTCAGAGCATTCTATCTCTAATGTGTTTTTAGTTGAATCGCTCGGATATAATTTGTTGTCCGTTAGTCAATTATGTAATATGGGATATAACTGCTTATTCACAAATGTAGATGTGTTTGTCTTTAGAAGGAGTGATGGTTCATTAGCTTTTAAGGGTGTATTAGATGACAAACTCTATTTAGTTGATTTTGCAAAAGAGGAGGCCGGTCTAGATGCATGCTTAATTGCTAAGACTAGCATGGGCTGGCTGTGGCATCGACGTTTAGCACATGTGGGGATGAAGAACCTTCACAAACTTCTAAAGGGAGAACACGTGATAGGTCTAACAAACGTAACCTCAGAAAAAGATAGACCTTGTGCAGCTTGTCAAGCAGGTAAACAAGTGGGAAGCTCTCATCATACCAAAAATGTGATGACCACATCAAGACCTTTGGAGTTGCTTCATATGGACCTCTTCGGACCCGTCGCCTATCTAAGCATAGGAGGAAGTAAGTATGGTCTTGTTATCGTTGATGATTTTCCCCGCTTCACTTGGGTATTCTTTTTGCAGGATAAATCTGAAACCCAAGGGACCCTCAACGCTTCCTAAGGAGAGCTCAAAATGAGTTTGAGCTCGAGGTGAAGAAGATAAGGAGCGACAACGGGTCCGAGTTCAAAAACCTTCAAGTGGAGGAGTACCTTGAGGAGGAAGGGATCAAGCACGAGTTCTCCGCTCCCTACACACCACAACAAAACGGTGTGGTAGAGAGGAAGAACAGGACGCTCATAGACATGGCGAGGACAATGCTTGGAGAATTCAAGACACCCGAGCGGTTTTGGTCGGAAGCCGTGAACACGGCTTGCCACGCCATAAACCGGGTGTACCTTCATCGCCTCCTCAAGAAGACTTCGTATGAGCTTCTAACCGGTAACAAACCCAATGTTTCGTACTTTCGTGTATTTGGGAGCAAATGTTATATTCTAGTAAAGAAAGGTAGAAATTCTAAGTTTGCTCCCAAAGCTTTAGAAGGGTTTTTGTTAGGTTATGACTCAAATACAAAGGCGTATAGGGTCTTCAACAAACCATCGGGTTTGGTTGAAGTCTCTAGCGACATTGTATTTGAGTCATAACCTAACAAAAACCCTTCTACAGCTTTGGGAGCAAACTTAGAATTTCTACCTTTCTTTACTAGAATATAACATTTGCTCCCAAATACAGGGTCTTCAACAAACCATCGGGTTTGGTTGAAGTCTCTAGCGACATTGTATTTGATGAGACTAATGGCTCTCCAAGAGAGCAAGTTGTTGATCTTGATGATGTAGATGAAGAAGACGTTCCAACGGCCGCAATATGCACCATGGCGATTGGAGATGTGCGGCCACAGGAACAAAAGGAACAAGATCAACCTTCTTCCTCAACAATGGTGCATCCCCCAACTCAAGACGATGAACATGTTCATCAAGAGGAGGCGTGTGATCAAGGGGGAACACAAGATGATCATGTAATGGAGGAAGAAGCACAACCGGCACCTCCAACTCAAGTTCGAGCGACGATTCAAAGGAATCATCCCGTCGACCAAATTTTGGGTGATATTAGCAAGGGAGTAACTACTCGCTCTAGATTAGTTAATTTTTGTGAGCATTACTCTTTTGTCTCTTCTATTGAGCCTTTCAGGGTAGAAGATGCCTTGCTAGATCCGGACTGGGTGTTGGCCATGCAGGAAGAGCTCAACAACTTCAAGAGAAATGAAGTTTGGACACTGGTGCCTCGTCCCAAGCAAAACGTTGTGGGAACCAAGTGGGTGTTCTGCAACAAACTAGACGAGCACGGGGTGGTGACAAGGAACAAGGCACGACTTGTGGCAAAAGGTTATGCCCAAGTCGCAGGTTTGGACTTTGAGGAGACTTTTGCTCCTGTGGCTAGGCTAGAGTCAATTCACATATTGTTAGCCTATGCTGCTCACTATTCTTTCAGGTTGTTCCAAATGGATGTGAAGAGCGCTTTCCTCAACGGACCAATCAAGGAGGAGGTGTACGTGGAGCAACCCCCTGGCTTCGAGGATGAACGGTACCCCGACCACGTGTGTAAGCTCTCTAAGGCGCTCTATGGACTTAAGACACTTAAGCAAGCCCCAAGAGCATGATATGAATGCCATAGAGACTTTTTAATTGCTAATGCTTTCAAGGTTGGGAAAGCCGATCCAACTTTATTCACTAAGACTTGTGATGGTGATCTTTTTGTGTGCCAAATTTATGTCGATGACATAATATTTGGTTCTACTAACCAAAAGTCTTGTGAAGAGTTTAGCAGGGTGATGACTCAGAAATTCGAGTTTTCAATGATGGGCAAGTTGAACTACTTCCTTGGGTTCCAAGTGAAGCAACTCAAGGATGGCACTTTCATCTCACAAACGAAGTATACACAAGACTTGCTTAAGAGGTTTGGGATGAAGGACGCCAAGCCCGCAAAGACTCCAATGGGAACCGACGGACACGTCGACCTCAACAAAGGAGGTAAGTCCGTTGATCAAAAGGCATACCAGTCTATGATAGGGTCTTTAATTTATTTATGTGCTAGTAGACCGGATATTATGCTTAGCGTATGCATGTGTGCTAGATTTCAATCCGATCCAAGGGAGTGCCACCTAGTGGCCGTTAAGCGAATTCTTAGATATTTAGTCGCTACGCCGTGCTTAGGGATCTGGTATCCAAAGGGGTCTACCTTTGACTTAATTGGATATTCAGACTCCGATTATGCTGGATGTAAGGTCGATAGGAAGAGTACATCGGGGACGTGCCAATTCTTAGGAAGGTCACTGGTGTCGTGGAGTTCTAAGAAACAAACTTCCGTTGCCCTATCCACCGCTGAGGCCGAGTATGTTGCCGCAGGACAGTGTTGCGCGCAACTACTTTGGATGAGGCAAACCCTCCGGGACTTTGGCTACAATCTGAGCAAAGTCCCACTCCTATGTGATAATGAGAGTGCTATCTGCATGGCGGATAATCCTGTTGAACACAGCCGCACTAAGCACATAGACATCCGGCATCACTTTTTGAGAGACCACCAGCAAAAGGGAGATATCGAAGTGTTTTATGTTAGCACCGAGAACCAGCTAGCCGATATCTTTACCAAGCCTTTAGATGAGTCGACCTTTTGCAGGCTGCGTAGTGAGCTAAATGTCTTAGATTCACGGAACTTGGACTGATTTTTAGCATACATGTGTTTTATGCCTTGATCATGTTCCTTATGCATTTTGTTGTTTATGTATGGTGCTCAAGTTGTACAAGCGCTCCCCGGACCTCACAAGTCCATTTGCAAGTGATGCACATATTTAGGGGGAGATGTGCTACAACTTGACCCTTTGAGACTAACTGTGTGCTTGAGTTTGCTTGATTTAGTCTCAAAGGTGGATTGAAAGGGAATGTTGGACTTGGACCATGAAAGACTTCCACTGCACTCCGATGAAAGAGTAACTAACTCCAAGTTCATCTTCATGTTCTTATTGCCTTTTTGCTCTTAATTGACAATTTTGGTGAGGCAATGAGGTTTAAGGGCCAAAAATGATCCCATTTTGGTGCTTGATGCCAAAGGGGGAGAAATTAAGGGCCAAAGCAAGAAATGGATCAACTACCACTTGAGAATTTTGAAAATAGTAGAGTTAGAGCTTTTGTCAAAATCCTCTTATTGTCTCTTTTTGTCAAAAGTTGGTCTCTTGTGGGGAGAATGTTAGATTTTGGGAAAAAGGGGGAGTTTTTGAATCTTTGATCAATTTCTCTTGAAATACCTCTTTTTATGTCTCAACAAGTGTGTTTGACTTAGAGATAGGAAATTGAGTTTGATGTTCAAAAACAAACCAAGTGGTGGTAAAGAATGATCCATATATGCCAAATTTGAATCAAAACAAATTTGTGTTCTCATTTGAATTGATGTTGCACTTCTTTTAGTTGCTTTTTGTTGTGTTGGCATTAATCACCAAAAAGGGGGAGATTGAAAGGGAAATGTACCCTTGGGACATTTCTATAAGATTTTGGTGATTAAGTGCTCCACACAAATGCTTTGAGTAATATTTGTGCCAAAGACTTAAGAAGTTGAGAGCACCTAGAGGGGGGGGGGGTGAATAGGTGATCCTGTAAAACTTGAAACTTAATGCCACAAAAACTTGATTAGGAGTTAGCACAATAAAGCCAAGTGGCTAGAGAGGAGTTCTCGCAAGACACGATAACCACAAGAAGATCAATCACAGATAGACACAGTGGTTTATCCCGTGGTTCGACCAAGTTCAACACTTGCCTACTCCACGTTGTGGCGTCCCAACGGATGAGGGTTGCAATCAACCCCTCTCAAGCGGTCCAAAGACCCACTTGAATACCATGGTGTTTTGCTTTGTTTACTTTATCCCGCTCGCGAGGAATCTCCACAACTTGGAGCCTCTCGCCCTTACACTTTGATGTTCACAAAGAAGCACGGAGTAAGGGAGGGATGAGCAACGCACACAAGACACAAAATCAGAGCGATAATACGCACACAAGTCACAACACGAGCTCTCAACACAACTCAAAGAGTTCTCTACTCAAATGGAGCTCTAGTTGCTATCACAAAGAATCGAATGCGCGAAATTGAAGTCTTGGTGCTTAGGAATGCTTGGTGTCCTCCTCCATGCGCCTAGGGGTCCCTTTTATAGCCCCAAGGCAGCTAGGAGCCATTGATAGCATTCCAGGAAGGCAATTCTTGCCTTCTTCGCCTGGCGCACCGGACAGTCCGGTGCACCACCGGACACTGTCCGGTGCGGATTTCTTTCCTATTTTGGCGCAGCCGACCGTTGGAGATTCAGAGCCGTTGGCGCACCGGACACTGTCCGGTGCCCCCTTCTGACCGTTGGCTCTGCCACGCGTCGCGCGCGGATTACGCGGCCGACCGTTGGCTCGGCCGACTGTTGGCTCACCGGACAGTCCGGTGCACCACCGGACAGTCCGGTGATTTATAGCCGTACGCCGCTGACGAAACCCGAGAGCAGCCAGTTGACAGACACCGACCTGGCGCACCGGACAGTCCGGTGCACCACCGGACAGTCCGGTGCACCCAAACCGAGCTGTCTTTGGCTGAACAAAGCCATCTCTTTTCCAACTTGATGAGTTGTCTTTGGCTGAACAAAGCCATCTCTTTTCCAAATTGATTTCTCCTGTTTCCAGCACTTAGACACAATACATTAGTCTCCAAAACAATGTACTAAGTCTTAGAAACATACCTTTTTACTTTATTTGCACTTTATCCATCACTTTGCATAGATTAACATAAGTCCACTTGTGTTGGCACTCAATCACCAAAATACTTAGAAATGGCCCAAGGGCACATTTCCCTTTCAATCTCCCCCTTTTTGGTGATCTATGCCAACACAATAAAAAGCAACTAAAGGAAGTGCAACATCAATACAAATGAGAACTCAAAATTGTTTTGATTCAAATTTGGCATATTTTGGATCATTCTTTGCTACCACTTGGTTTGTTTTTGCAAATCAACCTCAATTTCCTATCTCTAAGTTAAACACACTTGTTGAGACATAAAGAGAGTTGTTCCAAGAGAAATTGATCAACGATTTCAAAAACTCCCCCTTTTTCCCATAATCAACCATTCTCCCCACAAGAGACCAACTTTTGACAATAAGAGACAAACAAGAGTATTTTGACAAACAAAAACTCTAACTCTACTTTTTCAAAATTCTCAAGTGGTAGCTGATCCATTTCTTGCAACTCTACTTTTTCAAAATTCTCAAGTGGTAGCTAATCCATTTCTTGCTTTGGCCTTATTTTCCCCCCCTTTGGCATCAAGCACCAAAACGGGATCAATTTTGGCCCCTTAACCCCATTGCCTCACCAAAATCTTCAACTAAGAGTAAAACGGCAATAGGAGTACAAAGATGAACTTGGAATCAGTTACTCTTTCATCGGAGTGCAGTGGAAGTCTTGCATGGTCCAAGTCCACCTTTTCCCTTTCAAACCTCCTTTGAGACTAAATTAAGCAAACTCAAGCACACAGTTAGTCTCAAAGGGTCAAGTTGTAGCACATCTCTCCCTAAATATGTGCATCACTTGCAATTGGACTTGTGAGGTCCGGGGAGTGCTTGTACAACTTGAGCACCATAAATAAACAACAAAATGCATTAAGGAACATGATCAAGGCATAAGACACATGTATGCTATAAATCAATCCAGGTTCCATGAATCTAAGACATTTAGCTCACAACGCAGCCTGCAAAAGGTCGACTCATCTAGAGGTTTGGTAAAGATATCGGCTAGCTGGTTCTCGGTGCTAACATGAAACACTTCGATATCTCCCTTTTGCTGGTGGTCTCTCAAAAAGTGATGCCGGATGTCTATGTGCTTTGTGCGGCTGTGTTCAACAGGATTATCCGCCATGCGGATAGCACTCTCATTATCACATAGGAGTGGGACTTTGCTAAGATTATAGCCAAAGTCCCGGAGGGTTTGCCTCATCCAAAGTAGTTGCGCGCAACACTGTCCTGCGGCAACATACTCGGCCTCAGCGGTGGATAGGGCAACAGAGGTTTGTTTCTTGGAACTCCAAGACACCAGGGACCTTCCTAAGAATTGGCACGTCCCCGATGTACTCTTCCTATCGACCTTACATCCAGCATAATCGGAGTCTGAATATCCAATCAAGTCAAAGGTAGACCCCTTTGGATACCAGATCCCGAAGCAAGGCGTAGCGACTAAATATCTAAGAATTCGCTTCACAGCCACTAAGTGACACTCCCTTGGATCGGATTGAAATCTAGCACACATGCATACGCTAAGCATAATATCTGGTCTACTAGCACATAAATAAAGTAAAGATCCTATCATAGACCGGTATGCCTTTTGATCAACGGACTTACCTCCTTTGTTGAGGTCGGTGTGTCCGTCGGTTCCCATTGGAGTCTTTGCTGGCTTGGCGTCCTTCATCCCAAACCGCTTGATCAAGTCTTGCGTGTACTTCGTTTGGGAGATGAAGGTGCCATCCTTGAGTTGCTTCACTTGGAACCCAAGGAAATAGCTTAACTCGCCCATCATCGACATCTCAAACTTTTGAGTCATCACCCTGCTAAACTCTTCACAAGACTTTTGGTTAGTAGAACCAAATATTATGTCATCGACATAAATTTGGCACACAAAGAGATCACCATCACAAGTCTTAGTAAAAAGAGTTGGATCGGCTTTCCCAACTTTGAAAGCATTAGCAATTAAAAAGTCTCTAAGGCATTCATACCATGCTCTTGGGGCTTGCTTAAGTCCATAGAGCGCCTTAGAGAGCTTACACACGTGGTCGGGGTACAGTTCATCCTCAAAGCCAGGGGGTTGCTCCACGTACACCTCCTCCTTGATTGGCCCGTTGAGGAAAGCGCTCTTCACATCCATTTGGAACAACCTGAAAGAATGGTGAGTAGCATAGGCTAACAATATGTGAACTGACTCTAGCCTAGCCACAGGAGCAAAAGTCTCCTCAAAGTCTAAACCTACGACTTGGGCATAACCTTTTGCCACAAGTCGTGCCTTGTTCCTTGTCACCACCCCGTGCTCGTCTTGTTTGTTGCGGAACACCCACTTGGTTCCCACAACGTTTTGCTTGGGACGAGGCACCAGTGTCCAAACTTCATTTCTCTTGAAGTTGTTGAGCTCCTCTTGCAAGGCCAACACCCAGTCCGGATCTAGCAAGGCCTCTTCTACCCTGAAAGGCTCAATAGAAGAGACAAAGGAGTAATGCTCACAAAAATTAACTAATCTAGAACGAGTAGTTACTCCCTTGCTTATGTCACCCAATATTTGGTCGACGGGATGATTCCTTTGAATCGTCGCTCGAACTTGGGTTGGAGGTGCCGGTTGTGCTTCTTCTTCCATTAAATGATCATCTTGTGCTCCCCCTTGATCACACGCCTCCTCTTGATTAACATGTTCATCATCTTGAGTTGGGGGATGCACCATTGTTGAGGAAGAAGGTTGATCTTGCTCCTTTTGTTCCAGTGGCCTCACATCTCCAATCGCCATGGTGCGCATTGCGGCCGTTGGAACGTCTTCTTCATCTACATCATCAAGATCAACACCTTGCTCTCTTGGAGAGCCATTAGTCTCATCAAATACAACGTCGCTAGAGACTTCAACCAAACCCGATGATTTGTTGAAGACCCTATACGCCTTTGTATTTGAGTCATAACCTAACAAAAACCCTTCTATAGCTTTGGGAGCAAACTTAGAATTCCTACCTTTCTTCACTAGAATGTAACATTTGCTCCCCAATACATGAAAGTAAGACACATTGGGTTTGTTACCAGTTAGAAGCTCATATGAAGTCTTCTTGAGGAGGCGATGAAGGTAGACCCGGTTTATGGCGTGGCAAGCCGTGCTCACGGCTTCCGTCCAAAACCGTTCGGGCGTCTTGAATTCACCAAGCATCGTCCTCGCCATGTCTAGTAGCGTCCTGTTCTTCCTCTCTACCACACCATTTTGCTGTGGTGTGTAGGGAGCGGAGAACTCGTGCTTGATTACTTCCTCCTCAAGATACTCCTCCACTTGAAGGTTCTTGAACTCGGACCCATTGTCTCTCCTTATCTTCTTCACTTTGAGCTCAAACTCATTTTGGGCTCTCCTTAGGAAGCGCTTGAGGGTCCCTTGGGTTTCAGATTTATCCTGCAAAAAGAATACCCAAGTGAAGCGGGAAAAATCATCAACTATAACAAGACCATACTTACTTCCTCCTATGCTTAGATAGGCGACGAGTCCGAAGAGGTCCATATGAAGTAACTCCAGGGGTCTTGATGTTGTCATCACATTTTTGGCATGATGAGAGCTTCCACCTGTTTACCTGCTTGATAAGCTGCACAAGGTCTATCTTTTTCGAAAGTTACATTAGTTAGACCTATCACGTGTTCTCCCTTTAGAAGCTTGTGAAGGTTCTTCATCCCCACATGTGCTAAACGGCGATGCCACAGCCAGCCCATGCTAGTCTTAGCAATTAAGCATGCATCTAGACCGACCTCCTCTTTTGCAAAATCAACTAAATAAAGTTTGTCGTCTAGTACACCCTTAAAAGCTAATGAACCATCACTTCATCTATAGACAGACACATCTACATTTGTGAATAAACAGTTACACCCCATATTACAAAGTTGACTCACAGACAAGTTATATCCAAGCGACTCAACTAAGAACACATTAGAAATAGAGTGCTCGTATGAAATAGCAATTTTTCCTAACCCTTTTACCTTGCCTTAGTTCCCGTCATCGAATATGATTGAATCTTGGGGATCCTTGTTCTTGATGTAGGAAGAGAACATCCTCTTCTCCCCCGTCATGTGGTTTGTGCATCCGCTGTCGATAATCCAGCTTGAGCCCCCGGAAGCATAAACCTGCAAGGCAAATTTAGGCTTGGGTCTTAGGTACCCAACTCATGTTGGGTCCTACAAGGTTAGTTACAATAGTCTTAGGGACCCAAATGCAAGTCTTGTCTCCCTTACATTTGGCCCCTAATTTCCTAGCAATTACCTTCTTATCCTTTCTACAAATAGCAAAGGAAGCATTGCAAGCATAATAAATTGTAGAAGGTTCATTCATTACTTTCCTATGAACATGAACAGTATTTCTTCTAGGCATATGATGGACAACATTTTTCCTAGCCAAATTTCTATCATGCATAATAGAAGAACTAGAGGCAATCATGGCATGAGCATCATAACTTCTATAAACATTCCTAGAATGTCTCCTATCATGATACATGAAAGCATGGTTCTTTTGAGCACTACTAGCCATAGGGGCCTTCCCTTTCTCCTTGGCAGAGATGGAAGCCTTATGGCTTGTTAAGTTCTTGACTTCCCTCTTGAAGCCAAGACCATCCTTAATTGATGGGTGTCTACCAATCGTGTAGGCACCCCTTGCAAATTTTAGTTTATCAAATTCACTCTTGCTAGTCTTAAGTTGGGCATTAAGACTAGCCATTTCATCATTCAATTTAGAAATTGAAACTAGGTGTTCACTACAAGCATCAACATTAAAATCTTTACACCTAGTGCAAACTACAACATGTTCTACACAAGATGTTGATTTATTAGATGTTTCTAACTTAGCACTCAAATCATCATTTATGCTCTTTAAGCTAGAAATAGAGTCATGACATGTAGACAATTCACAAGAAAGCATTTCATTCCTTTTAATTTCTAACGCAAGGGATTTTTGTGCCTCTACAAACTTACCATGTTCTTCATACAAAAGATCCTCTTGCTTTTCTAATAACCTATTTTTATCATTCAAGGCATCAATTAATTCATTAATCTTATCTACCTTAGTTCTATCTAGGCCCTTGAATAAACATGAATAGTCTATTTCATCATCGCTAGATTCTTCATCACTTGAGGAAGTGTAAGTACTAGTATCGCGAGTGCTTACCTTCTTTTCCCTTGCCATGAGGCAGGTGTGATGCTCGTTGGAGAAGAGGGCCGACTTGTTGAAGGCGGTGGCGGCGAGTCCTTCGTTGTCGGAGTCGGACGACGAACAATCCGAGTCCCACTCCTTTCCAAGGTGTGCCTCGCCCTTAGCCTTCTTGTAAGCCTTCTTCTTTTCCCTCTTGTTCCCTTGTTCCTGGTCACTATCATTATCGGGACAATTAGCGATAAAGTGACCAATCTTACCACATTTGAAGCATGAGCGCTTCCCCTTCATCTTGGTCTTGTTGGGATGCTCCTTGCGACCCCTTAGCGCCGTCTTGAAACACTTAATGATGAGGGCCATCTCTTCCTCATTGAGTCCCGCCACCTCAACTTGTGCCACCTTGCTAGGTAGCACTTCCTTGCTCCTCGTTGCTTTGAGAGCAACGGTTTGAGGCTCGTGGATTGGGTCGTTCAAAGCATCGTCAACGTATCTTTCCTCCTTGATCATCATCTGCCCGCTTACAAACTTTCCAAGTATCTCCTCGGATGTCATCTTGGTGTACCTAGGATTCTCACAAATGTTGTTCACAAGATGTGGATCAAGAACAGTAAAAGACCAAAGCATTAGGCGGACGACGTCGTGGTCCGTCCATCGCGTGCTTCCATAGCTCCTTATTTTGTTGACGAGGGTCTTGAGCCGATTGTACGTTTGGGTTGGCTCCTCGCCCCTGATCATTGCGAATCTCCCAAGTTCGCCCTCCACCAACTCCATCTTTGTGAGCATGGTGACATCGTTCCCCTCATGTGAGATTTTGAGGGTGTCCCAAATCTGCTTGGCGTTATCCAAGTCGCTCACCTTATGGTATTCATCCCTGCACAATGAAGCTAGAAGAACAGTAGTAGCTTGTGCATTTTTGTGAATTTGCTCGTTAATGAACATGGGACTATCCGTACTATCAAAGTGCATTCCATTTTCTACTATCTCCCATATACTTGGATGGAGAGAGAACAAGTGGCTACGCATTTTGTGACTCCAAAATCTGTAGTCCTCTCCATCAAAGTGGGGAGGTTTACCGAGGGGAATGGAAAGCAAGTGAGCATTGGAACTTTGCGGAATACGAGAATAATCAAAGGAAAAGTTTGAATTAACCGTCTTCTTTTTCTCGTAGTCGTTGTCGTCGTCCTTTTGGGAAGAGGAAGATTCGTCGCTGTCGTAGTAGATGTTGGAACTTGCTCTCAGTTGCAAGGGGATCCAACAAGGGTGAACAGTGACGTTAACAGGGTTCTCGCGCAAGATGGCAATAGCTCTGTTAATCTGGCCTCTCACGGGCACTGTGCGGGGGTATTTATAGGTATCTGAGCGCCCAGTGCCCTGTGTTAAGGACGCATGTGCCCTCAGACACCTAGGTTATCCCCAGAATATTCCCATAAAGCAGGGTTACAGACTGTAATTACAGGAATGCCTTTACAAATTAGGCCCGTAACACGCAGCGGCCACGCAGGGCCCGTTACAATGGGCCGGATCGCACGTGGGCCTCCGAGCTGGACGAGGCCGCACGGAGGGATGACCTCGTCGCAGGCCTTCGTCTGATGTCGTATCGAGCGAAGGGTGTCCCTGCCCGTTTTGTCTCCATCGGGCCAGCGACTGCAGCGAAGGCCTCGAGCGAAGGGTGGCATCTTTGCCTTCGCCCCAACATTTGCCCTCCGAGGGACCAGCTCGACAAAGTCACCTGGTGCCGAAGACGTCGCTAGATGGCGGAGATGATGCCCTCGCTCGAAGTGGTTCCGCGGGGGTTTTTGACATGACCGTTGATTGACACCGTACTGTTGGATTGCGGGTTTCCCGAAGCGCCGTGCCCTGTTGGATAGCTGGTTTCCCGAAGCGCCGCGCCCTGTCTATAAAAGGGGGCGGGGGTCGGCGCTTTTTGAACTTCACTTTCCGCGCTCCGTGAAAACCCTAGCCGCCTTTTCCACCGTATTGCTGCTCGTCTGCCCTCCTTGCTCTTGTTCGCCGGAGTTCTGGCTCGAGTGAAGCAAACCGCCCGCCGCCGCCGATGGTACGTAGCGATGCCGACCTCTTCTTCTTCTGCTGCCGCTACGCCGCCGGCCGACGCCTCGTCTGAGGAGACGATGAGTACTTTGGTGGCGGAGGAGTTGCGAGCCGGCGATACGGTGGATTTTGGTGTATCGCGGATGTCGTCGGTCCGCGTGCAAGATATGCAGCGGCTGGGTTACTTTGGCGGCGGAGTTGCTCGTGTCCCGGGGACGGAGGAAGTCCCCGAGCCGAAAGGCGAGTTGGTTGTGTTCGAGGCGTTCTTCGCCGCCGGTCTCCGCCTGCCTGCGCATCGATTTGTTGGAGAAGTCCTGCGCAGATTTAACATTCAGATCCATCAGCTAACTCCGAATGCCGTGGTGGCTCTGTCGAAGTATGTCTGGGCGACGACTTCGTACGGCGGACAACCATCAGTCGAAGTCTTTGCGAAGTACTGTTGCCTGCACTGGCAGAAGAGGATGATTGGAGATGAAGTTGCCTAGTTTGGGTTCTGTACGTTTACGCCGAAGACCGGCAAGACCACGATGGAGGTAGTCGAGTTGGTTCCTTGCGCCCACAACAAGTGGGGCAATTGGAATGAGTTCTGGTTTTATGTCGCGGAGGGTACCGTCGAAGACCATGAGGGGCTCCCCGTGTCCGAGATGTGCTCGCATTTTTACTCAGCGTACCCGCCCTTTGAGGTGGCGGAGGAGGATGCGGACGAAGGGGCCCTTCGGTGCGCCGCCGGCCTGAGCAGTGGGCGTGATTTGGTTGAAGAATTTGTGACGCACGGGGTATGGCCTTTGGCGCATGGTTGGGCGTTGGGCGAAGTGTGCCCTCGCCAGATGTCTTCCTATGGTGGGAAGCTGGTGCGAAGTCCTGCCTTCGCGCTGGATCTGCAAGGCCGCGATCCGGCCGCCTTTGTGCATGAGGCGGAGGATGGGGCGATGCAGATCGTTGGTCGGTACGTGCCGAGGACAGAGGGCCAGCGTAGCTGGGATATCCGCGGGTCGAATGACCGTTTGAACAGGGTTTTTGAATTGAATCGACTGCCGTATGACGGCTATCCCGGCCAAGACGATGTGGATCGCCGCGGGAAGAAGCCGGTGGTAGAGTCTGGAGACGACCCTGCGCCGGCGGCCGCCCCATCCTCTAAGAAGAGGAGACTAGGTACTGCTATGGGAGGACTTGGGGTTTCCGATGGTTTTGCTAGAGAATTGATGGGGACATGCGCGGCCCCGGGGGGAAGGATGTCTTCGCCCGAGCTCCGGGAGTCTTCGGCGCGGATGCTGAGGGTTACCGGGGGTTGGTGGCCTAGGAATGTTCCTATCCCCCGCACGACCGGCGAAGACTTTTTTACATCTCGCATGGTTCGTAAATGGAAGGTGTTTCCTTACGGGCGGAATATTGCTGCTGTTGTGTCGGCAGTGATGGACAAGGATCGCCAGGGAGCCGCACAGAAGCTCCAGGCGGTTGTCAGGCTTCAAGAAGTCAGGCCGAAGAGGCAGCGAGGGGCTATGAAGGCTGCTGCCCCCGGCGGAGGCAAGCCGCCGCTGGCGGCAAAGTCGGCCGTCCCTGCGCCTAGCAAGGCGCCGGAGGCTGCGGCTGGCGCCGGTGGCTCCAAGTCTGCGAAGGCTGTGCCGGTGCCCAGCAGGGTGCCGGAGGTCGCGAAGGCGGCCCAAGGGTTGCCGTCGCCGGGCAAGCACGTCGCCGACTTCGCCACCGATATTAGTGTGGACGACTATCTGGGTGGTAAGCCGTTGGCCCGAGGGTTTTTTTTTCTCTTGATTCGTTGGTATGTCGCAGGGTCGGACGAAGGCCAACTTGTTGTTGTTGCGCCCGCCGCGGCGACCACGGCGGTTGCCATAGTGCCAAAGGCGAAGGGCGGCGCTCTTAGTGCCGGAGGCGAGATGCCGGCACTCGCTGCCGTCAGGGACGAGGCGGGCGCTGTGTCCCGCCGGCTGAAGGAGGTGAAGGAGGCACTAAGTCAGGTACGTTGAGCTAGACTTCGGGGTTTTTTGGCTTTGTTGGGGCCGCGGTCTTACGTGTGTTTTGCAGGCGGCTGCCTTCGCAGATCGCGCGGCGTCGGGGGCGCTCACGACAGTTGTGTCTACCGAAGTCGAGAGACTTCGGACACAACATGCTGACGCCGTGCGGGAAAAATCGGCCGCCGACAGTAAGTGCCGCAAGCTGGCGGACAAGGTGGCCGCACTGGAGGGGGAGAAGACTGACCTCTGGCGCCAACTGGCGGGGGAGAGGAGGTAGGCCAATGAGGCCCTCGCCCAGGGGCAGGCTGCGCTGGCGGAGGCGAAGTTGGCGCGGGCGGAGGGCAATCTTGCCAGGGAGCGCGCCGAGCAGTTGGAGGAGCGGCTCAGCGCCCTGCAGAGCCGTGTGGAGAGGGCCGAGGCCGCGGCGCGCACGGAGGCTGAGCGGACGCGCAAACAGTTTATGGATTCATACCGTGAGCTGGGCGCGCAGACCGCTGAGTTCGAAGTGCCGGACCGAGAGCCCAGACTTCGCTGCCTGGAGTGGGTACAGGAGGAGTTGCAGGCACTCCCCACTATCATGGAGGGGTTTATGTCTTATGCTTCCCTGGTTACCTGCGAGGGGGTGATGAACGCGCTCTCTCGCGAAGGGTGCCGGCACTATGAGGTCTTCGACCAGGCTGATGAGGATTTCGAGCGAGATATCTACAAGGTTGAGGACCCTATAGTGAAGGAATCCGCCGGGGCCATCTACGACCGGATGTGGGGTCCGCACGGTCGACAGGTGGTCAGGGAGCGGGCCGAGACGGCGAGGGCTCAGGTAACGTTTGGCTTTTGTTTGATATTTGTTGGATGTGGGCTATGTATGGGTTTGCTGAATTTGTGTGCTGTGTCTCAGGCGGCGCGTGGCGAGAGGGTGGATGATTTCGGGGCGTTGAACAGCGCGCTTCCTGACCCGGAGTCGAACCCGGCGGAGGCCGTGACCGAGGCCGCCGTGGAGCCGCCCCCGGAAACTGCCGAAGGCGCTCCTGACGTCCCTGCAACCGCTACGGCCGGCGGAGGCCCGCCCCCAGAGACAGCCGAAGGCACTCCTGATGCCCCTCAGCCGCTGCGCCGAGGGCTGAGGGTCCTGCGACGGTGGCGGCGGAGGCACCAGTGGAGGCAACAGCGGAGGCTCCCGCGATGGCTGGGTCTTCGCAGGTGGCGTAGTGGGTGTGGGTAGTTAGGGAATTTTGGATATGTTGCTGAATTTTGGTTGCTGCGCAGGTTCAAGAATTTGGGCCTGCGCACGCAACCGCCACTACTAACTTTTTGGCGGCTTCGACCGTGGATGATGGTAATAAATTTGATGGGTCTGCATCTGAGTTTTTTGATTTTACTGACTCTGGGAGCTCGGTTGAGTGGACTGAGGAGTCATCGGAGGAGGACTTGGACTACTTTGCGGCCTTGGATGTGGCAGCGGTGGAGGCTTCACCGCACGCTGCGGACACAGAAGATGTGCCTGGTCCGAGTACCGGGCGCCAACGGTGAAGGGCGGTTGTGAAGCGTAGAGTGAGTGGGGCGGAGGCCGGTCGGCTTCGTGTGAGTAGGGCTGGCCGGCGGGAACTGTTGTCCTTGCCAGCCGCCGTGAGTACAGGTGAAGGGGAATTGCGAAGTCTTTTTGCGGGTGAGGAGCTTAGGATAATGTTATTTAACTATAGGGAGATGGGAATTATTCCGAAGGTTGAGCCGATGTAGAGTGTGGTGCCCTCGCTTGTACATGTGTAAAGGCTTGTATGATGAAGTTGTGTGCCCCCGCACATTTGGCTATGCTTGCGAAGTCTTTTTGCGTACTTGGTCAGGTGTATTTGTTATGCTTCAACCGGCTGTGCCCTCGGGCACTGCTGCGCGGATGGTCTTTGCAGTAGACTTCGGTTTTTCGCACTTGCTGTGCTAGTCCGGCTGCACCCTTAGGCGACTTCTGCACGGATAGCCTTCGCGGTAGACTTCGGTTTTTCGCACTTATTGTGCTAGTCCGGTTGCACCCTTAGGCGACTTCTGCACGGATAGCCTTCGCGGTAGACTTCGGTTTTTCGCACTTATTGTGCTGATCCGGTTGCACCCTTAGGCGACTTTTGCACGGATAGTCCTCGCGGTGGACTTCAATTTTTCGCACTTATTGTGCTAGTCCGGCTGCACCCTTAGGCGACTTCTACACGGTAAGTCCTCGCGGTGGACTTCGATTTTTCGCACTTATTGTGCTGGTCCGGCTGCACCCCTTAGGCGACTTCTGCACGGATAGTCCTCGCGGTGGACTTCGATTTTTCGCACTTATTGTGCTGATCCGGCTGCACCCTTGGGCGACTTCTGCACGGAGTTGTCGCACGCGAGGGTGGCTAGCGCTGAGCCTCGCGGTGACTTCGTATTGGTCGAATGTCGAAGACCGTCGTCGCGGTCTTTTTTCGACGCATGTTTTTGCGGGGGATTTTTCACTTGTGTATTACATGGCTCCGCCTCGTTAAAAACCTCACCCCCCAGGAGGAAAAGTGTGCGGGCCAGAATAAAATTGTTTTTGTGAATTACAAGGGCGAATCAGCCCTGATGAGTCAAACAAAGAATTTGCGGAGGTTGTCGATGTTCCAGGAGTGCTCCAGGTCTTCGCCGCTTGGCGTTGTGAGCCTGTAAGCGCTGGGGGAAGCTTTCGTCTTGACTATGAAGGGGCCCTCCCACCTGGGTTCCAGCTTGCCCCTGGACTCTGTCCGAGCTGTTCGGACGAGTACGAGGTCCCCTTCGTTGAATTCCCTTGGGATGACTGCATGGTCGCGCCATGCTTTTGTCTGGGCTTGGTATTTGTTTAGAGCTTGTAGGGCAAAGACTCGGTCTCCATCGATGAGATCTTTTGAAGTGGGCTCGTCCACGTCGGGGATGGCTGAAGGAACTGTTCGCGAGGACCCATGCTTTATTTCTTGTGGGGTCATGGCCTCCGATCCGTATAGAAGGCGGAAAGGAGTGAACCCGGTCGCCCTGCACTCAGTCGTGTTTAGTGCCCAGACCGCCTCGGGTAACAAATCGGCCCACTTGCCCTTTTTTTCGTCGAGGAGCATCTTTTTGACAGCTGTGAAGATTTTTCTGTTGGCGCGTTCCACAACTCCGTTGGACTACGGGTGATAGACTGAGGCGAAGGCAAGCTTGGTGCCGATGGAGAAGCAAAAATCCTTGAAGTCTTGGCTGTCAAACTGCTTGCCGTTGTCGACTGTTAGTTCGGACGGTACTCCGAAGCGGCAAACAATGTTTTGCCAGAAGAATTTTTGGGCAGTCTTTGATGTTATTGTGGAGACAGCCCTTGCCTCAATCCATTTGGTGAAGTATTCGACAGCGACGAAGGCGAACTTAAGGTTCCCCTGAGCCGTGGGCAGGGGCCCGATGATGTCTAGGCCCCAGCGCTGGAGAGGCCATGTGTGGGCGATCAGCTTTGTAAACTGCGAAGGGCTACCTGATCGAGGGGAAAACTTCTGGCAGGCTTCGCAGGACTTTGTGACCCGATTTGCGGCGCAGATCATTGCTGGCCAGTAGAAACCTTGGCGGATCACCTTAGCAGCTAGGGCCCTTGGCCCTGCGTGAGAGCCGCAGGTACCACTGTGGACTTCGCGTAGGATCTGGACACCTTCGGTTTCGGTGACGCATTTGAGCATTGGCTGACTGACCCCCTTCTTGTAGAGTTGGCCCTCAATCAGTGCGAAGTCCTGGCTTCGATGCTTGAGGCGCTTGGCCTCGTTGATGTCGGTTGGGTGATAATACCCCTGTAGGAACAGAGTTATTGGTGCCCGCCAGTCTTCGGTCATGATAAGGTTGACTATGCGGTGGCCCTCGCTGTCATTGGTTATTTGGAGCCCTTCGGGGCTCCGGACGGCTGGTGTGCCGATGACATGGTAGAACACGTCGGAGGGCAGGGACTCGCCTCTGGCGGCAGCCTTGGCCAATGCGTCGGCCTCTTCATTCTTGGCCCGGTCCACATGCTGCAAAGTGAATCCCTTGAGTTGTCTCTCGAGACTTCGGATGGCCGCGAGGTATTGCATGAGTGCGGGGTCCTTTGCTGCATAGTCTTTCTCGACCTGGCCGACAACTACCTTGGAATCTGTTCTGATGATGCAGGTGGTGACCCCAAGGGCCCTCAGCTTGCGGAGACCCAGGATGACTGCTTCGTATTCTGCTATGTTATTTGTGCATCTGTCGGATTCCAGAGCGAAGCTGAGGCGAGCCGCATATCTGTGCTTGACTCCGGTTGGCGAGGTGATGACTGCCGCGGTGCCTGCCCCCGCATGGCACCATGCGCCGTCGCAGTGGATTGTCCAAACCTTCTCTGCGGATGGGTCCGGCTATGCTATTGGCCCAGTCCAGTCGACGACGAAGTCTGCCAGGACTTGTGACTTGATGGCTGTCCTGGGCTCGAAATTGATGTGGTAGCCGGAGAGTTCGGCCGCCCACTTGGCAATCCTTACTGATGCTTCCGGGTTTCTGAACAATTCGCCGAGTCCCCTGTCTGAGGTGACCCGGACCTTGAATGCTTCAAAATAGTGGCGCAATTTGTGCGAAGACATAACGACTGCGTAGGCAATCTTCTCCAGCTCTGTCATGTTACATTTGGACGGTGTCAGCACTTCGGAGACATAATAAATTGGGCACTGCCTGACCACGCCCTCAACTGTCTGCTCCTGCACCAGTGCCGCACTGACCGCATGCGGTGAAGCCGCAACATAAAGCAACAGGGGGAGCGAGGAGTCGGGGCTTGTAAGGACGGCCAACTCCGATAGGCACTGTTTTAAAGAGGCGAAGGCCGCTGCCTGCTCTGGTCCCCAAGCAAAGTCTTTTGCACCACGGAGTGTTTTGAGGAAGGGGAGACTTCGCTCAGCAGACCTGGAGATGAATCTGTTGAGAGCGGCCAATCTGCCTGTCAGGCGCTGTACGTCTCTGGCGGACTGTGGAGGCTTCATGTTTATGATGGCCTGAATCTTGGTTGGGTTGGCCTCGATGCCGCGATGAGATACCAGGTAGCCCAATATTTTGCCCTGGCGAACGCTGAAGACGCACTTTTCCGGGTTTAGGCGGAGTCGTGCGTCTCGCATGTTCGCGAATGTCTCGGCGAGGTCGGCGAGATGGTCCTCCTTGCTCTTGCTGGCGACGACGATGTCGTCCACATATGTGAATATATTTCTGCCAACTTGCCCTTCGAGCACTGTTTTGGTAAGCCTGGAAAAGGTAGACCCGGAGCACTGTTTTGGGCGCCAAATGTTGGAACTTGCTCTCAGTTGCAACGGGATCCAACAAGGGTGAATAGTGACGTTAACAGGGTTCTCGCGCAAGATGGCAATAGCTCTATTAATCTGGCCTCTCACGGGCACTGTGCGGGGGTATTTATAGGTATCTGAGCGCCCAGCGCCCTGTGTTAAGGACGCATGTGCCCTCAGACACCTAGGTTATCCCTAGAATATTCCCATAAAGCAGGGTTACAGACTGTAATTACAGGAATGCCTTTACAAATTAGGCTCGTAACACGCAGCGGCCACGCAGGGCCCGTTACAATGGGCCGGATCGCACGTGGGCCTCCGAGCTGGACGAGGCCGCACGGAGGGATGACCTCGTCGCAGGCCTTCGTCTGATGTCGTATCGAGCGAAGGGTGTCCCTGCCCGTTTTGTCTCCGTCGGGCCAGCGACTGCAGCGAAGGCCTCGAGCGAAAGGTGGCGTCTTTGCCTTCGCCCCAACAGTAGACTATCTCCTTGATGCGCCTAGTTTTCTTCTTCCTCCCGTCTTTTCTTTTGTGGCCCGAGCCTGAGTCAGTAGGCTTGTCATCCTTTGGATCATTGACGAATGACTCCTTCTCCTTATCATTGACCACCATCCCCTTGCCCTTAGGATCCATCTCTTTGGGCGATTAGTCTCTTTCTTGAAGAGAACGACTCTGATACCAATTGAGAGCACCTAGAGGGGGGTGAATAGGTGATCCTGTAAAACTTGAAACTTAATGCCACAAAAACTTGATTAGGAGTTAGCACAATAAAGCCAAGTGGCTAGAGAGGAGTTCTCGCAAGACACGATAACCACAAGAAGATCAATCACAGATAGACACAGTGGTTTATCCCGTGGTTCGGCCAAGTTCAACACTTGCCTACTCCACGTTGTGGCGTCCCAACGGATGAGGGTTGCAATCAACCCCTCTCAAGCGGTCCAAAGACCCACTTGAATACCACGGTGTTTTGCTTTGTTTACTTTATCCCGCTCGCGAGGAATCTCCATAACTTGGAGCCTCTTGCCCTTACACTTTGATGTTCACAAAGAAGCACGGAGTAAGGGAGGGATGAGCAACGCACACAAGACACAAAATCAGAGCGACAATACGCACACAAGTCACAACACGAGCTCTCAACACAACTCAAAGAGTTCTCTACTCAAATGGAGCTCTAGTTGCTATCACAAAGAATCAAATGCGCGGAATTGAAGTCTTGGTGCTTAGGAATGCTTAGTGAATGCTTGGTGTCCTCCTCCATGCGCCTAGGGGTCCCTTTTATAGCCCCAAGGCAGCTAGGAGCCGTTGAGAGCATTCCAGGAAGGCAATTCTTGCCTTCTGTCGCCTGGCGCACCGGGCAGTCCGGTGCACCACCGGACATTGTCCGGTGCGGATTTCTTTCCTATTTTGGCGCAGCCGACCGTTGGAGATTCAGAGCCGTTGGCGCACCGGACACTGTCCGGTGCACACCGGATAGTCCGGTGCGCCCTTCTGACCGTTGGCTCTGCCACGCGTCGCGCGCGGATTACGCGGCCGACTGTTGGCTCACCGGACAGTCCGGTGCACCACCGGACAGCCCGGTGATTTATAGCCGTACGCTGCCGACGAAACCCGAGAGCAGCCAGTTGACAGACGCCGGCCTGGCGCATCGGACACTGTCCGGTGCACCACCGGACAGTCCGGTGCACCCAGACCGAGCTGTCTTTGGCGGAACAAAGCCATCTCTTTTCCAACTTGATTTCTCCTATTTCCAGCACTTAGACACAATACATTAGTCTCCAAAACAATGTACTAAGTCTTAGAAACATACCTTTTTACTTGATTTGCACTTTATCCATCACTTTGCATAGCTTAACATAAGTCCACTTGTGTTGGCACTCAATCACCAAAATACTTAGAAATGGCCCAAGGGCACATTTCCCTTTCAGAAGTGCAAATCAAGAGTAAAGGTATGTTTCTAAGACTTAGTACATTGTTTTGGAGACTAATGTATTGTGTCTACGTGATAGAAACAGGAAAAGACCAGTTTGGAAAAGACTTGGCTGAGCAGCCAAGACTCTGCGTAGTCTGGGTGCACCGGACTGTCCGGTGGTGCACCGGACAGTGTCCGGTGCGCCAGGCTGGCTCTGGCGAACTGGCTGCTCTCGGTTTTCGGAGGCGGCGTACGGCTATAAATCACCGGACTGTCTGGTGGTGCACCGGACTGTCCGGTGAGCCAACAGTCGGCCGGGCCAACGGTCGGCCACGTAATCCGCGCGCGACGCATGGCATAGCCAACGGTCAGAAGGGGGCACCGGACTGTCCGATGTGCACCGGACAGTGTCCGGTGTGCCAACGGCTCTGAATCTCCAACGGTCGGCTGCGCCAAAATAGGAAAGAAATCCGCACCGGACAGTGTCCGGTGCGCCAGGCGATAGAAGGCAAGAATTGCCTTCCTGGAATGCTCTCAACGGCTTCTAGCTGCCTTGGGGCTATAAAAGGGACCCCTAGGCGCATGGAGGAGTACACCAAGCATTCTCTAAGCATTCCTAAGCACCAAGACTCCAATTCCGCGCATTTGATTCTTTGTGATAGCAACTAGAGCTCCATTTGAGTAGAGAACTCCTCGGGTTGTGTTGTGAGCTCGAGTTGTGACTTGTGTGCGTGTTTGTGCTCTGATTTTGTGTCTTGTGTGCGTTGCTCATCCCAGCCTTACTTCCGTGCTTCTTTGTGAACATCAAATTGTAAGGGCGAGAGGCTCCAAGTTGTGGAGTTTCCTCGCAAGCGGGATATAGTAAAACAAAGCAAAACACCGTGGTATTCAAGTGGGTCTTTGGACCGCTTGAGAGGGGTTGATTGCAACCCTCGTCCGTTGGGACGCCACAACGTGGAGTAGGCAAGTGTTGGACTTGGCCGAACCACGGGATAAACCATTGTGCCTATCTGTGTTGATCTTCTTGTGGTTATCGTGTCTTGCAAGAACTCCTCTCTAGCCACTTGGCTTTATTGTGCTAACTCCTAATCAAGTTTTGTGGCATTAAGTTTCAAGTTTTTACAGGATCACCTATTCACCCCCCCTCTAGGTTCTCTCAATAATCGATGTCGTCGGTATCGAGGAAATGGGCAAGGCCTAGCCCACTACTCCTCGTGCTCCTCTCCTACCGGAGCAGCATCCCACTCGACCGTCCAACCCGGTGGCATGGTGGTAGGCCAAGTCACACCATCAACCATATCCTGAAGCATACCTGCAAAAATTATGCCACAAGCAAGGTTGAGTATACTAATACTCAGCTAGACTTACCCGGTGTGAGGAGTCTACTCCTCTACCTCTAGACTATGCAGTTGTTTGGCTGAGGGGTTTGGTTTGCCAAAATCACTAGCTGTATCTAAAATTAATTTTTAGCTTTTCAAATTCTAGCATCATTATCTTAGCTAGGTTTGCTCCTTCTAAGCATGCATAGTAACAAGCATTTAGTTCAATCAACAAATTATCTCATGTAACCTCATTTCACTTCTTACTCGATGCAGTACAAGGGGTCAAGCAGTCTCATTAGCTGCGAGAAGCAGACAATTCGAATCGAGTTTTATCCTTGCAAGGTAAACCTAAACACACGGCATGTCAGGGTACTCCGACCCCGCACATGACAACCGTCCCCATCGATTCCCCGTTCGCGTCCATGCCTCACCGCCTTGGCATACAATGCTCCACTGATCCCGGCTGCCGCCGTGCAGTGGCCACACTTGTACCCACCATAGCTAGCATGGGAGACCCAGTCTCAGGTCGCATGAGGGATAAAGTCCGCACCCGGCTTCACTCAGGTACTAGGTTTACCGGTTACCATTTTTCCCGGCATGTGCTTAGTACGTTCAAACGCTTGACTCAGGTATCCATACATTAATCCTTAATTCCTTTTTCCCATCTCATGGTCAAGGCATCCTCCCTGGATCCAAGTCCATAGACTAACACAGATCCCGTTATCAAGATGAATACAATCAATTCCTGACCTCGCGCGAGGGCTAGAAAAATCACTCGACTTCTACCGAGATCCTGATTAGCAAGCAGCTACTCGACCTAGCATACTAGTATTCATCTCAAAAAGGAATTCTAAGTTCATGCAACTAAAGGTTTCAAGCAACTCCTACAATAAATGCACATTACAATCCTACAAGCATTAAGTGTAGTAAAGTAGCATATAATAATATGGTTATGCATATAAACCGGGGCTTGCCTTCAATAGCTGGGGCTGCGGGGAGATCCTCGATAGCAGCCTCGGAAGCTTGCTCCTGGTCCTCTTCTTGGACAGTTCCTTGCTCGGGGATGAGCACGTACTCTCCGTCGGCGAGATTACAATCTAATGAATGCAATGCGTAAGATATATGCATGATATGATATGTGCTTTAGTAATTTCAACTTTTGATGGTGTATGATCTACTTGAGTTAGATAGTGTTAAACCTTACTTATGTGAGCCTTTTGGGTGGTATACTTGGTAAGTTGGATCAAACTTAGCTAAGGTAAGTGGTAGGTTTATTTTTGGGGTTCCACTGAATTCTTTTTAAGGTCTTTAGTGAGAATTGCCAAGAATTCAAGTTGGACTTATTGGAGTGAGGTTTATTTCTTCCTTCCTTTTCTTCATTCTCTTTAAGTTTTGGAGTGGGTTTGAACTACATGTTACCTTAATAAATTTCCAAAAATTCTGTAAACATTATAGTGGCTTATTACTGGTGTATAGTTCTCTGTCTCAAAATTTGGGGTTCAAAAAGTGAATAGTTTTCTCTGGACAAAATTACCAAATTTTAGGGCAGAAGGGGTGATTTGAACTACAACTATCATTTAGTACTAGGTAATTCTCTAAGACTTATTTTTTCTGGCATTTAGATGTTATAACATGACTTGGCACAAAATATTAGCCATTAACTCTTATTGGTTATTTTACTAGGATTTTCTAAAGTTTCTAGCCAAAGGGGTGCTTTCTACTACCACTATATTTGAAAAATATCAAACAACAGATTTCTGATTTTTCCTAGCTTCTATTTTGCGCAAGAGCAATCATTCTGAAGTTTGGCATCTTTTTGCTTAAGGGAAGGGGTGGTATGCATTAATTGGATTAAATGGCCTTTCTTATAAAATATTAGCAATTGGTATTATTTTGCATCTTTTTAATGGGTTTGCATTTTTCTCTGGTGGTCTATCTCATCATTGACCTAGCAAAATTTTATTTGCCCATTATTGTATTATTATGGGTTATTCATGATTTATTTGGAAAATGACTCATTATCATATTATATTTATTTACCCTACTTAACATGATGGGCTGGGGTGTTTATTATTTTTGCAATGGGGTTCTGGTGGTTACAAGTCCACTGGATTTTTATTATCAATTTTGGGTCTGGTTTTGTAATTCTAATAATTGATTTTTAGTTGGAATAATGCTAAATAAAACATTTTACTTTAAAACTGATCTAGACTAGAGGTCCCTTTATTTTTGCTAGGTTCTCTGTTACTTAAGCAAACTAGGAAAACTAATTTCATCCACTGGTCATTAAGTTCTAAGGCTTTTATGATTTTCCTAAGGTTTGGGCAGAAATGGCTTTTAATGGATATCTACACTAATTTGTTCAATACTGGGGTTCTCACTATTTTTAAACAGTGCTTAAATAGGGTTTAAACATCCACAAATTTTCTTAGGTTCAGCATGAAAACAAAACTAATTTTCCTTAATTAAACAAGGTTTGGTTAGTTTTTGTTTTTAATTTTAAACTCTAAAAATTAGAACAGAAGGCATAGGGTTCATTATTTTTAAATGATAGCTCATATTATTCAGGATCTAGCAAAATTAGTTTGACAACTTTTGCTTAAGAATTCATCAAGCTATGAATTTTCTAAGTTCTCTGTTTATTAAAAAAGGTTAAACAGAAATGATTAAATGGGAAAGCCACTTTGCAACGGGGTCCCTGGCTGGTGTTTTAAGTTTTCCTCACAGACTAGTCCCTGGGCTACTATTCAAATGAGTCACTGACATCTCAGAAAATCCCTGGATTCTTCTAATCCTAACCCGAGGTCCTTTCCCCAAATTGAACTGTATCTGCGGCGGAAGAAAGGGCGGAGGGGCTTACCGGCGGCGAGATTGCTCCGGTGAGGTGGCCGAGGGTGTAGGGGAGGTCCTGAGGGTCACGACGATGTGCGGGTCACCGTCGGGGATGGTCGGAGTCGGCCGGTCCGCGTGCGCAGGTGGGAGAGCTCATCGGCGGCGAGGCGTCCGGCCTATCCAGGGCGAAATTGACCAATCAAACGGGTCAGAGAGCTTCACCAGGGATCAAGGAAGGGGTGCACGCGAGGAATTGAAGAATGGCTCACCGGAGAGCTCGGTCCACGCGCGGGGGCAGGCGACCGAAGTCTGGCGAGGGTGATCTTCGCCTTCCTGTGAAGTTTTGTCAGGTCCGAGGGCTTGGAAAGCTTCACGGGCCTATGGCGGAGCTAACCGAAGTGCTGGCGCGACTTGGGGGTGACTGGAGTGGGCTGGCCACGGTGGCCGAAGCTCTGGCGGCAATGGCGGGCGGAAAGGAGCTCGCCAGAGCTAAGGAGTGTCTGGCCGGCGGTGGTGAGCGCGGGGTGAAGTGAGGCGTGCCCGGGGAGGCTTTATAGGAGCGGGCGAGCATGGCCGAGGGCGGGGCTCTGACAAGCGCTTGGGGCGTGCGCAGCGAACGCCAGTGCGAGCTCTGGCGTCTGGCACATCGTCGAGCATGAGGCAGCGCAGAGAGAGGTCGAGTTCAAGCGCGGATTGGGCCCAAATCTTTGAGATTATGGCCATGATCCCATTGAGAGATCTCTTCCTCTCAGGTTCCTTTGTCGTTTGTGTGTGTGGAGGCTAGCAGGTTTTGCTGACTGGATTAAGAGATAGAGAGGGGAGAAATCCTATTTGTCTCACTACCGCACACAGGGAGAAGATCTCTGGTTTGACGTGTCCAAGGCACGCGTCCCAATGCCATCTTCTGGCACAAGACAGAGAGGTTAGTTATGCACATTTTTGTCAATGGGGCCATTAGGATTTGAGTTAGGGATCAAGGTGAACACGCTTGATCTTTGGCTCAAAGTCTGAAATTCAGAATTCTGAATTTCAGAATTCCCTAATGAAATCCCATTTGAGAGGCTTGTTTAGAGTTTTATTTAAATTGTTTTGGCCAAGCTTCCTTAATCTTTGTTGTTGCTTATTTAGTATACTTTAATGTTTGTAATTGGCCCAAGCCATGATTCTAAATTTTTCATGCTCTTTTCCCCATTTTCTTGAATTTTGTTTATAGGGCTCAATTAGGGTTTTTATTGGGGTTGCACATTTTGCCTTTTTGAAAAACCCATTTGTTTTGAACATGATACTTTTAAGTATAAGCTTAGTGGGTTCTTTATCCTTAAATCAACTTGATGTTCATGCTTAATTTTGGTTCACATAAGATGATGGTTCTTGGGTTAGCACTTGAGAGAAACCCTAGGTGACACTGGGGTGTCACAGCTTGTTTGGGCATAAAGAGAGATAATCCAAGAATGAAATTGATCAAGAGCCAAAAACTCCCCCTTTTACCATAATCAAAATTCTCCCCCATAAGAGACCAAATTTTGCAATTATAGAGTATTTTGACAAATCAAAAGTTCTAACTCTATTGTTTTCAAAATTCACAAGTGGTAGCTGATCCATTTGCTTTGGCCTTAATTTCTCCCCCTTTGGCATTAAGCACCAAAACGGGATCATTCTTGGCCTTGTAACCCCGTTGCCTCACCAAAAATGTCAATTAAGAGCAAAAAGGCAACTAGAGCATAAGAATGAACTTGGAGGTTAGTACACTAATACCGGAGTGCAGTGGAAGTCTTTGCATGGTCCAAGTTCACCTTTCCCTTTCAATGCACCTTTGAGACTACATCAAGTATACTCAAACACAAAGGTTAGTCTCAAAGGGTCAAGTTGTAGCACTTCTCCCCCTAAATATGTGCATCATTTACACATGGACTTGTGAGGTCCGGGGATCCCTTGCACAACTTGAGCACCATAAATAAGCAACATATCACAAAAATACATGAAGTAACGTGATCAAAGGCATAGAACACATGTATGCTATAGATCAATTCAAGTTACGCGAATCTAAGACATTTAGCTCACTACGCAACCTACAAAAGGTTTTCTCGTCCAATGGCTTGGTAAAGATATCGGCTAGCTGGTTCTCAGTGCTAATATAGAAAACCTCGATATCTCCCTTTTGCTGGTGGTCTCTCAGAAAGTGATGCCGGATGTCTATGTGCTTAGTGCGGCTGTGTTCAACGGGATTATCCGCCATACGGATTGCACTCTCATTGTCACATAGGAGTGGGACTTTGCTCAGATTGTAGCCAAAGTCTCGGAGGGTTTGCCTCATCCAAAGTAGTTGCACGCAACACTGTCCTGCGGCAACATACTCGGCCTCAGCGGTGGATAGGGCAACAGAGGTTTGTTTCTTTGAACTCCAAGACACCAGGGACCTTCCTAGGAATTGGCACATCCCTGATGTACTCTTCCTATCAACCTTGCATCCAGCATAATCGGAGTCTGAGTATCCAATCAAGTCAAAGGTAGACCCCTTTGGATACCAGATCCCGAAGCAAGGCGTAGCAACTAAATATCTAAGAATCCGCTTAACGGCCACAAGGTGACATTCCTTGGGGTCGGATTGAAATCTAGCACACATGCATACACTAAGCATAAGGTCCGGTCTACTAGCACATAAGTAAAGCAAGGAACCTATCATAGACCGGTATGCCTTTTGATCAACAGACTTACCTCCTTTGTTGAGGTCGACATGCCCGTCGGTTCCCATCGGTGTCTTTGCGAGCTTGGCGTCCTTCATCCCAAACCGCTTGAGAAGATCTTGTGTGTACTTCGTTTGGGAGAGGAAGGTGTCGTCCTTGAGTTGCTTCACTTGGAACCCAAGGAAGTAGGTCAACTCACCCATCATTGACATCTCGAACTTTTGTGTCATCACCCTGCTAAACTCCTCACAAGACTTTTGATTAGTAGAACCAAATATTATGTCATCGACATAAATTTGGCACACAATAATATCACCGTCACAAGTCTTAGTGAAAAGAGTGGGATCGGCTTTCCCAACCTTGAAAGAATTAGCAATTAAGAAATCTCTAAGGCATTCATACCATGCTCTTGGGGCTTGCTTAAGTCCATAGAGCGCCTTAGAGAGCTTAAACACATGGTCGGGGTACCTGTCATTCTCAAAGCCAGGGGGTTGTTCCACATACACCTCCTCCTTGATTGGCCCGTTGAGAAAAGCGCTCTTCACATCCATTTGAAACAACCTGAAAGAGTGGTGAGCGGCATAGGCTAATAATATTTGAATAGACTCTAGCCTAGCCACAGGAGCAAAAGTCTCCTCGAAGTCCAAACCTGTGACTTGGGCATAACCTTTTGCCACAAGTCGAGCCTTGTTTCTTGTCACCACCCGGTGCTCGTCTTACTTGTTGCGGAACACCCACTTGGTTCCCACAACATTTTGCTTGGGATGTGGCACCAGGCTCCAAACTTTGTTCCTTTTGAAGTTGTTGAGCCCTTCCTGCATGGCTAACACTCAATCTAGATCCTGCAAGGCCTCTTCTACCCTGAAAGGCTCAATAGAAGAGACAAACGAGTAATGCTCACAAAAATTAGCTAAACGTGAGCGAGTTGTTACTCCCTTGCTTATGTCACCCAGAATCTGATCGACGGGGTGATTTCTTTGAATCGTCGCTCGGACTTGAGTTGGAGGGGCCAGTGGTGCTTCTTCCTACATAACTTGTTCTTCTTGTGCTCCCCCTTGATCACACGCCTCTTCTTGAGGAACATGTACATCATCTTGAGTTGGGGGATGCACCATCGTTGAGGAAGAAGGTTGATCTTGCTCTTGTTGTTCTTGTGGTCGCACATCTCCAATCGCCATGGTGCGTATTGCGGCCGTTGGAACATCATCTTCATCTATGTCATCAAGATCAACTTGCTCTCTTGGAGAGCCATTAGTCTCATCAAATACAACGTCGCTAGAGACTTCAACCAAACCCGATGATTTGTTGAAGACCCTATACGCCTTTGTATTTGAGTCATATCCTAGTAAAAAACCTTCTACATCTTTGGGAGCAAATTTAGAATGTCTACCTTTCTTCACCAAAATGTAGCATTTGCTCCCAAATACACGAAAGTAAAAAACATTGGGTTTGTTACTGGTAAGGAGTTCATAGGAGGTCTTCTTGAGGAGGCGATACAGATATAGCCGGTTTATGGTGTGACAAGCTGTGTTCACAGCTTCTGACCAAAACCGCTCGGGTGTCTTGAACTCTCCAAGCATCGTCCTTGCCATGTCGATAAGCGTCCTGTTCTTCCTCTCTACCACACCGTTTTGCTGTGGTGTGTAGGGAGCGGAGAACTCATGCTTGATACCTTCCTCCTCAAGATACTCCTCAACTTGTAGATTCTTGAACTCAGACCCATTGTCGCTTCTTATCTTTTTCACCTTGAGCTCAAATTCGTTTTGAGCCCTCCTTAGAAAGCGCTTGAGGGTCCCTCGGGTTTCTGATTTATCCTGCAAAAAGAATACCCAAGTGAAGCGGGAAAAATCATCAACAATTACTAAACCATACTTACTTCCCCCGATGCTAAGATAGGCAACGGGTCCGAAGAGGTCCATGTGGAGAAGCTCCAGTTGTCTTGATGTTGTCATCACATTCTTGCTGTGATGAGTGCTTCCCACCTGTTTCCCTGCCTGACAAGCTGCACATGGTCTATCTTTTTCGAAACATACATTGGTTAGTCCTAACACATGTTCTCCCTTTAGAAGTTTATGAAGGTTCTTCATCCCAACATGTGCTAGACGGCGATGCCACAGCCAGCCCATGCTAGTCTTAGCTATTAAGCATGCATCTAGATCGGCCTCCTCTTTCAAAAAATCAACTAAGTAGAGTTTGTCGTCTAATACACCCTTAAATGCTAATGAACGATCACTCCTTCTAAAGATAGAAACATCAACATTTGTAAACAAACAATTGTAGCCCATGTGGCACAATTGACTTACAGACAGGAGGTTGTAACCAAGCGACTCTACTAGAAATACGTTTGATATGGAGTGCTCATTGGTGATGGCTATCTTGCCCAAGCCTTTGACCTTGCCTTGGTTCCCATCTCCAAAGATGATCGTATCCTGGGAATCCTTGTTCTTGACGTAGGAGGTGAACATCTTCTTTTCCCCCATCATGTGGTTTGTGCATCCGCTGTCGATAATCCAGCTTGAGCCCCCGGATGCATAAACCTGCAAGACAATTTACGCTTGGGTTTTAGGTACCCAACTCTTGTTGGGTCCTACAAGGTTAGTTACAATAGCCTTTGGAACCCAAATACAAGTCTTATCTCCCTTGCATTTGGATCCCAACTTTCTAGCAACTACTTTTTCATTCTTATATACAAGTGAAAATGAAGTATTGCAAACATGGTAAATAGTGGAAGGTTCATTGCACATTCTCCTAGGCACATGAGGCACAACATTACTTTTTCTAGGCTTACTTCTACCATGCACAAAAGTTGAGCTAGAAACAGACATAACATGTGAATTAAACGCATCATAACTCCTATTATAATGAGCATTCCTAGAAAATTTTCTATCATAAATGTAAGCATGACATTTTTGAGAACTACTAGCCATAGGAGCCTTCCCTTTCTCCTTGTTGAGAACGGGAGTCTTTTGGCTTGTTAAGTTCTTGGTTTCCTTTCGAAAACCAAGTCCATCCTTAATAGAGGGGTGTCTACCAATTGTGTAGGCATCCCTAGCAAATTTTAATTTTTCAAAATCAATTTTGCAAGTCTTAAGTTGAGCATTAAGACTTGCCACTTCATCGTTTAATTTAGCAATACAATTAAGATGTTTATCACAGGCATCAACATCAAAGTCCTTACATCTATTACAAATAATGACATGCTCTACACATGAACTAGATTTAATAGCTTCCTCTAGCTTAGCATTTAAATCATCATTTAAAATCTTTAAGCTAGAGATAGATTCATGGCAAGCAGATAACTCAGAAGATAGCATTTCATTTCTCTTAGTTTCTAAAACAAGAGATTTTTGTACACTAACAAATTTGTCATGTTCTTCATATAAAATGTCCTCTTGCTTCTCTAGCAATCTATCTTTTTCATTTAAAGCATCAATTAACTCATTGATTTTATCTACTTTAGCTCTATCTAAACCCTTAAATAAATCAGTATAATCTACTTCATCATCACTAGAATCATCATCGCTAGAAGTAGTGTACTTAGGGGTATCTCAAACACTTACATTCTTCTCCTTGGCCATGAGGCAAGTGTTGTGGCGGAACCACCCGAATTATTCCAGCTTAAGTGTCCAAGTCGCACCCTTAAAGGCAGCAACACACTTAAATCGGAATAACCCGTCAGTCCCTCGGATCTAGTCCGATAAAGCCACTTATCCAGGATCGAATACCACTAGCTCACTCGAAGGTGAGGCACAGAGAAATACAATAAAGCATAATACCATAAATTAAGAAAGTATCATTAGAGATTACATTATCGGAGTTTCAGAAATAATAACCATAGTTTTTAATGCAGCGGAAATAACTAACGGAGAAAACCGAGTAACATGGCGAAGCCTGGCCACACTACTCCTCCTGGTCCTCTCCTGCGGAAGCAGTAACCCACTCGACCGTCTATCCCGGTGGCAGGGATATGGGCCAAGTCACACCATCAACCAAATCAAGGAGGTACCTGCAAAAATTATGCCACAAGCAAGGCTGAGTATACTAATACTCAGCTAGACTTAACCGGTGTGAGGAGTCTACTCCTCTACCTCTAGACTATGCAGCTGTTTGGCTGAGGGGTTTGGTTTGCCAAAAGCACTAGCTGTTTCTAAAATTAATTTTTAGGTTTTCAAGTTCTATCATCATTAATTTAGCTAGATTTGCTCCTTCTAAGCATACATGGTATTAAACATTATATCAATCAACACCTTTTGCCAGTATCTCATTTCCACTTATTACTCAATGCAGTACAATGGATCAAGCAGTCTCATTAGCTGCGAGAAGCAGACGATTCGAATCGAGTTTTAACCTTGCAAGGTAAACCTAAACACACGACATGTCAGGGTACTCCGATCCCACACATGTCAACTGTCCCCATCGATTCCCCGTTCGCGTCCAGGCCTCACCGCCTTGGCATACAATGCTCCACTGACCCCGGCCGCCGCCGTGCAGTGGTCGCACTTGTACCCACCATATCTAGAATGGGAGACCCAGTCTCAGGTCGCGTGAGGGATAAAGTCCGCGCCCGGCTTCACTCAGGTACTAGGTTTACCGGTTACCATTTTTCCCGACATGTGTTTAGTACATTCAAACGCTTGACACATGTATCCACACGTTAATCCTTATTCCAATTTTGTCTCATAGACAACGCATCCCCATGGATCCGTGTCCACAGACCATCATCATTCGGTTATCAAAAATGGATACAACCAATTCCTGACCTCGCGCGAGTGCTAGAAAAATCACTCGACTTCTACCGAGATCCTGATTTAGCATAGCAGCTACTCGACCTAGCATACTAGTATCCATCTCAAAAGGAATCCTGAGTTCATGCAACTAGGGTTTCAACCAACTCCTACACTTAAGTGCACGGTACAAGCCTACAAACATTAAGTGTAGTAAAATAGCATATATAAACGGTTATGCATAAAACCGGGGCTTGCCTTTAATTTAACACTTAGATAGTGTTTGCTGGGAGGTACTCGCTTGGCGAGCATCCACTAGTTAAGTCCATCCTTTCTTGGGTCGTCCACCATCTGCATCTTGTGGTTGGCACCACATCACTTGCATGATCACCATCTCTCGGTCCTAAATGAGATGTAGGATGCATATGTATGAATATGATGAAATAGCACAAGATACTCCAAGTACATGATAGAGAACTAACATTAACTAGTAAGATACTGCAACGACTATACGCAAGCGCTAGCTATTCGTACGTTATCGGCGTTCATCATTAACACCATTAAAAGACGACAACCTTTTACTTATTTACGCAACACAACTACGACATCACAAGTACAAGCATTTACCACATTCACTTTTATCCTTTCTTAGTTACTCTATTATTAAACTACTTAGGCACGCGTACATTCACTGTGACTTCTAAACGTCATACAGACAAACTTACTTTAATAGGGAATATTTACTTAATCTAGTTCTACCAACATTCTCAATATTCTAATGCAAGCACGCACCCAAGAGCACACACGGAAAGCAATAGCCTAATCACATTGCTTCTTATACTAGTCTAATGAGGTTGGTTATTTAGCAATATTATATTTTCTACGCAAGTATAAAAAATGGTAACATCTCGTTTATTGTGTTTCTTATCCATATAACGACACTTGCTAAAATAACGTTGATTGAAGCTGGTTACTTACTAGACTTCAACAATTTAATTTACTACTTAGGAACATGCACAAGTTACTTATGTATAACCAAATTATATCAGTTACTATCATTATTACTCATGCTCGGTCAAAATCCAAAACAACAAGCAGTCGACTCAAGACAAGCACACTCGAATGGAACAATCAATCACAATTAACATATTTAAGACAACAGCACAACATTTACTTGTTTCAGTCGTAACTCACAAGATATTCATCTAGAAATAGTGATCAAATACTTTTGGAAAGTCTAAGAAGTTCTCTACAACTTTGGTATTATCATTTCAAGGTGATTAGACACTTAATAAGGTTAAATAATGATAAACGACATCTTTATTCAGGTTTGGGCAGATTCAGACTTATGCCTTCAAAAATTCATAACTAGAGACTCAGACATCCAAATCATATGATCTTAAACTTTTTAGAAATATAATTAAATTGTCTACAAATCAATTATAAACAACTCAGGTTGATTTAAAGTGTATCATGGTTAAAAGGCACTAGGAAGGCTTTGCTGTCCAGATTTGGACAGATTCAGACTTCACACTTCAAACGCCTATAACTTAATCTTTAGACCACTAAAAAGGGTGATCTAAGACTTTTTGGAAAGATTAACAAAAGTACTACATGAATTTTATAATCACCAAGAAGTGATTCTATGTTGAACTGAATCAAACAATTCAGTTTTCGAAATCTATTCTGTCAGTGAACAGAACACAACAATCATTTTGTAAAATTCATAATTCCCAAACTGTCAGGCCTATGGTTGTGAAATTTTAACACAAGCAAGATAAGAAAAGCATCTACAACTTTCTTATAACGACCATTAATAGATTGTAACATTAAATTAGGCAAACAATGCACTCTCTGAAATCTGTACAGAAATTGGACAGATTCAGTTACTGAATTTGTGAAAATCACAACTTCTAAACGATCAGACTTATGGCTGTCAAATTTTAACACAAGTAAGATAATAAAGTTATCTACAACTTTCTTGTGACCACCAATAAATGATTGCAACATTAACTTAAGCAACCATTGCAATCTCTGAAATCTGTTCCAAAAATTGGACAGATTCAGTTACTGAACTTTTGAAAAGTATAGCTTCTAAACAATCAATTCTTAGCTCATGCATTTTTAGGACAAGCTACATACACAAGTAAACTACAACTTTTATATAGCACATATCTACAGAAAACACACTTTACTTTACTAGATTACTCACACAACTAAAACTGAACACGCAGGAAATTCAGCTTGCGGTCATAATAGCACTTAACTCAAGCACCAAACAAAATCATGGAGGGATAGTGCCACAAATTCTCAAGTTTAAGTCATTGTGACTTGGTTATCAAGTTTCAATTTATATCAAGGCACTTAAGCATTTCAAGAAACATGCATGCCCTTGTTTACTTCTAATTTTTCACTAATTGTTCTTATAATTATAAAATGGGTGTTATTTTAGCACCATATGAAACTATCTAATTTGGGGCTGGAATTTTTATGAGGCATAGGTAATAACAAATCATGACCAATGTATAAATTTCACATGCCCAGGTTTTATATTTTATTTAATACAAAAATAACAAATTGTTAATGCAATAAAGCATGTGAGAGCAAGTTAAATCTAAAACTAATTATTTTCTGTGGATGCATGACCATATTAAGTTTTCTTAGGCCAATATAATATAATTCAAGGACAGTGGAACACTATTTTTCATTTTTACACTCATACATTATTTATAAACCATTTAAAACTACTTAATATGCATCAAACAAGTTAAATCACAAAGTTAATCATACATGCACCACAATTCATGACCATTTTACCAGTCACTAAGCATCACACAGAGGGTCTACTGTAAAAATTGCAATCCATTTGGAGCACTGGAGCTACAGATCCAAAAATATCAATCAAAACAATCATCTTTTTCCTATTTAACATGTTTTAATTAACACACCCAGAAAACATTGAACAACCTGTAAGTTTTATATTTTTCCTAGATAGAGTATGACAACATCTAACTAAAAAAACAGGTTTCATCATTTTTGGATTTTTATAAATAAAATTATGGAGAGATGCAAGTTCATTCATTTTCTAAACCAGTTTTTAAATACGAATTTCTACAGAAAAACTTTTCCACTAAAACATACAAACATATAGATCCAATAGTTAGAGCATTTCATAAAGAAGCCAACAAAACAAATTTCGTGATTTTTGGAGCTCTAAACCTCAAGATATGAATTTTAGAACGGAACGCAAAAATCTGTGATTTTGTGCACTTACATTAGCAACTAGGGCCCACGTGTCATAGACTCGAGATGCTTCTTCTTCTACCTCCAGTAGACCGGTACGCAGGGAGATGGGGAGCTGGAGTTCGGCTCCATGGCTGGGGAAGTAAGGGAGCTCGGCTGCAATGGAGAGGCTGGCGGCCATGGGAGTCCTAGGCGCCTGCACTTGGGAATTTCCTGCGCCAGGGAGATGTAGGGGCGCCTGCTCCTGTATGCCATGGGGAGCTCCTTGCTGCTTCTTGGGCGCCATGGGAAAACTGGAAGGAGGAGCGAGCTCATGGGGAAGATGGAGGGAGGAGCTGCTGCTGTTCCATGCGCCCAAGGACAGAGAGCAGTGGTTGTGCGTGGTGAAGGCAGGAAGAGAGGAGAAGGGCTGGTGCTGCCATTTATAGAGCAAAGCTCTGGACATGTCAGACTGCACCAGCAGATGGCAGGTGGAAAAGTGTCGACATTGGGCGGCAATTTTTGGCGTTTTCCTTTTGGAATCGAACCCTGGTCACTGCACAAAATATCTTCCTTGATGTATAATCTACAAATCGTGTATAGAGATTGAGGTGATTCGAGCACTGGTTAGAAAGTTATAGACCCACGAAAACTGGTTTGTCAGCGGGTAGAAATCAGTGGAAACTCATGAAAACTGAATGTCAAAGCATGTCAAACGGAATCGGATGAATGCCACCTTTTAATATGTTGTGCTATTAGTTATTAACAACTTTTATATTTGGGAAAACTTGAGTTGTTAAATAAAAATTTGGGAACGCGAGACGTCGACCCGAACGATGCTGATTTCAGACTTAGAAGAATTCGAATTCTGAAATCAGATTTTTATTCTGTCTTGATGGCACTGTTTGAGATACTTAGATATTGAATCAAGACTTGGTTTAAATATAATATTTGTTGTATTACACAGGTTCTACAACTTTTATGAAAGGTCAAACCTCATATCTTGAATATAAATTAAAGTTTCACTTTAGTAAAGGTAGCATCATTATAAAGCTTCAAACTATATTTTTAAGGCAATCGGAGTATTTTCTCGACATTTTCTTGGCATTTTCTCTACATGAACCCTTAATAACTTTTGTTGTAGATTTGATATAGAGTGTTTTGGGAAAGTTGCCATAACTTGGTTGAATTTCTAAATTTGCTTTTATTTAATCGAGTAGTCTCAAGCAAGCGTAGGATTTATAATTTTATACGAATATTTGGTTCAAGCCTTGAGAAATCTTTAGAATACACTTGATAGATAGAGATGAATGATGACATAAAGATAACAAGTTTATTTGCATAAGAATTTATTAGAGATTGACACAACAGAGATTCCGCTGGAGAATGCGGATTCGGATTTTATATTTGGACATAGACTGACTATCGAGAAAGCAGATTCGGACATAGATTAGATAACATCACAATTATCGGGAGTCCGAATAAATGAGTCTGGACGGAAGTTGCGAGACGAGATTGACTTTCGAATTTGCATTTGCTTCAAGAAACAAAAGTTTTATCAGGCTCCAAATTTGGCTGTTCTTGAGATTGAATAATTTCAAACGTAGTGAAACATTTATGAGTAACTTGATGAATGGAGATAGTTGTGATCAAGAAATAGAAATTTTCACTGAGCATCCGAGATTAGGATAAATCTCTCGATATAACGTGAAATAGACACCTGGGGTGTCACAGCCTTCCCCCTTAAAGGAATCTCGTCCCGAGATTCGAATGGGGATCTTTAAGGGTGGAGAAGCATGTAACTTCCAAGCTGATAGTTGATGCCAATCCATAAGATGCAATCAGACATGATACTGAAGATTGATTTGGATAGAACATCGCGACATCTTGAGACAAAATGCCACGATCACTCTGTGAGAATGTCCACAAAAGATATCACATCAGTATAGTCTCATAATGGATCACGACCAATTAACCGTGATACCAGCGCGTGCCGAGCAGCTCAACCATGTGTGCACCATAGTAGGCTCTCGGTTTTGTTGCGGCACCATCAGTCGTTAGTCATAATACCATTACCAAACATAACCCATGAGAAATCCACATAGCACAGATAGATGGAGCCCATGAGAGTATGGCTCAAAAAATAAGAATGTGACCGGAGTTGAAGCAGAGATTGTTGGCAAAAGAGCATCACATGAGAACTTTCTTCAACTGAGAGAATTGTTTTATGATTAATACGGAGATTATCAGGTCAGAGATTTATACAAGAGTGGATATGAGGGGAACCAACCATGAGATCAAGATTGGCAACTTGCTGAGACATGAGAGAACTAAAGTCAACAGCATAATCCATTGAACCAAATGGATACACTGCTTAGAGATAGAATCGATAAAACAGTGTCATGATCCTCAGAGAAGAGTATGAGAACGATCATAATGAGATATTAGACTGATCCATATTTAATACTTGAGAGTGGGTTATAGAAGATAACAAGATAATAGGGCAGAATCAGTGAAGGATCCGGAGATTCAGATGATAAAGCCACAACATGATTCACAAGGAAAAAGATTACCATATCCAGGAGAAAAGAGAGGTAGTCGCATGAGATCGATTAGGGTGAGCACCAGAAAGGTTATGAAGATTCAGGACAGGATCTATGGAAAGAAACATGGCCTTGATAGGGTTTGTGCAACTAGACACCAAACAACATTTTTTGACACATCAAGTGCGCAAGGAGACTTGGGTTGGTCTATCGGTCAAGCTATAGGGTTCTATAAGCTGTGCAGGTGTAAATTCAAGGGTAAACACACGAGGGCTAGAAAACACCAACACCATCATGATTTTTTTAAGAGGTTTCACTTGCTAAACTCAAGGTTGTTTGGATTGGGATCTTTTTATGAACAGAACAGACAACATTTTTTTGTAAAAAGGGTTGAACAATTACAATACCACCTAGATAGCAAGACAAGATAAACACATAGCACGACCTAACAAGACTTACCAATCTGCCACGAGGTAAGGCCTTTCTAACATAGCAGTACATCACATTATTCACAAGTTCTTATTATTGGAATAAGGGTGAGGGAAGCATGTTGGTGCACAAGAGACAATGAAAATGCGACAATCATGATGCATGCTCATTCTAGTCGTCTTCTCAGACCTAACTACTTTTTCGGGTGCTTCTACAGCATCCTTACTAATAGTAGTAGTAGCCTTTATGGCCTATGTATATATAGCCACCTAGCTACCCATCTATTTCCTAAGGCTTCACGTTCTAGGTCTATCCTTATCGTCCTGACATCTATCCAACTTTAGTTTCTAAGCAAGTTTTACTTTAGAAAAGGTTGGAAATCATGACTTATTGACTTCTCTGTACTGGTATTCGCTCTGATACCAGCTGTGGCGGAACCACCCGAATTATTCCAGCTTAAGTGTCCAAGTCGCACCCTTAAAGGCAGCAACACACTTAAATCGGAATAACCCGTCAGTCCCTCGGATCTAGTCCGATAAAGCCACTTATCCAGGATCGAATACCACTAGCTCACTCGAAGGTGAGGCACAGAGAAATACAATAAAGCATAATACCATAAATTAAGAAAGTATCATTAGTGATTACATTATCGGAGTTTCAGAAATAATAACCATAGTTTTTAATGCAGCGGAAATAACTAACAGAGAAACCGAGTGTCGGGGACCATAATTAGGGGTACCCTCAAGACTCCTAAATCTCAGCTGGTAACCCCCATTAGCACAAAGCTGCAAAGGCCTGATGGGTGCGACTAAGTCAAGGATCGGTCCATTCGAGGGACGCGATCACGCCTCGCCCGAGCCCAGCCTCGGGCAAGGGCAGCCGGCCCCGGAGGATTTACGTCTCGCCCGAGGCCCAGTCTTCGCCAAGAAGCAACCTTGGCCAAATCGCCACGCCAACCGACCAAATCACAGGGGCATTTAATGCAAAGGTGGCCTGACACCTTTATCCCGACGCACGCCCTCCAGTCGACAGAGCCGAAGTGACCGTAGTCACTTCGCCGCTCCACTGACCGATCTGACAAGAGGACAGCGCCGCCTGCGCCGCTCCGACTGCTGTGCCACTCGACAGATTGAGGCTGACAGCAGCCAAGTCCGGCCTCAGGCGCCATAGGAAACTATGCTTCGCCTGACCCAGGGCTCGGACTCGGGCTCAGCCCCGGAAGACGACGAACTCCGCTTCGCCCGACCCCAGGGCTCGGACTCGGGCTCAGCCCCGGAAGACGACGAACTCCGCTTCGCCCGACCCCAGGGCTCGGACTCAGGCTCAGCCCCGGAAGACGATGAACTCCGCTTTGCCTGACCCCAGGGCTCGGACTCAGGCTCAGCCCCGGAAGACGACGAACTCCGCTTCGCCCGACCCCAGGGCTCGGACTCGGGCTCAGCCCCGGAAGACAACGAACTCCGCTTCGCCCGACCCCAGGGCTCGGACTCGGACTCAGCCCCGGAAGACGACGAACTTCACTTCGCCCGACCCCAGGGCTCGGACTCGGGCTCAGCCCCGGAAGACGACGAACTCCGCTTCGCCCGACCCCAGGGCTCGGACTCGGGCTCAGCCCCGGAAGACGACGAACTCCGCTTCCCCCGACCCCAGGGCTCGGACTCAGCCCTGGCCTCAGCCGACGGTCTCCGCCTCGCCCGACCCAGGGGCTCGGGCTCGACCTCGGCCTCGGAAGACAGACTCGACCTCGACCTCGGAGGAGCCTCCACATCGCCCAACCCAGGGCACGGACCGACCACGTCAACAGGAGGCGCCATCATTACCCTACCCCAAGCTGACTCAGGTTACGGGGAACAAGACCGGCATCCCATCTGGCTCGCTCCGCCAGACAAGTAATGATGGCGCCCCGCACGCTCTATGACGACGGCGGCTCTCAGCCCCCTTACGGAAGCAAGAGGACGTCAGCAAGGACTCGACAGCCCCGACAGCTGTCCTTCCGCTAGGCTCCAGCGCTCCTCCGACGGCCACGACCCCACACGAACCGGGTGCCAAAACCTCTCCGGCTGCCACGATGGCATGTACTTAGGGCGCTAGCTCTCCTCCGCTAGACTCGTTAGCACACTGCTACACCCCCATTGTACACCTGGATCCTTTCCTTGCGCCTATAAAAGGAAGGACCAGGGCCCTCTTACAGAGGGTTGGCCACGCGGGGAAGGACGGGACGGCGCTCGCGTGAGGCCGCTCGCTCCCTCCCGCGTGGACGCTTGTAACCCCCTACTGCAAGCGCACCCGACCTCGGCGCGGGACAAACACGAAGGCCGCAGGATTCCACCTCTCACGCCCGTCTCCCTCCGGCTGCCTCCCCCCTTCGCGCTCCGTCTCGCGCCGACCCATCTGGGCTGGGGCATGCGGCGATAATTTACTCGTCGGTCCAGGGACCCCCCCCCTGGGTTCGAAACGCCGACAGTTGGCGCGCCAGGTAGGGGCCTGCTGCGTGTTGACGAACAGCTTCCCGTCAAGCTCCTGATGGGCAGTCTCCAGCAACCTTTCCAGCCCGGGACGGTGCTCCGTTTCGGGAGTCTTGAGTTCATGTCCCTCGATGGCAGCTACGACATGATACTCCTTCCCCCGCCGTGCGACAGCGACAATCGCGGCCAACAGCCCGCCCGCCGGCGGCGGAATCGACGACGTCTTCCCCGCGTGGTGGAAGAACAACATTCGAGCTCACCCCGTCCCCTCCCCCGCCGACGGAGGAGGAGGCGGGGCAACCAAGGCCAAGCAGGAGGCGACACCTCATCGGTTGTCGAGCGAGTCGACGGCGCCGACGCCCCAACGGGGGGCACGTCGGGCATCAACCTCGCGTCTGAGACGAAGACGAGCGTCGTCTCCCTGCAACACGCCAACCCCAAGCAAACGGGCGACGCCAGCACGCTCGCGAAGGACTTGCTGGGCGTCACCCTCGTACCTGAGACGACGGTGTAGTCAGTCCCTGACGTGACTTCGTCACCGCCCGTCGACCAAGAGGTACCAACCGATTCCCATCTCACGCCTTTTGGATTCAGCCTCGACCCGCCAAGCGACTTCGCTTTGGTGGACGCTCTCGTAGAGGCGAGTCCAAACCCTCTGGGGTATCGTATGCGGTCGCCCTGGGACCAACTGACGGACGCCTCGACCTACGGGCCCTCGGGGTCCGAGGAAGATGACGCGCCCGACTTCTGTTGGGATTTCTCCGGACTTGGTAACCCCAGTGTCATGCAGGACTTCATGACCGCATGCGACTACTGCCTTTCCGACTGTTCTGACAGTAGCCGCAGCCTCGGCGACGAGGACTGCGGCCCAAGTCGTGAATGTTTCCACGTCGATCTAGGGGGTCCCAACGAAGGCAACCATCTTGGTATGCCGGAGAACGGTGATCTCCCTAGGCATGTGCCTCGCGTTGACATCCTAAGGGAGCTAGCTGTGGTCCCTGTCCCGGCGGGGGGTCATGACCCACAACTCGAGCAAATCCGCGAGATGCAGGCCAGGCTCGACGAGGGGGCAGGAACACTTGAGCCGATCCGCCGGGACATCGGGCAGGAATGGGCGAGCCAGCCTCCGGCCGGAGAAGTGCGTCACCTACCCGAGGGTATCCAGCACCGCATCGCCGACGATGTCAGGGTAAGGCCGCCACCGACTTCCAGTGGAGTCGGCCAGAACCTGGCTGCAGCGGCAATGCTTCTCCGCGTGATGCCGGAGCCATCAACCACTGAGGGGCGGCGTATCCAGGGAGAGCTCAAGAATCACTTGGAGGATGCCGTGGTCCGACGGGCCGAAAGCTCCGCCTCCCGAAGGCAGGGGTACCCCTCGGAACATCGCGCCGCGACTTCCCGATTCATGCGGGAAGCCTCGATCCACACCGGGCGCACGCGCAACACAGCGCCTGCGGCCCCAGGTCGCCTCGGCAACGAGCACCACCACCGCAACCGTCAGGCCCACCTCGACGAGAGGGTGCGCCGAGGCTACCACCCCAGGCGTGGGGACGCTACGACAGCGGGGAGGATCGGAGTCCCTCGCCCGAACCACCCGGTCCGCAGGCTTTCAGCCGCGCCATACGACGGGCGTCGTTCCCGACCCGGTTTCGAACCCCGACTACTATCACAAAGTACTCGAGGGAGACGAGACCAGAACTGTGGCTCGCGGACTACCGGCTGGCCTGCCAACTGGGTGGAACGGACGATGACAACCTCATCATCCGCAACCTCCCCCTGTTCCTCTCCGACACCGCTCGCGCCTGGTTGGAGCACCTGCCTCAGGGGCAGATCTCCAACTGGGACGACCTGGTCCAAGCCTTCGCCGGCAATTTCCAGGGCACGTACGTGTGCCCTGGGAACTCCTAGGATCTCCGAAGCTACCGACAGCAGCCGAGAGAGTCTCTCCGGGACTACATCTGACGATTCTTGAAGCAGCGCACCAAGCTGCCCAACATCACCAATTCAGATGTCATCGGCGCGTTCCTCGCCGGCACCACCTGCCGCGACCTGGTGAGCAAGCTGGGTCGCAAGACCCCCACCAGGGCGAGCGAGCTGATGGACATCGCCACCAAGTTCGCCTCTGGCCAGGAGGCGGTTGAGGCCATCTTCCGGAAGGACATGCAGCCCCAGGGCCACCCACCGGAAGATGTCCCCGAGGCGTCAACTCAGCGCGGCGCCAAGAAGAAGTCGCAAGCGAAACGCGACGCCGCCGACGCGGACCTTATCGCCGCCGCCGAGTACAAGAACCCTCGAAAACCCCCCGGAGGTGCCAACCTCTTCGACAAGATGCTCAAGGAGCCGTTCCCCTATCATCAGGGGCCCGTTAAAGCACACCCTTGAGGAGTGCGCCATGCTTCGGCGCCACTTTCACAAGGTCGGGCCACCTGTGGAGGGTGGCAGGGCTCGCGACGACGATAAGAAGGAAGATCACCAGGCAGGAGAGTTCCCCGAGGTCCGTGACTGCTTCATGATCTACGGTGGGCAAGCGGCGAACGCCTCGGCTCGGCACCGCAAGCAAGAGCGTCGGGAGATCTGTTCGGTAAAGGTGGCGACGCCAGTCTACCTAGACTGGTCCGACAAGCCCATCACCTTCGACCAAGCCGACCACCCCGACTGCGTGCCGAGCCCGGGAAAATACCCGCTCGTTGTCGACCCCGTCATCGGCGACGTCAGGCTCACCAAGGTCCTCATGGACGGAGGCAGCAGCCTCAACATCATCTACGCTGAGACCCTCGGGCTCCTGCGTGTTGATCTGTCCTTGGTCCGGGCAGGCGCTGCGCCTTTCCACGGGATCATCCCCGGGAAGCGCGTCCAGCCCCTCGGACAACTCGATCTTCCCGTCTGCTTTGGGACACCCTCCAACTTCCGAAGGGAGACCCTCACGTTCGAGGTGGTCGGGTTCCGAGGAACCTACCACGCAGTATTGGGGAGGCCATGCTACGCGAAGTTCATGGCCGTCCCCAACTACACCTACCTCAAGCTCAAGATGTCGGGCCCCAACGGGGTCATCACCGTCGGCCCTACGTACCGACACGCGTTCGAATGCGACATGGAGTGCGTGGAGTACGCCGAGGCCCTCGCCGAATCCGAGGCCCTCATCGCCGACCTGGAGAGCCTCTCTAAGGAGGTGCCAGACGTGAAGCGCCACGCCGGCAACTTCGAGCCAGCGGAGACGGTTAAATCCGTCCCCCTCGACCCCAGCAGCGACGCCTCCAAGCAGATCCGGATCGGCTCCGAGCTCGATCCCAAATAGGAAGCAGTGCTCGTCGACTTTATCCGCGCGAACGCCGACGTTTTCGTGTGGAGTCCCTCGGACATGCCCGGCATACCGAGCGATGTCGCCGAGCACTCGCTGGATATCCGAGCTGGAGCCCGACCCTTGAAGCAGCATCTACGCCGATTCGACGAAGAAAAGCGCAGAGCCATAGGCGAGGAGATCCACAAGCTAATGGCGGCAGGGTTTATCAAAGAGGTATTTCATCCCGAATGGCTTGCCAACCCCATGCTTGTGAGAAAGAAAGGAGGGAAATGGCGGATGTGTGTAGACTACACTGGTCTAAACAAAGCATGTCCGAAAGTTCCCTACCCTCTGCCTCGCATCGATCAAATCGTGGATTCCACTGCTGGGTGCGAAACCCTATCTTTCCTCGATGCCTACTCGGGGTATCACCAAATCAGGATGAAAGAGTCTGACCAGCTCGCGACTTCTTTCATCACGCCCTTCGGCATGTACCGCTATGTTACCATGTCGTTCGGCTTGAGGAATGCGGGTGCAACGTACCAACGGTGCATGAACCACGTGTTCGGCGAACACATTGGCCGCACGGTCGAGGCCTACGTCGATGACATCGTAGTCAAGACGAGGAAAGCCTCCGACCTCCTTTCCGACCTTGAAGTGACATTCCGATGTCTCAAGGCGAAAGGCGTGAAGCTCAATCCCGAAAAGTGTGTCTTCGGGGTTCCCCGAGGCATGCTCTTGGGGTTCATCATCTCCGAGCGGGGCATCGAGGCCAACCCGGAGAAGATCGCAGCCATCACCAGCATGGGGCCCATCAAGGACTTGAAAGGCGTACAGAGAGTCATGGGATGCCTTGCGGCTCTGAGCCGCTTCATCTCGCGCCTCGGCGAAAGAGGCCTGCCTCTGTGCCGCCTCTTAAGGAAGGCCGAGTGCTTCACTTGGACCCTTGAGGCCAAGGAAGCCCTCGGGAACCTGAAGGCGCTCCTTATAAACGCGCCCATCTTGGTGCCCCCCGCTGCCGGAGAAGCCGTCTTGATCTATGTCGCCGCGACCACTCAGGTGGTTAGCGCCGCGATTGTGGTTGAGAGACGAGAAGAGGGGCATGCATTGCCCGTCCAGAGGCCAGTCTACTTCATCAGCGAGGTACTGTCCGAGACCAAGATCCGCTACCCACAAATTCAGAAGCTGCTATACGCGGTGATCCTAACGCGGCGGAAGTTGCGACACTACTTCGAGTCTCATCCGGTAACTGTGGTGTCATCCTTCCCCCTGGGGGAGATCATCCAGTGCCGAGAGGCCTCGGGTAGAATTGCAAAGTGGGCGGTGGAAATCATGGGCGAAACGATCTCGTTCGCCCCTCGGAAGGCCATCAAGTCCCAGGTCTTGGCGGACTTCGTGGCTGAATGGGTCGACACCCAGCTCCCAACAGCTCCGATCCAACCGGAACTCTGGACCATGTTCTTCGATGGGTCGCTGATGAAGACAGGAGCAGGTGCAGGCCTTCTCTTCATCTCGCCCCTCGGAAAGCACCTACGCTACGTGTTACGCCTCCATTTCCCGGCGTCCAACAATGTGGCTGAGTACGAGGCTCTGGTCAATGGGTTGCACATCGCCATCGAGCTAGGGGTCTGACGCCTCGACGCTCGCGGTGACTCGCAGCTCGTCATCGACCAAGTCATGAAGAACTCCCACTGCCGCGACCGGAAGATGGAAGCCTACTGCGATGAGGTTCGGTGCTTGGAAGACAAGTTCTACGGGCTCGAGCTCAACCACATCGCCCGACGCTACAACGAGACTGCGGACGAGCTGGCTAAAATAGCCTCGGGGCGAACAACAGTTCCCCCGGACGTCTTCTCCCGAGACCTGCATCAACCCTCCATCAAGACCGACGACACGCCCGAGCCCGAGAAGGCCTCGGCCCAGCCTGAGGCACCCTCGGCTCAGTCCGAGGTACCCTCGGCTCAGTCCGAGGCACCCTCGGCTCGGCCCGAGGCACCCTCGGCCCAACCCGAGGCACCCTTGGCTCAGTCCGAGGCACCCTCGGCCCAACCCGAGGCACCCTCGGCTCGGCCCGAGGCACCCTCGGTTCGGCCCGAGGTACCCTCGACCCCGAGGGTAAGGCACTGCACATCGAGGAGGAGCGGAGCGGGGTCACGCCTAATCAAAACTGGCAGACCCCATACCTGCAATATCTCCACCGAGGAGAGCTACCCCTCGACCGAGCCGAAGCTCGGCGGTTGGCGCGGCGCGCCAAGTCGTTTGTCTTGCTGGGGGACGGGAAGGAACTCTACCACCACAGCCCCTCAGGCATCCTCGAGTGATGCATTTCCATCGCCGAAGGCCAGGAGCTCCTACAAGAGATACAGTCGGGGGCTTGCGGCCATCACGCAGCACCTCGAGCCCTTGGTGGAAACGCCTTCCGACAAGGTTTCTACTGGCCGACGGCGGTGGCCGACGCCACTAGAATTGTCCGCACCTGCGAAGGGTGTTAGTTCTACGCAAGGCAGACCCACCTGCCCGCTCAGGCCCTGCAGACGATACCCATCACCTGGCCTTTTGCTGTGTGGGGTCTGGACCTTGTCGGCCCCTTGCAGAAGGCACCCGGGGGCTACACGCACCTGTTGGTCGCCATCGACAAATTTCCAAGTGGATCGAGGTCTGACCCCTAAACAGCATCAGGTCTGAACAGGCGGTGGCGTTCTTCACCAACATCATCCATCGCTTTGGGGTCCCGAACTCCATCATCACCAACAACGGCACCCATTTCACCGGCAGAAAGTTCCTGGACTTCTGCGAGGATCACCACATCCGGGTGGACTGGGCCGCCGTGGCTCACCCCATGACGAATGGGCAAGTAGAGCGTGCCAACGACATGATTCTACAAGGACTCAAGCCTCGGATCTACAATGACCTCAACAAGTTCGGCAAGCGGTGGATGAAAGAACTCCCCTCGGTGGTCTGGAGTCTGAGGACAACGCCGAGCCGAGCCACGGGCTTCACACCGTTCTTCCTAGTCTACGGGGCCGAGGCCATCTTGCCCACAGACTTAGAACACGGTTCCCCGAGGGCGAGGGCCTACGCCGACCAAAGCAATCAAGCTAATCGAGAAGACTCACTGGACCAGCTGGAAGAGGCTCGGGACATGGCCTTACTACACTCGACATGGTACCAGCAGTCCCTGCGACGCTACCACGCCCGAGGGTTCTGTCCCGAGACCTCCAGGTGGGCGACCTGGTGCTTCGGCTGCGACAAGATGCCCGAGGGCAGCATAAGCTCACGCCTCCCTGGGAAGGGCCGTTCGTCATCGCCAAAGTTCTGAAGCCCGAGGGCGGCATAAGCTCACGCCTCTGAAGCCAGTCAAGGCGAGGTCTACAGCAACGCTTGGAACATCCAACAGCTACGTCGCTTCTACCCTTAAGATGTTTTCAAGTTGTTCGTATACCTCATTCCCACGCAAAGTTTGGTCATCAAGGAAGGGTCAGCCTTGCCTCGGCAAAGCCCAACCCTCCCTCGGGGGCTAAAAGGGGGGAACCCCCTCTGCGTCAAAATTTTCAATCAAAAAGGCTTCCGCGTTCCCCCGGCTATGTCGGTAGCAGGACCCCAAGAAGCGAACGCGGGTGCATGTAAGTGGCAAGGCTGACTGAGCCAAGGGACTCCTACGCCTCTGGGTTACGAATACCTCACTCGTCACCTACCACGAAAAATGACTCCTACTTGGGCAAGCCACCCTGCTACTGACGAACAGGGCCGGACACGCAAAATGAAAGGAAAAGGGGCACGACATTATACTACGATAATAAAGTGTTCGGGCCTCAGCGGCCGCAAAAGACACACGTGCATTCAAAGGAAACTGCTCCGGCAGAGTTAGGCGTCGCCCGGGGAAGGAGCCGCGCCTTCGGCTTCGTCCCTGCCTTTGGCAAAGTCCACCCCGGCTTCGGACGACGGCGCAGGCGGGAGGATCTCTGCCTCGAAGGTGGTCGCCAGCACTGCGCTCGGGCCCGCGGCGGCCACGTCGAGCCTCTGGACTTCAGCCAGGGCGGCTTCATCTTCGTCAGGAAGGCAATACCCCTCGCTGACCCGCTCTAGATCCACGACGTAGTGGGAAGCAAGCGCGGCGAAGGCCCGCCTGACGCCGTGGTGTAGCGCCTCGCGGAGTCTGCCGCGCACGTGGTCACCCAAGGCCTGCAGGTGACTTTGAGGGGAGCTTCCTGAGGGGACGTCGCCGAAGCCAAAGACCCGGTAGAAGTCCGAGATGGCCTCAGACATGGCCGCGTGGTCGGCCTCCCTCTGCTCGGCCGCCTCGGTAAGCACCCTGGTGGACTCATCAAGGGCAGACTCGAGCTCTGCGAACGGCCAGAGCGCAAGGCCTCAAACACAAGTGGAGGAAACAAGCCGGCACGAAAACCGAAAACAACCAGGACATACCTCCGGCTCGGGCACACTACTCCGAGGCTGCGGCTTGGGCTACGGCTAGGTCTGCTGCAAGGGCTCCAGCCCGGCTTTCAGCCTCGGCAGCCTGGCCCCAAGATTGATCTCGCTCATCAACAACCTGATCGAACTTCGACTGCCGTCGCTGCACCTCTGCGCGTGCCGCTGCTGCCTCTGCTCTCAGATCGGCGCAGAGCAACCGAAGGTCCGTCACCTCGGCGCCCTACTGGGAGAGGCGCGCGGTAGCCCCGGCGAGCGAGGTCCTCAGGGATCGCAGTGAGCCCCAGACATCGACCTCGTGGCGGATGAACGACGACTTGGCGGCGCTCAGATCCGTCAGATCCTGAGGGAAGGAAGCGGGGCGTCACAAAGGACGCCTTGATCACAAAAAAGGTATGCCTGAAATCATTACCTGGAGGATCTTGGGGATGTCTCTACAAAAGACCTCCAAGGATGACCGGAGCGACCACACCATTGCTTCGGCACACTCGCGGAGCTCGTCCCAAGACTGCTCCTCCCGCTCATCGTCAAGAACGAAGAAGGGATCCGAAGCCTCACGGGTCCAGAACCGGAGCAACTGGCGCCGCCCCTCGGAGCTCCGCCGCACAGGGACAAGGCTGCCGCTCGGCGGGACGGGCTACGTTTCCATGCCCCCCTCCTCCGAGGCACCAAGTGTCGATGCCTTGGCCATCTCAGCGTCGGCGGCGACAGGTCGCTCCCCGACCAGGACGGCAGCGGCTTCGGCAGCAGCTGGCGCCAGCGCCGGCGGCATGGCTGGTGGGCCCGACGCCACGTCCCCGCCGGCCGCCTCCCCCAGCGCGACGGCCACCTCGATAGAAGAGTCGGCCTCGGGAACTCGCTCCACTGCGACTGGTGCCGCCTGAGCCCCCCCGCTGTGGGGCGCCTTGCGAGAAGGTCAGCTAACGGCGAGGCCCGGCACGGCACCGGCTGCGGAAGCCGACGCCGTCTTAAGGACTTTCCGGGGAGCCAGATCGGTCAGGCCATGGCTTCACTTGCTGAGGAGGAAAGGAAAGTCGCGGTCGGGACATACAAATGAGGAGCCAGGACGAAGACGTTCTAAGGTACTTACCCGCTCCGGGCCATGATCAGCCGTGCCTGAGGAGAGGTTTCTCGGATCTCGACCCCCGAAGGTACCACCGAGGTCCGCCTCGCCGCCAGCTTCGGTACCATCCTCGCCTTGGGCACCTTGGACGCCCGGGAGACAGACTGCCTAGGCGCTGCCACGACGACCTGAGGCTCGCTCTCCTGCGCTGGCGACGTGGGCGACGGCTCTTGGGGAACAGGCGCCTCGGCCTGACTCCCCGGGGTCACCTCAACTTCCCCAACCGAGGGGTCGAGTACCCCCTCGGTCTGCCCCCGCTCTTCGGGCCGGGACCTCGGCGTCCTGACCCCGGTAACTGACGGCGCCAGCCCGCTCGGGGGCTGGCTTGACGACTCCTGGCCTAGCCTCAAACCCGGGCTGAGGCCAAGGCGGGCAGCCATGTCATCATCCTCGTCATCGTCTTCATCATCGTCGTCGTCGTCAGGCGTTTCCGGCGACGGCTCCCTCGGGAGTCCATCCCTCTCCTGCCGACGATGGAGCTTTTCCAAGGCGTCTCGAGCCCGCGCCCGCTCGCGGGCCCGAGCCTTCTTCGCGTCCTTTTTCTTCTTCTCCTCCTCCGCGGCAACCCGCCGCGCCGCTCAGTCCACCGCGTCCTCCGGGACCCGTGGCCGGGAAGGCTTGTGACACCCTACCTCCTGGAGACAGATGAAAAGTCTCGACCATAAGGACCAAAGGCAATCTGACTCAAGGAGAAAGAAGGAGCGGACACTCACCAGGGAGACACACCCGTGGTCGAGGCGCATCAAGGGCTGAGAGAAGGTGCTGGCGTCCGGTTTTCCCTACGCGACGGCCACCCGCCCGTGGAGAACGTCGATGGGAAGGGGATCCGAGGACATCTGCGAGCCCTCCAAGTCAGCCTCCGGCGTCATCTCCCAAAGCGGCAACCGACGCTCCGCCAAGGGAAACACCCTCCGGCGATGAATGGCGGCAATCACTCCCGCGGCGGTGAGCCCTCCTTTCCGCAACGCCTCCAGGGCCTTGAGAAGGGGCTCGAGATTCTTCTGTCTGTCGTGCGGGGTCCCGTAGCGCCAAGCATCGGCGGCGACGGTGACCACTCACTGAGAAAACGACGGGAGCCTCTCGTCGTCATTCCGGAGATAGAACCACCGGCGCTGCCACCCTTTATTCGAGGACGCAAGGACGACAGGAATATACTGCAACGCCCGCGACTGCCTCAGCTGGAGGATGCAGCCGCCGGCCCGCACTGCCGCGCGGACCCTTCTCTCCCTCATCGGCGAAGCAAAAAGCTCCGCGGAGAAGAAATGAGTCCACAAGTCCCAGTGGGGGTCGATCCCCAAGTATCCTTCGCACACCGCTACGAAAATGGCGGCTTGCGAGATGGAGTTGGGGCTGAGGTTGTGCAACTCCACCTCGTAGTTATGCAGGATCGCCCGCATGAAGCGGCTTGCCGGCACACCGAATCCCCGCTCGTGGAAGGAGACGAAGCTCACAACGTACCCCGGCGGCGGGGATGAGGCGGCTCCGCTCGGGGGGGAATCCACTCCGGCTGCCTCTCATCAGAGAGAGGGCGAAGTAAACCCTCAGCAACGAGGTCCTCGAGGTCATCCGCCGTAACTGTGGAGAAAGGCCATGCGTCGCGCGGCGAGACAATGGTCACCCGGTCGGCCATCACCGAGCAGAAGGGGTGGCGGCGGGAAGGACTGGGTGGGCGGTTTCCTTTTCTCTGGCTAAAACTCTTAGGTTGTGATAACCTAAGAAGGAAGCAAGAAGCGGAGCAAAGAACCGTCACCAGACCCTCCCCCGAGTATATAAAGACCAAGGCGAGACCCGTTCAACGCGTCGCCTGAACCCGCCGCGGGATTCAAAGACTCAAAGCGAAATGACCGTTCCTCGAACGGCTCGCGCACGCGCAACGGCCGCCTCGCGAATCACTCGCCCCGTCGCATTAACTCCGCGGTGGGACAGGCGGCGCCTCAGGCAGGAGAAGCAAGCAACGCTTCGCCTTCGCCATAATGACCGCGTCAAAAAAGGTACGCCACATCATTCGATTTCGTATCCTTTTCCTTTTCCTCTTTCTCTCTCTTACAACAGGGACCGGGAAAGGGGGATACCCCGAAAAGGATCCTTCTCCGTGAAGGAAACAGGCCCCGAGCCTCCCTACTGATTAGAGGTTCAAAGTCTGGCCCCTCGGAGGGGTTTAACAGCCGCCTCAGAGCGCTTGGGTTCCACGCCCACTACTGGTCAGAGGTTCGAAGGCCGGCCCCTCGGAAGGGTTCAACGGCCGCCTCAGGCCACTCGGGCTCCGCGCCCACTACTGATCAGGGGTTTGTAGGCTGGCCCTCGAAGGGTTCACAGCCGCCTCAGACACAAAGCGAGGGATGACCCTGGGTACGTTCGATACATAACCAAGGCTCGGTCTACGCTCCCGAGGTACCCTAGGACATTTCCGAGACCAGCGGGAATGATCTTTTAACGGAATCCCATCAGAGGGAGGCATCGAGCCCTCGGACCCCGTCGAAAGGGGACCGGGTCCGGCAGATCACCCGCAGGTACTTTTGGAGCGCGCCTCCGGGCCTCTAGCCGACCCCTAACAAATGGGGCACGGGCGTCCACTCGGATTACCCGTCAGCAGCTCACCGGAAACACCATGTTTGACGCCCTCCGAGGGCAGCATGGCGCTTTCCCCCCCTCCTCCTCCTTGCGGAAAGGCGACGCAGGGGCGTATGTAAAAAAGTCGAGTCTGTCCTTGACCGTCCTCTCGCCCTGTGCAGAGGCTCGGGGGCTGCTCTCGCAAAACCGGCTCCGGCCAGACCGTTGACAGCGTCAACATACCAGCCCGAGAACTTGGGACCCAACCGTGCACCCGGGTTACGGCCAGCTCACATGAGGGAACAACTAGACCAGCCGAAGTGTTGCGAAATGCATTAAGACCTCGAAGGAGTCAAACCACTCCTCCGAGGCCTCGGGGGCTACACCCGGCGGGTGCGCTCGCGCGCACCCACCGGAACAAAACACAACCGAGAAAGGCTGGTCCCCTTGCAAAAAAGTGCGACAAAAGCCTCCAAGCGAGTATTAACACTCCCTTCGAGGCTCGGGGGCTACTGTCGGGGACCATAATTAGGGGTACCCTCAAGACTCCTAAATCTCAGCTGGTAACCCCCATCAGCACAAAGCTGCAAAGGCCTGATGGGTGCGACTAAGTCAAGGATCGGTCCATTCGAGGGACGCGATCACGCCTCGCCCGAGCCCAGCCTCGGGCAAGGGCAGCCGACCCCGGAGGATTTACGTCTCGCCCGAGGCCCATTCTTCGCCCAGAAGCAACCTTGGCCAAATCGCCACGCCAACCGACCAAATCGCAGGGGCATTTAATGCAAAGGTGGCCTGACACCTTTATCCTGACGCACGCCCTCCAGTCGACAGAGCCGAAGTGACCGTAGTCACTTCGCCGCTCCACTGACCGATCTGACAAGAGGACAGCGTCGCCTGCGCCGCTCCGACTACTGTGCCACACGACAGAGTGAGGCTGACAGTAGCCAAGTCCTGCCTCAGGCGCCATAGGAAACTCCGCTTCGCCCGACCCAGGGCTCGGACTCGGGCTCAGCCCCGGAAGACGACGAACTCCACTTCGCCCGACCCCAGGGCTCGGACTCGGGCTCAGCCCCGGAACGACGAACTCTGCTTCGCCCGACCCCAGGGCTCGGACTCGGGCTCAGCCCCGGAAGACGACGAACTCCGCTTCGCCCGACCCCAGGGCTCAGACTCGGACTCAGCCCCGGAAGACGACGAACTCCGCTTCGCCCGACCCCAGGGCTCGGACTCGGGCTCAGCTGCGTAAGACGACGAACTCGGCTTCGCCCGACCCCAAGGCTCGGACTCAGCCCTGGCCTCAGCCAACGGTCTCCGCCTCGCCCGACCCACGGGCTCGGGCTCGACCTCGGCCTCCGAAGACAGACTCGACCTCGACCTCGGAGGAGCCTCCACATCGCCCAACCCAGGGCACGAACCGACCACGTCAACACGAGGCGCCATCATTACCCTAGCCCAAGCTGACTCAGGCTACGGGGAACAAGACCGGCGTCCCATCTGGCTCGCTCCGCCAGACAAGTAATGATGGCGCCCCGCACGCTCTATGACGACGGCGGCTCTCAGCCCCCCTACGGAAGCAAGAGGATGTCAGCAAGGACTCGACAGCCCCGAAAGCTGTCCTTCCGCTAGGCTCCAGCGCTCCTCCGACGACCACGACACCACATGAACCGGGTGCCAAAACCTCTCCGGCTACCACGATGGCATGTACTTAGGGCGCTAGCTCTCCTCCGCTAGACATGTTAGCACACTGCTACACCCCCCATTGTACACCTGTATCCTTTCCTTGCGCCTATAAAAGGAAGGACCAGGGCCCTCTTACAGAGGGTTGGCCGCGCGGGGAAGGACGGGATGGCGCTCGCGTGAGGCCGCTCGCTCCCTCCCGCGTGGACGCTTGTAACCCCCTACTGCAAGCGCACCCGACCTGGGCGCGGGACAAACACGAAGGCCGCGGGATTCCACCTATCACGCCCGTCTCCCTCCGGCTGCCTCCCCCCTTCGCGCTCCGTCTCGCGCCGACCCATCTAGGCTGGGGCACGCGGCGATAATTTACTCGTCGGTCCAGGGACCCCCCCGGGTTCGAAACGCCGACACCGAGTAACATGGCGAAGCCTGGCCACACTACTCCTCCTGGTCCTCTCCTGCGGAAGCAGTAACCCACTCGACTGTCTATCCCGGTGGCAGGGATATGGGCCAAGTCACACCATCAACCAAATCAAGGAGGTACCTGCAAAAATTATGCCACAAGCAAGGCTGAGTATACTAATACTCAGCTAGACTTAACCGGTGTGAGGAGTCTACTCCTCTACCTCTAGACTATGCAGCTGTTTGGCTAAGGGGTTTGGTTTGCCAAAAGCACTAGCTGTTTCTAAAATCAATTTTTAGCTTTTCAAGTTCTATCATCATTAACTTAGCTAGATTTGCTCCTTCTAAGCATACATGGTATTAAACATTATATCAATCAACACCTTTTGCCAGTATCTCATTTCCACTTATTACTCAAAGCAGTACAATGGATCAAGTAGTCTCATTAGCTGCGAGAAGTAGACGATTCGAATCGAGTTTTAACCTTGCAAGGTAAACCTAAACACACGACATGTCAGGGTACTCCGATCCCACACATGTCAACTGTCCCCATCGATTCCCCGTTCGCGTCCAGGCCTCACCGCCTTGGCATACAATGCTCCACTGACCCCGGCCGCCGCCGTGCAGTGGCCACACTTGTACCCACCATATCTAGAATGGGAGACCCAGTCTCAGGTCGCGTGAGGGATAAAGTCCGCGCCCGGCTTCACTCAGGTACTAGGTTTACCGGTTACCATTTTTCCCGACATGTGTTTAGTACATTCAAACGCTTGACACAGGTATCCGCACGTTAATCCTTATTCCAATTTTGTCTCATAGACAACGCATCCCCATGGATCCGTGTCCACAGACCATCATCATTCGGTTATCAAAAATGGATACAACCAATTCCTGACCTCGCGCGAGTGCTAGAAAAATCACTCGACTTCTACCGAGATCCTGATTTAGCATAGCAGCTACTCGACCTAGCATACTAGTATCCATCTCAAAAGGAATCCTGAGTTCATGCAACTAGGGTTTCAACCAACTCCTACACTTAAGTGCACGGTACAAGCCTACAAACATTAAGTGTAGTAAAATAGCATATATAAACGGTTATGCATAAAACCGGGGCTTGCCTTTAATTTAACACTTAGATAGTGTTTGCTGGGGGGTACTCGCTTGGCGAGCATCCACTAGTTAAGTCCATCCTTCCTTGGGTCGTCCACCATCTGCATCTTGTGGTTGGCACCACATCACTTGCATGATCACCATCTCTCGGTCCTAAATGAGATGCAGGATGCATATGTATGAATATGATGAAATAGCACAAGATACTCCAAGTACATGATAGCGAACTAACATTAACTAGTAAGATACTGCAATGACTATACGCAAGCGCTAGCTATTCGTACGTTATCGGCGTTCATCATTAACACCATTAAAAGACGACAACCTTTTACTTATTTACGCAACACAACTACGACATCACAAGTACAAGCATTTACCACATTCACTTTTATCCTTTCTTAGTTACTCTATTATTAAACTACTTAGGCACGCGTACATTCACTGTGACTTCTAAACGTCATACAGACAAATTTACTTTAATAGGGAATATTTACTTAATCTAGTTCTACCAACATTCTCAATATTCTAATGCAAGCACGCACCCAAGAGCACACACGGAAAGCAATAGCCTAATCACATTGCTTCTTATACTAGTCTAATGAGGTTGGTTATTTAGCAATATTATATTTTCTACGCAAGTATCAAAAATGGTAACATCTCGTTTATTGTGTTTCTTATCCATATAACGACACTTGCTAAAATAACGCTGATTGAAGCTGGTTACTTACTAGACTTCAACAATTTAATTTACTACTTAGGAACATGCACTAGTTACTTATGTATAACCAAATTATATCAGTTACTATCATTATTACTCATGCTCGGTCAAAATCCAAAACAACAAGCAGTCGACTCAAGACAAGCACACTCGAGTGGAACAATCAATCACAATTAACATATTTAGGACAACAGCACAACATTTACTTGTTTCAGTCGTAACTCACAAGATATTCATCTAGAAATAGTGATCAAATACTTTTGGAAAGTCTAAGAAGTTCTCTACAACTTTGGTATTATCATCTCAAGGTGATTAGACACTTAATAAGGTTAAATAATGATAAACGACATCTTTATTCAGGTTTGGGCAGATTCAGAATTATGCCTTCAAAAATGCATAACTAGAGACTCAGACATCCAAATCATATGATCTTAAACTTTCTGGAAATATAATTAAATTGTCTACAAATCAATTATAAACAACTCAGGTTGATTTAAAGTGTATCATGGTTAAAAGACATTAGGAAGGCTTTGCTGTCAAGATTTGGACAGATTCAGACTTCACACTTCAAATGCCTATAACTTAATCTTTAGACCACTAAAAAGGGTGATCTAAGACTTTTTGGAAAGATTAGCAAAAGTACTACATGAATTTTATAATCACTAAGAAGTGATTCTATGTTGAACTGAATCAAACAATTCAGTTTTCGAAATCTATTCTGTCAGTGGACAGAACACAACAATCATTTTGTAAAATTCATAATTCCCAAACTGTCAGGCCTATGGTTGTGAAATTTTAACACAAGCAAGATAAGAAAAGCATCTACAACTTTCTTATAACGACCATGAATAGATTGTGTTGGGGACCATAATTAGGGGTACCCTCAAGGCTCCTAAATCTCAGCTGGTAACCCCCATCAGCACAAAGCTGCAAAGGCCTGATGGGTGCGACTAAGTCAAGGATCGGTCCATTCGAGGGACGCGGTCACGCCTCGCCCGAGCCCAGCCTCGGGCAAGGGCAGCCGACCCCGGAGGATTTACGTCTCGCCCGAGGACCCCCTCCAGCAACGGACACACCTTCGGCTCACCCGAGGCCCAGTCTTCGCCAAGAAGCAACCTTGGCCAAATCGCCACGCCAACCGACCAAATCGCAGGGGCATTTAATGCAAAGGTGGCCTGAGAACTTTATCCTGACGCATGCCCTCCAGTCGACAGAGCCGAAGTGACCGTAGTCACTTCGCCGCTCCACTGACCGATCTGACAAGAGGACAGCGCCGCCTGCGCCGCTCCGACTGTTGTGCCACTCGACAAAGTGGGGCTGACAGCAGCCAAGTCCGGCCTCGGGCGCCATAGGAAACTCCGCTTCGCCCGACCCCAGGGCTCGGACTCGGGCTCAGCCCCGGAAGACGACGAACTCCGCTTCGCCCGACCCCAGGGCTTGGACTCTGGCTTAGCCCCGGAAGACGACGAACTCCGCTTCGCCCGACCCCAGGGCTCGGACTCGGGCTCAGCCCCGGAAGACGACGAACTCCGCTTCGCCCGACCCCATGGCTCGGACTCGGGCTCAGCCCCGGAAGACGATGAACTCCGCTTCGCCCGACCCTAGGGCTCGGACTCGGGCTCAGCCCCGGAAGACGACGAACTCTGCTTCGCCCGACCCCAGGGCTCGGACTCGGGCTCAGCCCTGGAAGACGACGAACTCTGCTTCGCCCGACCCCAGGGCTCGGACTCGGGCTCAGCCCCGGAAGACGACGAACTCCGCTTCGCCCGACCCCATGGCTCGGACTCAGCCCTGGCCTCAGCCGACGGTCTCCGCCTCTCCCGACCCAGGGGCTCGGACTCGACCTCGGCCTCAGAAGACAGACTCGACCTCGACCTCGGAGGAGCCTCCACATCGCCCAACCCAGGGCACGGACCGACCACGTCAACAGGAGGCGCCATCATTACCCTACCCCAAGCTGACTCAGGCTAAGGGGAACAAGACCGGCGTCCCATCTAGCTCGCTCCGCCAGACAAGTAATGATGGCGCCCCGCACGCTCTATGACGACAGCGGCTCTCAGCCCCCTTACGGAAGCAAGAGGACGTCAGCAAGGACTCGACAGCCCCGACAGCTGTCCTTCCGCCAGGCTCCAGCGCTCCTCCGACGGCCACGACACCACACGAACCGGGTGCCAAAACCTCTCCGGCTGCCACGATGACATGTACTTAGGGCGCTAGCTCTCCTCCGCTAGACACGTTAGCACACTGCTACACCCCTCATTGTACACCTGGATCCTTTCCTTGCGCCTATAAAAGGAAGGACCAGGGCCCTCTTACAGAGGGTTGGCCGCGCGGAGAAGGACGTGACGGCGCTCGCGTGAGGCCGCTCCCTCCCTCCCGCATGGACGCTTGTAACCCCCTACTGCAAGCGCACCCGACCTGGGCACGGGACAAACACGAAGGCCGCGAGAATTCCACCTCTCACGCCCGTCTCCCTCTGGCTGCCTCCCCCCTTCGCGCTCTGTCTCGCGCCGACCCATCTGGGCTGGGGCACGCGGCGTAAATTTACTCGTCGGTCCAGGGACCCCCCCGGGTTCGAAACGCTGACAGTTGGCGCGCCAGGTAGGGGCCTGCTGCGTGTTGACGAACAGCTTCCTATCAAGCTCCAGATGGGCAGTCTCCAGCAACCTTTCCAGCCCGAGTCGGTGCTCTGTTTCGGGAGTCTTGAGTTCATGTCCCTCGACGGCAGCTACGACATGATAATCCTTCCCCCGCCGTGCGACAGCGACAATGGCGGCCGACAGCCCGCCCGCCGGCGGCGGAATCGACGACGTTTTCCCCGCGTGGTGGAAGAACAACATTCGAGCTCACCCCGTCCCCTCTCCCACCGACGGAGGAGGAGGCGGGGCAACCAAGGCCAAGCAGGAGGCGGCACCTCGTCGGCTGTCGAGCGTCGTCTCCCCGCAACACGCAAACCCCAAGCAAACAGACGACGCCAGCAAGCTCGTGAAGGACTTGCTGGGCGTCACCCTCGTACCTGAGACGACGGTGCAGTCAGTCCCTGACGTGACTTCGTCACCGCCCGTCGACCAAGAGGTACCAACCGATTCCCATCTCACGCCTTTTGGATTCAGCCTCGACCCGCCAAGCGACTTCGCTTTGGTGGACGCTCTCGTAGAGGCGAGTCCAAACCCTCTGGGGTATCGTATGCGGTCGCCCTGGGACCGGCAGACGGACGTCTCGACCTACGGGCCCTCGGGGTCCGAGGAAGATGACGCGCCCGACTTCTGTTGGGATTTCTCCGGACTTGGTAACCCCAGTGCCATGCGGGACTTCATGACCGCATGCGACTACTGCCTTTCCGACTGTTCTGACGGTAGCCGCAGCCTCGGCGACGAGGACTGCGGCCCAAGTCGTGAATGTTTCCACGTTGATCTAGGGGGTCCCGACGAAGGCAACCATTTTGGTATGCCGGAGAACGGTGATCTCCCTAGGCCTGTGCCTCGCATTGACATCCTACGGGAGCTAGCTGTGGTCCCCGTCCCGGCGGGGGGTCATGACCCACAGCTCGAGCAAATCCGCGAGATGCAGACCAGGCTCGACGAGGGGGCAGGAACACTTGAGCCGATCCACTGGGACATCGGGCAGGAATGGGCGGGCCAGCCTCCGGCCGGAGAAGTGCGTCACCTACCCCAGGGTATCCAGCACCGCATCGCCGACGATGTCAGGGTAAGGCTGCCACCCACTTCCAGCGGAGTCGGCCAGAACCTGACTGCAGCGGCAATGCTTTTCCGCGCGATGCCGGAGCCATCAACCACCGAGGGGCGGCGTATCTAGGGAGAGCTCAAGAATCTCTTGGAGGACGCCGCGGTCCGACGGTGTGACACCCCAGGTGTCAATTTCGCATTGTGTCGGGAGATTAATCCTAATCTCAGATGCTCAGTAAAAATTTCTATTTCTCGATCGTGCCTATCTCTGTTTATCAGGCTTTCTCTTGGAAGTTCACCGAATTCAGAGTTAATCGATCGCGAGAAACAACCAATTTTAGAGCGTGTTAAAAACTTTTAATTCTCGGCACGGATGCAAACTCGATAATCGATCTCGAATTATAAAACTCGTCTAAAGCTCATTTAATCAAACGCTCGATAGCTGCTAGTCGAGCTGTGTCCGACTCCGATTTATCGATGTTCGATCTATGTCCAAAAATTAATCCGACTCCGTACTCTCAAACGGAATGCTCAATATGTCGTCATCAAATCAATTTTATCCGACTCGGCTAAATATTTCGTGTCCGAACTGAACTCGAAACCCCGTATCGACTGCGATTTTTAAATGTCACGATTCGCCTTCTCGGACTAAAAATCCGAAAGCTGGTCGTATCCCGAGACAATTTATTTTCGAATCATGCGTAGGAAATTGTTGCCGAGCGAAATCAAATTAGACTCTCGGCCGAATTGATCGCTCAATCGTCCGTTCGTCGAAACTCTGTTTCACTCTGTTCCGCGTACTGACGAAATCCGCACGAGAATTTTTCCGGAAAATATTTAGCGCAGCCCGAATTACACGTTTTGGGCCAAGCCCATTTAAAACCCAACCCATTAGGCCCACTAAGAAACCCTAACCCTAGGGCTTCTCTATAAATACAAACCCCTCTCCCTTGCACTTGGCTTTTATTCACTCCCACCCCTATCTTTTTTCAGCCGCCACCAGCAGGCAGCAGCTTCTCCCTCGCGCGTGTCTTCTTCCCTTGGAGCTGAGCTCCTTCTCCCATGGCGCCTCCACACTCCCAGCCGCCCTCCTCTGCCCAGCAGCCGAGCGCCCAGCTCCCTCCCTGGATCCATGGCGTCCAAGCCCCTGTGCCCTCTCTCCCATGGCGTGAGGCCCCTACTCCCATCTCTCTACCAGCGCCCAGCCATGGTGGTCGCCGACCTCCCTGCTCCCTGCTGTTGCTCGCCTTGCTTGGATGAGAAGCAGCCGAGCGCCCTCCCTGTCCATGGCGTGGAGCAGCAGCTCCCATTCCCCGGCGACATCCTCCTCGCCGTCGTCCATGGCGCCCCTGCGAACCTCCCTGTCCATGGCCACAAATCCTTGCGCCCTTCCTGCGCAGCGCCGCTGCTCCACCCCTCCCCCAGCGCCCCCTCTCTCCCATGGCCGAGCAGCAGCTCTGCTCGCCTCCCCCTCCTTCTTTTTCCCTTGCGCAGCAGCAAGAAGCCCCTGCTCGCAATCTTGGCGTCCAACTTCGCTGCGCAGCGGTGCCGATCCAAAACAGCAGCCCCGAATCCCCCGCATCGCGTGCTCGCTCGATCTGCGCAGCCCCAACATCGACGCCGTTCACCCCGGTGAGACGACGATGATCTTTGTTTGATTCCACATCGGCATTGTTCTCCGGTGATTAAATTGTGTATATGTGCTGTTTTGTTTTATTTTGTGGAGGCGAGGAACCCCGTGTGTTGCGTGGAGAAGGCAAGTCGTTCAACGCTCGTCGGATGCTCGGAGCGATGCACAAATCGGAATCGCCATCGTCCTTACAAACACCGATTGGGTTTGTTTATGGTGAGCCGATGTATGTCGCTCTCGGTCGACTCGACTAATTATTTTGAATGGATGTGTGTAAAATGTTTCGGTTATGCGCATTGGTAGGATCGCGTTTGCGATTGGAGAACAAGAGGTTATTTGATGTGTGCGAATTGTAGTGAGTCTAATTAGGTTTTGATCGATGATGTGCAAGTGTGATTATGTGTGTGAAAATACTTTTGTATGAATGGAAGCGTGTAGAGAGGAAAATGAAGTAGAAAAGAACTCTAATGTTTTTATATCTTGGTAGGAAAAATATGTGATGTGTGGTTTGATGCGAAAAACTAAGTTACAAAATGCGGGTTAAGTTTTGAGAAATGTATCGATATGCGTTTATGTGAAAAGTATAATTGTTTTATGCATTGTAATGGGATTCATGATTATCTAGGGAGTATATTTATTGATGTGACGAGTAGTTTAGAAAATGCTAGTTGCGTAGAGGATAAATTATTAAAACATGAGTGTCGGAGTTTATATATTAGTGGTCGCGCCACGTTGATTGAAGTGTCTCGAGTGCACGCCACCATATGGTTGTACGCGAGACAAGGTTATGCGCATGGTGAGTTTAGTAAAAATCCATCGGTGTCACTTGTGCTAAGTCGAGGTTTATTTGCGCATAGAAAGTAATAACGTGCTTAATATCTATAAGTTTTAGTCAAAGTAGGAAATTGTGTTTGCTTAATTAGAGAGGTGGTGACATGCCGAAGTAGTCATCGCTTTCTCAATATTTATAAGTCGAATCGAGTCAATGCGTATTTTGTGTTCGTTAAATTATGCCTCGCATATAATGTGTGATTGTGCTCACGGATTCGAGTAGACACTTCAAGCAAGTCAAGTAGGTTTGTGTATGAGTTGTGTAATGGAGTTAATTGTTTTAGGATAATTATTGAAATGCTCTGTTCGTATGATAAACATGTATGTGTTCATGATTGGGGAGTAAATGCATGGTGATTGTGAGTTGGAGACTAGTAGTTTACGATTCGTATGAATTGGTCAGTGTGCGAATATACTTGTGAATCTGTGGGTTTATAAAAATGTTGTAGTATATGTTGTGTCTCGGATTGCGGCAATAAAAGGCAAGTTGACGTGTACGTTATCTAGCGGCGGTGTCGTTGCTCTAGTTAACCGAATGGTTAGGTAACTTGGTTAAGCTCGTAATCACAGCGAATGGCTTGTTGTGGTCTAAATGTGTATGGTTATGGGCACGGGTAAAAAGTAGTAGTGCTCATGTGGGGTCTAATTGAAACCGCAAATGGTTGGGTGATTATCGGGGAGAATGCGTCGTTGATTGGTTGTAGTAGTTTTAGTGCACTAAATGATTGGATGAAAATTTGTGAGTCTACTTGTTAGTCCTCATTTGATTATTTTAACTCTAACAATTGGTAAGGTGTTAGAATAATTCAAGTCTCTAGAGCAAGGCGATTCTTGAATTATATAGGAGCTGAAATTTGTTGATTGTTGTTTTGGGCTGCACGTACTGTTTTCAGTGTGCTGTATGTTTGATGAACTAAATTGTGTTTTCTGTAGATATGTGCTATAGAAAAGTGGTAGATAACCTTATTATATTGCTGGTGTTAAAATTTGACAGCCATAGGTCTGACGGTTTAGGAGTTAGGATTTTTACAAATTCAGTAACTGAATCTGTCCAAATTCTGTACAGATTTCAGAAACTGCATTGTTTGCTCAATTTAATGTTGCAATCTGTTCATGGTCCTTATAAGAAAGTTGTAGATGCTTTTCTGATCTTGCTTGTGTTAAAATTTCATAACTATAGGCCTGACGGTTTAAGAGTTATGAATTTTTCAAACTGATTGCTGTGTTCTGTCCTCTATCAGAACAGATTTCAAAAACTGTAATGTTTGATTTGAATAAACCTGGAATCACTTTTTGGTGATTATAAAAGTTATGTAGTGCTTTTGCCAAGCTTTCCAAAAAGTCTTGGATCACTATTTTTGGTGGTCTGAAGATTTAGTTACATGTGTTTTAAGTGTGAAGACTGAATCTGTCCAGTTTTGGACAGCACAGCCTTCATAGTATGTTTTACCCTTGATACATGCCAAACCAGCCAGGGATGTTTATAAATAATTTGTAGAACATTTAATTAGCTTTCCAGAAAGTCCAGGATCACTTTGTTTGGATGCCTGAATCTTCAGTTGTGAATTTATGAAGTTGCAAGTCAGAATCTGTCCAAATCTGGACAGTGCTGCTGTAATTGCACTTTTTGACCTTGCTAACAGCTGAATCCTGTGGAGGTAAAAATACCAAAGTTGTAGTTCACTTTGTAAGCTTTCCAGAAAGTCCTAGTTTGCTAGTTTTGGATTAATATTTGAAAAGTTATGATTAAAACAAACAACTGCTGTATTGCTGTCCTAAAATTCTGCTAGTGCTCATTTGATTGTTAGTTCACCCGTTTGGCTAAAAATGTTTGGTTTGCTCTTAAGTAATGTAGACTTGTCATGGTTAAGCTAGAGATGACATGTGTGTCTTGTTTTATATGTTTCTTCTCTAGTTGATTGTGATATAGGAGTTTCCATAGACATTGATGCCTATGTCCTCTAGTGAACTTGTGTGCTCGATGATGCTTTTGCGCGATCAATAGGGGAACTAATGAAAAGCCATGTCCAAATAAATAAAATGCGCGTACTTGTGATGTTGTTATTGTGTTGCGTAAATAAACAAACATGTTATCGTCTTTTTAATGGTGTTGATGCTGAACGTCGATAATGTGTAGATAACTAAAGCGAACATGTGGTTGTTGCAGTGTCTTACTAACTAATGTTTAGTTCGCCACTGTGTCTTGGTATACCTTGTGCTATTTTTGTGCTACTTTCATTATATTCATACATATGCATCTTGCACCTCATATAGGACCGAGAGATGATGATCGAGCCAGTGATGTGGTGCCAACCACGAGATGCCGTGGTGGACGACACAAGGAAGGATGGACTTAACCAGTGGATGCTCGCCAAGCGAGTACCTCCCCCAGCAAACACTACCTATGTGTTAAAAAGGCAAGCCTCGGTTTTATGCATAACCGTTATATATGCTATTTTACTGCACTTAATGTTTGTAGGCTTGTACTGTGCACTTAAGTGTAGGAGTTGACTGAAACCTTAGTTGCATGAACTCAGGATTCCTATTGAGATGAATACTAGTATGCTAGGTCGAGTAGCTGCTTTATTAAATAGGGATCTCGGTAGAAGTCGAGTGATTTTTCTAGCACTCGCGCGAGGTCAGGACATTGATTGTACCCACTTTCATATCATACTGATGTTGGTCTGTGGACACGGATCCATGGGGATGCGTGGTCTACGAGATGAAAATGGAATAAGGATTAACGTGCGGATACCTGTGTCAAGCGTTTGAACGTACTAAGCACATGCCGAGAAATATGGTAAATCGGTAAGCCTAGTACCTGAGTGAACCTGGCAGTGGACATATCCCCTCACGCGACCTGAGACGAGGTCTCCCATTCCGGTTATGGTGGGTACAAGTGCGGTCACTGCACGACGGCCAGTCGGGGTCAGTGAGGCATTGTACGCCAAGGCGGTGAGCCCTGATCTGCTGACGGGGAATCGATGGGGACGGTTGATATGTGTGGGGACGGAGTGCCCCTACATGTCGTGTGTTTAGGTTTACCTTGCAAGGATAAAAACTCGATTCGAATCGTCTGCTTCTCGCAGCTAATGAGACTGCTTGATCCATTGTACTGCATTGAGTAATAAGTGGAAATGAGATGACTGGCAAAAGATGTTGATTGATAAAATGTTTGATACCATGTATGACAAGCTAGGTACACATCTAGTTTAAAAAAAGGATCATACTAAAACTTGAAAAGCTAAAACTTGATTTTAGACTCAGCTAGTGCTTTTGGCAAACCAAACCCCTCAGCCAAACAGCTGCATGTCTAGAGGTAGAGGAGTAGACTCCTCACACCGGGTAAGTCTAGCTGAGTATTAGTATACTCAGCCTTGCTTGTGGCACAATTTTTGCAGGTACCCCTTAGGGTGATTGGTTGCTGATGTGACTTGGCCTCCATCCCTGCCACCGGGATAGACGGTCAAGTGGGTTATTGCTTCCGCAGGAGAGGACCAGGAGGAGTAGCGTGGCCAGGCTTCGCCATGTTACTCGGTTTTCTCCGTTAGTTATTTCCGCTGCATTAAAAACTTATGGTTATTATTTCTGAAACTCCGATAATGTAATCACTAATGATACTTATTAAATTTGTGGTATTATGTTTTATTGTATTTCTCTGTGCCTCACCTTCGAGTGAGCTAGTGGTATTCGATCCTGGATAAGTGGCCTTGTCGGACTAGATCCGAGGGACTGACGGGTTATTCTGGTTTAAGTGCGTTGCTGCCCTTGCGGGTGTGACTTGGGCACTTAAGCTGGAATAATTCGGGCGGTTCCGCCACAGCTGGTATCGGAGCGAATACCATCACAGAGAAGTCAATAAGTCATGATTACCAACCTTTTCTAAAGTAAAACTTGCTTAGAAACCAAAGTTGGATAGATCGTCAGGACGATAAGTATAGACCGAGGACGTGAAGCCTTAGGAAATAGATGGGTAGCTAGGTGGCTAGTTATTTAGGCCATAAAGGCTATTACTATTATTAATAAGGATGCTGTAGAAGCACCCGAAAAAAATTAGTTAGGTCTGAGAAGACGACTAGAATGAGCATGCATCATGATTGTCGCATTATAATTGTCTCTGGTGCATCAACATGCTTCTCTCACCTTTATTCCAATAACAAGAACTTGTGAATAATGTGATGTACTGCTATGTTCTGAAAACTATAAGAAATGCTTTACCTTGTGTCGGATTGGTAAGCCTTGACTAGGTCGTGATATGTGTTTCTCTTGCCTTGCTTTCTAGAAGGTACGATAGTTGTTCAGTCCATTTTGCCTCAAAAAAATTGTTGTCTGTCCTGCTCATAAAAAGACCCTCTTCCCCAAATAATCTAGTGGTTCCCTAGTGAAACCCAAAAAAAAATCAAATCACGTGCTTGTTTTGGTGTTTCTAGCCCTTGTGTGTTTTACACTTGAAATTGCACCTACCCAACTTGTAGATTCCCATAGCTTGACCCCTAAATCGGCTAAAGCTTCCTTGTGCACTCGTAGTGTCAAAAAAATTGTTGTTAGTGTCTAGTTGCGCAAACCCTATCAAGGCCATGTTTCTTTCCATAAATCCTTGCCCCTAAAACTTCATAGCGTTTCTGTCGATCATCCTAGCTGATCCTGTTTGCCTACCTCTCCTTTCGCCTGGATCTGGTAATCCTTCTTCTTGTGAATCATGTTTGCTTTATCGTTCGAATCTCGGGATCCCCAATTGATTCTGCCCCGTTATCTGGTTATCTGCTATAACCCGTTCTCAAGTATCGGATGTTGATCTGCCTAAATCTCTCATTTCTGGTCATTCTCATACCCCCTTTCTCCGAGGATCATGACGCTTGTTTTAGCAACTGTATCTCTAAACAGTGTATCCATTCGGTTCAATGGATTTTGCTTTTGTCTTTAATTCTCTCATGTCTCTAAAAGCTTATCAATCTCGATCTCATGGTTGGTTCCTCCTCAAATTAAATATCATATCAATCTTTGGCTGATAATCCCCGTGATGATCATAAAATAGTTCTTTGAGTTAAAGAAAATTCTCATGCGATGCTCTTTTGTCGGCAGTCTCTGCTTCAACTCCGATCACATTCTTATTTTCTGAGCCATACTCTCATAGGCTCCATCTATATTTGCTATGTGGATTTCATTGGTTACGTTTGGTAATGGTGTCATGACTAAGGACTGATGGTGCCGCGACGAGACCGAGAGCCTACTATGGTGCACACATGGTTGAGCTGCTCGGCACGCGCTGGTATCGCGGTCAATAGTCGTGATCCATTATAAGACTACACCGATGTGCTCTCTTTTGTGAACATTCTCTCAGGGTGATCGCTGCATCTTGTCTCGATATGTCGCGATATTCTATCCAAATCTATCTCCAGTATCTTGTCAGATCCCATCTCATGAATTTGCATCTATCTTCAGTCTGGGAGTTACATGCTTCTCCACCCTTAAATATCCTCATTCGAATCTCGGGACGAGATTCTGTTTAAGGGGGAAGGCTGTGACACCCCAGGTGTCAATTTCGCATTGTGTCGGGAGATTAATCCTAATCTCAGATGCTCAGTAAAAATTTCTATTTCTCGATCGTGCCTATCTCTGTTTATCAGGCTTTCTCTTGGAAGTTCACCGAATTCAGAGTTAATCGATCGCGAGAAACAACCAATTTTAGAGCGTGTTAAAAACTTTTAATTCTCGGCACGGATGCAAACTCGATAATCGATCTCGAATTATAAAACTCGTCTAAAGCTCATTTAATCAAACGCTCGATAGCTGCTAGTCGAGCTGTGTCCGACTCCGATTTATCGATGTTCGATCTATGTCCAAAAATTAATCCGACTCCGTACTCTCAAACGGAATGCTCAATATGTCGTCATCAAATCAATTTTATCCGACTCGGCTAAATATTTCGTGTCCGAACTGAACTTGAAACCCCGTATCGACTGCGATTTTTAAATGTCACGATTCGCCTTCTCGGACTAAAAATCCGAAAGCTGGTCGTATCCCGAGACAATTTATTTTCGAATCATGCGTAGGAAATTGTTGCCGAGCGAAATCAAATTAGACTCTCGGCCGAATTGATCGCTCAATCGTCCGTTCGTCGAAACTCTGTTTCACTCTGTTCCGCGTACTGACGAAATCCGCACGAGAATTTTTCCGGAAAATATTTAGCGCAGCCCGAATTACACGTTTTGGGCCAAGCCCATTTAAAACCCAACCCATTAGGCCCACTAAGAAACCCTAACCCTAGGGCTTCTCTATAAATACAAACCCCTCTCCCTTGCACTTGGCTTTTATTCACTCCCACCCCTATCTTTTTTCAGCCGCCACCAGCAGGCAGCAGCTTCTCCCTCGCGCGTGTCTTCTTCCCTTGGAGCTGAGCTCCTTCTCCCATGGCGCCTCCACACTCCCAGCCGCCCTCCTCTGCCCAGCAGCCGAGCGCCCAGCTCCCTCCCTGGATCCATGGCGTCCAAGCCCCTGTGCCCTCTCTCCCATGGCGTGAGGCCCCTACTCCCATCTCTCTACCAGCGCCCAGCCATGGTGGTCGCCGACCTCCCTGCTCCCTGCTGTTGCTCGCCTTGCTTGGATGAGAAGCAGCCGAGCGCCCTCCCTGTCCATGGCGTGGAGCAGCAGCTCCCATTCCCCGGCGACATCCTCCTCGCCGTCGTCCATGGCGCCCCTGCGAACCTCCCTGTCCATGGCCACAAATCCTTGCGCCCTTCCTGCGCAGCGCCGCTGCTCCACCCCTCCCCCAGCGCCCCCTCTCTCCCATGGCCGAGCAGCAGCTCTGCTCGCCTCCCCCTCCTTCTTTTTCCCTTGCGCAGCAGCAAGAAGCCCCTGCTCGCAATCTTGGCGTCCAACTTCGCTGCGCAGCGGTGCCGATCCAAAACAGCAGCCCCGAATCCCCCGCATCGCGTGCTCGCTCGATCTGCGCAGCCCCAACATCGACGCCGTTCACCCCGGTGAGACGACGATGATCTTTGTTTGATTCCACATCGGCATTGTTCTCCGGTGATTAAATTGTGTATATGTGCTGTTTTGTTTTATTTTGTGGAGGCGAGGAACCCCGTGTGTTGCGTGGAGAAGGCAAGTCGTTCAACGCTCGTCGGATGCTCGGAGCGATGCACAAATCGGAATCGCCATCGTCCTTACAAACACCGATTGGGTTTGTTTATGGTGAGCCGATGTATGTCGCTCTCGGTCGACTCGACTAATTATTTTGAATGGATGTGTGTAAAATGTTTCGGTTATGCGCATTGGTAGGATCGCGTTTGCGATTGGAGAACAAGAGGTTATTTGATGTGTGCGAATTGTAGTGAGTCTAATTAGGTTTTGATCGATGATGTGCAAGTGTGATTATGTGTGTGAAAATACTTTTGTATGAATGGAAGCGTGTAGAGAGGAAAATGAAGTAGAAAAGAACTCTAATGTTTTTATATCTTGGTAGGAAAAATATGTGATGTGTGGTTTGATGCGAAAAACTAAGTTACAAAATGCGGGTTAAGTTTTGAGAAATGTATCGATATGCGTTTATGTGAAAAGTATAATTGTTTTATGCATTGTAATGGGATTCATGATTATCTAGGGAGTATATTTATTGATGTGACGAGTAGTTTAGAAAATGCTAGTTGCGTAGAGGATAAATTATTAAAACATGAGTGTCGGAGTTTATATATTAGTGGTCGCGCCACGTTGATTGAAGTGTCTCGAGTGCACGCCACCATATGGTTGTACGCGAGACAAGGTTATGCGCATGGTGAGTTTAGTAAAAATCCATCGGTGTCACTTGTGCTAAGTCGAGGTTTATTTGCGCATAGAAAGTAATAACGTGCTTAATATCTATAAGTTTTAGTCAAAGTAGGAAATTGTGTTTGCTTAATTAGAGAGGTGGTGACATGCCGAAGTAGTCATCGCTTTCTCAATATTTATAAGTCGAATCGAGTCAATGCGTATTTTGTGTTCGTTAAATTATGCCTCGCATATAATGTGTGATTGTGCTCACGGATTCGAGTAGACACTTCAAGCAAGTCAAGTAGGTTTGTGTATGAGTTGTGTAATGGAGTTAATTGTTTTAGGATAATTATTGAAATGCTCTGTTCGTATGATAAACATGTATGTGTTCATGATTGGGGAGTAAATGCATGGTGATTGTGAGTTGGAGACTAGTAGTTTACGATTCGTATGAATTGGTCAGTGTGCGAATATACTTGTGAATCTGTGGGTTTATAAAAATGTTGTAGTATATGTTGTGTCTCGGATTGCGGCAATAAAAGGCAAGTTGACGTGTACGTTATCTAGCGGCGGTGTCGTTGCTCTAGTTAACCGAATGGTTAGGTAACTTGGTTAAGCTCGTAATCACAGCGAATGGCTTGTTGTGGTCTAAATGTGTATGGTTATGGGCACGGGTAAAAAGTAGTAGTGCTCATGTGGGGTCTAATTGAAACCGCAAATGGTTGGGTGATTATCGGGGAGAATGCGTCGTTGATTGGTTGTAGTAGTTTTAGTGCACTAAATGATTGGATGAAAATTTGTGAGTCTACTTGTTAGTCCTCATTTGATTATTTTAACTCTAACAATTGGTAAGGTGTTAGAATAATTCAAGTCTCTAGAGCAAGGCGATTCTTGAATTATATAGGAGCTGAAATTTGTTGATTGTTGTTTTGGGCTGCACGTACTGTTTTCAGTGTGCTGTATGTTTGATGAACTAAATTGTGTTTTCTGTAGATATGTGCTATAGAAAAGTGGTAGATAACCTTATTATATTGCTGGTGTTAAAATTTGACAGCCATAGGTCTGACGGTTTAGGAGTTAGGATTTTTACAAATTCAGTAACTGAATCTGTCCAAATTCTGTACAGATTTCAGAAACTGCATTGTTTGCTCAATTTAATGTTGCAATCTGTTCATGGTCCTTATAAGAAAGTTGTAGATGCTTTTCTGATCTTGCTTGTGTTAAAATTTCATAACTATAGGCCTGACGGTTTAAGAGTTATGAATTTTTCAAACTGATTGCTGTGTTCTGTCCTCTATCAGAACAGATTTCAAAAACTGTAATGTTTGATTTGAATAAACCTGGAATCACTTTTTGGTGATTATAAAAGTTATGTAGTGCTTTTGCCAAGCTTTCCAAAAAGTCTTGGATCACTATTTTTGGTGGTCTGAAGATTTAGTTACATGTGTTTTAAGTGTGAAGACTGAATCTGTCCAGTTTTGGACAGCACAGCCTTCATAGTATGTTTTACCCTTGATACATGCCAAACCAGCCAGGGATGTTTATAAATAATTTGTAGAACATTTAATTAGCTTTCCAGAAAGTCCAGGATCACTTTGTTTGGATGCCTGAATCTTCAGTTGTGAATTTATGAAGTTGCAAGTCAGAATCTGTCCAAATCTGGACAGTGCTGCTGTAATTGCACTTTTTGACCTTGCTAACAGCTGAATCCTGTGGAGGTAAAAATACCAAAGTTGTAGTTCACTTTGTAAGCTTTCCAGAAAGTCCTAGTTTGCTAGTTTTGGATTAATATTTGAAAAGTTATGATTAAAACAAACAACTGCTGTATTGCTGTCCTAAAATTCTGCTAGTGCTCATTTGATTGTTAGTTCACCCGTTTGGCTAAAAATGTTTGGTTTGCTCTTAAGTAATGTAGACTTGTCATGGTTAAGCTAGAGATGACATGTGTGTCTTGTTTTATATGTTTCTTCTCTAGTTGATTGTGATATAGGAGTTTCCATAGACATTGATGCCTATGTCCTCTAGTGAACTTGTGTGCTCGATGATGCTTTTGCGCGATCAATAGGGGAACTAATGAAAAGCCATGTCCAAATAAATAAAATGCGCGTACTTGTGATGTTGTTATTGTGTTGCGTAAATAAACAAACATGTTATCGTCTTTTTAATGGTGTTGATGCTGAACGTCGATAATGTGTAGATAACTAAAGCGAACATGTGGTTGTTGCAGTGTCTTACTAACTAATGTTTAGTTCGCCACTGTGTCTTGGTATACCTTGTGCTATTTTTGTGCTACTTTCATTATATTCATACATATGCATCTTGCACCTCATATAGGACCGAGAGATGATGATCGAGCCAGTGATGTGGTGCCAACCACGAGATGCCGTGGTGGACGACACAAGGAAGGATGGACTTAACCAGTGGATGCTCGCCAAGCGAGTACCTCCCCCAGCAAACACTACCTATGTGTTAAAAAGGCAAGCCTCGGTTTTATGCATAACCGTTATATATGCTATTTTACTGCACTTAATGTTTGTAGGCTTGTACTGTGCACTTAAGTGTAGGAGTTGACTGAAACCTTAGTTGCATGAACTCAGGATTCCTATTGAGATGAATACTAGTATGCTAGGTCGAGTAGCTGCTTTATTAAATAGGGATCTCGGTAGAAGTCGAGTGATTTTTCTAGCACTCGCGCGAGGTCAGGACATTGATTGTACCCACTTTCATATCATACTGATGTTGGTCTGTGGACACGGATCCATGGGGATGCGTGGTCTACGAGATGAAAATGGAATAAGGATTAACGTGCGGATACCTGTGTCAAGCGTTTGAACGTACTAAGCACATGCCGAGAAATATGGTAAATCGGTAAGCCTAGTACCTGAGTGAACCTGGCAGTGGACATATCCCCTCACGCGACCTGAGACGAGGTCTCCCATTCCGGTTATGGTGGGTACAAGTGCGGTCACTGCACGACGGCCAGTCGGGGTCAGTGAGGCATTGTACGCCAAGGCGGTGAGCCCTGATCTGCTGACGGGGAATCGATGGGGACGGTTGATATGTGTGGGGACGGAGTGCCCCTACATGTCGTGTGTTTAGGTTTACCTTGCAAGGATAAAAACTCGATTCGAATCGTCTGCTTCTCGCAGCTAATGAGACTGCTTGATCCATTGTACTGCATTGAGTAATAAGTGGAAATGAGATGACTGGCAAAAGATGTTGATTGATAAAATGTTTGATACCATGTATGACAAGCTAGGTACACATCTAGTTTAAAAAAAGGATCATACTAAAACTTGAAAAGCTAAAACTTGATTTTAGACTCAGCTAGTGCTTTTGGCAAACCAAACCCCTCAGCCAAACAGCTGCATGTCTAGAGGTAGAGGAGTAGACTCCTCACACCGGGTAAGTCTAGCTGAGTATTAGTATACTCAGCCTTGCTTGTGGCACAATTTTTGCAGGTACCCCTTAGGGTGATTGGTTGCTGATGTGACTTGGCCTCCATCCCTGCCACCGGGATAGACGGTCAAGTGGGTTATTGCTTCCGCAGGAGAGGACCAGGAGGAGTAGCGTGGCCAGGCTTCGCCATGTTACTCGGTTTTCTCCGTTAGTTATTTCCGCTGCATTAAAAACTTATGGTTATTATTTCTGAAACTCCGATAATGTAATCACTAATGATACTTATTAAATTTGTGGTATTATGTTTTATTGTATTTCTCTGTGCCTCACCTTCGAGTGAGCTAGTGGTATTCGATCCTGGATAAGTGGCCTTGTCGGACTAGATCCGAGGGACTGACGGGTTATTCTGGTTTAAGTGCGTTGCTGCCCTTGCGGGTGTGACTTGGGCACTTAAGCTGGAATAATTCGGGCGGTTCCGCCACAGCTGGTATCGGAGCGAATACCATCACAGAGAAGTCAATAAGTCATGATTACCAACCTTTTCTAAAGTAAAACTTGCTTAGAAACCAAAGTTGGATAGATCGTCAGGACGATAAGTATAGACCGAGGACGTGAAGCCTTAGGAAATAGATGGGTAGCTAGGTGGCTAGTTATTTAGGCCATAAAGGCTATTACTATTATTAATAAGGATGCTGTAGAAGCACTCGAAAAAAATTAGTTAGGTCTGAGAAGACGACTAGAATGAGCATGCATCATGATTGTCGCATTATAATTGTCTCTGGTGCATCAACATGCTTCTCTCACCTTTATTCCAATAACAAGAACTTGTGAATAATGTGATGTACTGCTATGTTCTGAAAACTATAAGAAATGCTTTACCTTGTGTCGGATTGGTAAGCCTTGACTAGGTCGTGATATGTGTTTCTCTTGCCTTGCTTTCTAGAAGGTACGATAGTTGTTCAGTCCATTTTGCCTCAAAAAAATTGTTGTCTGTCCTGCTCATAAAAAGACCCTCTTCCCCAAATAATCTAGTGGTTCCCTAGTGAAACCCAAAAAAAAATCAAATCACGTGCTTGTTTTGGTGTTTCTAGCCCTTGTGTGTTTTACACTTGAAATTGCACCTACCCAACTTGTAGATTCCCATAGCTTGACCCCTAAATCGGCTAAAGCTTCCTTGTGCACTCGTAGTGTCAAAAAAAATTGTTGTTAGTGTCTAGTTGCGCAAACCCTATCAAGGCCATGTTTCTTTCCATAAATCCTTGCCCCTAAAACTTCATAGCGTTTCTGTCGATCATCCTAGCTGATCCTGTTTGCCTACCTCTCCTTTCGCCTGGATCTGGTAATCCTTCTTCTTGTGAATCATGTTTGCTTTATCGTTCGAATCTCGGGATCCCCAATTGATTCTGCCCCGTTATCTGGTTATCTGCTATAACCCGTTCTCAAGTATCGGATGTTGATCTGCCTAAATCTCTCATTTCTGGTCATTCTCATACCCCCTTTCTCCGAGGATCATGACGCTTGTTTTAGCAACTGTATCTCTAAACAGTGTATCCATTCGGTTCAATGGATTTTGCTTTTGTCTTTAATTCTCTCATGTCTCTAAAAGCTTATCAATCTCGATCTCATGGTTGGTTCCTCCTCAAATTAAATATCATATCAATCTTTGGCTGATAATCCCCGTGATGATCATAAAATAGTTCTTTGAGTTAAAGAAAATTCTCATGCGATGCTCTTTTGTCGGCAGTCTCTGCTTCAACTCCGATCACATTCTTATTTTCTGAGCCATACTCTCATAGGCTCCATCTATATTTGCTATGTGGATTTCATTGGTTACGTTTGGTAATGGTGTCATGACTAAGGACTGATGGTGCCGCGACGAGACCGAGAGCCTACTATGGTGCACACATGGTTGAGCTGCTCGGCACGCGCTGGTATCGCGGTCAATAGTCGTGATCCATTATAAGACTACACCGATGTGCTCTCTTTTGTGAACATTCTCTCAGGGTGATCGCTGCATCTTGTCTCGATATGTCGCGATATTCTATCCAAATCTATCTCCAGTATCTTGTCAGATCCCATCTCATGAATTTGCATCTATCTTCAGTCTGGGAGTTACATGCTTCTCCACCCTTAAATATCCTCATTCGAATCTCGGGACGAGATTCTGTTTAAGGGGGAAGGCTGTGACACCCCAGGTGTCAATTTCGCATTGTGTCGGGAGATTAATCCTAATCTCAGATGCTCAGTAAAAATTTCTATTTCTCGATCGTGCCTATCTCTGTTTATCAGGCTTTCTCTTGGAAGTTCACCGAATTCAGAGTTAATCGATCGCGAGAAACAACCAATTTTAGAGCGTGTTAAAAACTTTTAATTCTCGGCACGGATGCAAACTCGATAATCGATCTCGAATTATAAAACTCGTCTAAAGCTCATTTAATCAAACGCTCGATAGCTGCTAGTCGAGCTGTGTCCGACTCCGATTTATCGATGTTCGATCTATGTCCAAAAATTAATCCGACTCCGTACTCTCAAACGGAATGCTCAATATGTCGTCATCAAATCAATTTTATCCGACTCGGCTAAATATTTCGTGTCCGAACTGAACTCGAAACCCCGTATCGACTGCGATTTTTAAATGTCACGATTCGCCTTCTCGGACTAAAAATCCGAAAGCTGGTCGTATCCCGAGACAATTTATTTTCGAATCATGCGTAGGAAATTGTTGCCGAGCGAAATCAAATTAGACTCTCGGCCGAATTGATCGCTCAATCGTCCGTTCGTCGAAACTCTGTTTCACTCTGTTCCGCGTACTGACGAAATCCGCACGAGAATTTTTCCGGAAAATATTTAGCGCAGCCCGAATTACACGTTTTGGGCCAAGCCCATTTAAAACCCAACCCATTAGGCCCACTAAGAAACCCTAACCCTAGGGCTTCTCTATAAATACAAACCCCTCTCCCTTGCACTTGGCTTTTATTCACTCCCACCCCTATCTTTTTTCAGCCGCCACCAGCAGGCAGCAGCTTCTCCCTCGCGCGTGTCTTCTTCCCTTGGAGCTGAGCTCCTTCTCCCATGGCGCCTCCACACTCCCAGCCGCCCTCCTCTGCCCAGCAGCCGAGCGCCCAGCTCCCTCCCTGGATCCATGGCGTCCAAGCCCCTGTGCCCTCTCTCCCATGGCGTGAGGCCCCTACTCCCATCTCTCTACCAGCGCCCAGCCATGGTGGTCGCCGACCTCCCTGCTCCCTGCTGTTGCTCGCCTTGCTTGGATGAGAAGCAGCCGAGCGCCCTCCCTGTCCATGGCGTGGAGCAGCAGCTCCCATTCCCCGGCGACATCCTCCTCGCCGTCGTCCATGGCGCCCCTGCGAACCTCCCTGTCCATGGCCACAAATCCTTGCGCCCTTCCTGCGCAGCGCCGCTGCTCCACCCCTCCCCCAGCGCCCCCTCTCTCCCATGGCCGAGCAGCAGCTCTGCTCGCCTCCCCCTCCTTCTTTTTCCCTTGCGCAGCAGCAAGAAGCCCCTGCTCGCAGTCTTGGCGTCCAACTTCGCTGCGCAGCGGTGCCGATCCAAAACAGCAGCCCCGAATCCCCTGCATCGCGTGCTCGCTCGATCTGCGCAGCCCCAACATCGACGCCGTTCACCCCGGTGAGACGACGATGATCTTTGTTTGATTCCACATCGGCATTGTTCTCCGGTGATTAAATTGTGTATATGTGCTGTTTTGTTTTATTTTGTGGAGGCGAGGAACCCCGTGTGTTGCGTGGAGAAGGCAAGTCGTTCAACGCTCGTCGGATGCTCGGAGCGATGCACAAATCGGAATCGCCATCGTCCTTACAAACACCGATTGGGTTTGTTTATGGTGAGCCGATGTATGTCGCTCTCGGTCGACTCGACTAATTATTTTGAATGGATGTGTGTAAAATGTTTCGGTTATGCGCATTGGTAGGATCGCGTTTGCGATTGGAGAACAAGAGGTTATTTGATGTGTGCGAATTGTAGTGAGTCTAATTAGGTTTTGATCGATGATGTGCAAGTGTGATTATGTGTGTGAAAATACTTTTGTATGAATGGAAGCGTGTAGAGAGGAAAATGAAGTAGAAAAGAACTCTAATGTTTTTATATCTTGGTAGGAAAAATATGTGATGTGTGGTTTGATGCGAAAAACTAAGTTACAAAATGCGGGTTAAGTTTTGAGAAATGTATCGATATGCGTTTATGTGAAAAGTATAATTGTTTTATGCATTGTAATGGGATTCATGATTATCTAGGGAGTATATTTATTGATGTGACGAGTAGTTTAGAAAATGCTAGTTGCGTAGAGGATAAATTATTAAAACATGAGTGTCGGAGTTTATATATTAGTGGTCGCGCCACGTTGATTGAAGTGTCTCGAGTGCACGCCACCATATGGTTGTACGCGAGACAAGGTTATGCGCATGGTGAGTTTAGTAAAAATCCATCGGTGTCACTTGTGCTAAGTCGAGGTTTATTTGCGCATAGAAAGTAATAACGTGCTTAATATCTATAAGTTTTAGTCAAAGTAGGAAATTGTGTTTGCTTAATTAGAGAGGTGGTGACATGCCGAAGTAGTCATCGCTTTCTCAATATTTATAAGTCGAATCGAGTCAATGCGTATTTTGTGTTCGTTAAATTATGCCTCGCATATAATGTGTGATTGTGCTCACGGATTCGAGTAGACACTTCAAGCAAGTCAAGTAGGTTTGTGTATGAGTTGTGTAATGGAGTTAATTGTTTTAGGATAATTATTGAAATGCTCTGTTCGTATGATAAACATGTATGTGTTCATGATTGGGGAGTAAATGCATGGTGATTGTGAGTTGGAGACTAGTAGTTTACGATTCGTATGAATTGGTCAGTGTGCGAATATACTTGTGAATCTGTGGGTTTATAAAAATGTTGTAGTATATGTTGTGTCTCGGATTGCGGCAATAAAAGGCAAGTTGACGTGTACGTTATCTAGCGGCGGTGTCGTTGCTCTAGTTAACCGAATGGTTAGGTAACTTGGTTAAGCTCGTAATCACAGCGAATGGCTTGTTGTGGTCTAAATGTGTATGGTTATGGGCACGGGTAAAAAGTAGTAGTGCTCATGTGGGGTCTAATTGAAACCGCAAATGGTTGGGTGATTATCGGGGAGAATGCGTCGTTGATTGGTTGTAGTAGTTTTAGTGCACTAAATGATTGGATGAAAATTTGTGAGTCTACTTGTTAGTCCTCATTTGATTATTTTAACTCTAACAATTGGTAAGGTGTTAGAATAATTCAAGTCTCTAGAGCAAGGCGATTCTTGAATTATATAGGAGCTGAAATTTGTTGATTGTTGTTTTGGGCTGCACGTACTGTTTTCAGTGTGCTGTATGTTTGATGAACTAAATTGTGTTTTCTGTAGATATGTGCTATAGAAAAGTGGTAGATAACCTTATTATATTGCTGGTGTTAAAATTTGACAGCCATAGGTCTGACGGTTTAGGAGTTAGGATTTTTACAAATTCAGTAACTGAATCTGTCCAAATTCTGTACAGATTTCAGAAACTGCATTGTTTGCTCAATTTAATGTTGCAATCTGTTCATGGTCCTTATAAGAAAGTTGTAGATGCTTTTCTGATCTTGCTTGTGTTAAAATTTCATAACTATAGGCCTGACGGTTTAAGAGTTATGAATTTTTCAAACTGATTGCTGTGTTCTGTCCTCTATCAGAACAGATTTCAAAAACTGTAATGTTTGATTTGAATAAACCTGGAATCACTTTTTGGTGATTATAAAAGTTATGTAGTGCTTTTGCCAAGCTTTCCAAAAAGTCTTGGATCACTATTTTTGGTGGTCTGAAGATTTAGTTACATGTGTTTTAAGTGTGAAGACTGAATCTGTCCAGTTTTGGACAGCACAGCCTTCATAGTATGTTTTACCCTTGATACATGCCAAACCAGCCAGGGATGTTTATAAATAATTTGTAGAACATTTAATTAGCTTTCCAGAAAGTCCAGGATCACTTTGTTTGGATGCCTGAATCTTCAGTTGTGAATTTATGAAGTTGCAAGTCAGAATCTGTCCAAATCTGGACAGTGCTGCTGTAATTGCACTTTTTGACCTTGCTAACAGCTGAATCCTGTGGAGGTAAAAATACCAAAGTTGTAGTTCACTTTGTAAGCTTTCCAGAAAGTCCTAGTTTGCTAGTTTTGGATTAATATTTGAAAAGTTATGATTAAAACAAACAACTGCTGTATTGCTGTCCTAAAATTCTGCTAGTGCTCATTTGATTGTTAGTTCACCCGTTTGGCTAAAAATGTTTGGTTTGCTCTTAAGTAATGTAGACTTGTCATGGTTAAGCTAGAGATGACATGTGTGTCTTGTTTTATATGTTTCTTCTCTAGTTGATTGTGATATAGGAGTTTCCATAGACATTGATGCCTATGTCCTCTAGTGAACTTGTGTGCTCGATGATGCTTTTGCGCGATCAATAGGGGAACTAATGAAAAGCCATGTCCAAATAAATAAAATGCGCGTACTTGTGATGTTGTTATTGTGTTGCGTAAATAAACAAACATGTTATCGTCTTTTTAATGGTGTTGATGCTGAACGTCGATAATGTGTAGATAACTAAAGCGAACATGTGGTTGTTGCAGTGTCTTACTAACTAATGTTTAGTTCGCCACTGTGTCTTGGTATACCTTGTGCTATTTTTGTGCTACTTTCATTATATTCATACATATGCATCTTGCACCTCATATAGGACCGAGAGATGATGATCGAGCCAGTGATGTGGTGCCAACCACGAGATGCCGTGGTGGACGACACAAGGAAGGATGGACTTAACCAGTGGATGCTCGCCAAGCGAGTACCTCCCCCAGCAAACACTACCTATGTGTTAAAAAGGCAAGCCCCGGTTTTATGCATAACCGTTATATATGCTATTTTACTGCACTTAATGTTTGTAGGCTTGTACTGTGCACTTAAGTGTAGGAGTTGACTGAAACCTTAGTTGCATGAACTCAGGATTCCTATTGAGATGAATACTAGTATGCTAGGTCGAGTAGCTGCTTTATTAAATAGGGATCTCGGTAGAAGTCGAGTGATTTTTCTAGCACTCGCGCGAGGTCAGGACATTGATTGTACCCACTTTCATATCATACTGATGTTGGTCTGTGGACACGGATCCATGGGGATGCGTGGTCTACGAGATGAAAATGGAATAAGGATTAACGTGCGGATACCTGTGTCAAGCGTTTGAACGTACTAAGCACATGCCGAGAAATATGGTAAATCGGTAAGCCTAGTACCTGAGTGAACCTGGCAGTGGACATATCCCCTCACGTGACCTGAGACGAGGTCTCCCATTCCGGTTATGGTGGGTACAAGTGCGGTCACTGCACGACGGCCAGTCGGGGTCAGTGAGGCATTGTACGCCAAGGCGGTGAGCCCTGATCTGCTGACGGGGAATCGATGGGGACGGTTGATATGTGTGGGGACGGAGTGCCCCTACATGTCGTGTGTTTAGGTTTACCTTGCAAGGATAAAAACTCGATTCGAATCGTCTGCTTCTCGCAGCTAATGAGACTGCTTGATCCATTGTACTGCATTGAGTAATAAGTGGAAATGAGATGACTGGCAAAAGATGTTGATTGATAAAATGTTTGATACCATGTATGACTAGCTAGGTACACATCTAGTTTAAAAAAAGGATCATACTAAAACTTGAAAAGCTAAAACTTGATTTTAGACTCAGCTAGTGCTTTTGGCAAACCAAACCCCTCAGCCAAACAGCTGCATGTCTAGAGGTAGAGGAGTAGACTCCTCACACCGGGTAAGTCTAGCTGAGTATTAGTATACTCAGCCTTGCTTGTGGCACAATTTTTGCAGGTACCCCTTAGGGTGATTGGTTGCTGGTGTGACTTGGCCTCCATCCCTGCCACCGGGATAGACGGTCAAGTGGGTTATTGCTTCCGCAGGAGAGGACCAGGAGGAGTAGCGTGGCCAGGCTTCGCCATGTTACTCGGTTTTCTCCGTTAGTTATTTCCGCTGCATTAAAAACTTATGGTTATTATTTCTGAAACTCCGATAATGTAATCACTAATGATACTTATTAAATTTGTGGTATTATGTTTTATTGTATTTCTCTGTGCCTCACCTTCGAGTGAGCTAGTGGTATTCGATCCTGGATAAGTGGCCTTGTCGGACTAGATCCGAGGGACTGACGGGTTATTCTGGTTTAAGTGCGTTGCTGCCCTTGCGGGTGTGACTTGGGCACTTAAGCTGGAATAATTCGGGCGGTTCCGCCACAGACGGGCTGAAAGCTCCGCCTCCCGAAGGCAGGGGTACCCCTCGGAACATCACGCCGCGACTTCCCGATTCATGCGGGAAGCCTCGGTCCACACCGGGCGCACGCGCAACACAGCGCCTGCGGCCCCAGGTCGCCTCGGCAACGAGCACCACCACCGCAACCGTCGGGCCCACCTCGACGAGAGGGTGCGCCGAGGCTACCACCCCAGGCGTGGGGGACGCTACGACAGCGGGGAGGATCGGAGTCACTCGCCCGAACCACCCGGTCCGCAGGCTTTCAGCCGCGCCATACGACGGGCGCCGTTCCCGACCCGGTTCTGAACCCCGACTACTATCACAAAGTACTCGGGGGAGACGAGACCGGAACTGTGGCTCGCGGACTACCGGCTGGCCTGCTAACTGGGTGGAACGGACGATGACAACCTCATCATCCGCAACCTCCCCCTGTTCCTCTCCGACACCGCTCGCGCCTGGTTGGAGCACCTGCCTCCGGGCAGATCTCCAACTGGGACGACCTGGTCCAAGCCTTCGCCAGCAATTTCCAGGGCACGTACGTGCGCCCTAGGAACTCCTGGGATCTCCGAAGCTGCCGACAGCAGCCGGGAGAGTCTCTCCGGGACTACATCCGACGATTCTCGAAGCAGCGCACCGAGCTGCCCAACATCACCGATTCAGATGTCATCGGCGCGTTCCTCGCCGGCACCACCTGCCGTGACCTGGTGAGCAAGCTGGGTCGCAAGACCCCCACCAGGGCGAGCGAGCTGATGGACATCGCCATCAAGTTCGCCTCTGGCCAGGAGGCGGTTGAGGCCATCTTCCGGAAGGACAAGCAGCCCTAGGGCCGCCCACCAGAAGATGTCCACGAGGCGTCAACTCAGCGCGGCGCCAAGAAGAAAGGCAAGAAGAAGTCGCAAGCGAAACGCGACGCCGCCGACGCGGACCTTGTCGCCGCCGCCGAGTACAAGAACCCTCGGAAACCCCCCGGAGGTGCCAACCTCTTCGACAAGATGCTCAAGGAGACGTGCCCCTATCATCAGGGGCCCGTTAAGCACACCCTTGAGGAGTGCGCCATGCTTCGGTGCCACTTTCACAAGGCCGGGCCACCCGCGGAGGGTGGTAGGGCTCGCGACGACGATAAGAAGGAAGATCACCAGGCAGGAGAGTTCCCCGAGGTCTGCGACTGCTTCATGATCTATGGTGGGCAAGCGGTGAACACCTCGGCTCGGCACCGCAAGCAAGAGTGTCGGGAGGTCTGTTCGGTAAAGGTGGCGGCGCCAGTCTACCTAGACTGGTCCGACAAGCCCATCACCTTCGACCAAGCCGACCACCCCGACCACGTGCCGAGCCCAGGAAAATACCCGCTCGTTGTCGACCCCATCATCGGCGACGTCAGGCTCACCAAGGTCCTCATGGACGGAGGCAGCAGCCTCAACATCATCTACGCCGAGACCCTCGGGCTCCTGCGTGTTGATCTGTCCTTGGTCCGGGCAGGCGCTGCGCCTTTCCACGGGATCATCCCTGGGAAACGCGTCCAGCCCCTCGGACAACTCGATCTTCCCGTCTGCTTTGGGACACCCTCCAACTTCCAAAGGGAGACCCTCACGTTCGAGGTGGTCGGGTTCTGAGGAACCTACCATGCAGTACTGGGGAGGCCATGCTACGCGAAGTTCATGGCCGTCCCCAACTACACCTACCTCAAGCTCAAGATGTCGGGCCCCAACGGGGTCATCACCGTCGGCACTACGTACCGACACGCGTTCGAATGCGACGTGGAGTGCGTGGAGTACGCCGAGGCCCTCATCGCCGACCTGGAGAGCCTCTCTAAGGAGGTGCCAGACGTGAAGCGCCACGCCGGCAACTTCGAGCCAGCGGAGACGGTTAAATCCGTCCCCCTCGACCCCAGCAGCGACGCCTCCAAGCAGATCCGGATCGGCTCCAAGCTCGACCCCAAATAGGAAGCAGTGCTCGTCGACTTTCTCCGCGCGAACGTCGACATTTTCGCGTGGAGTCCCTCGGACATGCCCGGCATACCGAGGGATGTCGCCGAGCACTCGCTGGATATCTGAGCTGGAGCCCGACCCGCGAAGCAGCCTCTTTGCCGATTCGACGAAGAAAAGCGCAGAGCCATAGGCGAGGAGATCCACAAGCTAATGGCGGCAGGGTTCATCAAAGAGGTATTTCATCCCGAATGGCTTGCCAACCCCGTGCTTGTGAGAAAGAAAGGAGGGAAATGGCTGATGTGTGTAGACTACACTGGTCTAAACAAAGCATGTCCGAAAGTTCCCTACCCTCTGCCTCGCATCGATCAAATCGTGGATTCCACTGCTGGGTGCGAAACCCTGTCTTTCCTCGATGCCTACTCGGGGTATCACCAAATCAGGATGAAAGAGTCCGACCAGCTCGCGACTTCTTTCATCACGCCCTTCGGCATGTACCGCTACGTTACCATGCCGTTCGGCTTGAGGAATGCGGGTGCAACGTACCAACGGTGCATGAACCACATGTTCGGCGAACACATTGGCCGGACGGTCGAGGCCTACGTCGATGACATCGTAGTCAAGACGAGGAAAGCCTCCGACCTCCTTTCCGACCTTGAAGTGACATTCCGATGTCTCAAGACGAAAGGCGTGAAGCTCAATCCCGAAAAGTGTGTCTTCGGGGTTCCCCGAGGCATGCTCTTGGGGTTCATCGTCTCCGAGCGGGGCATCAAGGCCAACCCGGAGAAGATCGCAGCCATCACCAGCATGGGGCCCATCAAGGACTTGAAAGGCGTACAGAGAGTCATGGGATGCCTTGCGGCTCTGAGCCGCTTCATCTCGCGCCTCGGCGAAAGAGGCCTGCCTCTGTACCGCCTCTTAAGGAAGGCCGAGTGCTTCACTTGGACCCCTGAGGCCGAGGAAGCCCTCGGGAACCTGAAGGCGCTCCTTACAAACGCGCCCATCTTGGTGCCCCTCGCTGCCGGAGAAGCCCTCTTGATCTACGTCGCTGCTACCACTCAGGTGGTTAGCGCCGCGATTATGGTTGAGAGACGAGAAGAGGGGCATGCATTGCCCGTCCAGAGGCCAGTCTACTTCATCAGCGAGGTACTGTCTGAGACCAAGATCCGCTACCCACAAATTCAGAAGCTGTTATACGCGGTGATCCTGACGCGGCGGAAGTTGCGACACTACTTCGAATCTCATCCGGTAACTGTGGTGTCATCCTTCCCCCTGGGGGAGATCATCCAGTGCCGAGAGGCCTCGGGTAGAATTGCAAAGTGGGCGGTGGAAATCATGGGCGAAACGATCTCGTTCGCCCCTCGGAAGGCCATCAAGTCCCAGGTCTTGGCGGACTTCGTGGCTGAATGGGTCGACACCCAGCTCCCAACAGCTCTGATCCAACCGGAACTCTGGACCATGTTCTTCGATGGGTCACTGATGAAGACAGGAGCAGGCGCAGGCCTGCTCTTCATCTCGCCCCTCGGAAAGCACCTACGCTACGTGCTACGCCTCCATTTCCCGGCATCCAACAATGTGGCTGAGTACGAGGCTCTGGTCAACGGGTTGCGCATCGCCATCGAGCTAGGGGTCTGACGCTTCGACGCTCGCGGTGACTCGCAGCTCGTCATCGACCAATTCATGAAGAACTCCCACTGCCGCGACCCGAAGATGGAAGCCTACTGCGATGAGGTTCGGCGCCTGGAAGACAAGTTCTACGGGCTCGAGCTCAACCACATCGCCCGACGCTACAACGAGACTGCGGACGAGCTGGCTAAAATAGCCTCGGGGCGAACAACGGTTCCCCCAGACGTCTTCTCCCGAGACCTGCATCAACCCTCCGTCAAGACCGACGACACGCCCGAGCCCGAGAAGGCCTCGGCCCAGCCTGAGGCACCCTCGGCTCAGTCCGAGGTACCCTCGGCTCGGCCCGAGGCACCCTCGGCCCAACCCGAGGCACCCTCGGCTCAGTCCGAGGCACCCTCGGCCCCCGAGGGTGAGGCACTGCGCATCGAGGAGGAGCGGAGCGGGGTCACGCCTAATCGAAACTGGCAGACCTCGTACCTGCAATATCTCCACCGAGGAGAGCTACTCCTCGACCGAGCCGAAGCTTGGCGGTTGGCGTGGCGCGTCAAGTCGTTTGTCTTGCTGGGGGACGGGAAGGAACTCTACCACCGTAGCCCCTCAGGCATCCTCCAGCGATGCACTTCCATCGCCGAAGGCCAGGAGCTCCTACAAGAGATACACTTGGGGGCTTGCGGCCATCACGCAGCAACTCGAGCCCTTGTTGGAAACTCCTTCCGACAAGGTTTCTACTGGCCGACGACGGTGGCCGACGCCACTAGAATTGTCCGCACCTGCGAAGGGTGTCAGTTCTACGCAAGGCAGACCCACCTGCCCGCTCAGGCCCTGCAGACGATACCCATCACCTGGCCTTTTGCTGTGTGGGGTCTGGACCTCGTCGGCCCCTTGCAGAAGGCACCCGGGGGCTACACGCACCTGTTGGTCGCTGTTGGGGACTTGTTCTCAAATGCTATGAATCAAGAACAAGGCAACACAAAATGTTAAATGTAAATATCCTTCGTCCTTCGAAGCATTATTTCCCTAAGGATATAATGATTTTCGGACGAAGGTTATGAAGGACATACCTTCATCAGCATAAAATATAATAATGAAGAAGGAATCATATGAAACATAAAAGATAACATAAACAGTTGTGTATTATTGTCGACTCATTTCCATTTTTTTATGATGGAAAAATAGAAATGATATCAAATTACAAATGTACCTTCAGCTCGTGAGAAGGTAAAAGTACAAGTGTGACGCAAAAGCCAATGCCAAATCAGAGTGAACAGTACGGGGATACTGTTCACCTATTTATAGGCACGGGTCGCAGCCCACGCAAAATTACATTAATGCCCTTTACATTTATCAATAACTCTATGATAATTCTCCGAGGTCTAATCTGGTTTTTCATCTTTAAGTCGGTTTCCTTTTCCGCCGCTATTCCGAAGCTCTTCTACACACAGCTTCGGCTCTGCGCCAACCTTCGTGTTCTTTATGCTTCTTCATACCGTGGCTCTGATCCGAGTCCGAAGATACCTGTTAATGTACTTTACTCCAGAAACATTGTTAAATCATGTTTTTGAGGACCTTCGGAAGCCGAAGGCCCCTAACAGTAGCCCCTCGCAATATTAATTTGTTAGAATGACAAATTCAGATTGTGAAATGGACGAAGGCTATGAGCCGAAGGTCCGAAAAAACTCCTTCCTTTTGCTAGAATAGCAACAGTCATTGGCAAATGGGACCCTCCAGTCTCCGACATAATGGGTTTATAAATATGGGCTCGCCACAATTTATTCGGCACGCTCTCTTGTCATCTGTTTTACCTGCTCAAATAGTTTTCTGCCTACAAATATTTGGTTGCCTCCCTAGTTTTAAGCTTCGGAAGCGAGAGGCAAGAATTCCGAAGGAATGTCTGAGGAGAAGAAGGTTGCTGCCGAGATGAAGCTGAGCCTTTCTGAAGAGATGCATCTGGGTTTTCTTGAGTCAATGGCAAAGATGAATACTGAGAAGATTACAAGGGAGATTTGGGAAGGTTTATCTGAAGATACTGGTGACAGTGACAGTTATGATGCAGACAGCGGGGGTGAAGATTCCGAAGATCGGCCATGGCGACCAAGCCATTCAGTCTTCGGAAAATCAACTATTGGGCAAAGTCACCTTGAAAACATGAAGGGGAGATACTTTCGAGAGATGTCCATTGTGAGAGCAGATGCCGGAGAAAGAACTGTGCCGACTCCCGAAGATGATGAAGTCGTTATCTTCCGAAGCTTTTTAAAAGCTGGGCTACGATTCCCTTTAAAAAGATTCATGGTAGAAGTTCTGAAAATATATCAGGTTTACCTTCATCAACTTACCCCTGAAGCAATAATAAGAATGGGAATCTTCGTCTGGGCTGTGAAGAGTCAAGGTCTAGAGCCAAGTGCGAAAAGCTTTTGCAATATACATGAATTGTTATATGAAACGAAGCCCTGGGGTAAAGAGCAATATCATAACAACTTTGGTTGCTACAGCTTCGGCGCTCGCTCTGGATCAAGCTGCCCCGTGCCCACGTTTCGTAAGAGATGGCCCGGAGAATGGATGAAAGAATGGTTCTATGTAAAAAATGATTTGAAGGTTCGAGAGGATATTAAGGATGTTATCATGTGCCCCATCTGGCAGCGCTTCGGACTCCGGAAACCGAAGGTAGAAATGGATGAAGCAGCCGAAGAATGCCAACGGGCCTTCGGCGTAGTCTGCTCTTTTATTGGGACAAGGGATTTAATACAAGAACACATTGCCTTCAGAGTATGGCCTCTTGCAGATAATTGGGAAGTGCCGAAAGAAACTGTTAAAGAAACTGACGAAGGTGGGCTAGTCAGGCTGAAGTATATATTCAAGTATGGAGACAAGTTCGTTGAACCAGATGATGATTGGTTAAAGAGCATTGAGACTGTGAGTGATGAATTGCTTGGGATATATTCGAAGACTGAAGATACTGCATTATCAGCGGCCTTCGGAGGCCGAAAAAAGAAAAGACTGAACCGAGTTTTTGATGCAATTGGATTCGTGTACCCCGACTACCATTATACAGTGAGGGGGCAGAAAAGGAAAGGTACGGCTTCTGCGAAAGAAACTGCTTCAGCTGCTCCTAGCGAGCCAGCGCCGAAGAGAAAAAGGGTGAAAGTTCTCACACACCGGCCACGTTACATTGAACTAGCCATAGTGCCTGAATTCGGTAGTGAAACGTCTTCGGCCCTCGAAGCTAAGGAATCAACTCCGCTGCCAGGAGCCACAGAGCTGGCCGAAGTGCCAGCAACAAAAGAATTGGAGGAACCAAAGACTTTGTTACCAGAAGCCAAAGAGCTGGCCGAAGCGCCATCGACAGAAAAGATGGAAGAAGCAAAAGCATCAACTGAGGGAGCAAAAATATCAGAAATTTTAAATCCTTCAGAAGAAATTGAAGCAGCAAAAATTAAAAAGGGGCCAATAGTGACCCCAAAAATAAAAAGAATGGTTAACGTATTGGATGTTTTGGAAACAATTAAACTTCCAAGCACAACCCCAAAGAAGACTACTGAAACTTCTGAGGCGCTTGTTGAAGTATCCGTTGCTAAAGCTCCGAAGCAACAGACTGGAATTGAAACCGGGCCTTCAGAACCGACCAAGGTAATACCTTTGGAAGCAGAAGAAGCAAAAATTGCAAAGGCAACCGAAGAAGTGAAAATGTCAGAGCCAACTTTGGTCGAAGAACTTGATACCGCTGCCCCCGAAGCAGCTTCCAAAATATACGATTATATCGTGCGACATGCTTCGGGGAAAAAGTTATCGGAAGAAGAAGTTTTTGAAGCTAATCACTATGCCAAAGAATTGAAATACCCGAAGGGGGCACTAGTGTTCAATGGGACGAACGAAGAAGATTTCCTATACTGCCTCCCAGACAACAAAGAATTGTCCGTCTGCCGGGAGATGGCTAGAAGTATGGGATTTCCGAAGCTCGAAGCTGGTTTATGTGCTATGACGAAAGAAGATCTCGCGGATAGTCTTGCGTACAATAGCCTGAAGGTGTGGGAATTAGACGTTTGGAAATTTTATAATTCGTAACTCATTCTTTTATTCTTATACGAACTCTTTTTCATATAGGGTTTAATTCTAAGCAACGCATTGAGAGCACAAAAGAGTGCCGAAGACGAGAGCTATGAAATTGCGTTCAACAATCTACGATCAGAAGTTATTAAACTGAGAAACGAAGCTCTGGAAAAAGATAAAATTCTGCTTACATTGGTAGACAAGGTAAAAAAGGACGAAGCTGCTTCAAAGGCCCAGGCCGAAGCTCAAAAACGTGAAATTAAAGATCTTCAGAAACAGCTAGCTAGAGCTAAAGAAGAACGTATACTTGAAGAGACAAAACGAGAGCTTAGTGATCAATTGGCCAATCATTTAGAGATAAGTGTTAAAGAGCTTCGTGCATCCCAGAGAAAATGCTATGTTAAATCCATAGAGTGCGTCAAGAAAATAAAATCCAGCTTCGCCAGCGTTGGCGCATTCTCTAGCGAAGAGAATTTTTCAAGAGGCAATCCTGAAGGTCCAATGGAATGGATCAGTCACGAAGCAGAGGCCTTCGAGGAAATTCTGAACAGCCGCGGCGACATCTGCGCTTTTTCGGGTGCTAGAGGGATTGCTACTGTTTTGGAGAGAAAAGGCTGCGAGCATGTAAAATCCTTAGCGCAGTCCGAAGCTACCTTGTCCACTGAAGACATTAAAGACCCCTCATCCGAAGCAAGCATGGTCGGTGGGAAATTCTTCACCGATATCTGGGATAACGGCGGCCGAGAATTGGCGCAAGAAATTATTCAAAGGAGTGAAAAAGGCATCCACGATGCTAGAAAAGTAGTGGAAGCTGCCGAGAAAAGTACAGAGCCCGAAGGGCACATAGGTATTAATTAGTGGTTGTTATCATGCTGTAATTTTTAATTCCAGACTCTGTTCTCGGTTTGTAATAGTAATATAGTCGTATCTTTTCTTCCCTCAGAACCTGCTGAGGCATCTCTGGGCCCCCACCCGAAGGGGGACGATGAAATTAGAAAAATGGCCGAAGCCATTATGGACAAGGTTGTCAACCAACTATTGAACGAAGCTGCAGAGGTAGTGCTTAAAGAGGATTGAATGCCATTGTAGAAACATTTGAAACGTAAAAATGTGTAATATATTGTAACTTTAAATGTAATGTATAATCTATTTATAGTTTAATTCTTTACGATGCATGAAACTTTGCATACATACCATTTTTTGAGCCTTCGGCGAAAAAACACCTTCCCTTCTTTTCATGCTTCGTGAAGAAAATCCTTTCTATATCATAAGAATTCGCTTACTTCTCTGATGAAAAATGTCCAAGCTTCGTGAAATATTTTCCGAAGCTATAAAAAAGTTTTGTGTTGCGTTTCCGATGAGGCTACACTTCATCTCGATTTGTCTTGTGCTTTAGCACGACTTTCTCTTTTCCAAAATATGTTCCGAAGGTCAACAATGTATCCCCTTCTTGTTCCAGATGCATTATGCTGTATGATGCTTATGTTATGCAAAAATGATGTGATGATGTTATGCAAAATGATATTTGTGCCGCAGATACATATCCCTGTAATAAAGCACACACACTTTTTATATCAGCGCTGACTTTTCGCTGTAAGCCTCCCTTAGGAGCTTCTTCGCCTTTTACTTTCAGCGGAATCAACGTTTATTTTTCGCTGTAAGCCTCCCTTAGGAGCTTCTTCGCCTTTTACTTTCAGCGGAATCAGCGTTTATTTTTCGCTGTAAGCCTCCCTTAGGAGCTTCTTCGCCTTTTACTTTCAGCGGAATCAGCGTTTATTTTTCGCTGTATGTTTAGAAAACTTACACTGCGCTCCCTTAGGAGCGACTTTCTACTGCTTCGAACAATTTGTACTGTGTCCGTTAGATCAAATGTTTGATAATACAAAGGTCCTTCGAATCAGTATAAGTTCGTATGCTTCGGCAACTCAAGCCTATGGAAAAACATATTTTTATTATGGTAAAAGACGAAAGTATTACAAAGAATTGAAATTCAATAAAAGACATTTAAACTCTTCATAATTGTTCCTTATTAACAAAAGGGTAATAGCGAATGTAGAAAATGCAAAAGAACTGCTGTTGAGGTAGGATATTTGTCAATAAATGTGCTTCGACTCTGGCACAGTGCTGTTGACTGTGCAAGCTTCGGACTCCTCTCTGAAATCCCTCTGAAGATGATTGTGCTGACTCCCTTCTGGCTGTTGTCCTCGCTGGGTCGGCGGTGGAGGTGGAGGTTGCTGCCAAGATGCTTGGGGTTGGCTCGCCGAAGCAATAGAAGCTGCAGGGTGGTTGCCTACATATTCTGGAATATAAGGTGAGTGATACGAAGCAGTATGCATGACCTGCTTCGGCTGACTCTGTTGCGCTGCTGCTTCCGCTATTTCCTTCTGCTTTTGGATGGTGACATGGCACATCCTGGTAGTATGGCCCTTGTCTTCACCACAGAATAGGCAATATATTTTTCTTGGCTGGTCTCCAAACCTTCCCCCGAAGCCCCTGGCGCCTCTGCCCCTTGGCGCTGGCGGCCGAAAAGAACTCTGCTGTTGGGCCGAAGCTTGTGAAGAGTGTTGTGGCCTTTGCTGCTGGCTCCCTCGATCATCAGTTTGAGCAGAGTTATGGATTGACCTAACATGCCTCGGGTGAAATCTTCCTCCGAAGCCCCTGGTCATTTCAGAGAACCTGAATGCTTCCTCCCTTGTTTGGCGGAAGTCATTGTCAGCTCGAATGTATTCGTCCATCTTCTGGAGCAGCTTCTCCAACGTTTGTGGTGACTTACTGGCAAAGTACTGCGCTGATGGTCCCGGCCGAAGCCCCTTAATCATGGCCTCAATGACAATTTCATTTGGCACTGCTTGTGCCCTCAGGCGCAGAAACCTCCGGACATACGCCTGAAGATACTCTTCATGGTCCTGGGTACACTGGAAGAGAGCCTGAGCGGTGACTGGCTTCGTCTGAAACCCTTGGAAGCTAGTTATCAGCATATCCTTCAATTTTTGCCAAGAAGTGATTGTCCCTGGCCGAAGAGAAGAGTACCAAGTCTGAGCAACGCTCCTGACGGCCATGACAAAAAGATTTTGCCATGACTGCCGTATTGCCACCATACAAAGATATGGTTGCTTCATAGCTCATTAGGAATTGCTTCGGGTCTGTGTGACCGTCATACATAGGGAGCTGGGGTGGCTTGTAAGACTGTGGCCATGGTGTAGCCTGCAATTCTGTTGAGAGAGGAGAAGCATCATCAAAAGCAAAGTTTCCATGATGGAAATCTTCATACCAGTCATCCTCATTGTGGAAGCCTTCCTGATGAAGCTCTCTGCGTGGAAGCCTTCGGCTTTGGTCATCTTGAACAAGATGACGAACCTCTTCAGAAGCTTCGTCTATCTGTCTCTGAAGATCAGCTAGACGAGCCATCTTCTCCTTCTTGCGTTGCACCTGTTGCTGAAGGATCTCCAGGTTTTGGATCTCCTGATCCAGGTCATCCTCCGGAAGTGTTGGACTGACAGCCTTCCTCTTCTGGCTTCGGGCCTCTCTAAGAGAAAGGACATCCTGATTGGGATCCAGCGGCTGTAAAGTACCAGCCCCTGTCGCTGAAGCTTTTTTCGGCGGCATGGCGAAGGTGATGCTTGCCGAAAGTGTTCAAGATTCAAAAAATGGAAGTGAGTTCACCGGAGGTGGGCGCCAATGTTGGGGACTTGTTCTCAAATGCTATGAATCAAGAACAAGGCAACACAAAATGTTAAATGTAAATATCCTTCGTCCTTCGAAGCATTATTTCCCTAAGGATATAATGATTTTCGGACGAAGGTTATGAAGGACATACCTTCATCAGCATAAAATATAATAATGAAGAAGGAATCATATGAAACATAAAAGATAACATAAACAGTTGTGTATTATTGTCGACTCATTTCCATTTTTTTATGATGGAAAAATAGAAATGATATCAAATTACAAATGTACCTTCAGCTCGTGAGAAGGTAAAAGTACAAGTGTGACGCAAAAGCCAATGCCAAATCAGAGTGAACAGTACGGGGATACTGTTCACCTATTTATAGGCACGGGTCGCAGCCCACGCAAAATTACATTAATGCCCTTTACATTTATCAATAACTCTATGATAATTCTCCGAGGTCTAATCTGGTTTTTCATCTTTAAGTCGGTTTCCTTTTCCGCCGCTATTTCGAAGCTCTTCTACACACAGCTTCGGCTCTGCGCCAACCTTCGTGTTCTTTATGCTTCTTCATACCGTGGCTCTGATCTGAGTCCGAAGATACCTGTTAATGTACTTTACTCCAGAAACATTGTTAAATCATGTTTTTGAGGACCTTCGGAAGCCGAAGGCCCCCAACAGTCGCCATCGACAAATTCTCCAAGTGGATCAAGGTCCGACCCCTAAACAGCATCAGGTCCAAACAGGCGGTGGCGTTCTTCACCAACATCATCCATCGCTTTGGGGTCCCGAACTCCATCATCACCGACAACGGCACCCAGTTCACCGGCAGAAAGTTCCTGGACTTCTGCGAGGATCACCACATCCGGGTGGACTGGGCCGCCGTGGCTCACCCCATGACGAATGGGCAAGTAGAGCATGCCAATGGCATGATTCTACAAGGACTCAAGCCTCGGATCTACAACGACCTCAACAAGTTCAGCAAGCGATGGATGAAGAAACTCCCCTCGGTGGTCTGGAGTCTGAGGCCAACGCCGAGCCGAGCCACGGGCTTCACGCCGTTCTTTCTAGTCTATGGGGCCGAGGCCATCTTGCCCACAGACTTAGAATACGGTTCCCCGAGGACGAGGGCCTACGCCGACCAAAGCAATCAAGCTAATCGAGAAGACTCACTGGACCAGCTAGAAGAGGCTCGGGACATGGCCTTACTACACTCGGCGCGGTACCAGCAGTCCCTGCGACGCTACCACGCCCGAGGGGTTCGGTCTCGAGACCTCCAGGTGGGCGACCTGGTGCTTCGGCTGCGACAAGACGCCCGAGGGCGGCATAAGCTCATGCCTCCCTGGGAAGGGCCGTTCGTCATTGCCAAAGTTCTGAAGCCCGGAACGTACAAGCTGGCCAACAGTCAAGGCGAGGTCTACAGCAACGCTTGGAACATCCAACAGCTACGTCGCTTCTACCCTTAAGATGCTTTCAAGTTGTTCGTATGCCTCGTTCCCACGCAAAGTTTAGTCATCAAGGAAGGGTCAGCCTTGCCTCGGCAAAGCCCGACCCTCCCTCGGGGGCTAAAAGGGGGGAACCCCCTCTGCGTCGAAATTTTCCTCGAAAAAAGATATTTTCTGCCAGAATGTCTTTCGTGCTTTTCGACTACTTCGAAAGTGGATCCTGAAAACGACGGAGTACACGTAAGCAGCCAAGGCTAACCGAGCCGAGGGACTCCTACGCCTCCGGGATACGGATACCTCACTCATCACCTTCTGCGATAAGTAACTCATGCTCGGATAAGTGACTCCGCGGACCGAACAGGTCTTCACGCTCGAAAGCCCCTCTGCTGAAACGATTTTTCGGGCCTTTTCGACTGCGTCGGCGACAGAACCCTATGGACGAGTAAGAGTGCGCGTAAGCGGCAAGGCCGACCGAGCCGAGGGATTCCTACGCCTCCGGGATACAGATACCTCACTCATCACCTTCCGTGAAAAGTAACTCTCGCTCGCACAAACAATTCTGTTACCGACAAACAAGTCCAGATACTCGAAACAAGAGGAAAAGAAACGCAGCTTTACAACACGATGATGGTGTGTTTTGGCCTCGGCGGCCGCAGAAAACATACACACACTACAAGATAATCCGATCCTGCAGGCTCGGATCTTGACAGTTGAAAGGAGCAGCAACACCCTCGGCGTCAACTACACCTTCGGCGAGGTCCGACCTAGCCTCGGACGGCGACGCGGTCGAAGGATCTCCACCCCGAAGGACGACATCAGCACCACGCCCAGGCCATCGCCGCCAGGGCCTTCTCCAGGAATCCGGCTCGAGCAGACGACTCGGCCGGCCACCCCGAGGCCTCGGCCGGCTGTCCCCCGAAGACATGAGCCCGACCCGTGGCCTCGGCAACTCAATTCCTGCGTCGGTCCTGCCAGTGGACGACCCGGTCAGGCTCCGGCCGACCAAGTCTTCTTTTCGAGCCAACTCTGCCTCTGTTCGAGCTGACACCGCTACCCCCGGCTTCGGCTCATCGAAGAGCGGCCGAGGGGTTCCTTTAACTAAGCAAGAGAAGCCTCAGACAGCAAGGCCGACCGAGCCGAGGGACTCCTACGCCTCCGGGATACGGATACCTCACTCGTGACCTTTGCACGGGGCAACTCACGCTTGGTGAAGCGGTTCTATTAGCCGACAAACGAGTCTTAGTGCTCGAAATGAGGAAAAAACACTGCTCCGCGCCAAAAATACACACATGTTCAGGCCCCGACAGCCACAATGAACAAAACACCGGCATTCAAGGTGCCATCACAAACGGAACTCCGGTTCCGTCCCCGCGGGTATGAACAACCTCCACACCGGGGAGCCTGCGGGGCGACAAGTTCCGGGCGACTCGCCAGCGACCTCTGCAGCAGCAGCTATGGTCCCAGGACGGACGCGGCCACCAGAAGGCTCTCGTTCGCGTCCCCGCTCAAGGGACGCGAACCAGACATCAAAGCCAAAGAGTCGTGTGGCGTCCGCCTCTTCACCAACGTCGCACCGACGAACGCGGGCCGCTCCAAAGCGCACCAGCAGGTCCTCGCCACGAAAGCGAGGAAGAGGACGGAATGTTGCATCCTAGCTGGGCAGCAACAGTTCGCCTTCCCCAGCATGGCTGGAGGACGCCTCCTCCGCAGAGCTGGAGGATGGTTTCCACCACCAGAAGCTGGAAGAGGAGGTGGCCAGCCGACCCGTGCGGGAGGTAGAGCCCTGGCTCGCCTCGCTCTCCGCCCCAGCAAGGATGATGAACATCCTTGAAGCTGAGGGCGGGACCAAGATCGCAGCCCGGCTTGCTTCTCCCCATCCAGGGGCTGGTGGTCACCGTCTTGGGTGACCACTATAGGTGGCCAAACGGGCCGGGCTATATGGGCTAGCACGAAACACGACTATTTTGGCACGACACGAACACTGCACGGCACGATATTATAGTGCCCGGGCTGGCACGAGGCCCATCATGGGCCGTGCTTGGGCTTAGAGACAAGCCCGTTGGGCAGCACGAGCACGACACGATTAGCGACGACCCATTTAGCCCGCTGGTTGGCCCGTTCGGCCCAAAAAGCCCAGCACGACCCGGCCTGGTCCATTTATGGCCCGATTACCACTAGTCCAGAGTTTAGACTCCAGATCCAGAGATGGTTCAGTAATCAGTATCCAAATTCCAATACCAGGCAGGCAGCCCAGGCGCCCAGCCACTCGCTTAGAGACAAGGCCCATTTGGCAGACGCCACTCGCCGCTGCGCAGACGGCCCACTGGCCCAGACAGGAGACAGTGGCTGGCCGGCCGGCTGGGTAACCCTAAATTGCGTAACCCTATAAGCGCAGGCAGCCAGGCAGTAGACAGTAGTGCGCGCACCAGCCGCCAGCGAACGACGACCGAAAACCCTAGGTTCGCCACCGCCAGTCGCCACTTCGCCGGTCGCCAGTCGCCCTCGCCACTTCGTCGGTCGCCACTCGCCAGTCGCCACTTCGCCGCTCGCCAGCCGCCGCTCGCCAGCCACTAGGTTGTACTCTTTTTTCCTTTAGGGTTTTGTCCCCATGTAGTTGAAATGGGGTTTTACCTAAAGGTTTTTAACGAGGCAACCAATCTAAATAGCTCTTTATAAAGCATGGTGATCTATTTTTTGATGTCTCATCTCATGTATGGCTGATTGTCTGATTTTGTATGGCTGGTGGTGTAATACTGTAATGCTTGTATACTTGTATGGCAATGGCACTATGGCTGATTGTCTGATTGTATGGCTGGTGGTGTAATGCTTGTATACTTGTATGGCAATGGCACTATGGCTAATTGTCTGATTGTATGGCTGGTGGTGTAATGATGTATTAGTGTATTGTATGGTTGTATATTGTGGTGACAGTAATGCTGTATTAGTGTATTGTATGGTTGTATATTGTATTCTTGATTGTCGAACAAATGTATTACGTACATATTTGCTATTTGCATGGATGTTCATGTTTGTGATGTGGGTATAGGGCCAGCACGGCACGGAAGCCCAGAACGGCACTACGGCCCGGCACGGCCCGATTAAAGTCAATAGTGCCGGGCTTGGGCTGCGGCGCAGGCCCAAGTGCCGGCACGGCACGGCCCGACAATTAATAGTGCCGTGCCTCGGCCCAGCTAATTTGGCCTGGCCCATGATGGGTCCGGGCCGTGCTAGCCCGGCACGGCCCATTGGCCACGTATAGTGACCACCGGCGAGGGGATGCAGCCGGGCCGCGTGATGAAAATCCTCGAAGCCGAACGATGGCTGAGAGGTACCAACTTCCACGAAGTTGCATTCCTCCAACGACAAGGCGGAAGGATTGCGGGTGTTCCCCATCCGGGGGCTCGGAAGGTGGAAAGACACGATGCATAAGGGAGCGCGAAGACATGGTCGCCTTTCAAGGGGGTCACCCTCCTTTTAAAGGCGACTCTCCCTACTTGCGTCCCCAGCCGTCGCGGGCTGAGTCTTCTCCAACACGCTCCAAGGTCCTCCCCCTATGGCGCGGGGGCTGGGTCCCACGCGTCATGCAAGCTGGCCCAGGGCAGAAGAAGCCAAACCGCCGCGCGCGGTGCATGCAACTGCCCAGCGGTTACAAGCATTCCTCCACTTTCGCCTAGACCAGCGGGTGAAAGGGCGGACAGCCATGCAGTCGGCATGCAACCGCGCCAAGTGGGCGCGCTCCTCCGACTTCCAACGCACCCAGCATGGAGGCCCAGGCCCACGCGTCATGCAACCGGCGCGCCGGTTGCTACGTGCGAGCAACTGCACCGCCACTCGCACCACTACCACGCCTCCTCGACTGCGGAACCAGTACCGTGACTCGAGGCAACCCTGCGTACGACCCAGCAGTGCCAGCCAGGCGCGACGGTCAATACGGCCAAAAATGCGCCGGCAGTAATGGCGGTGGCCGGCGGGCAGGAGCAGCGGTCACGTCGTCAGCCAAGCTCACGTCACCTCGTGGGACAGCGAGAGAACCCTCTCTCACGGCGTGAAGACGACGCGCCCGTGTTCCGTTCCTCGAATGGCTCGCGCACGCGCAACGGCCGCCTCGCGAACCACTCGCCCTGTCGCATTAACTCCGCGGCGGGACAGGCGGCGCCTCAGGCAGGAGAAGCAAGCGACACTTCGCCTTCGCCATGATGACCGCGTCAAAAAAGGTACGCCACGTCATTCGATTTCGTATCCTTTTCCTTTTCCTCTTTCTCTCTCTTACAACAGGGACCGGGAAAGGGGGATACCCCGAAAAGGATCCTTCTCCGTGAAGGAAACAGGCCCCGAGCCTCCCTACTGATCAGAGGTTCAAAGGCTGGCCCCTCGGAGGGGTTTAACAGCCGCCTCAGAGCACTTGGGTTCCATGCCCACTACTGGTCAGAGGTTCGAAGGCCGGCCCCTCGGAAGGGTTCAACGGCCACCTCAGGCCTCTCGGGCTCCACGCCCACTACTGATCAGGGGTTCGTAGGCTGGCCCTCGAAGGGTTCACAGCCGCCTCAGACACAGAGCGAGGGATGACCCTGGGTACGTTCGATACATAACCAAGGCTCAGGCTATGCTCTCGAGGTACCCTAGGACATTTCCGAGACCAGCGGGAACGATCTTGTAACGGAATCCCATCAAAGGGAGGCATCGAGCCCTCGGACCCCGTCGAAAGGGGACCGGGTCCGGCAGATCACCCGCAGGTACTTTTGGAGCGCGCCTCCGGGCCTCTAGCCGACCCCTAACAAATGGGGCACGGCGTCCACTCGGATTACCCGTCAGCAACTCACCGGAGACACCATGTTCGGCGCCCTCCAAGGGCAACATGGCGCTTTCCCCCCTCCTCCTTGCGGAAAGGCGACGCAGGGGCGTATGTAAAAAAGTCGAGTCTGTCCTTGACCGTCCTCTCACCCTGTGCAGAGGCTCGGGGGCTGCTCTCGCAAACCCGGCTCCGGCCAGACCGTTGACAGCGTCAACATACTAGCCCGAGAACTTGGGACCCGACCGTGCACCCGGGCTACGGCCAGCTCGCATGAGGGAACAACCAGACCAGCCGAAGTGTTGCGAAATGCATTAAGACCTCGAAGGTGTCAAACCACTCCTCCGAGGCCTCGGGGGCTACACCCGGCGGGTGCGCTCGCGCGCACCCACCGGAACAAAACGCAACCGAGAAAGGCTGGTCCCCTTGCAAAAAAGTGCGACAAAAGCCTCCAAGCGAGTATTAACACTCCCTTCGAGGCTCGGGGGCTACTATCGGGGACCATAATTAGGGGTACCCTCAAGGCTCCTAAATCTCAGCTGGTAACCCCCATCAGCACAAAGCTGCAAAGGCCTGATGGGTGCGACTAAGTCAAGGATCGGTCCATTCGAGGGACACGATCACGCCTCGCCCGAGCCCAGCCTCGGGCAAGGGCAGCCGACCCCGGAGGATTTACGTCTCGCCCGAGGACCCCCTCCAACAATAGGCACACCTTCGGCTCGCCCGAGGCCCAGTCTTCGCCAAGAAGCAACCTTGGCCAAATCGCCACACCAACCGACCAAATCATAGGGGCATTTAATGCAAAGGTGGCCTGACACCTTTATCCTGACGCATGCCCTCCAGTCGACAGAGCCGAAGTGACCGTAGTCACTTCGCCGCTCCACTGACCGATCTGACAAGAGGACAGCGCCGCCTGCGCCGCTCCGACTGCTGTGCCACTCAACAGAGTGGGGCTGACAGCAGCCAAGTCCGGCCTCGGGCGCCATAGGAAACTCCGCTTCACCCGACCCTAGGGCTCGGACTCGGGCTCAGCCCCGGAAGACGACGAACTCCGCTTCGCTCGACCCCTGGGCTCGGACTCGGGCTCAGCCCCAGAAGACGACGAACTCCGCTTCGCCCGACCCCAGGGCTCGGACTCGGGCTTAGCCCCGGAAGACGATGAACTCCGCTTTGCCCGACCCCAGGGCTCGAACTCGGGCTCAGCCCCGGAAGACGACGAACTCCGCTTCGCCCGACCCCAGGGCTCGGACTCGGGCTCAGCCTCGGAAGACGACGAACTCCGCTTCGCCCGACCCCAGGGCTCGGACTCAGCCCTGGCCTCAGCCGACGGTCTCCGCCTCGCCCGACCCAGGGGCTCGGACTCGACCTCGGCCTCGGAAGACAGACTCGACCTCGACCTCGGAGGAGCCTGCACATCGCCCAACCCAGGGAACGGACCGACCACGTCAACAGGAGGCGCCATCATTACCCTACCCCAAGCTGACTCAGGCTACGGGGAACAAGACCGGTGTCCCATCTGGCTCGCTCCGCCAGACAAGTAATGATGGCGCCCCGCACGCTCTATGACGACGGCGGCTCTCAGCCCCCTTACGGAAGCAAGAGGATGTCAGCAAGGACTCGACAGCCCCGACAGTTGTCCTTCCGCCAGGCTCCAGCGCTCCTCCGACGGCCACGACACCACACGAACCGGGTGCCAAAACCTCTCCGGCTGCCACGATGGCATGTACTTAGGGCGCTAGCTCTCCTCCGCTAGACACGTTAGCACACTGCTACACCCCCCATTGTACACCTGGATCCTTTCCTTGCGCCTATAAAAGGAAGGACCAGGGCCCTCTTACAGAGGGTTGGCCGCACGGAGAAGGACGGGACGGCGCTCGCGTGAGGCCGCTCGCTCCCTCCCGCGTGGACGCTTGTAACCCCCTACTGCAAGCGCACCCGACCTGGGCGCGGGACAAACACGAAGGCCGCGGGATTCCACCTCTCACGCCCGTCTCCCTCCGGCTACCTCCCCCCTTCGCGCTCCGTCTCGCGCCGACCCATCTGGGCTGGGGCACGCGGCGATAATTTACTCGTCGGTCTAGGGACCCCCCTGGGTTCGAAACGCCGACAGATAGTAACATTAAATTAGGCAAACAATGCACTCTCTGAAATTTGTACAGAAATTGGACAGATTCAGTTACTGAATTTGTGAAAATCACAACTTCTAAACGATCAGACTTATGGCTGTCAAATTTTAACACAAGTAAGATAATAAAGTTATCTACAACTTTCTTGTGACCACCAATAAATGATTTCAACATTAACTTAAGCAATCATTGCAATCTCTGAAATTTGTTCCAAAAATTAGACAGATTCAGTTACTGAACTTGTGAAAAGTATAACTTCTAAACAATCAATTCTTAGCTCATGCATTTTTAGGACAAGCTACATACACAAGTAAACTACAACTTTTATATAGCACATATCTACAGAAAACACACTTTACTTTACTAGATTACTCACACAACTAAAACTGAACACGCAGAAAATTCAGCTTGCGGTCATAATAGCACTTAGCTCAAGCACCAAACAAAATCATGGAGAGATAGTGCCACAAATTCTCAAGTTTAAGTCATTGTGACTTGGTTATCAAGTTTCAATTTATATCAAGGCACTTAAGCATTTCAAGAAACATGCATGCCCTTGTTTACTTCTAATTTTTCACTAATTGTTCTTATAATTATAAAATGGATGTTATTTTAGCACCATATGAAACTATCTAATTTGGGGCTGGAATATTTATGAGGCATATGTAATAACAAATCATGACCAATGTATAAATTTCACATGCCCAGGTTTTATATTTTATTTAATACAAAAATAACAAATTGTTAATGCAATAAAGCATGTGAGAGCAAGTTAAATCTAAAACTAATTATTTTCTATGGATGCATGACCATATTAAGTTTTCTTAGGCCAATATAATATAATGCAAGGACAGTGGAACACTATTTTTCATTTTTACACTCATACATTATTTATAAACCATTTAAAACTACTTAATATGCATCAAACAAGTTAAATCACTAACTTAATCATACATGCACCACAATTCATGACATTTTTACCAGTCACTAAGCATCACACAGAGGGTCTACTGTAAAAATTGCAATCCATTTGGAGCACTGGAGCTACAGAGCCAAAAATATCAATCAAAACAATCATCTTTTTCCTATTTAACATATTTTAATTAACACACCAAGAAAACATTGAACAACCTGTAAGTTTTATATTTTTCCTAGATGGAGAATGACAACATCTAACTAACAAAACAGGTTTCATCATTTTTGGATTTTTATAAATAAAATTATGGAGAGATGCAAGTTCATTCATTTTCTAAACCAGTTTTTAAATACGAATTTCTACAGAAAAACTTTTCCACTAAAACATACAAACATATAGATCCAATAGTTAGAGCATTTCATAAAGAAGCCAACAAAACAAATTTCGTGATTTTTGGAGCTCTAAACCTCAAGATATGAATTTTAGAACGGAACGCAAAAATCTGTGATTTTGTGCACTTACATTAGCAACTAGGGCTCACGTGTCATAGACTCGAGATGCTTCTTCTTCTACCTCCAGTAGACCAGTACGCAGGGAGATGGGGAGCTGGAGTTCGGCTCCATGGCAGGGGAAGTAAGGGAGCTCGGCTGCAATGGAGAGGCTGGCGGCCATGGGAGTCCTAGGCGCCTGCACTTGGGAATTTTCTGCGCTAGGGAGATGTAGGGGCGCCTGCTCCTGTATGCCATGGGGAGCTCCTTGCTGCTGCTTGGGCGCCATGGGAAAACAGGAAGGAGGAGCGAGCTCATGGGGAAGATGGAGGGAGGAGCTGCTGCTGTTCCATGCGCCCAAGGACAGAGAGCAGTGGTTGTGCGTGGTGAAGGCAGGAAGAGAGGAGAAGGGCTGGTGCTGCCATTTATAGAGCAAAGCTCTGGACATGTCAGACTGCACCAGCAGATGGCAGGTGGAAAAGTGTCGACATTGGGCGGCAATGTTTGGCGTTTTCCTTTTGGAATCGAACCCTGGTCACTGCACAAAATATCTTCTTTGATGTATAATCTACAAATCGTGTATAGAGATTGAGGTGATTCGAGCACTGGTTAGAAAGTTATAGACCCACGAAAACTGGTTTGTCAGCGGGTAGAAATCAGTGGAAACTCATGAAAACTGAATGTCAAAGCATGTCAAACGGAATCGGATGAATGCCACCTTTTAATATGTTGTGCCCCTATTAGTTATTAACAACTTTTATATTTGGGAAAACTTGAGTTGTTCAATAACAATTTGGGAACGCGAGACGTCGACCCGAACGATGCTGATTTCAGACTTAGAAGAATTCAAATTCTGAAATCAGATTTTTATTATGTCTTGATGGCACTGTTTGAGATAATTAGAGATTGAATCAAGACTTGGTTTAAATATAATATTTGTTGTATTACACAGGTTCTACAACTTTTATTAAAGGTCAAACCTCATATCTTGAATATAAATTAAAGTTTCACTTTAGTAAAGGTAGCATCATTATAAAGCTTCAAACTATATTTTTAAGGCAATCAGAGTATTTTCTCGACATTTTCTTGGCATTTTCTCTACATGAACCCTTAATAACTTTTGTTGAAGAGTTGATATAGAGTGTTTTGGGAAAGTTTCCATATGTTGGGTCTATGCTTCGTCGCCGAAGGTCTTATAGAAAGAAGTGATCCTCGGATGAAGCTGTTCGCACAAGATAGCCGAAGGTGCCTTTTCGAAGAGCTTCGGCATTACAAACCGACTTAAAGATAGAATGACCTTTTAGTCCATAAAGGTCTGAGTCAACGTTGTAAGTTCTTATAAGGGGCATACTTGTAATTCCTCACAGGCTGCGTCCTGTGCCTATAAATAGTGAACAGTATTCCGTTACTGTTCACGCATTTTTCTGACATTTTGCAATCGCATTTCTCGGAATACAACCTTTGTCAAGGCATAGGTATCATTGTATTTTATGATTCAATATATTAAGTGAATATTATATAATGCATCTGTGGATCATTTATTCATTCTTACCTTTTACTTTGCATTATTCTACAACGTTTATTGAAAATTTATTACGAAGGTTCAACTTCGTAATAAGACGCTTATCAACCTTCGTCTAAGATCCATTATCCTCAAAGGAATAATGCTTCGCGGACGAAGGACAGTATCATTTAACATTCTATGTTGCCTTGTTCTTAATTCATAGCATTTGAGAACAAGTCCCCAACATTGGCGCCCACCTCCGGTGAACTCACTTCCACTTTTCTGAGCTGATGGCTTCGTTCAACAATCAAGCTGGAGTTGCTTCGGACCCGAAGCTGGTGCTCCCGATCACAGGTGGCTCGTCCTCAGAGCCAGCTAACAAGAAGCAGAAGAAGGAAGCGCAGAGAAGAGTACAGCATGTTGGGGTGCAAGGACCCTTCATCAAATCAAGATGGTCTCACATTCCTATTACCTTCTCTCAAGAGGACCTTCAGCTCAAAGATTACCCACACAACGATGCCATGGTTATCTCTTGTGTTATCAAAGGATTTCTGGTTCACAATGTCTTGGTCGATACAGGCAGTGCAGCTGACATCATATTTGCTAAAGCCTTCAGACAAATGCAAGAGCCAGAAGATAAGATTCATGATGCTACACATCCTCTTTGTGGCTTCGGAGGAAGACAGATTGTAGCACTGGGCAAGATCACCATGTCAGTAACCTTCGGATTCATCAACAACACTAGAACTGAGCAAGTTGTGTTTGACATTGTTGACATGGAATATCCTTACAATGCAATTATTGGTCGTGGTACTCTTAATGCCTTCGAAGCAATCCTTCATCCTGCCTATCTTTGCATGAAGATACCTTCGGACCAAGGGCCTATTGCTATCCATGGAAGCCAGGAAGCTGCTAGAAGGGCCGAAGGAAGCTGGACCGACTCCAAGGCAATCCATAATATAGATGGAACTGAAGCTTGTGAACAGTACAAATTCAGAAGGGAGAAGGCAGCTTCAGCAGATCAGCCGAAGCCCATGCTATTGTGTGAGGACATAGCAGAGCAGAAGGTGCTGTTGGGCTCGCAATTATCTGAAGACCAGGAGAAAACCTTGATAAGGTTTTTATTCAACAACAAAGATGTTTTTGCATGGTCGGCTAATGATCTCTGTGGAGTAAATCGGGATGTTATTGAACATTTGCTCAATGTTGACCCATCCTTCAGACCCCGAAAGCAGAGGCTTCGGAAAATGTCTGATGACAAGGCCGAAGGGGCTCGCAATGAAGTAAAAAGACTCCTCAGTGCAGGAGTTATCAGAGAAGTGAAGTATCCAGAGTGGCTAGCTAACACTGTTATGGTGAAGAAGGCCAATGGCAAGTGGAGAATGTGTATCGATTTCACAGATCTCAACAAGGCTTGTCCGAAGGACGAATTCCCGTTGCCAAGGATAGACTCTCTAGTCGATGCAGCAGCTTCTTCAGAGCTCATGAGTCTCTTGGACTGTTACTCAGGATATCATCAAATCTGGATGAAAAAGGAAGATGAGCCGAAAACTAGCTTCATAACTCCAAGTGGCACGTATTGCTATCTTCGGATGCCTGAGGGGCTCAAAAACGCTGGAGGAAGTTTCAGCAGAATGACTGCGAAGGTTCTTCAGTCTCAAATAGGCAGAAATGTGTTGACCTATGTTGATGACATTATCGTCAAAAGCACGAAGCAGGAAAATCATATTGTTGATCTGCAGGAGACCTTCGCCAGCTTCAGACAAGCTGGTTTGAAGCTGAATCCAGAGAAATGTGTCTTCGGAGTAAAGAAGGGTAAATTTCTTGGATGCTTGGTTTCAACAAAGGGAATCGAAGCTAATCCAAATAAAATCGAAGCTATACTTCGAATGGAGCCACCAACTACAAGAAAAGGGGCCCAAAGATTGACAGGAAGGCTGGCATCTCTCAACAGATTTATATCCAGATCAGCAGAAAGAAACTTACCATTTTTCGAGGTGCTGAAGTCAGCCGAAGTCTTTCAATGGGGCCCAAGTCAACAAAAAGCCTTCGAAGAGTTGAAGCAATACTTGATAGATCTCACAACATTAACTCCGCCAACGCCAGGGGCTCCTCTGTTGTTATATGTGGCAGCTTCGCACTCAGCAGTAAGTGCGGCGCTTGTCCAGGAGAAGCTTTATGGCCAGCTCAAGAAGCAAGTTCCAGTGTATTTTGTATCTGAGGTCCTTAGTGTCTCAAAGAAAAATTATACAGAGCTGGAGAAGGTATTATATGTCGTTTTAATGGCATCCAGGAAGCTTCGGCATTATTTTCAGGCATACAATATCATTGTTCCTTCTTCGCAGCCGTTGAAGGATATAATGAGAAATAGAGAAGCTACTGGACGGATTGGGAAATGGGCTGCAGAGCTCAACGAATTTTACATTGATTATGTGCATAGATCTTCGATCCAGTCTCAAGCATTGGCAGATTTCATTGCCGACTGGACGCCAGGGGCTCAGGATGAAGAAGCAAATAAAGATGCCGAAGTGTGGACAGTGTTTTGTGATGGCTCTTGGGGAATCTTCGGAGCAGGTGCAGCTGCTGTGTTGGTTTCACCATCCAAGGTCAAAACTTGTTATGCAGCAAGACTTGATTTCAGCTGCACGAACAATATTGCTGAGTACGAAGCCCTGCTTCTGGGCCTTCGGAAATTAAAGGCAATGGGAATCAGAAGGGCAATTCTTAAAACTGATTCCCAGGTGGTTTCGGGTCATGTTGACAAAAGTTGCAAGGCTAAAGATCCGAAGCTTGAAAAATATCTAGATACGGTCCGAAGGATCGAAGCATCCTTCGAAGGATTCTCTGTCAAGAATATTCCTCGAGGACAAAATGAGCATGCTGATTTGCTAGCTAAGTCTGCGGCACAGGGGCTGCCGTTACCTTCGGATGTGTTCTTCGAAACAATAAAGGCACCTTCAGTGGAGCTCCTTGAAAGAGCAGTCCTCAACATATCTCCTGTTTACAGCGAAGATTGGAGAACTGAAATAATCTCTTACCTTCAGGGTAAGTTCCTTTCAGATGACGAAGCTTACAATAAAAGAATAGAGGCAAGAGCTCGTCCGTATGTCATGATAGAAGGGGAATTATACAAACATGGAGTTTGCGCTCCGCTGCTCAAGTGCTTATCTAGAGCCGAAGGTATAGAGTTGATGAAAGAGATACATGCAGGCCTGTGTGGATCCCACATCGGATCCAGGCCATTACTTGGGAAAGTCTTCCGCCAAGGGTTTTATTGGCCGAAGGCAGCTTCGGATGCGGCGGAGTTAGTGCAAAAGTGCGAAGGTTGTCAGAAATGTGCAAGAGATCAAAAACAACCTTCGTCTTTGACACAGCTGATACAACCCATCTGGCCATTGCAAAGGTGGGGCCTTGACTTGTTGGGTCCATTACCACCGGCTCAAGGGAATCTAAAATATGTTATAGTGGCTGTGGAGTATTTTTCCAAGTGGATTGAGGCGAAGCCATTGGCCACAATAACTTCGGCCACTGTCCAAAAGTTTTTCTGGCAGAATATTGTCTGTCGCTTCGGGGTACCGAAGGCAATCACTGTAGATAATGGAACGCAGTTTGACTCCGAAGCTTTCAGAAATTTCTGTGATCAAATTGGAACGAAGATCCATTTTGCATCAGTCAGGCATCCGGAGTCAAATGGGCTCGTTGAAAGGGCCAACGGCATTATAATGACAAGAATAATGAAGTTAATCTTCAATCAACCCAGGGGAAAGTGGCCAGATCAGTTAATCAAAGTGGTGTGGAGCCACAATACAACAACATCAAGGTCTACAGGCTTTACCCCATTCAAATTATTATTCGGTGACGAAGCAATAACTCCGGAGGAAGCAAAAGCTGGATCAATAAGAGTAGTAGCTTCGGCAGAATCAGGTCCCGAAGATGCTTGCCTTGTGGAAAAGGATGCTTTAGAAGGGATCAGGCTTCAGGCCGTGGAGAATATCAATAAATATCAGGCTAAAACAGTTAAATGGCGAGATAGAAAAGTCCGGCTAAAAAATATTGAGCCGGGACACTTGGTGCTTCGGAGAGTGGCTAACCCAGATACAGTGGGTAAGCTACAGTTGAAATGGGAAGGACCATTCTTAGTAGTATCTTCGTCAAGGCCTGGATCGTACAGATTGAAGGACATGGATGGCAACGAAATTCCAAGGTCTTGGAATGCGGATGAGCTTCGGCGATACTATGTATAACATGATGTAATTTTTTATGTTTTTTCTTTTCTTTTTCATGGCACCCTTTTCCTTTCCGAAGGGGGAGAAAGGTTTTTAATGGGGCCATCATGTGTAATTTCCTTTTTTAGTCTTATAAGAGCAAAATCCCCCAAAAAATGTAAATGTAACAGCTGAGAACGCACCATCGAGTGCAGAAACTGAAAAAGAAAAAAGAGAAGAAGCTCCAAAGACGTCCCTAAGGGGATGCAGAGCTCTCAGCGAAAAGTCAATGCTGGTACCGTCTAAGTAAAAGACGAAGAAGCTCCAAAGACGTTCCTAAGGGAATGCAGAGCTTATACCGCCTAAGTAAAAGGCGAAGAAACTCCAAAGACGTTCCTAAGGGAATGCAGAGTTTATACCGTCTAAGTAAAAGACGAAGAAGCTCCAAAGACGTTCCTAAGGGAATGCAGAGCTTATACCGCCTAAGTAAAAGGCGAAGAAACTCCAAAGACGTTCCTAAGGGAATGCAGAGTTTATACCGTCTAAGTAAAAGACGAGGAAGCTCCAAAGTCGTTCCTAAGGGAATGCAGAGCTGATGTGTGGTTGATTCCAAGGAAATAATGGTTGAGTGTGGCTTCGGTTATATGCTTTGGACATTCATTCGCACATTACATCATAGCATTTGCATTCATAAGCATTCATTCATAGCATTTGTGTTCCTAAGTGGTTGCTTCGGCAAAAGGAAGAAGTGGTCTTTTATGTTCCGTTATGTACAAAAAAGAAAAAGCTTCGGCAAGAGGAAGAAGCGGTCTTTTATGTTTCGTCATGTACAAAAAAGAAAAGCTTTGGCAAAAAGAAGAAATGGTCTTTTATGCTTCGTTGTGTACGAAAAGAAGGGAAGGTGTTTTTTCGCCTTCGGCTCAAAATACTGATTTCGTCCACATCAAAGCGTCTCAATAAAAGGGTAAGAATATATTACAAGGTATGAACAAAGTTCCTTGAGAATAGATTAATTGTATTTACAAAAAGTTGTTACAAATTCTCCTGAGTTTTTTCTAGTCTACTCCTATTAATCTTCGTCAGGTTTCTGCTTCGGCGGCATATCCTTTAAGTATCACCTTCAGCTTCGTCATCCTACATGAATCAAGGTATCCCGAGTAAAAATCAAGTGTGAAGGAGAAGGTAAGTACAAAGTATGATTTCTTACTGGTTCAAGATAACTTCGAGCTTCGTCCCCAGCCTTCTCTCGCCCGCCTTTTGTCCATATCATTTTTATGAATCTATTTGAGATGCTCCGGGCGAGGTCAGGAATGTCGTCGAGAATTGATGGAGACAGGGCGAAGTTGGGCCTGTTGACAATCTTTCCATGCTCGCAGCCAGCCTTCAGGAATGCTGCAGCAGTACCCCGAGAAGCTACCTAGGCACAGAAGTCACCGTGCCCAGCTATAACTTCGTCAAGTTCTTCAATTTCAGCTTCGATATGATCGAAGGCTTTTAGTAAATCTTCATCCGAAGGGGTAAATTTCCCGCTGCTGGCTCCAACTGAGTAAAAGATCTTCTTTAGTTGTTGGATACAATTGTTGCTAAAATTCAAACATTTATCCTGAAGGCTTGTTAATGATTTCTTCAAATTTGAGTTGGCTTGGACTTCGGCTTCAAGTTTCGAATCAAGTTCTAGCTTCTCTTGTTCAAATTGTTTTGATTGGCAGAGAAGCTTCGAATTCAATTCTGCTACTTTGGCTTCAGTCTCTGCCAGCAAGCCTTCGGTTGATTGAAGTTCGAAGTCTTTCTTTTCAATAATAGCTGATTGTTCTTTTATCTTGCTCTCTAAATTTTCAATTATAGCTTCGTGCTTCTTATCTTCTAGATCTTGCTGCATCCTCAAAGCTTTGCTTAGAAGCATGCTCTGCAAATAAACAACCTTCGTTAAAGAATATTGCCATTATTAAAAAACAATAGAAGTTAGAGAGAAGGATGTTTACCTTGAAATTTGAATAAAATAAGCTGCCGACGATATGTTGTCGTCGGTAGCGGCTGATGTCTGTCTCTAGTTTCGGAAAACCGATACTCTTTGATAGAGTACCGATGACCTTAGCCCCAGCTGAGTCCCGGATGCAGCCCAGTTTTTCATCATCAATGCCTCCAAATAGAAGAGCTCCTGGCTTGTATCCGCAAGATTTGGCGTATTCCTTAAGCTCTTCTTTTTCGGCCTTCGACAGTTTTTGCCCGACTAAATTTTGAAATGAGTAGGCTTCGTCGTCCGAAGTGTCTTCGGCTATTTCTTTCCCTTTCCCAGGCACTGTGGCCATGGTTTCTTCAGCAGTGGTGGCAGCTTCTTCTGCAGCCATGTCTGTTAAAATTTTGTTGATGTCTTCAATAGTAGATTCTAAGTTTACATCTTCGGCTGTAGCGGCTTCGGTAGCCGCGACCTCCGAAGGTGCGACTTCGACATTTTCTGTGCCCTCAACAGCTGGTGTTTTCTGAATTGACGCCCTCGGTGGCGTCTTGTCAATAACTTCTGTTACGGCAATAATTCTTTGCCTTTTCGCTTTGGCTATCTTCGTTTTTTCCGGCTCCGCCACCTTTTGAAAAAGCTTCGTCAGTCGAGGCCCTAATGGACTTAGCTTCGTGGGCATGGGTTCAGTCATTACCTTTAGAATTTCCTCCACGTCGCTAGTAGAAGGTGGTGTGGGGGTCCCCTCTTCTTCGGATAGTTTTCGCTTTGGAGTTGATATTTTTCTCTTGACAATTTTCTTCTTTTTTGGTGGTTGTTCTTCATCCTTGTTTAAAGCTTCGGCCGCTCTTTTTCTTCTCTGGCCCTCAGCACCCTTGTTCAGCTGCGCATAATCAGGATATTCGAAACCCAGTGCATCAAGCACTCGGTTCAGCCTTCGCTTCGGACGGGTGCCGAAGGCTGCTGTCATCAGTTGATCTTCTTTTTTCGAATAATTTCCAAGAATTTCATTACACATCACCTCAACTGTATCCAGCCACTCTTGGCAGGGCTTCTTAAAATATTTCTTGAATTTGAAGTGGTAAGGAAGCCGGACAAGATCCCCTTCCTTCTTCTCCCCCTTTAACTTTGGCATTTCCCATTTTTTCAGAGTAGGGAAGACTTTGAATGCTAAGAATTCTTGAACCAGATCCCTGGTACCAATATGCTTTGCAATGATTCTGAATTCATCCATTGCCCGTTGAGTTTGACCCTCTGGTGTCATGTTGCAGTGGGGTCGGGTTTCTCCGAAAGTTAGCTCGAGTGGACTTTGCACAAGCTTCTCCTTGTCCTCATCAACCTTGACATAGAACCATTCTGATTTCCAGCCTGCCGGCCATTTGCTTCGGTAGCTGATTACAGGAAACTTTGCGGTTTTCCGGTAGGCAAAATTGTAGCAACCGAAGTTTTCATGAAGCCCATCTTTTCTGGCCTTTGTTTGATAATGCAATTCATGAACTCGACAGAAACTGTCAGCAAAAGGCTCCACTGCTTGGCTTCGGAGGGCCCAAATATAAACGCTAAGCCTAACGATAGCGTTAGGAGTTAACTGGTGAAGGTAGATGCCAAACCTCTTCAATATCTCCGCAACAATCTCGTGAACAGGGAATCTTAGCCCAGCCTTTAAAAAGCTTTTGAAGATGACAACCTCGTCCTTCTCTGGCTTCGGGGTGGTCTCTTCTCCCCCGAAGCGAAGTAGCTTCTTCTGATCTTCACTGAAAAAACCTGCTTTCACCATCTTGGCGAGATCAACCTTTGAAACAGTCGATTTTCCGAAGTCTAGGTGGCTGGGTTTGCTGGGCATGGCAATACGGTAGTCATCTTCGGAGTCGGTTTCTTCAATGTTCCCTTCTCCTTCGGCAGCTGTCGGGTTTGCTTCGGCAGCAGGCATTTCTTCCGCAGTCACCAGTCCGGAGCGCTGCATCGCTTCGGAGATGGGCACAGTCTCCGAAGCTTCAGTTTCGTCCCCCTCACGCTCAACCCTAGCTGTAGAGCGAACTCTGGCCATTTAATTATGAACTTGTGAAACTTTGATACTTTTTTCTCCGAAGCAGGCTTCAAGATGGAGCTTCGTTCAAATCTGACAAACAAGCTTCGGCGATGGTTAAAAATTTTGGCAGCAAAACAGTGCAAATAACAGTAAATGCTGTGGTAACTTCACACCTACTCGTCTGTTTATATAGTGCCGCAGGTAAGAAGGTGAAGCGCCAGGAGTTTTACACCAGGCGGACACCCGCTCGCACTCGCTGTACGGTGGACCGCAGTGACCGAACAATAACTCTGCAAGGTGGGGCCGCTGCGCGCAGGGAAATCCAATCGTTTCTCGACAACGAGCTCAGGGAAGGTGTTTTTTGAGACCTTCGGCGCTCTGAAGCTTAAGAAACTTTTTTCACGGATCAAGCTCGTTACGAAAAACGATCTAGCACCGCGAAAGGGGCTACTGTTGGGTCTATGCTTCGTCGCCGAAGGTCTTATAGAAAGAAGTGATCCTCGGATGAAGCTGTTCGCACAAGATAGCCGAAGGTGCCTTTTCGCAGAGCTTCGGCATTACAAACCGACTTAAAGATAGAATGACCTTTTAGTCCATAAAGGTCTGAGTCAACGTTGTAAGTTCTTATAAGGGGCATACTTGTAATTCCTCACAGGCTGCGTCCTGTGCCTATAAATAGTGAACAGTATTCCGTTACTGTTCACGCATTTTTCTGACATTTTGCAATCGCATTTCTCGGAATACAACCTTTGTCAAGGCATAGGTATCATTGTATTTTATGATTCAATATATTAAGTGAATATTATATAATGCATCTGTGGATCATTTATTCATTCTTACCTTTTACTTTGCATTATTCTACAACGTTTATTGAAAATTTATTACGAAGGTTCAACTTCGTAATAAGACGCTTATCAACCTTCGTCTAAGATCCATTATCCTCAAAGGAATAATGCTTCGCGGACGAAGGACAGTATCATTTAACATTCTATGTTGCCTTGTTCTTAATTCATAGCATTTGAGAACAAGTCCCCAACACCATAACTTGGTTGAATTTCTAAATTTGCTTTTATTTAATCGAGCAGTCTCAAGCAAGCGTAGGATTTATAATTTTATACGAATATTTGGTTCAAGCCTTGAGAAATCTTTAGAATACACTTGATATATAGAGATGAATGATGACATAAAGATAACAAGTTGATTTGCATAAGAATTTATTAGAGATTGACACAACAGAGATTCCGCTGGAGAATGCGGATTCGGATTTTATATTTGGACATAGACTGACTATCGAGAAAGCGGATTCGGACATAGATTAGATAACATCACAATTATCGAGAGTCCGAATAAATGAGTCTGGACGGAAGTTGAGAGACGAGATTGACTTTCGAATTTGCATTTGCTTCAAGAAACAAAAGTTTTATCAGGCTCCAAATTTGGTTGTTCTTGAGATTGAATAATTCCAAACGTAGTGAAACATTTATGAGTAACTTGATGAATGGAGATAGATGTGATCGAGAAATAGAAATTTTCACTGAGCATCCGAGATTAGGATAAATCTCCCGATATAACGTGAAATAGACACCTGGGGTGTCACAAGTGTGGCGTTCATTGGGGAAGAGAGAAGACTTGTTGAAGGCCGAGGCAGCGAGTCCTTCGTCGTCGGAGTCGGAAGAAGAGCAGTCCGAGTCCCATTCCTTTCCAAGGTGCGCCTCGCCCTTTGCCTTCCTGTAGCTCTTCTTTTTCTCCTTCTTCCCACTCTTTTCTTGTCCCTGGTCACTATCATTATCGGGACAATTTGCAATAAAGTGACCAGTCTTACCGCATTTGAAGTAGGAGCGCTTTCCCCTTGTTTTGTTCTTGTTGGGGTATTCCTTGCGTCCTTTAAGAGCGGTCTTGAAGCGCTTGATGATAAGCGTCATCTCATCTTCGTTGAGGCCGGCAGCCTCCACTTGAGCTACCTTGCTTGGTAGCGCCTCCTTGCTGCTTGTTGCTTTGAGAGCAACGGGCTGCGGCTCGTAGATGGGTAGTGGACCGTTCAAGGCGTCATCCACGTATCGTGCCTCTTTACAATCATGCGCCCGCTCACGAATTTTCCGAGGATCTCCTCAGGCGTCATCTTGGTGTACCTGGGGTTTTCACGAATGAGGTTGACAAGATGGGGGGTCAATTACAGTAAATGACCTTAGCATGAGTCGGACGACATCATGATCCATCCATCTTGTGCTTCCGTAGCTTCATATTTTGTTGATCAGGGTCTTGAGCCTGTTGTAGGTTTGTGTTGGCTCCTCTCCCCTGATCATCGCAAATCTCCCCAGCTCGCCTTCCACCAACTCCATTTTGGTGATCATGGTGGCATCATTTCCCTCATGAGATATCTTGAGGGTGTCCCAGATTTGCTTGGCGTTGTCCAAGCCGCTCACCATGTTGTATTCATCCCTGCACAAGGATGCTAGCAAAATAGTGGTAGCTTGTGCATTCTTATGAATTTGTTCATTTATCATCACAGGGTTATCTGTACTATCGAAATGCATTCCATTTTCTACTATTTCCCAAATGCTAGGATGGAGAGAAAACAAATGACTATGCATTTTATGACTCCAAAATGAGTAGTCCTCTCCATCAAAGTGTGGAGGTTTTCCTAGTGGAATAGAAGGTAAATGTGCATTCGAATTGTACGGCATGCGAGAATAGTCAAAAGAGTAATTTTGATTAACCGTCTTTTTCTTTGACGAAGAATCGTCGTCGTCTCTTGGTGAAGAAGAAGATTCATCGATGTCGTAGTAGACGATCTTCTTGATGCGTCTCTTCTTCTTCCCATCCTTCTTCTTATGACTCGAGCCAGAGTCAGTGGGCTTGTCATCTCTTGGCTCGTTGAAGATGGATTCCTTCTCCTTGTCGTTGACCACCATCCCCTTTCCCTTAGGATCCATCTCTTCGGGCGATTAGTCCCTTACGTGAAGAGAACGGCTTTGATACCAATTGAGAGCACCTAGAGGGGGGTGAATAAGTGATCCTGTAAAATTCAACACTAAATAGCCACAAAACTTGGTTATAGAAATGATAGTGCGACTAAGTAGTTGAGAAGCGAATTCTTGTGGACAAAACAATCACACAAAGATCAACACAAGACACGTGATTTTTATCCCGTGGTTCGGCCAAATAACACTTGCCTACTTCCACGTTGTGGCGTCCCAATGGACGAGGGTCTCACTCAAACCCTTTCAAGTGATCCGATGATCAACTTGAATACCACGGTTTTTCCTTTAGATGATTATTCTCGTTTGCGAGGAATCTCCACAAGATTGGAGTCTCTCACCCTTACAACAAAGATCACAATGAAAGCACGGAGTAAGGTTGGGATGAGCAACACACACAAGACACAAATCGCAGCACAACTACGCACACAAGTCACAACTTGAGCTCAAAACACAACGCACGGAGTTCACAACTCAAATGGAGCTCAAGTCACTATCTCAAAGAATTGAATGCATGAAGTTGGAGTCTTAGAGTCTTAGAATGTTTCTTGTTAGCTTGTGTATATCCTCCATGCGCCTAGGGGTCCCTTTTATAGCCCCAAGGCAGCTAGGAGCCATTGGAGGCCAACAAGGAAGGCCATCCTTGCCTTCTGTCGAGTGGCGCACCGGACAGTCCGGTGCGCCACCGGACAGTCACTGTAGACGGTCTGGTGTGACACCCCAGTGTCACCTAGGGTTTCTCTTATAAATGCCAAACCAAGGACCATCATTTTATGTGAACCAAAGTAAGCATGAGCATCAAATTAACTTAAGAACAAAGAATTCACCAAGCATATACTTAAAAGTATCATGATCAAAACAAATGGGTCTTTCAAAAAGGTAAGAATGTTGTAACCCTAATAAAAACCCTAAGTGAGCCCCATGAGCAAAATTCAAGAAAGTGAGGAAAAGGGTATGAAAAATTTAAAATTATGACTTGAGCCAATTATACAAATTGAAGTATATTTAATAAGCAACAAGAAAGGTTGAGAAAGCTTAGCCAAAATAACTCAAATAAAACCCCAAATCAAGCTTCTCATGTGGGGACTTAATGGGAATTCTAAATTTCAGAATTCTGAAATTCAGACCTTGAGCCAAAGATCAAGGATGTTCACCTTGATCCCTAACTCGAAACCTAATGGCCCCATTGACAAAAATGTGCCTAATTAACCCCTCTGTCATGTGCCAGGAGATGGCATTGGGACGCGTGCCTCGGACACGTCAAACCAGAGATTTTCTCCCTGTGTGTGGCAGTGAGACAAACAGGATTTCTCCCCTCTCTATCTCCTAATCCAGTCAGCGAAACTTGCTAGCCTCCACACACAAACGACAAAGGGACCTGAGAGGAAGAGATCTTTCAACGGGATCGTGGCCTTAATCTCAAAGATTTGGGCCCAATCCGCGTTTGAACTTGACCTCTCTCTGCGCTGCCTCGTGCTCGACGCTGTGCCAGGCGCCAGAGCGCACACTGGCGTTCGCCGCGCACGCCCCGAGCGCATGTGAGAGCCCCGCCCTCGGCCGTGCTCGCCCGCGCCTATAAAGCCTCCCCAGGCGCGCCCCACTTCACCCCGCGCTCACCTTCACCGGCCAGCCACCTCTCCTTAGCTCCGGCGAGCTCAATTCCGCCCGCCATTGCCGCCAGAGCTTCGGCCACCGTGGCCAGCCCACTCCAGCCACCCCCAAGTCGAGCCCGTGCTTCGGCTAGCTCCGCCAGTGGCCCGTGAAGCTTGCCAAGCCCTCGGAACAGGCCGGACTTCACCGGAGGCCCGAGATCGACCTCACCGGACTTCGGTCTTTCGCCGCCGCGCGTGGACAGAGCTAGCCGGTGAGTCTCCGCCCAATTCCTTGCACCCATATCTTCTCTGGCATCCCATGAACCTCTCTGACCCATCCAATTGAACTATCTCGCCGTGAGCAGGCCGGACTCCTCGCCGCCGACGAGCATCCCCGCCTGCGCACGAGGACCGACCGACTCCGGCCATCCCCGACGGTGACCCGCACACCGTTGTGATCCCCGAGACCTCCCCTACGTCCTCGATCACTTCACCGGAGCAATCTCGCCGCCGGTAAGCCCCTCCGCCCTTTCTTCCATCGCGGTTACTGTTTAAGTTAGGAGAAGGACCTCGGGTTAGGATTTGAAGAACCCGAGGGGTTTTCTGTAACGTCAGTGACCCATGTGAATAGTAGCCTAGGGACTGATCCGCGAAGAAAACTTAAAAACCCGCCAGGGACCCCAGTGCAAAGTGGTTTTCCATTTAATCAATTCTGTTAATCTTTTTAAAATGACCAGAGAACTTAGAAAACCCATAACTTGATGAATTTTTAATAAAAAGTTGTCAACTAATTTTGCTAGCTCCTGAATATTATAAACTATCATTTAAAAATGATGAACCATATGCTTTCTGTTCTAAATTTTAGAGTTTAAAATTAAAAACAGAAACTGACCAAACCTTGTTTAATTAAGGAAAATTAGTTTTTCTTCTGTGCTGAACCTAAGAAAATTTGTAGATGTTCAAACCTCACTTAAGCACTATTTAAAAATAGTAGGAACCCCAGCATTGAAGAATATGATGTAGATATTCATTTAAAGCTATTTTGCCCAAAACTTAGGAAAAACCAGAAAGGTATTAGAAATTGATGAACAGCGAGTAGAATTATTTTTCCTAGTTTGCTTATGCAACAGAGAACCTACGAAAAATAAAGAGACCATTAGTCCAGATCAGTTTTAAATTAAAATGCTTTATTTAGCCTTATTTGAACTGAAAATCAATTATTAGAATTACAAAACTATACCCAAAATGGATAATAAAAAATCAGTAGACTTACAACCACCAGAGCCCCACTACAATAATAAAGAACACCTCAGCCCAACCTTTTAAGTAAGGAAAATAAATATAAAATGCTAATAAGGCATTTTACAAATAAATCATGAACAACCCCTAATAATGTGATAATGGGCAACCAAAAATTAGCTAAGTCCATAATGAGATAAACCATCAGAGAAAAATACAAACCCATGAAAAAGAAGCAAACTCATACCTATTGCTAATGATTTAAGAGAAAGGCCACTTAATTCAAATAATGCATACCACCCTTTCCCTTAAGCAAAAAGATGCCAAACTTCAGAATAATTGCTCTTGCGCAAAACAATAACTAAGAAAAATAAGAACTCTGTTGTTTGATATTTTTTCCAAATATAGTGGTAGTAGAAAGCATCTCTTTGGCTAGAAACTTGAGAAAACCATAGAAAAATAATTAAAAGGTATTAATGACTAGAAATTTGTATCAAGTCATGTTATAGCACCTAAAAGCCAGCAAAAATAAGTTTTAGAGAATTACCCACTGTTAAATAAAAGTTGTAGTTCAAAGCACCCCTTCTGCCCTAAAATTTAATAATTTCGTCCAGAGAAAACTATTCACTTTCTGATCCTCAAATTTTGAGACAGAGAAACATACACCAGTACCAAGCCACTGTAATTTTTTCAGAATTTTTGGAATTTTATTAAAGCAACTTGTAGTTCAAACCCACTCCAAAGCATTTAAGAGAATAAAAGAAAAGGGAAGAAGAAATAAACCCCACCCCAATAAGTCTAACTTGAGTACTTATCAACTCTCACTAAGGCTTGAAAAGAATTCAGTGGAACCCCAAAAATAAACCTGCCACTTACCTTAGCTAAGTTTAACCCAATTTACCAAGTATACCACCCAAGGGTCTCACATAAGTAAAGTCAACCTTGTTTAACTCAAGTAGATCATACACCTCCAAAGTTGTAAATTCTAAAAGCACATATCATATCATGCATATATCTTACGCATTGCATTCATTAGATTGTAATCTTGCCGACGGAGAGTACGTGCTCGTCCCCGAGCAAGGACCTGTCCAAGAGGAGGACCAGGAGCAGGCTTCAGAGGCTGCTATTGAGGATCTCCCCGCAGCCCCAGCAATTGAAGGCAAGCCCCGGTTTTTATGCATAACCGTATTATTATATGCTACTTTACTACACTTAATGCTTGTAGGATTGTAATGTGCACTTAAGTGTAGGAGTTGCTTGAAACCTCTAGTTGCATGAACTTAGGATTCCTTTTTGAGATGAATACTAGTATGCTAGGTCGAGTAGCTGCTATGCTAAATCAGGATCTCGGTAGAAGTCGAGTGATTTTTCTAGCACTCGCGCGAGGTCAGGAATTGATCGTATTCATCTTGGTAATGGGATATATGTTAGTCTATGGACTTGGATCCAGGGAGGATGCCTTGTCCATGAGACGGGAAAATGGAATTAAGGATTAATGTGTGGATACCTGAGTCAAGCTTTTGAACGTACTAAGCACATGCCGGGAAAAATGGTAACTGGTAAACCTAGTACCTGATTGAATCCGGGCGCGGACTTTATCCCTCATGCGACCTGAGGCTGGGTCTCCCATGCTAGCTATGGTGGGTACAAGTGCGGTCACTGCACGGCGGCAGCCGGGGTCAGTGGAGCATTGTATGCCAAGGCGGTGAGGCCTGGACGCGAACGGGGAATCGATGGGGACGGTTGTCATGTGTGGGGTCGGAGTACCCTGACATGCCGTGTGTTTAGGTTTACCTTGCAAGGTTAAAACTCGATTCGAATTGTCTGCTTCTCGCAGCTAATGAGACTGCTTGACCCCTTGTACTGCATCGAGTAAGAAGTGAAATGAGGTTACATGAGATAACTTGTTGATTGAACTAAATGCTTGTCACCATGTATGCTTAGAAGGAGCAAATCTAGCTAATGATGATAGAATTTGAAAAGCTAAAAAATGATTGTAGAAACAGCTAGTGCTTTTGGCAAACCAACCCCCTCAGCCAAACAGCTGCATAGTCTAGAGGTAGAGGAGTAGACTCCTCACACCGGTTAAGTCTAGCTGAGTATTAGTATACTCAGCCTTGCTTGTGGCATAATTTTTGCAGGTACCATTCAGGAAATGGTTGATGGTGTGACTTGGCCTACCACCCTGCCACCGGGTTGGACGGTCGAGTGGGATGTTGCTCCGGCAGGAGAGGAGCACGAGGAGTAGTGGGCTAGGCCTTGCCCAATTCCTCGATACCGACGACATCGATTATCCGCTGCACTTTATTTTGTGAACTTTATTTGCTACTCAAAAACTCCGATCTATGTAATAATCCAGCACTTAATTTGAGGTTTCCTGTTTTATTGTATTTCTTCTGCGACTCACCTTCGAGTGAGATTGTGGAATTTGATCCTGGTTAAGTGGCTCTATCAGACTAGATCTGAGGGACTGACGGGTTATTCTGATTTAAGTGTGTTACGGCCCCTGAGGCGTGACTTAGGCACTTAAGCTGGAATAATTCGGGTGGTTCCACCACAGCTGGTATCGGAGCAAATTCCACCATAGAGGGGGACAATAAACCATGAATACCAATTTTCAAAATCTAAAACTTGCCTAGAACTGCTACGGATCGTCAGGACTAGACCGCTAGACCTAGGACGAAAGGCCTTAGGCATATAGAGGAATATAGGTGGCTAACTAATTAGGCCCCGTGGGCCAGTACTTATATTTTTAAGGATGCCCTAAAAAGCATCCTATTTTCTTTTGAGAGGCAACGTTACTTCCAGCATGCGTGCATTATAAAACACAAAGAGGAATTAAAATTTGGAGCTAACCCACTTTCTTTTAGACCATCCGGGCTCTCTTTTTTTTCTTTTTCCTTCCACCATAATCTTTATCTTTGATTCCCTTCCGCAGATGAATTCACCCACCCCCGCGAGTGGAGGAGACTCTCGTTTCAGTTCTGACTTCCTTTCTCGCGATGGCTTTCCCTCCATCTTGTGGGAAGTGCTTAACTCCGCCGGTTACCCTACGCCCCCTTTGTACACGGTGCAGTTGTATGAGGAGCATCGGGTACCTCGTTGTCGGGTCTGGCTGACTTTGGAGGCTCATCCCCTTCAGCCGGGTTGGCGTTCTCTTGATTCTGAGACGATTGGACTCAGGACGGACGACATCGTTGAAGCGGCAGCCATGAAGTCTCTAACGACTTTCTGTGGCTACCATCCCCTGGAGATGGTGATGCACCCTTTGGGACTCTTCCCTGCTGAGAAGAAGGATGATCCCATGTGGTGTAACCGCGTGAGCCATGTAAAGGATGTGTGGGCGATGTATCCTGACTTGGTTGGGAGGGTCACTGTTCAGTGCATGAGTGCACTGTACCGCCTTCAGGCCCTTCAGAGCGATGCTATGGCACTCCTTGCTAACACCGCTCAAACTACCAAGCTCACTCTCGACAGTCGAGAAGATTTTGTGGTCGATCTATCCACCGAGTTGGTAGAGAAGGATCTGCATGTGGAAAGGCTGAGCCAGCGCATCACCACCTTGAAGCAGCAGGTGGAGATCCGAGACAACACTATTGATGTCTTAGAGAACCAGCTTCACGATGTGCAAAGGGAACTCGAAGAAGCAAATGACCACTTGGACATGCACCACCTGGAGATGGAGGCCAATGAAGCAGGAAGCGAGGGAGAAGAGGCTCCCGAGGAGCTAGGACCAGCCCCTGGTGCCAATGGGACTACCTCCGCGATGCCTCCTTCACCCGTATCCAGTGTCGCTTCCACCGCTCAGGGTTAAGCAGTCACTTCGACACTTTTAGGCGGATAGAAACCTATGCGAGCTTAGTTAATGTCAGATTTTGGACTAGGCTTATGGGTACTTTCCCCTGATTGATGTAACCCTGTGAACTTTTGAAATCTGTGGGATATTTGTCACCATGTTATCTTCATTTTGAACCTAATATTATGATTATGGCATTTTTCTTCCATATGAGATGATATCTTGTCGTTCAAACTGTGAGTTGGGATAACAATGGCAACAATCTCTGTTTTCAGATGGCAGCTAGGCAGCGTCGCGGGCATAACGAGCAGGTTCCCCCGCCACCTCCCCCAGCTCCCACAGTGCAGGAGCTAATGGCCCAGCAGAATGAGATTCTGTGACAGCTCTTGCAGCGCCAGCCACACCCTCAGCAGCATGGTGGAGGCCAGCATCAGCGACCTCCGGCTATGGCAACATACCAGGAGTTTCTGAGCATGCAGCCACCCTTGTTCACCAAGGCAGAGGATCCGTTGGACGCCGACGTATGGCTTCGCGTCGTCGAGTCCAAGTTTCCCCTCCTCACGAGAGACTGCCCTGATGAGGCCAAGGCTCGCTTCGCCGCACAGCAGCTTCGCGGCCCTGCTCGGACTTGGTGGGACCACTTTCGTCCTATGCTCCCTGCTGATCGGGAAGTATCTTGGGAGGAATTCACGACTGCCTTCAGAGGACACCACATCCCAGCTGGTATTCTTGATTGGAAGTTGAATGAATTTCTGGCCCTTAATCAAGGAACGCGCACGGTACTGCAGTATGCGCAAGCCTTCAACGACTTATGCCAGTATGCAGGGTATCATGCTGATTCTGATGAAAAGAAGAGAGATCGCTTCCGCAGGGGTCTCAACACCAAGCTGCGGGAACGACTCAACACTGTCCGGGCTGATAGCTTCAATGAGTTGGTCAACATGGCCATCTCCCAGGAGGATTGCATTGTTGCTCACCGGGCAGAGAAGAAGAGAAAGGCACCAATGGCAGCACCATCCGCTCAGGCTCAGAGGTTTTAGATTGTTTCTCACAATCAGAGCAGGGGTTTTCAGTAGCAGGCAGGCAGATGGGTGATCAGGCCACCTCAGCAGCAGCAGCCAGCACCCAACCGCTTTCCAGCTCCTGCCCCAAGGAACAATCAGCCTCCGCAGCAGCAGCAGTTCCGCCAGGGAAATGGGAACAAGTGTTTCACTTGTGGCAATGTGGGCCACTATGCCAAGAATTGTCCCAGGAACTAGCAGAGGCAGATGCCAGCACCAAATCAAGACAAGGGAAGAAAGCAGAAGGTGCAAGTCAGGCAAGGGAAGCTCAACTTCACTACTCTGGAGGAAGTACCTGAAGGAGCTCCTATCATGACCGGTATCTTTTCAGTTTATAATCAACCTGCTTTAATTCTGTTTGATTCTGGTGCATCTCATAGTTTCATTAGCCAAAAGTTCAGTGCTAGATGTAAACTGCCATTCTCTCACTCAAAAGGGTCATTCATGATAGTCACACCTGGGGGTAAAATTGCAACTAATCAATTAAACCAAAGTGTGCCTATTCAACTGGGAAGCCACATTGTCAAAACCACTCTTCTTGTGTTGGGTTTGGAGAATGTGGACATTATTCTAGGAGCAAATTGGATGACCTTGCACCAAGTTGTGCTTGATGTAGCCAGCCGTACTGTGGAAGTTAATTCTCCGTTCTGCGGGAACTTCACCTTAATTCTGCCTAGTCAAGGTTCTACTCAGTCATGTGCTTTCTCTATGACGGAGTTACCTCTGAAGAAGATCCCAGTGGTCTGTGAGTATGCAGATGTCTTCCCTGATGAATTGCCAGGAATGCCACCAGACCGGGATATTGAATTCGCCATCGAGTTGCAACCGGGAACAGCCCCAATTTCCAAGAGGCCCTACCGAATGCCACCCGCTGAGTTGGCAGAATTGAAGAAGCAATTGCAAGAGTTGCTGGATAAGGGATTTATTCGCCCAAGCACTTCGCCTTGGGGATGTCCAGCACTGTTTGTGAAGAAGAAGGATGAAAGCTTGAGGTTGTGTATAGATTACCGCCCTCTTAATGCGGTAACTATCAAGAACAAGTATCCTTTGCCTCGTATTGAAGTTCTTTTTGACCAGTTGGTCGGGGCCAAGGTATTTTCCAAAATAGACCTTCGCTCTGGCTACCATTAGATCAAGATACGAGCAAGTGATATTCCGAAGACGGCATTCTCAACCAGATATGGGCTATATGAATTCTTGCTGATGTCATTCGGGCTGACAAATGCACCAGCATATTTCATGTATCTGATGAATTCTGTTTTCATGCCGGAATTGGACAAGTTCGTAGTGGTTTTCATTGATGATATTCTGGTGTACTCAAAGAACGAAGAAGAACATGTCGGGCATTTGCATGTAGTGCTTCAACGTCTGCGAGAGCACCACCTTTATGCCAAGTTATCCAAGTGTGATTTTTGGCTAAAGGAAATCAAATTCTTGGGTCACACTATCTCTCAGGCTGGAATAGCTGTTGATCCTGATAAAGTGCAAGAGGTGATGAACTGGAAGCCACCAACAACTGTCCGTCAGATTCGGAGTTTTCTGGGATTAGCTGGTTATTACCGAAGATTTATTCCGAACTTCTCTCGAATTGCAAAGCCTATAACTGAGTTGCTGAAGAAATAAGTCAAATTTGTTTGGAGTCAGAAGTGCGAAGATGCCTTCCATGCATTGAGGCAGCATCTGACCACAGCACTAGTATTGGCACAACCCGACAACAGCAAGCCTTTTGATGTATATTGCGATGCCTCTGGCACCGGGCTAGGTTGTGTCTTGATGCAAGACAACCGAGTCATTGCTTATGCCTCAAGAGCACTTAGGCCTCATGAGCAAAACTATCCCACTCATGACCTCGAGTTAGCAGCAGTGGTTCATGCATTAAAAATGTGGAGGCATTATCTAATGGGAACCCACTATAACATCTTCACTGATCATAAGAGCCTTAAGTACATTTTTACTCAGGCTGATCTCAACATGAGGCAGAGAAGATGGCTAGAGCTGATCAAGGATTATGACCTGGAGGTACATTATCACCGAGGAAAAGCTAATGTGGTAGCAGATGCCTTGAGTCGGAAGTTGCAATGCAATTGTATTCTGATGGATTCTCGCATTAACACCTTGTGTGATGAGTTGAGCAAGATGCAAATTGAAGTGATTCCTTCTGGTTCTTTGTCTCACATTTCTGTTGAGCCAGCTTTGCAAGACCAGATTATCATGGCCCAGCTCAGTGACAAGGGAGTGCAAATTATCAAGAAGAATCTCCATCAGAAGGTTGAGAAGTATAATTGTTTCCGCCAGGATGAAAAGGGTGTGTTATGGTTTAAAAGCAGATTGGTAATTCCTAAAGATCAGGACCTCAAGAGGAAAATCTTGGATGAGGCTCATCTCTCCAAATTCTCTATGCATCCGGGAAGCACCAAGATGTACCATGACCTGAAGCCTTTGTACTGGTGGACCAGAATGAAGAGGGAGATAGCCCAATATGTATCAGAATGTGACACCTGTCAGAGGATAAAGGCAAGCCACTTGAAGTCAGCTGGAGCTTTGCAACCCCTGTCCATACCTTCGTGGAAGTGGGATGACATCAGCATGGATTTCATTGTGGGTCTGCCCAACACCTCTCGTCATCATGATTCGATTTGGGTTATTGTGGACCGATTGACAAAAGTGGCACATTTTCTTCCTGTGCACACCACTGATAAGGCTCAGAAATATGCAGAATTGTATATTGACCGGATCGTGTGTTTGCACGGATTACCTCGGACCATTGTTTCTGACCGAGGAGCCCAATTTGTTGCCAGATTTTGGGAACAATTGCAAGAGTCTTTGGGAACCAAGCTAATCAGGAGTTCAGCTTACCACCCACAGACTGATGGTCAGACGGAAAGGGTAAACCAAATCCTGGAGGATATGCTGAGAGCTTGTGCAATCGATAGTGGCAAAAACTGGGATAAGCACCTCTCCTTGGCAGAGTTTGCTTATAACAATAGTTATCAATCCAGCCTAAGGATGACACCCTTTGAAGCTCTCTTTGGAAGAAGGTGCAGGACACCACTCAATTGGTCTCAACCTGGGGAAAGAGAAGTTTTTGGACCTGACTTAGTGACTGAAGCCGAAAGGAAGGTCAAACTAATCAGGAAGAATCTAGAAGCTGCTCAGGCCAGGCAGAAGAGTTACCATGATAGAAGAAGGAAACCTCTCCAGTTCGAGGTGGGAAGTTTTGTATACCTCAAGGTATCACCCACCAAGGGAGTGCAGAGGTTTGGGATCAAAGGCAAGCTAGCCCCTCGTTACATTGGACCTTATGAGATCATAGAAGCATGTGGACCTGTGGCATACAAGCTGAAGTTACCTTCAAAGATGTCTGCCATTCACAGTGTATTCCATGTATCTCAGCTGAAGAAGTGTGTTCGATTGCCGACCGAGATCATAGCAGAGCCAGAATTGGAGATAGAGCCAGATCTATCGTACCTAGAGTACCCCTCCAAGATCCTGGATTGCAAAGAAAGATCAACTCGGGCTAAATCGATCAAGATGTACAAGGTCTAGTGGAGTAATCACTCAGAGGAGGAAGCTACTTGGGAAACCGAGGAATTTTTGAGATCCAACTTCCTCGATTGCCTACCTAAGGAAGCTGGTACATAATCACCCCCAACCCCTCCTCCTGCCCTTCGAATCTAATTTCCAAAAATATGATCTTAATTCAGAATGAAGTAACTATGAAGTAAAACTTAAAAAGTACTTCCTTCTGAAGTTGCAAAGAGAATGACATTCGAAGAGCAGTTTTACCCTAATAATAACAATAATCACCCAATTCCTATAAGTCTCACCCTTCGCTTCACCCTGGGAGGACTCTGGCCCGAATCTCGGGACGAGATTCCTTTAAGGGGGAAGGCTGTGACACCCCAGTGTCACCTAGGGTTTCTCTTATAAATGCCAAACCAAGGACCATCATTTTATGTGAACCAAAGTAAGCATGAGCATCAAATTAACTTAAGAACAAAGAATTCACTAAGCATATACTTAAAAGTATCATGATCAAAACAAATGGGTCTTTCAAAAAGGTAAGAATGTTGTAACCCTAATAAAAACCCTAAGTGAGCCCCATGAGCAAAATTCAAGAAAGTGAGGAAAAAGGTATGAAAAATTTAAAATTATGACTTGAGCCAATTATACAAATTGAAGTATATTTAATAAGCAACAAGAAAGGTTGAGAAAGCTTGGCCAAAATAACTCAAATAAAACCCCAAATCAAGCTTCTCATGTGGGGACTTAATGGGAATTCTGAATTTCAGAATTCTGAAATTCAGACCTTGAGCCAAAGATCAAGGATGTTCACCTTGATCCCTAACTCGAATCCTGATGGCCCCATTGACAAAAATGTGCCTAATTAACCCCTCTGTCATGTGCCAGGAGATGGCATTGGGACGCGTGCCTCGGACACGTCAAACCAGAGATTTTCTCCCTGTGTGTGGCAGTGAGACAAACAGGATTTCTCCCCTCTCTATCTCCTAATCCAGTCAGCGAAACTTGCTAGCCTCCACACACAAACGACAAAGGGACCTGCGAGGAAGAGATCTTTCAATGAGATCGTGGCCTTAATCTCAAAGATTTGGGCCCAATCCGCGTTTGAACTTGACCTCTCTCTGCGCTGCCTCGTGCTCGACGCTGTGCCAGGCGCCAGAGCGCGCACTGGCGTTCGCCGCGCACGCCCCGAGCGCATGTCAGAGCCCCGCCCTCGGCCGTGCTCGCCCGCGCCTATAAAGTCTCCCCAGGCGCGCCCCACTTCACCTCGCGCTCACCTTCACCGGCCAGCCACCTCTCCTTAGCTCCGGCGAGCTCAATTCCGCCCGCCATTGCCGCCAGAGCTTTGGCCACCGTGGCCAGCCCACTCCAGCCACCCCCAAGTCGAGCCAGTGCTTCGGCTAGCTCCGCCAGTGGCCCGTGAAGCTTGCCAAGCCCTCGGACCAGGCCGGACTTCACCGGAGGCCCGAGATCGACCTCACCGGACTTCGGTCTTTCGCCGCCGCACGTGGACAGAGCTAACCGGTGAGTCTCCGCCCAATTCCTTGCACCCATATCTTCTCTGGCATCCCATGAACCTCTCTGACCCATCCAATTGAACTATCTCACCGTGAGCAGGCCGGACTCCTCGCCGCCGACGAGCATCCCCGCCTGCGCACGAGGACCGACCGACTCCAGCCATCCCCGACGGCGACCCGCACACCGTTGTGATCCCCAAGACCTCCCCTACGTCCTCGACCACTTCACCGGAGCAATCTCGCCGCCGGTAAACCCCTCCGCCCTTTCTTCCATCGCGGTTACTGTTTAAGTTAGGAGAAGGACCTCGGGTTAGGATTTGAAGAACCCGAGGGATTTTCTGTAACGTCAGTGACCCATGTGAATAGTAGCCTAGGGACTGATCCGCGAAGAAAACTTAAAAACCCGCCAGGGACCCCAGTGCAAAGTGGTTTTCCATTTAATCAATTATGTTAATCTTTTTAAAATGACCAGAGAACTTAGAAAACCCATACTTGATGAATTTTTAATAAAAAAGTTGTCAAACTAATTTTGCTAGCTCCTGAATATTATGAACTATCATTTAAAAATGATGAACCCTATGCTTTCTGTTCTAAATTTTAGAGTTTAAAATTAAAAACAGAAACTGACCAAACCTTGTTTAATTAAGGAAAATTAGTTTTTCTTCTGTGCTGAACCTAAGAAAATTTGTAGATGTTCAAACCTCACTTAAGCACTGTTTAAAAATAGTAGGAACCCCAGCATTGAAGAATATGATGTAGATATTCATTTAAAGCTATTTTGCCCAAAACTTAGGAAAAACCAGAAAGGTATTAGAAATTGATGAACAGTGAGTAAAATTATTTTTCCTAGTTTGCTTATGCAACAGAGAACCTAGGAAAAATAAAGAGACCATTAGTCCAGATCAGTTTTAAATTAAAATGCTTTATTTAGCCTTATTTGAACTGAAAATCAATTATTAGAATTACAAAACTATACCCAAAATGGATAATAAAAATTCAGTGGACTTACAACCACTAGAGCCCCACTACAAAAATAAAGAACACCTCAGCCCAACCTTTTAAGTAAGGAAAATAAATATAAAATGCTAATAAGGTATTTTACAAATAAATCATGAACAACCCCTAATAATGTGATAATGGGCAACCCAAAATTAGCTAAGTCCATAATGAGATAAACCACCAGAGAAAAATATAAACCCATGAAAAGAAGCAAACTCATACCTATTGCTAATGATTTAAGAGAAAGGCCACTTAATTCAAATAATGCATACCACCCTTTCCCTTAAGCAAAAAGATGCCAAACTTCAGAATGATTGCTCTTGCGCAAAACAATAACTAACAAAAATAAGAACTTTGTTGTTTGATATTTTTTTCAAATATAGTGGTAGTAGAAAGCACCTCTTTGGCTAGAAACTTGAGAAAACCATAGAAAAATAATTAAAAGGTATTAATGACTAGAAATTTGTATCAAGTCATGTTATAGCACCTAAAAGCCAGAAAAAATAAGTTTTAGAGAATTACCCACTGTTAAATAATAGTTGTAGTTCAAAGCACCCCTTCTGCCCTAAAATTTAATAATTTTGTCCAGAGAAAACTATTCACTTTCGGATCCTCAAATTTTGAGACAGAGAAACATACACCAGTACCAAGCCACTGTAATTTTTGCAGAATTGTTGGAATTTCATTAAAGCAACTTGTAGTTCAAACCCACTCCAAACCATTTAAGAGAATAAAAGAAAAGGGAAGAAGAAATAAAACCCACCCCAATAAGTCTAACTTGAGTGCTTATCAACTCTCACTAAGGCTTGAAAAGAATTCAGTTGAACCCCAAAAATAAACCTGCCACTTACCTTAGCTAAGTTTAACCCAATTTACCAAGTATACCACCCAAGGGTCTCACATAAGTAAAGTCAACCTTGTTTAACTCAAGTAGATCATACACCTCCAAAGTTGTAAATTCTAAAAGCACATATCATATCATGCATATATCTTACGCATTGGATTCATTAGATTGTAATCTTGCCGATGGAGAGTACGTGCTCGTCCCCGAGCAAGGACCTGTCCAAGAGGAGGACCAGGAGCAGGCTTCAGAGGCTGCTATTGAGGATCTCCCCGCAGCCCCAGCAATTGAAGGCAAGCCCCGGTTTTTATGCATAACCGTATTATTATATGCTACTTTACTACACTTAATGCTTGTAGGATTGTAATGTGCACTTAAGTGTAGGAGTTGCTTGAAACCTCTAGTTGCATGAACTTAGGATTCCTTTTTGAGATGAATACTAGTATGCTAGGTGGAGTAGCTGCTATGCTAAATCAGGATCTCGGTAGAAGTCGAGTGATTTTTCTAGCACTCGCGTGAGGTCAGGAATTGATCGTATTCATCTTGGTAACGGGATATATGTTAGTCTATGGACTTGGATCCAGGGAGGATGCCTTGTCCATGAGACGGGAAAAAGGAATTAAGGATTAATGTGTGGATACCTGAGTCAAGCTTTTGAACGTACTAAGCACATGCCGGGAAAAATGGTAACCGGTAAACCTAGTACCTGATTGAAGCCGGGCGCGGACTTTATCCCTCATGCGACCTGAGACTGGGTCTCCCATGCTAGCTATGGTGGGTACAAGTGCGGTCACTGCACGGCGGCAGCCGGGGTCAGTGGAGCATTGTATGCCAAGGCGGTGAGGCCTGGACGCGAACGGGGAATCGATGGGGACGGTTGTCATGTGTGGGGTCGGAGTACCCTGACATGCCGTGTGTTTAGGTTTACCTTGCAAGGTTAAAACTCGATTTGAATCGTCTGCTTCTCGCAGCTAATGAGACTGCTTGACCCCTTGTACTGCATCGAGTAAGAAGTGAAATGAGGTTACATGAGATAACTTGTTGATTGAACTAAATGCTTGTCACCATGTATGCTTAGAAGGAGCAAATCTAGCTAATGATGATAGAATTTGAAAAGCTAAAAATTGATTTTAGAAACAGCTAGTGCTTTTGGCAAACCAACCCCCTCAGCCAAACAGCTGCATAGTCTAGAGGTAGAGGAGTAGACTCCTCACACCGGTTAAGTCTAGCTGAGTATTAGTATACTCAGCCTTGCTTGTGGCACAATTTTTGCAGGTACCATTCAGGAAATGGTTGATGGTGTGACTTGGCCTACCACCCTGCCACCGGGTTGGACGGTCGAGTGGGATGTTGCTCCGGCAGGAGAGGAGCACGAGGAGTAGTGGGCTAGGCCTTGCCCAATTCCTCGATACCGACGACATCGATTATCCGCTGCACTTTATTTTGTGAACTTTATTTGCTACTCAAAAACTCCGATCTATGTAATAATCCAGCACTTAATTTGAGGTTTCCTGTTTTATTGTATTTCTTCTGTGACTCACCTTCGAGTGAGATTGTGGAATTTGATCCTGGTTAAGTGGCTCTATCAGACTAGATCTGAGGGACTGACGGGTTATTCCGATTTAAGTGTGTTACGGCCCCTGAGGCGTGACTTAGGCACTTAAGCTGGAATAATTCGGGTGGTTCCGCACAGCTGGTGCCGATCTCCTTCCTTTTCTAGCGCAGACGACAGTTGCACCTCCGGTCCAGTTGGCGCACCGGACACTGTCCGGTGCACACCGGACAGTCCGGTGCCCCCTGCCGACCGTTGGTGCGGGCCACGTGTCGCCCGTGGATTGCGTGACCGACCGTTGCGCTGGCGACCGTTGGCTCACCGGATAGTCCGGTGCACCACCGGACAGTTCGGTGAATTATAGCCGTACGCTGCTGAACTTTTCCCGAGAGTGACCTTTTCACCGGAGTCCAGCCTGGCGCACCAGACAGTCCGGTGTGCCAGACTGAGCTGAGCTTCGGCTGCACACAGCCAGTCTTTTGCAATCCTTTTCTTTTCTTCTTTTTTTCTGTTTCTAACACTTAGATAACTTCATTAGTATTCAAAAACAAATGTGCTAAGTCTAGAAACTTACCTCATGTCTTGATTTGCACTTTTTCAATCTTTGGCACATTTAGAACTTGGAGAATATGTGTTGGGCACTTAATCACCAAAACATTATAGAAATGGCCCAAAGGCACATTTCCCTTTCAATTACATATATATCCTTGACACTCGTCTATTTTTATAATACAAAGCATCAGGGATTAAGTAGTCTTTGTTCCTTTTCGGCCATCATCATGCTCGACCTTCATCATTATATCAGAGTCGAAGCTCCTTGATTACAGCTTCGTCGTTCATTCTTGTTATCTTCGGGCTTCATCTTCACTTTGCTATATAAAAGAAACTCTCATCCCGAAGCCGATGTCTCCTGTAACAATCCACGTCGTACTAAAAACATACGATCAATTACGTTTTTGAGGACCTTCGGAGGAAGAAGGCCCCCAACAGTAGCCCCTCGCAGTATTGATTTGTTTCTTTATAACAAATTTAAACTGCAACGTGAACGAAGGCCTTTAGCCAGAGGTTTGAAAAACACCTTCCCTTCGCTAGAATAGTGAATTACACTGACCTGCGGGACCCACCAAACTGTGGGGCTCTGAACATATAAATAGGAGCCTGCATTGTGAGTATTTTTCGTACTGTTTCAGTTGCTTACATTGCGCTTGTCATTTCAACCTTTCTTGGCTCGTTAAGTTTCGGCATTCTAGCAACCATCGACCAAATGGCTGATGAAAAGAAGGTTGTTGATCCGGTGCTGGCTGGATTTTACGAAGCTATGGAGAAAACCAACGCAGAGAAGATTGCAAATGAGATGTTGGCCGGAAGATCTGAAAACTCCAGCGATAGTGAAAGTTTCGATGTAGAAAGTGGAAATGAAGATGCTGAAGATCGGCCATGGATACCAAGCCATGTTGTCTTCGGAAAATCAACTATTAAACAAGGGCAGATCGATGCAATGAGGGGGGTATTTTCATGATATCTCAATCATGAGGGCCGGAGGGGAGAATAATGTTCCTCTTCCCGAAGCTAACGGAGTGGTAGTTTACAGAAGCTTCATGAAACTGGGCTTCGGTTCTCCCTGGACAAATTGTTGGTCAAGGTTCTGAAAACTTTTGAGATTTTCCTTCATCAACTTACTCCCGAAGCCATCATTAAAGTGGGATCTTTATATGGGCTATGAGGAGCCAAGGACTGAAACCAAATGCAAGATGCTTCTGCAACATCCATGAGTTGTCGTATGAGATGAAGGCTACCGGAAAGGAACAGTATCACAACAACTTTGGTTGTTACAGCTTCGTGCCTCGGTCTGAGAAGAGCTACCCAATTCCCACATTTCATAAGAGATGGTCGGGCTCTTGGATGCAGGAATGGTTTTACGTGAATAATGACCTAAGTCAAAGGGAGGATGTAAAAGGGATTATTCAACGCCCTATATGGTCTCGCTTCGGCATTAGGAGGCTAGCCACTGTCCTTAGGAATGATATTCAAACATGCCAGGCGGCTTTCAATATAGTGTGTACTTAAATAGGCACAAGGAACTTGGTGCATGAGCACATTGCTTACAGAGTGTGGCCACTTGTAGGTGGGTGGGAAATGTTGAAGGAGACTGCTGCTAGCTCTAGCCAAGGTGGCTTAGTCTACCTAAAGTACTCCTTCGGGTACAGGAGCCAATTTGATGAACCGAATGATGACTGGCTAGATGCCATAGAGGCGACTAGTGATGAATTGCTTGGAGCATATTCGAAGGCTGAAGATGATGCCATGACAAGTGCCTTCGGAGCTCGGGGCAAAAAGAGGCTGAACAGGGTATTCGATGTCATCGGGTTTGTATATCCAGACTACTGTTATCCTTCGCGTAAGCAAGGAAAGAAGAGAAAAGCTGCTACTTCGACGACCTCTAGCGCGTCGAAGTCAAACAAGGTTAAAGTTTTGACGCGTCGACCCAGGCGCATTGAGACGGCCGAGGTGCGAAGCTAATTGAAGGGTCCGCTTCTATGTCTGAGCCAAGTCGCTCTGTGCCCGTCGAAGCTAGGATAGAACCGGCTAAAGAGCTGAAACTAGAGAAGGCGGCAGAGCAGTTGAAAGCCCTGAGTCCACCATGCATAACGGAACTGCCAAAGCCATCAAGGATCCCTGCAACAACTCTAAGGAAAAGGAGAATGGCTAGCATGCTAGACGTTGTTATGGAATCTGTGAAGACATTGACTCCTGCTTCTGTTGAAGCGCCTAGCACAGAAGGTGAAATTTCAAAGAAATTTGACGAGGCTGGCATGGCGCAAACTGTTTCTGAGGCTGGACCCTCAGTTTCTGCCAAAGCAAGACCTTCGGAAATTGCACCACTAACCCTGGAAAAAGAGACTGTCCCTGAGAAATCTAAGTCTCTTACTCCCGGAGCACCTACCGAAGAGCTAGAGTTCATTGTGTGACATGCTTCGGGGAAGCAATTATCAGAGGAGCAGATTGCCGAAGCAAAACAATATGCCAAGGATCTGAAGTACCCCCGAGGATCCTTGGTGTATAGTGGCAATGACGAGGATGATTTCCTTTATTGTTTGCAAGACAATAAAGAGATCTCTGTCTACCGATAAATTATGAAAAATATGGGGTACCTGAAGCTTGAACTCGGCCTATCTGCAATGTCGAAGGATGATCTTGTAGATAGCCTTGCTTATAATAGCCTGAAGGTGCATATATTTTTCTTGTAAAATAAATTATATTTTTAGATTTTCTTGCTATCGTTATGTTCTCATATGTTTTTTATTATTAGGGCTTGATTATAAGTAAGGCTTTAAAGGCCCAAAAGGAAGCCGAAGACGAGAGTTGTCAAATAGCTTTTGGGAATCTTTGGTCAGAAGTGATTACACTAAGGAACGAAGCTCTCGAGAAAGATAAGATATTGCTTTCCTTAGTGGATAGGCTGAAAACTAGCGAATCCAAACTTAGTGCACAAGCCGAAGCTCACAAAGCCGAAGTTGAATATTTAAAGAAGAAGCTTGCAGAAATGAGCGATAAATTTGAAGTTGCAATGGTGAAGCATGAGATAAGCGAAATTCAAAAATCAAGGGCACAAAAGAATGCCAAAGAGGTCTGTGACCCCAAACAGAGATGCTATGAAATATCCTTGGAATGCGCCAAGAATCTAAAGTACAATTTTGCAAAGGTGGGAGCATACTCTTCCGAGCAGAGGTTCATCCACGGTGACCTCGATGGAGTCATCCAGTGGATTAGCGGAGAAGTCGAAGCCTTTGACGAAATTTTAAGTGACCGAGGAGACTTCTGCGCGTTCACTGGCGCACGAGGGATCGCGACGATCTTAGAGAAACCCGGTTGTGAACATGTTAAGGCTGCAGCTCAGTCAGGATTTGTTTTCTCAGCGGATGACACCAAAGACCCTTCGACTGAAGCTTCTTCGTTGGGCGAGAGATTGTACTCCGATGTGTGGATGAAGGGCGATCGTGAGATGGCTGATGAAGCGATCAGAAAAAATGAAAAAGAATCTCACGACGCTCAAGAAGAAGCCAAGCAAGCTGAAGAAGCTACCGAGCGCGCAAGGCTTATAGGTACCTTTACTGAGGTTTAGCTTCGGAGTTCGCTTTCAGCTTCGAGACTAACAAACATTTTTTATGTAGCTGAACTCTCACCTCCACCGGAGCCATTTAACTCCGAAGCTGACCCAGCCATGAAGGAGGTGTTAGATATGATAAGAATTGTTAATGAAGTTGTTGACGAAGCCGTCGACAGACTGTTGAATGAAGCTGCTGAAAAAGTGCTGAAGAGAGACTAAATCTTTGTATTCTTGAGAGTGTAATGCTTGTATATATCTTTAGTCTTTTGTGAGAACCAAACATCAAGTTTTTGTATGTATAATAATGAAATATATTTCTTTGTGATGCATGAAACCTTCATACGTAACGTTTTGAACTTGTTGGCGAAAAAACACATTTCCTTCTTTTCATGCTTCGCAAAGAAAAAGATTCTCCTTATGTCACTGCTCACGAAGATTAGCTTCATGTAGGAAAATATATTTGTCGAAGGCATGTCTTGTGCTATAGTATTCCCTTTCATAATCCGGTCGATTTTTTCAAGAGAGCAACTTTCCTTTGTTTCTCCACATCTTTTTAGTGATGCAAAATGATGTATGATGCGATGCTATGCAATATGATATGATGATATGATGCGGAATGTCATTTGTGTCGAAACTAAAAAACCACACGGATACACACCCAGACTCTGCATCCCCTTGGGAACGTCTTTGGAGTCTGTTCACTTTTTACTTAGGTGGTATTTCAGCTCTGCATCCCCTTAGGAACGACTTTGGAGCTAAGCTCTGCATCCCCTTAGAAACAATTGTAGAGCTTCTTCACCTTTGATTTAGGTGGTATTTAAGCTCTGCATCCCCTTAGGAACGACTTTGGAGCTTCTTCATCTTTGATTTATGTGGTATATTAGCTCAGCATTCCCTTAAAAACGACTTTTGAGCCTCGGAACTTACTCTGTGCTCCCTTAGGAATGACTTTTGAGCTTCGAAACTTACTCTGTGTTCCCTTAGGAACGACTTTTGAGCTTCGGAACTTGCCCTGCGCTCCCTTAGGAACGTCTTTGGAGCTTCGGAACTTGCTCTGCGCTCCCTTAGGAACGACTTTGGAGCTTCAGAACTTACTCAAGCCACCACATGTTTATTACATCAAGCTGAAGGTTAAACCTTCCTATATTGTCTTTTTAGAAGGAAATATAAAAACAAAAAGGAGTAAAAATATAACAAATCGGAGCTCTCTTTTGGCCAAAACATTGTGCCATCTTCAGTAGATATGCCTTGACTCGGGCACAGTACTGTTAACTGTGCGAGCTTCGGACTGCCCCCGAAGGTCACATTGTTGGTGAGGCCAAAGATGCCCTCCTGGATGCTGATCATGACTTGGGGGCAGGCGCCAGTGGTGGGGTGGTGGTAACTGAGCCCAGGAAGCTTGAGAGTGACTTGCTGAAGCAGCAGAAGTCATGGGCTGTTGATTGCCTACGTATTCCGGGATATATGGAGAGTAGCACGAAGAAGCAGTATGCAGGACCTGCTTCGGCTAATTTTGTCGTGCCTCGGCTTCAGCAATTTCCTTTTGCTTTTTTATCGTGACTTGGCACGTCCTCGTTGTGTGTCCCTTGTCCTCGCCACAGAACAGGCAGAACAATGTCCTAGGCTGATTACCGTACCTCCCTCCACCAAAGCTTCTCCCCCTCTGCCTCTCGAGACTAGTGGTCTGTAAGAAGTTTGTTGCATGCCCAAAGACTGTGAGTTGTGCTGAGTGCTCTGATCATTATTGGCCCTATCATCGTTGGCATTAGGATTGTGGATTGTCCTGACATGCCTGGGATGAAGTCTTCCTCTGAAGCCCCTAGACATCTCAGAATACCTATATGCTTCCTCCCTTCTTTGGCGGAAATCATTATCAGCCCAGATGTACTCATCCATCTTCTGGAGAAGTTTCTCCAAGGTCTGTGGTGGCTTCCTTGAAAAATATTGAGCTGTGGGTCCTGGTCGAAGCCCCTTGATCATGGTCTCATTGACAATCTCATTGGGCATTGTAGGCGCTTGAGCTCTCAAACGTAAGAACATTCGGACGTACGCCTACAGGTACTCCTCATGGTCTTACGTGCATTAGAATAGGGCCTGAGCAGTGACTGACTTCGTCTGAAAGCTCTAGAAGCTGGTGACTAGCATGTCCTTCAGCTTCTGCCACGATGTAATTGTCCCTGGCCGAAGAGAGGAATATTATGTCTGGGCCACACTTCTAACTGCCATGATGAAGGATTTTGCCATGACAGCAGTGTTGCCCCCCATACGAGGACATTGTTGCCTCGTAGCTCATCAGGAACTGCTTTGGATCCAAATGCCCATCATACATGGGTAACCGAGGTGGCTTGTAGGATGATGGCCATGGGGTAGCCGGCAATTCTGCTGCCAGAGGAGAAACATCATCGAAAGCAAAGTTACCATGGTGAAAATCGTCGTACCATTCATCTTCGTTGATTGGGCTTTCTTGATGAAGCTCCCTGTGTTGGGGCCTTAGGTCTTGGTCATCTTGAGTGAGATGATGCATCTCCTCAGCTGCTTCGTCAATCTTCCCCTAAAGGTTGGCCAGCCAAAGTATTTTTTCCTTCTTCCTTTGTACTTGCTGGTGAATTGTTTCTAAGTCCCTAATCTCTTGGTCTAGCTCCTCCTCATGAAGTGGTGGGCTAGTAGCCTTTCTCTTCTAGCTCTTAGCTTCTCGCAGGGAGAGTGTGTCCTGATTTGTGTCCAGTGGCTGCAGAGCAGCCCCTGGCACTGTTATCTTCTTCGACGGTATGACGAAGGTGGATGCTTGACGAAGGTGGTCGTTCAGGTTCACCGGAGGTGGACGCCAATGTTGGTCACTTGTTCTCAAATGCTATGAATCAAGAACAAGACAACACAATTGTTAAACATTAAAGATCTTTGTCTTCCGAAGTATTATCTCCACATGAGGATAATACCCGTAAGACGAAGATTAAGAAAGATTTGATACACAAATAAGAATACGAAGGGACAAAGATGAAACTAGATCTTATTAATTCATTTATATTTGTATTCCATAAAACATAAATGAATATTCAATGGTATTAATATTACATTGGTACCTTCGGCTTGCTCGAAGGCGTGAATGCGAGAGAGCGATTACAAATCAGCGTGAACAGTACGGTGGTACTGTTCATCTATTTATAGGCACGGGACGCAGCCCGAGTGAAATTACATATATATACTTGACACTCGTCGATTTTTATAATACAAAACATCAGGGATTAAGTAGTCCTTGTTCCTTTTCGGCCATCATCATGCTCGGCCTTCATCATTACATCAGAGCTGAAGCTCCTTGATTATAGCTTCGTCGTTCATTCTTGTTATCTTCGGGCTTCATCTTCACTTTACTATATAAAAGAAACTCTCATCCCGAAACTGAAGTCTCCTGTAACAATCCACGTCGTACTAAAAACATACGGTCAGTTACGTTTTTGAGGACCTTCGGAGGAAGAAGGTCCCCGACACACACCATCATTGTCATTCCTGCTATCAGCCATGCATTAGACAGAATCATTCATTGTGTAACTTTCATGGTATGTATTATAGCCATGTCCATCCGCTGATAATGATAAGGGTCCTCCTTAGTGGTATGCATTCATCATTGACGATGATGAGTTTCCTCAAGATACGCTGCCACTCACATCTATGTCACAATGAAACCTCTAGACCGTGTATTCATCGATGAAATCACACTTGATCAAGTGAGGCAGCACCTCGTTGCCTTCTTTGACAAGCTTGTTCTTGTAGTGAGAACATCGGCATATGATTCTCTATGCTTTCGAGTAGTGTCAACAAACTTTTCACTCAATTTATAAAAAGTGGGGATAGTCTCGATATCAATTACATCCATTTCGACCTTTCCATGTTAGTTAACCTTGCACACGTAGTGAAAAAGACAAAAGTGTAGCAATATTATAAAGAAATTCAAGAAAATGAAGAACTAGATCTGTTTTCTCTTTCCTCCACCATAGATCTAGCTTTAGATCACCCAAAACTTCAAAAGGGAGGAAGCTAAAGATGTGGGAGCTCATATCAACCTCATAATTTGTCTCACTTTGAAGAATCCAAATGCAAAATTCCACCTTTAAAATGGTGATTTTTAGAGTTCTAGAGCTCAAACCCCTTTAAATGAGAGGGTGAGCTTGTGGAGGGAGAAGATGGGGGCCTTTGACGGCTACATTTATAGGCAACAATTAACGGAGGCAGGTATCATAAGCTCGGCTACCTCCGTTAATCTTACATTAATGAAGATGGTCGCAGTAGCAAAGCAACCTATGTTAATTCATTAAGGCAGGTGTCTTAAGACCTTTGCCTTCATTAATGAAAGGGAAATAGGGTTAAACTTTTTCCCAGTATTAATTTTGGTGGTTAAATGCCTAACACAAATATTAGACTAACTAGTTTGCTCTAGATTATATGTTCTACAGGTGCATAAAAGTTCAACACAAACCAATAAAAGATTGAAGTTAGGGATCAAATTCAAAGGAGCAAAGAAACCGAGTGTGCTCTGGTCTGGCGCACCGGACTGTCCGGTGTGCCACCTGACAGTGTCCGGTGCACTAGGACCGTACAGAGTCCAACTAGCCACTCCCGGGTTTCTTCAGGTGCACTCCGCTATAATTCACCGGACTGTTTGGTGTACCACCGGACTGTTCGGTGTGCCAGCGGAGCAACGGCTACTTCGCGCAACGGTCGACTGCAAAAGCGCGATGATCAGATGAACAGTGAAGAACAGTGCGCGCAGAGTTAGAGGCGCACCAGACACTGAACAGTGCCTGTCCGGTGCAGCACCGGACTGTCTGATGCCACTAGAGGACAAAGCCTCCAATAGTCAAAAGCTCCAGAACCCTAACGGTTGGGTGACATGGCTGGCGCACCGGACTGTCCCAACGGTTGTTTGGTGGTTGAGGGCTATAGATACCCCCCAACCACCACCATCCCAAGCATCCAAGATTTCTGAGTATCACATTCATTACAAGAGCTCTAGCATTCACTCCTAGACACAATTCAAAAGATCAAAGCCTCTCCAAGACCCAAATTCAACTCAAGCACTTAGTGACTTGTGTGAGAGAGATTTTGTGTTCTTTTGAGCTCTTGCCTCTTGGATTGCCTTCTTCCTTTCTCATTTCTTTTCTCAAGTGATTTGTAATCAAAGCAAGAGACACCTAAGTGTGTGGTGGTCCTTGCGGGGTCTAAGTGATCCGGGAGATTAAGGAAAAGGTTCACTCGGTCTAGTGACCGTTTGAGAGAGGGAAAGGGGTGAAAGAGACCCGGTCTTTGTGACCACCTCAACGGGGACTAGGTTCTTTAGAACCGAACCTCGGTAAAACAAATCATTGTGTTCATCCGCTTGATTCGCTCTTGATTTGTTTTCCCCTCTCTTTCGGACTAGAATTCATTTATAACGCTAACCCCGTCTTGTAGTGTGTGCTTAAGTTTATAATTTTCAGATTACGCCTATTCACCCCCCCCCCTCCAGGCGACTTTCAATTAGTATCAGAGCTTGGTGCTTCATTAGAGTCTAACAACTCGAAGTGATGTCGGGAGGATCCGCTAAGAGGGAGATGGAAACCGGCGAGAAGGCCACAAGCCACGGGAAGGCTCCATCAAGGGAGTCTGGCACCAAAGCCAAAGAGGGATCCCCTCTCCACGTCAAGTCGCATCGGAGTGGCAACAAGAAGAAGAAGATGAAGAAAGTGGTCTACTACGAGACCGACTCTTCGTCGCCCTCCACATCCAGCTGTGATGGGGTGTCCGTCACTTTTAAGTGCCATGAGCGCAAGAAGTATAGTAAGATGCCACTTCGTTATCCCTGTATTTCTAAGTGCACTCCATTACTTTTCGTTCCATTAGGCAAACCACCATATTTTGATGGTGAAGATTATTCTATGTGGAGTGGTAAAATGAGGCATCATCTAACCTCACTCCATGAAAGCATATGGAACATTGTTGAGTCTGGAGTGCAGGTACCTAAGGTAGGGGACGACGGCTACGACTCGGACAAGGTCGCCCAAATTAGGCACTTTAACTCCCAAGCCACAACTATACTCCTCGCCTCCTTGTGTCGAGAGGAGTATAATAAGGTGCAAGGGTTAAAGAGCGCCAAGGAGATTTGGGACGTCCTTAAGACCGCGCACGAATGGGATGAGGTGACTAAGATCACCAAGCGGGAGACGATCAAGGGGGAGCTCGGTCGATTCGTCCTCAACCAAGGAGAGGAGCCACAAGCGATGTACAACCGACTCAAGACCTTGGTCAATCAAGTGCGCAACCTCGGAGCACAAAATGGGATGACCATAAAATGGTCAAGGTTATTCTTAGATCCCTCGTATTTCATAATCCCACTCAAGTTCAATTAATACATGGTGATCCTAGATATAAGCTATTGTCTTCCAAGGAGGTAATTGGAAAGTTTGTGAGCTTTGAACTTATGATCAAAGACTCCAAACACATCGTCAACTTGGAGCAAGGCGCCACCTCCACATCCGAGGTGCAACCCGTCGCATTCAAAGCAACGGAAGAAAAGAAAGAAGAGTCTACATCAAGTTGGCTCCCCATCGACGCCTCTAAGCTCGATAATGAGGAGATGGCGCTCATCATCAAGAGCTTCCGTCAAATCCTCAAACAAAGGAGGGGGAAGGATTACAAACCCCGCTCCAAGAGGGTGTGCTACAAGTGTGGTAAGCCCGGTCATTTTATCACTAAATTCCAAATATCTAGTGATAGTGACAGGGACAACGACAAGAGGGGGAAGAAGAAGGAGAAAAAGAGATACTACAAGAAGAAGGGCGGTGATGCCCACGTGTGTCGAGAATGGGACTCCAATGAGAGCTCCACTGACTCCTCCTCCGACGAGGATGCCACCAACATCGTCGTCAACAAGGGACTCCTCTTCCCCAACGTCGGCCACAAGTGCTTCATGGCAAAGGACGACAAAAAGAAGAAGGTACAATCTAGAACCACCCCCAAGTATACTACATCTAGTGATGAGGGTAGTTCTAGTGAAGATGAAGATGACTTGCTCACTCTTTTTGCAAACCTTAACATGCAACAAAAATAAAAATTAAATGAACTAATAGAGTTATTCATGAGAAGGATGAACTCTTGGATAGCCAAGAGGAATTCCTTATTAAAGAAAACAAAACGCATGTTAAAGTAAAAAATGCCTATGCTCAGGAAGTAGAAAAATGTGAAAACTTGACTAAGGAGAAAAGCATTTGCCATGATTCAATTGCCAGTCTTAGAAATGAAAATGCTAGTTTAAATAATAAGATTGATAAATTGAATGAATAAATTTCTAGCCTTAGGACTGAAAATGCTAGTTTAATTTCTAAGGCTAGAGAGTTAAATGTTTGCAATGATCATATTTCCTGTCTTAGAAATGAGAGTGCCATATTACATGCTAAGATAGATGAATTAAATGTTTGCAAACCCTCTACATCTATTGTTGATCATGTTACTATTTGTACTAGATGTATTGATGTTAATGTTGATGCTATAAATGATCACCTTGCTCTAATTAAACAACAAAATGATCATATAGCTCAATTAACTGCTAAAATCAATGAGCATGAAATTGAAAATGAAAAGTTTAAATTTGCTAGAAGCATGCTCTATAATGTGAGACGCCCTGGCATTAAGGATGGCATTGGTTTCCAACAGGGCAAAGCTCCCATGGTTCAGGATAATGAGGGCTATATTTTATAGTCTGCTAATTATCCTGAGCACAAAATTAGGAGAATTCATAATAGGAAACCTCATATTGTTTCACATCATGCTTTTATGTATAAGAATGAGGCTTCTAGCTCTAGGCAATCAACTTATTTTAAATTGCCTAAAGAGAAAACTCCTACTGCATCAAATGATCATAATATTTCATTCAAAACTTTTGATGCTTCTTACGTGCTCACTAATAAATCAAGCAAAGTCGTTGCCAAATATGTTAGGGCAAACACAGGCCGCTCGAGTTACTCCACATGGATTTATTCGGCCCGATTGCTTACATAAGCATCAGCGGGAGTAAGTATTGTCTTGTTATTGTGGATGATTATTCTCGCTTCACTTGGGTATTCTTTTTGCAGGAAAAATATCAAACCCAAGAAACCTTAAAAGGATTCTTAAGACAGGCTCAAAACGAGTTTGGATTAAGGATCAAAAAGATAAGAAGCGATAATGGGACGGGGTTCAAGAACTCTCAAATCGAAGGCTTCCTTGACGATGAGGGCATCAAGCATGAGTTCTCTTCTCCCTACACACCTCAACAAAATGGTGTAGTGGAGAGAAATAATCGAACTCTACTTGATATGGCAAGGACCATGCTTGATGAGTACAAGACTCCGGACCGGTTTTGGACTGAGGCGATTAACACCGCCTGCTACTCCATCAACCGACTCTATCTTCATCGAATCCTCAAGAAGACATCATACGAACTCCTCACCGGTAAAAAGCCCAATGTTTCATATTTTAGAGTCTTTGGTAGCAAATATTGTATTCTTGTTAAAAGAGGTAGGAAATCTAAATTTGCTCCTAAGGCTGTAGAAGGCTTTTTACTAGGATATGACTCAAACACAAGGGCATATAGAGTCTTCAACAAATCCACTGGATTAGTTGAGGTTTCTTGTGACATTGTGTTTGATGAGACTAATGGCTCCCAAGTGGAGCAAGTTGATCTTGATGAACTAGATGATGAAGAGGCTCCATGCGTCGCGCTGAGGAACATATCCATTGGGGATGTATGTCCTAAGGAATCCGAAGAGCCCACACAAGCACAAGATCAACCGTCATCTTCCAACCAAGCATCCCCACCAACTCAAGATGAGGATCAGGCAAAAGACAATGAAGATGAAGATCAAGAGGATGAGCCACCTCAAGAGGAGGACAACGATCAAGGAGGAGATGAAGTTGATCAAGACAAGGAAGATGATCAAGAGATTCAGGGTCAAAGAGCTCCACACCCAAGAGTCCATCAAGCAATTCAACGAGATCACCCCGTGAACTCCATTCTCAGTGACATTCATAAGGGGTAACTACTAGATCTCGAGTTGCACATTTTTGTGAACATTACTCTTTTGTGTCCTCTATTGAGCCATACATGGTGGAGGATGCACTAAGAGATTCAGATTGGGTGTTGGCTATGCAAGAGGAGCTCAACAACTTCACGAGGAATGAGGTATGGCATTTAGTTCCACGTCCTAACCAAAATGTTGTAGGTACCAAGTGGGTATTCTGCAACAAGCAAGATGAGCATGGTGTGGTGACAAGAAACAAAGCCCGACTTGTGGCCAAAGGTTATTCACAAGTCGAAGATTTGGACTTTGATGAAACTTATGCACTCATAGCTAGGCTTGAGTCAATCCGTATATTACTTGCCTATGCTACTTACCATGGCTTCAAGCTTTATCAAATGGACGTGAAGAATGTCTTCCTCAGTGGACCAATCAAGGAAGAGGTCTATGTTCAGCAACCTCCCAGCTTTGAAGATAGTGAGTATACTAACCATGTGTATAAACTCTCTAAAAGTCGCCTAGAGGGGGTGAATAGGCAAATCTGAAATTTATAAAGTTTAAGCACAACTACAAGCCGGGGTTAGCATTAGAAATAAAGTTGCGTCCGAAAGAGATGGCAAAAACAAATCACAAGCGAATAAGAGCAGATGACACGATGATTTATTTTACCGAGGTTCGGTTCTTGCAAACCTACTCCCCGTTGAGGTGGTCACAAAGACCGGGTCTCTTTCAACCCTTTCCCTCTCTCAAACGGTCACTTAGACCGAGTGACCTTCCTTCCTTGATTTCCCAGGTCACTTAGACCCCGCAAGGACCACCACACAATTGGTGTTTCTTGCTTTGCTTACAAGGCTTTGAGAGTAAGAATGAGAGAAAGAAGAAAGGCCAACCAAGCAACAAGAACAACAAAAGAACACAAGTCGATCTTATCACAAGTCCTAAAAACTAGAGTTGAATTGTGGACTTTGATTCGATTGGTGGCTTTGATTTGTGTCTTGGAGTGTTGTGTATTGCTCTTGTATTGAATGAGGAGTAGTGAATGCTTGGATGCCTTGAGGAGTGGTGGTTGGGGGATATTTATAGCCCCAACCACCAAAATGGTCGTTGGTGAAGGCTGTTGTCGTATGGCGCACCGGACACTGTCCGGTGCGCCAGCCACGTCACCCAACCGTAATGGTTCGACCGTTGGAGCTTCTGACATGTGGGCCACCGGACAGTCCAGTGGTGCACCGGACAGGTCATGTTCACTCTCCGGTGCGCCATCTGCGCCTGCTCTGACTTCTGCACGCGCAGTCCGCGCATTGTAGCGTTATCAGCCGACCATTGAACTCGACCGTTGCGCTGGCGACCATTGCTCCGCTTGGCACACCGGATAGTCCGGTGCTACACCGGACAGTCCGGTGAATCATAGCGGAGAGCCATTTTCTGAAACCCAAAGCTTAGCAGTTGGAGGGAATTCTCCCTAGTGCACCGGACACTGTCTGGTGCGCCAGACCAGGGCAACCTTCGGTTTTCTTTGCTCCTTTTTATTTGAACCCTTTCTTGGACTTTTTATTGGTTTGTGTTGAACCTTTGGCACCTGTAGAACTTATAATCTTAGAGCAAACTAGTTAGTCCAATTATTTGTGTTGGACATTTCAACCACCAAAATCGTTTAGGAAAAGGTGTGAGCCTATTTCCCTTTCAATCTCTCCCTTTTGGTGATTGATGCCAACACAAACCAAAGCAAATGTATAAGTGCAGAATTGAACTAGTTTGCATAAGGTAAGTGCAAAGATTACTTGGAATTAAACAAATATACATTTCATAAGATGTGCATGGATGCTTTCTTCCTATTTGACATTTTGGACCACGCTTACACCACTTGTTTTGTTTTTGCAAACTCTTTTTGGAAATTCTTTTCAAAGTATTTTTGCAAATAGTCAAAGGTAAATGAATAAGATTTCGAGAAGCATTTTTAAGATTTGAAATTTTCTCCCCCTGTTTCAAATGCTTTTCCTTTGACTAAACAAAACTCCCCCTCAAAGAAATTCTCCTCTTAGTGTTCAAGAGGGTTTTAGATATTAATTTTGAAAGGGGTCATACCAATTTGAAATTATATCAAAAATAAGATACCAATTGAAAAACTTCTTTAATACAAATTGAAAGAGTACATTTTTGAAATTGGTGGTGGTGCGGTCCTTTTGCTTTGGGCTAATACTTTCTCCCCCTTTGGCATGAATCGCCAAAAACGGATACTTGTGAGTGAAATATAAGCCCTTGTTTCAAACTTGCTCCCCCTTTGGTAAATAATATATGAGTGAAGATTATAGCAAATTGGATAGCGATGTGGAGTGACGGCGAAGGATGAATAGTTCGATGGAGTGGAGTGGAAGCCTTGTCTTCGCCGAAGACTCCATTTCCCTTTCAATCTATGACTTAGCATGAAATACACTTGAAAACACATTAGTCATAGCACATGAAAGAGATGATTAAAGGTATATAAATGAGCTATGTGTGCAAAATATCAATCAAAATTCCTAGAATCAAGAATGTTTAGCTCATGCCTAAGTTTGGTAAAAGTTTTCTCATCTAATAGTTTGGTGAAGATATCGGCTAATTGTTCTTTGGTGCTAACATATGCAATCTCGATATCCCCCCTTTGTTGGTGATCCCTCAAAAAGTGATACCGAATGGCCATGTGCTTAGTGCGGCTGTGCTCAACGGGATTATCCACCATGCGGATTGCACTCTCATTATCACATAGGAGAGGAACTTTGGTTAATTTGTAACCATAGTCCCTAAGGGTTTACCTCATCCAAAGCAATTGCGCGCAACAATGGCCTACGACAATGTACTCGGCTTCGACGGTAGAAAGAGCTACAGAATTTTGTTTCTTTGAAGCCCAAGACACTAGGGATCTTCCCAAGAACTGAAAGTCCCTGATGTGTTCTTTCTATCAATTTTACACCCTGCCCAATCAGCATATGAATATCCTATTAAATCAAATGTGGATCCCCTGGGGTACCAAAGGCCAAACTTAGGAGTATGAACAAAATATCTCAAGATTTGTTTCACGGCCCTAAGGTGAACTTCCTTAGGATCGGCTTGGAATCTTGCACACATGCATACAGAAAGCATAATATCCGGTCGAGATGCACATAAATAGAGTAAAGATCCTATCATCGACCAGTATACCTTTTGATCTATAGACTTACCTCCCATGTCAAGGTCGAGATGCCCATTGGTTCCCATGGGTGTCTTGATGGGCTTGGCATCCTTCATCCCAAACTTGGTGAGTATGTCTTGAATGTACTTCGTTTGGCTGATGAAGGTGCCCTCTTGGAGTTGCTTGACTTGAAATCCTAAGAAATACTTCAACGCCCCCATCATAGACATCTCGAATTTTTGAACCATTATCCTACTAAACTCTTCACAAGTAGATTTGTTAGTAGACCCAAATATGATATCATCAACATAAATTTGGCATACAAACAAATCATTTGCAATTGTTTTAGTAAAGAGAGTAGGATCGGCTTTTCCAACTTTGAAGCCATTAGCGATAAGAAAATCTCTTAGGCATTCATACCATGCTCTTGGGGCTTGCTTGAGCCCATAAAGCGCCTTAGAGAGTTTATAGACATGGTTAGGTTACTCACTATCTTCAAAGCCGGAAGGTTGCTCAACATAGACCTCTTCCTTGATTGGTCCATTGAGGAAGGCACTTTTCATGTCCATTTGGTAAAGCTTAAAGCCATGGTAAGTAGCATAGGCAAGTAATATACGAATTGACTCAAGCCTAGCTACGGGTGCATAGGTTTCACCGAAATCCAAACCTTCGACTTGTGAATAACCCTTGGCCACAAGTCGGGCTTTGTTCCTTGTCACCACACCATGCTCATCTTGCTTGTTGCGGAAGACCCACTTGGTAACAAGATGCCATACCTTATTCCTCGTGAAGTTGTTGAGTTCCTCTTGCATCGCCAACACCCAATCTGAATCCCTTAATGCGTCTTCCACCTTGTATGGCTCAATAGAAGACACAAAGGAGTAATGTTCACAAAAATGAGCAACACGAGATCGAATGGCTACCCCCTTTTGAATATCGCCGAGATGGTGTTCACGGGGTGATCTCGTTGTATTGCTTGGTGGACTCTTGGGTGTGGCGGTCTTGGACCGTCATCATCTTCCTTGTCTTGATCATTGGCATCTCCCCCTTGATCATTGTCCTCCTCTTGAGGTGGCTCATCTTCTTGATCTTCATTTTCATCTTCTTGAGCTTGGTCCTCATCTTGAGTTGGTGGAGATGCTTGATTTGAAGATGATGGTTGATCTTGTGCATGTGGAGGCTCTTCGGATTCCTTAGGACACACATCCCCAATGGACATGTTCCTTAGCACGACACATGGAGCCTCTTCATCATCTAGCTCATCAAGATCAACTTGCTCTACTTGAGAGCCATTAGTCTCATCAAACACAATGTCACAAGAAACTTCAACTAGTCCAGTGGACTTGTTAAAGACTCTATATGCCCTTGTGTTTGAGTCATAACCAAGTAAAAAGCCTTCTATAGCCTTAGGAGCAAATTTAGATTTTCTACCTCTTTTAACAAGAATAAAGCATTTGCTACCAAAGACTCTAAAATATGAAACATTGGGCTTTTTACCGGTGAGGAGTTCATATGATGTCTTCTTGAGGATTCGGTGAAGATAGAGACGGTTGATGGCGTAGCAAGCGGTGTTGATTGCTTCCGCCCAAAACCGATCTGAAATCTTGTACTCATCAAGCATGGTCCTTGCCATGTCAAGTAGAGTTCTATTCTTCCTCTCCACTACACCATTTTGTTGTGGCATGTAGGGAGAAGAGAACTCATGCTTGATGCCCTCATCCTCAAGGAAGCCTTCTATTTGTGAGTTCTTGAACTCCGTCCCGTTGTCGCTTCTAATCTTTTTGATCCTTAAGCTGAACTCATTTTGAGCCCGTCTCAAGAATCCCTTTAAGGTCTCTTGGGTTTGAGATTTTTCCTACAAAAAGAACACCCAAGTGAAGCAAGAATAATCATCCACAATAACTAGACAGTACTTACTCCCGCCGATGCTTATGTAAGCTATCGGGCCGAATAGGTCCATGTGGAGTAGCTCATGCGGCCTGTCAGTCGTCATGATGTTCTTGTGTGGATGATGAACACCAACTTGCTTCCTTGCTTGACATGCGCTACAAACCCTATCTTTCTCAAAATGAACATTTGTTAGTCCCAAAATGTGCTCTCCCTTTAGAAGCTTATGAAGATTCTTCATTCCAACGTGGGCTATTCGGCGATGCCAGAGCCAACCCATGTTAGTCTTAGCAATTAAGCAAGTGTCGAGTTCAGCTTTATTAAAATCAACTAAGTATAGCTGACCTTCTAACACTCCCTTAAATGCTACTGAATCATCACTTCTTCTAAAGACAGTAACACCTATATCCGTAAAAAGACAATTGTAGCCCATTTTGCATAATTGAGAAACAGAAAGCAAATTGTAATCTAAAGAATCTACAAGAAAAACATTGGAAATAGAATGGTCAGGAGATATAGCAATTTTACCGAGTCCTTTGACCAAACCTTGCTTTCCATCCCTGAATGTGATAGCTCTTTGGGGATCATGGTTTTTCTCGTAGGAGGAGAACATCCTTTTCTCCCCTGTCATGTGGTTTGTGCACCCGCTATCAATTATCCAACTTGAGCCTCTGGATGCATAAACCTACAAAACAAATTTAGGCCTTGTTCTTAGGTACCCAAACGGTCTTGGGTCCTTTAACATTAGAAACAAGCACCTTGGGTACCCAAACACAAGTCTTTGATCCCTTGTGTTTGCCACCAACATATTTGGCAACTATTTTGCCTGATTTGTTAGTTAAAACATATGATGCATCAAAAGTTTTAAATGAAATGTTATGTTCATTTGATGCAATAGGAGATTTCCTTTTAGGCAATTTAACATGAGTGGATTGCCTAGAACTAGATGCCTCACTCTTATATATAAAAGCATGATGAGAGCCAGAGTGAGACTTCCTAGAATGAATTCTCCTAATTTTGTGTTCGGGATAACCGACAGGGTATAAAATGTACCCCTCGTTATCCTGAACCATGGGAGCCTTACCCTTAACAAAATTAAACAATTTCTTAGGGGCACTAAGCTTGGCATTGTCTCCCTGTTGGAAGCCAATGCCATCCTTAATGCTAGGGCGTCTCCCACTATAGAGCATGCTTCTAGCAAATTTAAATTTTTCATTTTCTAAGTCATGCTCATTAATTTTGGCACTAAGTTGAGCTATGTGATCATTTTGTTGTTTAATTAAAGCTAGGTGATCATGAATAGCAGCAACATTAATATCTGTACTGTTGGGGCGAAGGCGAAGACGCCACCCTTCGCTCCAGGCCTTCGTCAATCTTCGCTGCACCAATGGAGGCAAACCGACCGACGCGACCCACCCTTCGTCCTCTACACTGCAAGACGAAGGCCTACGACGAGGTCGCCCCGACCCACGCCCTCACCCAACCTGGAGGCCCACGTGGGATTCGACCCGTTGTAACAGGCCCCGCACGGAGAAGTGTGTTACGGGCCCGATTTCTAATGGCTTTTCTGTAATGACAGTTTGTAACCCTCCCTTGTGGGAATATTTCGGGGATAGTCCAGGTGCTTGAGGGCACATGCGTCCTTACATCGAGACGTTGGGCACTCAGGCACCTATAAATACCCCTGTACAGTGCCCTTGAGAGGCTAGATTAACAGAGCAATCGCCATCTCGAGTTAAAAACATTGTTTGCATTCCCTTCACTCCCCCGTTGGATCATCTTGCCCAGGAGAGCAAGTTCCAACATTTGGCGCCCACCGTTCGTGCTACGAACAAACCACCCGCGATGGCACCCAAGAGAGCTAGCTCGAAGGCAGCCCCATCCGTTGACGAAGCAGCGAAGGCGGTGCTGCTAGCCGAGAAAAAGGGCAAGGCCCTTGCAGACACCACCCATCAAGAAGCCTGTGAAGACGACGCCGTCAGCAAGAGACAGCGCAACGACCAACCAACTCCCGAGGGCAGCCTACGCACCTGCAGCTCCGGAGGACAGCCACAGGAACCCCCCCAGGCTTCGCTCCGCTAGAGGGCGAGGACGCCATAGAGGACGGCGAAGTCATCGGTGTCTCAGCAGAAGAACAGCTACAGCTGCGGGCCCTGCGCATCAAGAACCGCAACCTCCAGAAGCAGAAAGAAATCCTCGAGGCCAAGCGCCAACGTGTTTCCGCGCAGGCCAAGGTGCGCTAGATGATACGAGACGAGGAGCAGAGGGCTCAGGAACTCAAGCAAGAGATTGCGCTCATGCAGCGCGAAGGCCAACATGATCTGCAGCACGGCCCGCCCCTCCAACAGTGTGCGCCAGTCGGAGACCCATTCATTCCTCAGTGCGGACCCTTCATCCCGCACGCTGCAGCATTCCAAGGCGTCAACTACCTTGATGAGCAGAGTCCCCTGGCACCGCAACTGCAAGTGTCACCATGGCCCGCTAACTTCAGGGCAGGGACCTACCCCAAGTACAACGACAGCACTGACCCAGCACAGTACATCATGAGCTATCAAGTCGCTGTCGCATCATTCGGAGGGGATGACACCACGATGGCCAAGTCCTTCATCATCGCCCTCGAGGGTCCGGCCTTGACCTGGTACACTAGGTTGCCCCCGTTGTCCATCGACTCCTGGAGAAGTCTCTGGGACAAATTACTGCTCAACTTCCAAGGGTATCGCCCAGACACCGATGCCTTGGCCGAACTGTCACTCTGCAAGCAGCTGGAGAAAAAAACTCTGCGGGAGTACTACCGCAAGTTCCTGACTCTCAAGTCACAACTGCCTTCGGTCGATGACCAAATTGCCATTCACTACGCCATCAGTGGCCTTCGGGCTGGCGTCCTTTACAGTCACTACATCAGGGACCCACCCAAGAACCTCCAAGAGCTCTAACAGCTATTTGAAAAGTATGCCAGATCCGAAAAGCTCCACCAGCGCAAGGTCAAGTCCTAGAGGAAACCCAAGGACCCTCCGCAGTCCAACCGAACATGGACAAGACCTTCGCAGTCCGACTCTGGTCGGGACAGTCGCAGCCAGCAGCAGGTGCATAACATTGCCAACCAGCACCCCGCCGGCGAGGCCCCAAGCCGTCAAGATTATCCACCCCAGGGCCGCGGCAATGGCACTCGTGGTCGAGGTCGAGGATGGGCGCAGCAGCCACACAGATTTCACTGCCTGTTTCACGGCGAAGACTGCACGCACCCAACGAGGAACTGCCCGGAGACGAAGGGCACCAGGGATAGGATGTCTCGGGCACAACCAGCCGACAACCCAAGAGTTGTCGCGCGCGCACACATATCAACACCACCTCCCACAACCATACAACCACGGCCCCGCTCAGCACCCACCTAACCTTGCATATCAACACCACCAGGAGGTACAAGTCGTACCACCCCCGCTCCCGCCTCCGCACCCGCATCAGCCAAACATCCACCACCCAAATCACCCCAAGCACCAAAATAGGAAGACTTCGCCAATCAGCCGTATCGAGGAGTCATTCACATGATCACTGGGGGTCTAGCGTCGACTTCGACACGAAGCGACAGAAGAGGGACCACTACCGAAGCATCAACCACGTCGTCATCACCAGCCCAGTCGTGCAAACGGAGTGGTCCCACGTGTCGCTGACCTTCGATGCCAGAGATGTCGACCTACGCAGCGCACCCCACATTGACGCCATGGTAATCAACTGCAGTGTGGCAGGCTGGGACCTGCACAAAGTCTTGGTTGACAACGACAGCCAAGCTGACATCATCTTCCTCCACGCCTTCGACCGCATGGGCATCAGCCACAGTTTACTTAAGCCTTCGGACAATCCCCTATATGGCTTCGGCGGCAAGGGCACCTTTCCTATGGGAAAGATAGAGCTACCCTTGTCCTTCGGGGTAGCACCCAATGCACGAAGTGAGCAGGTCACCTTCGACATTGTCGACATGGTATACCCATACAACGCCATAATGGGTCGGGGCTCCATCAACAAGTTTGAAGCGGCCATTCACGGACTTTACCTGTGCATGAAAATCCCGAGTCCGCAAGGCGTGATCACAGTCTATGGCAACCAGCAGACTGCGTGCAACATTGAAAGAGACTTCGTTCCAGGGCAACGGAACGTACACTGCCTTATGACGCAGCGCGACGTCCCCGAGGCTACCCGCCCAGCCACCAACTAGCATGAAAAGGCACAGCTGTAGAGCAACGATGGAACGAAGACAGTCCCCCTTGACCAAGCAATGCCCAAGCAAACGGTCATCATAAGCGAAGACCTGACTTCGCAAGACGAGGAGAAACTCATCTCCTGCCTCTCCAGAAATAAGGACGTCTTCACCTGGTCTACCCTTGACCTGGTCGGAGTCAGTCGCTCCGTCATCGAGCACAGTCTGAGCATCGACCCTTCGGTGCGCCCAAAGAAGCAGCGGCTGCGCAAAATGTCTGATGAAAAAACAGAAGCCGCCAAAGCCGAAGTACACCGCCTGCTGGAGGCCAACTTCATCAAGCCAATCGCCTACCCTACGTGGCTCGCCAACATAGTCATGGTGCAAAAGAAAAGCGGCAAGTGGTGGATGTGCATCGATTTCACCAGCCTCAACAAGTCCTGCCCCAAGGATAACTTCCCGCTGCCTCGGATCGACAAGATCATCGATAGTGCGGCCGGATGCGAAGTCATGTCACTCCTCGACTGCTTCTCTGGCTATCACCAAATATATATGAAGGAGGAAGACAAGGCCAGTACCAGTTTCATCACGCCCTTCGGCACGTATTGCTTCGTCAGAATGCTGGAGGGACTAAAGAACGCTGGGTCCACCTTCTCTCGCCTCACCAAGACGGTGCTCGAGAGCCAAGTAGGCCAGAACATTTTCACATATGTGGACGACATCGTCGTCGCCAGCAAAAACAAAGAGGATCATCTGGCCGACCTCGCAGAGACATTCGCGAACATGCGGGACACACGACTTCGCCTAAACCCCGAGAAGTGCATTTTCGAAGTTTGCCAGGGGAAGATACTGGGCTACCTGGTGTTGCACCGCGGCATCGAGGCTAACCCGACCAAGATCCATGCTATCATCAACATGATGCCTCCACAGTCAGCCAGAGACGTCCAGCGTCTGACAGGTAGATTGGCCGCCCTCAACAGATTCATTTCCAAGTCCGTAGAGCAAAGCCTACCTTTCCTCAAGACGCTACGCGGCACAAAAGACTTTGCATGGGGACCAGAGCAAGCGGCAGCCTTCGCATCACTCAAGCAGCACCTGTCAGAGTTGCCAACCCTTACAAGCCCCGACCCCTTGCTACCTCTGTTGCTCTACGTCGCAGCTTCACCGCACGCAGTCAGCGCAGCGTTGGTCCAAGAGCAGGACAGAGAGGGCACAACTCGGCAGTGTCCAGTTTATTACGTCTCCGAAGTCCTCACGACTTCCAAATGCAACATGACGGAGTTGGAAAAAATTGCCTATGCAGTCGTCATGGCATCGCGCAAGTTGCGCCATTACTTCGAAGCGTTCAAGGTGCGGGTCACCTCGGACAGGGGACTCGGCGAATTATTCAGAAATCTGGAGGCGTCCGTCCATATCGCCAAATGGGCAGCCGAACTCTCTGAATACCACATCACTTTCGAGCCCAGGACGGCAATCAAGTCACAAGTCCTCGCAGATTTCATCGTCGACTGGACAGGGTCGGCACGGCAGCAAGAAGAGCCCTCAGAGAAGGTGTGGACCATCCACTGTGACGGCGCATGGTGCCATGCGGGGGCAGGCTCGGCTGCAGTTATCACATCACCCACCGGCGTCAAGCACAGATACGCAACATGCCTCAGCTTCGCTCTGAAATCCGACAGGTGCACAAACAACATAGCAGAGTAGGAAGCTGTTATCCTGGGCCTTTGCAAGCTGAAAGCACTCGGCGTGACTACCTCCATAATCAAGACAGACTCCAAAGTCGTTGCTGGCCAGATCGAAAAAGACTATTCAGCAAAAGACCCCGCACTTCTGCAGTATCTTACGGTCGTTCGCAGTCTTGAGAAACAATTCAAGAGTTTCACCCTGTAGCATGTAGACCGCGCAAGGAACCAAGAAGCCAACGCGTTAGCCAAAGCAGCAGCCAGAGGCGAAGCCCTGCCCTCCGACGTGTTCTACCACGTCATTGGCACACCAGCCGTCCGCAATCCAGAGGGTCTGTAGATAACCACCAACGCTGAGGGCCACCGCATCGTCAACCTCATCATGGCCGAAGACTGGCGGGCCCCAATAACCTTGTTCTTGCAAGGATATTACCATTCAGGTGATGTCAACGAGGCCAAGCGCCTCAAACACTGAAGCTGGGATTTCACACTTATTGAGGGCCAGCTATACAAGAAAAGGATTAGTCAACCCATGCTCAAATGTGTCACAGAGACCGAAGGCCTCTAGATCCTGCACGAGCACAGCGGCACTTGCGGCTCTCACTCGGGGCCTAGGGCCCTCGCTGCCAAGGTGATCCGTCAAGGTTTCTACTGGCCCGCTATAATCTGCGCCGCAAATTGAGTCACGAGGTCGTGCGAAGCCTGCCAGAAGTTTTCTCCCCGTTCGGGTAACCCCTCGCAATTCACAAAGCCGATCGCCCACACATGGCCACTTCAACGCTGGGGGCTAGACATTGTCGGGCCACTACCCACGGTCCAAGGGAACCTCAAGTTCACCTTTGTCGCTGTCGAGTATTTTACCAAGTGGATCGAGGCAAGGGCAGTATCCACAATAACGTCAAAGACTGCCCAGAAATTTTTCTAGTAAAACATTATTTGCCGATTCGGAGTCCCGTCTGAGCTCACAGTCGGCAATGGCAAACAGTTTGACAGCCAGAACTTTAGGGACTTTTGCTTCTCCATTGGCACCAAGCTTGCCTTCGCCTCAGTATATATACCTACTAAAATCCCCCGCAAAAACAAAAACACAATATGTCGAAAAAGACCGCATCGACGGTCTTCGGCATTCGACCACACCAAAGTCACCGCGAGAGGCAGCGCTGACTACCCTCGCGTGCGACACTCCGCGCAAAAGTCGCCTAAGGGTGCAGCCGGAACAGCACAACAAGTGCGATAATCGAAGTCTTTTCCAAAAGACTCTCCGTGCAAAAGTCGCCTAAGGGTGCAGCCGGAACAGCACAACAAGTGCGATAATCGAAGTCTTTTCCAAAAAGACTCTCCGTGCAAAAGTCGCCTTAGGGTGCAGCCAGAACAACATAACAAGTGTGATAATCGAAGTATTTTCCAAAAGACTCTCCGAGCAAAAGTCACCTAAGGGTGCAGCCGGAATAGCACAACAAGTGCGCAAAATCGAAGTCTTTTTCAAAAAGACTCTCCGTGCAAAAGTCGCCTAAGGGTGCAGCTAGAATAATAAGTGCGCAAAATCGACATCTTTTCCAAACAAAGCTCTCCGTGCAAAAGTCGGCTAAGGGTGCAGCCGGAACAACACAATAACTACGTCAAGATCGAAGTCTTTCACAACAGACTCATATCAACGAAGACGTGCATCATTATCGTACAAATTACGGTTACATACACACAGTGAGGGCATCATATATTACATTGGCTCAACCTTCGGGATGATACCCATCTCCCTATAGTTGAACAACATTATCCTCAACTCCTCACCCTCAAAAATATTTCACCGGCATCAGATGGCGGCATCGGATCGACCTTCGCAGCCTCGGGCAGTGCGCCGTCCAGACCACCAAGGTCCTCGACGTCTTCGGCGTGTGCCATCTGCAGCAACAACACACTCATTTAGCAAAACCAAATATACCCACACATACAACCACACAAAAAAATAGCCTTTACCTGATCTATTGCCCGGTCGAACCGCTCCCTGACCGCCTCTCGGCTGTGCGGGCCCCACATCCTATCGAACAGCGCCCCCGCCGACTGCTTCAGCATAGGGTCTTCGACCTTGAAGATTTTACGTTCAAAGTTCTCATCCGCTTGGTCGAAGACCTCGTAATGCCTGCACGCGGGACAAAGCATTCACGGCGCCCTCGCAGGTGACGAGGGAGGCGAAGGACATGAAACTCGTCACGATGGTCGGGAGCACCCCCAGCTCCTCCTGCAACCATTCAAGGAAGCGAAGGCCCGCTTCTTGGCCGGGCACTTCGAAGGCAGCGGTCCACGCACCCAGCTCCTGGTACGCGTCCACGAACTGCGCATGTGTCCGCTCGACCTCCGCGCGCATTGAGGCCTCGGCCTTGTCCACACGGTTGCGTAGGGCATTGAGCCTCGCCTCCAGCTCCTCGGCCCATTGGCGGGCAAGACTGCCCTCCGCCCGCGCCACTTTGGCCTCAGTTTGTGCAGCCTATGCATCAGTGATGGCCTTGTTCGCCTCCCTCCTCTCCTCCACCAGCTGGCGCCGGAGATCTGTCCTCTCGGCCTCCAGGGTGGCCACCTTCTCCGACAGCCTGCGGTTTTTGCTTTCCGCAGCCGACTTCTCCCGCACGGCATCCACATGCTGCGCCCGGAGACTCTCGACCTCGGCAGCAAAGTCCGCAGTCAAGGCACCCGACACGATGTGGTCGGCGAAGTCGGCCGCCTGACACGTAAACCCATGGACCCGAACCCTCATAAGAACAACCACCATCGAAGTCCAACACAACTTACTTGCTTCAGCTGCTGTGACAGCTGCTGCGACGCTTGCCTCAGTTGCTGAGACATGGAGCCTGCCACGTCCTTAGCGGCAGCGGCCGACGGAATCTTGCCGCTCTCGCAGAAGGTGGCCCACGAGTCCCGCGTGGCACCCTTCGCCCCAACCACCGCCGTTGACGAAGTGGTCGCCACCGGAGGCGGGACAACAGCCAGTTGCCCCCATCCGACCCTGCACCATGATACTGGTTAAAGACCTAGTCTTCAAAAAAACTTACCAACAAAATAATCAGCAACACTGATATCCGTATCGAAGTCGGCAACACGTGTCGTCACCCCGCCCGTTCGCGTCGGCAAAGGCAGCCTTCGTTCTTTCACGGGCCCGCACGGGGGCGGCTTGCTCGCGCTAGAAGCGGCAGCCTTCACACTCGCCGATGCCTTGTTGTGCCTGGGGGCGGCCAGTTTCGTAGCCGGCACTGGTTTGCTAATGCCAAGGGCAGCAGCCTTCGTGCTCCCCCGTGCCTTCTTCGCCTCGCGCAAAGGATCCCCGATCCTAACGACCGCCCGGCGCTTCTGCGCAGCGTCTTGACGGTCCTTCTCCATCACTGCCGATACAACAGCAGCAATATTCCGTCCGTAAGGAAAAACCTTCAAGTCACGAGCCATGCGAGACGTAAAGAAGTCTTCGCCAGCCGCGCGGGGGATCGGAACATTCTTGGGCCATCGACCCCCGGTAACCTCCAGCATTCGCGCCGAAGACTCCCGGAGCTCGGACGAAGACATCCTTCCCCTGAGGGCTACGCACATCCCCATCAACTTCACAGCAAAACTATCGGAGACCCCCCAATCCCCCACTGCAGTACTTATTTTTCTCTTCTTAGTGGTTGGGCGGCCTCCTGCGAAGGGCCTTCCTCAGTCACGGCCACTGGCCTCTTCCCGCGGCGGTCGACAGCGTCATCCCCGGGATAGCCGTCGTATGGCAAGCGATTCAGCTCAAAGACCCTATTCAGGCGGACGTTGGATCCACGGATATCCCAACTCCGCAGGGCCTCTGTCCTCGGCACATAACGCCCCACAATCCGCACAGCCCCGTCTTCCGCTTCACGCACGAATGCGGTTGGATCCCGGCCACGTAGATCCAGAGCGAAGGCCGGACTTCGCACAAGTTGATCGCCTAGGGAGGGCATCTAGCGAGGGCATACTTCGCCCAATGCCCAGCCGTGCGCCAAGGGCCACACTCCGTAACCGATGAATTCCTCAGCTAAATCGCGCCCGCTACTCATGCGGGCAGCACTGCGAAGGGCCTCTTCGTCACTATCACCCTTCGCCACCTCATACTGCGGAAACGCCACATAGCAGTGGGAACACATCAAGGCCGCCGGGAGTCCTGGGAGGTCTTCGACTGCGCCTCCCGCCACATAGAACCAGTAATCATGCCAGTTGCCCCACTTGTTGCGGGCACAGGGAACTAGCTCCACAACTTCCGCCAAAGTCTTCCCAGTCCTCGGCGTAAAGGTGCATGACCCAAACTGTGCAATCTTGTTCCGAACTTTCCTCTTCTGCCAGTGTAAACAATAATTCTTGGCGAAGACCTCCACGGAGGGCTGACCGCCATACAAAGTCACTGCCCACACATACTTCGCCAAAGCCACAACGGCGTTAGGTGTCAACTGATGAATCTGCACTTCATACCTCTGCAACACCTCCGCCACAAAACGATGCGCAGGTAACCGGAGGCCAGCAGTAAAACATGCCTCGAACACCACCAACTCACCCTCCGGCTCCGGAATCTCTTCCGCCCCCGGAACTCGTCCAACTCCACTCCCAAAGTACCCCAACTCCTGCATGTCTTGCACGCGGGCCGAGGAGATCCTCGAAACACCAAATTCCACCATGTGGCCCGGGTGCAACTCCACCGCCACCAAATCACTGAAAGTATCTTCGGACGACGGTTCGACCAATGGCGTACTCGCAGCGGATGAAGAAGAAGACGACATGGCTACGTACCGTCGGCGGCGGCACGCGGTCTGCTTGACGTGGGCCAGATCTCCGATGAATGAGGGCAAGAAGGCAGGCGAGCGAGCGAACAGTTTCAAAATGCTAGGGTTTCGCGACGCGCAGAAAGGTAAGAAAGCCTGAGCCGCGCCGCTTCCCCCCTTTTTTATACACAGGACACGATGCTTCGGGAAGCCCGCAGTCCAACAGTACACGTCCGTCAACGGTCACATCAAAAACCCCGTGGAACCACTTCGAGCGAGGGCAGCGTCTCCACCATCTAGCGACGTCTTCGGCACCAGATGACTTAGTCGAACTGGTCCCTCGGAGGGCAAATGTTGGGGCGAAGGCGAAGACGCCACCCTTCGCTCTAGGCCTTCGTCAATCTTCGCTGCACCAACAGAGGCAAACCGACCGGCGCGACCCACCCTTCGTCCTCTACACTGCAAGACGAAGGCCTACGACGAGGTCGCCCCGACCCACGCCCTCACCCAACCTAGAGGCCCACGTGGGATTCGGCCCGTTGTAACAGGCCTCGCACGGAGAAGTGTGTTACGGGCCCGATTTGTAATGGCTTTTCTGTAATGACAGTCCGTAACCCTCCCTTATGGGAATATTCCAGGGATAGTCCAGGTGCCTGAGGGCACATGCGTCCTTACATCGAGACGTTGGGCACTCAGGCACCTATAAATACCCCCGTACAGTGCCCTTGAGAGGCTAGATTAACAGAGCAATCGCCATCTCGAGTTAAAAACCTTGTTTGCATTCCCTTCACTTCCCCGTTGGATCATCTTGCCCAGGAGAGCAAGTTCCAACATCTACATCTAGTGCAAATAGTAACATGCTCAACAGTAGATGTAGAGGGTTTGCAAGTATTTAATTCAACAATCTTAGCATGTAAAATAGCATTCTCATCTCTAAGATTGGAAATAGAAACATTGCAAACATTTAAATCTTTAGCCTTAGCAATTAATTTTTCATTCTCAATTTTAAGGCTAGAGAGAGATGCATTCAATTTGTCAATCTTAGCAATCAAATTAGCATTATCATTTCTAAGGTTGATAAGAGAATCATCACTAACATTTAATTTCTCAACCTTAGCAATCAATTTATCATTCTCAAATCTAAGGTTGGAAATAGTGTCATGGCAAGTGCTTAGCTCACTAGTTAAATTTTCACATTTTTCTATCTTCTGAGCATAAGCATTTTTAACTTTAACATGCTTCTTATTTTCTTTAATAAGGAAGTCCTCTTGGCCATCCAAGAGTTCATCCTTCTCATGAATAGCACTAATCAATTCATTCAATTTTTCTTTTTGTTGCATGTTTAAGTTGGCAAAAAGGGTGAGCAAGTTATCCTCATCATCACTAGAGTTCTTCTCATCACTAGATGTTGCATATTTAGTGGAGGCTCTAGATTTTACCTTCTTTTTGCCGTCCTTTGCCATGAGGCACTTGTGGCTGACGTTGGGGAAGAGAAGACCCTTGTTGACGGTGATGTTTGCGGCGTCCTCGTCGGAGGAGGAGTCGGTGGAGCTCTCGTCGGAGTCCCACTCCCGGCAAACATGGGCATCGCCGCCCTTCTTCTTGTAGTACTTTTTCTTCTCCTTCCTTCTCCCCTTCTTGTTGTCGCCCCTGTCACTATCACTTGATAATGGACATTTAGCAATGAAATGACCAGGCTTACCACACTTGTAGCAAACTTTCTTGGAGTGGGGCTTGTAGTCCTTCCCCCTCCTTTGCTTGAGGATTTGGCGAAAACTTTTGATGATTAAAGCCATCTCCTCATTGTCGAGCTTGGAGGCGTCGATGGGGAGCCTACTTGATGTAGACTCTTCTTTCTTCTCCTCTATCGCTTTGAAGGCGACGGGTTGCACCTCGGATGTAGAGGTGGCGCCTTGCTCGATGATTTTCTTGGAGCCTTTGATCATCAACTCAAAGCTCACAAATTTTCATATAACCTCCTCGGGAGACATTAGCTTGTATCTAGGATCACCACGAATTAATTGAACTTGTGTAGGATTAAGAAAAATGAGTGATCTTAGAATAACCTTGACCATTTCATGGTCATCCCATTTTGTGCTCCCGAGGTTGCGCACTTGGTTCACCAAGGTCTTGAGCCGGTTATACATTGCTTGTGGCTCCTCCCCTTGATGAAGCATGAAGCGACCGAGCTCCCCCTCGATCGTTTCCCTCTTGGTGATCTTGGTCACCTCGTCTCCTTCGTGCGCGGTCTTGAGTACGCCCCAAATCTCTTTTGCACTCTTCAACCCTTGCACCTTATTATACTCTTCTCGACTTAGAGAGGCGAGGAGTATAGTAGTGGCTTGGGAGTTGAAGTGCCGAATTTGGGCTACCTCGTCCGAGTCATAGCCTTCATCCCCTACGGATGGTTCCTGCGCACTAAATTCAACAATGTCCCAAATACTAGCATGGAGTGAGGTTAGATGGTGCCTCATTTTATCAATCCACATACAATAATCTTCACCGTCAAAAACCAGTGGTTTGCCTAGTGGGACGGAAAGTAAAGGGGTACGTTTGGAAATGCGAGGGTAGCGTAAGGGGATCTTACTAAACTTCTTGCGCTCATGGCGCTTAGAAGTGACGGAAGGCGTGTAGGATCCGGAGGTTGAGGGCGACGAAGAATCGGTCTCGTAGTAGACCACTTTCTTCATTTTCTTCTTCTTGTTGCCACTCCGGTGAGACTTGACGTGGGGAGGTGACTCCTCCCTCTTCTTGTTAGTGGACTCCCCTGATGGAGCCTTCCCGTGGCTTGTGCCGGGCTTCTCACCGGTCACCATCTCCTTCTTGGCGTGAGCTCCCGACATTACTTCGAGCGGTTAGGCTCTTAATGAAGTACCGGGCTCCGATACCAATTGAAAGTCGCCTAGAGGTGAATAGGCAAATCTGAAATTTATAAAGTTTAAGCACAACTACAAGCCAGGGTTAGCGTTAGAAATAAAGTCGCGTCCGAAAGAGAGGGCGAAAACAAATCACAAGAGAATAAGAGCGGATGACACGGTGATTTGTTTTACCGAGGTTCGGTTCTTGCAAACCTACTCCCCGTTGAGGTGGTCACAAAGACCGGGTCTCTTTCAACCCTTTCCCTCTCTCAAACGGTCACTTAGACCGAGTGAGCTTCCTTCCTTGATTTCCCGGGTCACTTAGACCCCACAAGGACCACCACACAATTGGTGTATCTTGCTTTGCTTACAAGGCTTTGAGAGTAAGAATGAGAGAAAGAAGAAAGGCCAACCAAGCAACAAGAACAACAAAAGAACACAAGTCGATCTTATCACAAGTCCTAAAAACAAGAGTTGAATTGTGGACTTTGATTCGATTGGTGGCTTTGATTTGTGTCTTGGAGTGTTGTGTATTGCTCCTGTATTGAATGAGGAGTAGTGAATGCTTGGATGCCTTGAGGAGTGGTGGTTGGGGGTATTTATAGCCCCAACCACCAAAATGGCCGTTGGGGAAGGCTGCTGTCGTATGGCGCACCGGACAGTCCGGTGCGCCACCGGACACTATCCGGTGCACCAGCCACGTCACCCAACCGTTAGGGTTTGACCGTTGGAGCTTCTGACATGTGGGCCGCCGGACAGTCCGGTGGTGCACCGGACAGGTCCTGTTCACTGTCCGGTGCGCCATCTGCGCCTGCTCTGACTTCTGCGCGCGCAGTCCGCGCACTGTAGCGTTGTCAGCCGACCGTTGCGCTGGCGACCGTTGCTCCGCTTGGCACACCAGACAGTCCGGTGCTACACCGGACAGTCCGGTGAATTATAGCGGAGAGCCATTTTCTGAAACCCGAAGCTTAGCAGTTGGAGGGAATTCTCTCTGGTGCACCGAACACTGTCCGGTGGTGCACCGGACACTGTCCGGTGGCACACCGGACAGTCCGGTGCGCCAGACCAGGGCAGCCTTCGGTTTTCTTTGCTCCTTTCTTGGACTTTTTATTGGTTTGTGTTGAACCTTTGGCACCTGTAGAACTTATAATTTTAGAGCAAACTAGTTAGTCCAATTATTTGTGTTGTGCATTTCAACCACCAAAATCATTTAGGAAAAGGTGTGAGCCTATTTCCCTTTCACTCTCAAAGGCGCTTTATGGGCTCAAGCAAGCCCCAAGAGCATGGTATGAATGCCGGCGAGATTTCCTTATCACTAATAGCTTCAAAGTCGGAAAAGCCGATCCTACACTCTTTACTAAAACTATTGCAAAAGATTTGTTTGTATGCCAAATTTATGTTGATGATATCATATTTGGGTCTACTAACAAATCTACTTGTGAAGAGTTTAGTAGGATTATGATTCAAAAATTCGAGATGTCTATGATGGGGAGTTGAAGTATTTCCTAGGATTTCAAGTCAAGCAACTCCAAGACGGCACCTTCATCAGCCAAACAAAGTACATTCAAGATATACTTAACAAGTTTGGAATGAAGGATGCCAAGCCCATCAAGACACCCATGGGAACAAATGAGCATCTCGACCTCGACACGGGAGGTAAGTCCGTAGATCAAAAGGTATACCGGTCGATGATAGGATCTTTACTCTACTTATGTGCATCTCGACCGGATATTATGCTTTCCGTATGCATGTGTGCAAGGTTCCAAGCCGATCCTAAGGAAGTTCACCTTAGGACTGTGAAAAGAATCATGAGATATTTAGTTTATACTCCTAAGTTTGGACTTTGGTACCCCAAGGGATCCACCTTTGATTTAATATGATATTCCGATGCCGATTGGGCAGGGTGTAAAATTGATAGGAAGAGCACATCAGGGACTTGTCAGTTTCTGGGAAGATCCCTGTTGTCTTGGGCTTCAAAGAAACAAAACTCAGTAGCTCTTTCTACCGTGGAAGCCGAGTACATTGCCGCAGGCCATTGCTGTGTGCAATTACTTTGGATGAGGCAAACCCTCAGGGACTATGGCTACAAATTGAGCAAAGTCCCTCTCCTATGTGACAATGAGAGTGCAATCCACATGGCGGATAATCCCGTTGAACACAGCCGCACTAAGCACATAGACATTCGGTATCACTTTCTGAGGGATCACCAACAAAGGGGGATATCCAAATTGCTTATGTTAGCACCAAAGAACAATTAGCCGATATCTTTACTAAGACTTTAGATGAGAAAACCTTTAGCAAACTTAGGAATGAGGTAAATATTCTCGATTCTTGGAATTTTGATTGAAACATTGCACACATAGCTCATTTGTATACCTTTGATCATATCTCTTTCATGACTACGACTAATGTGTTTTCAAGTGTATTTCTATGCTAAGTCGTAGATTGAAAGGGAAATGGAGTACTCGACGAAGACAAGGCTTCCACTCCACTCTACCGGTATCTTTTATCCTTCGTCGTCACTCCACACCACTCTTCGATTGGTATAATCTTTTCACTCATATTTACTTGTATCAATGGGGGAGAAAGTAAAAAGGGCTCTCAAAGTCTCTGTTTTTTGCGATTAATGCCAAAGGGGGAGAAAGTATTAGCCCAAAGCAAAAGGACCGCACCTCCACCAATTTAAAACTTCATTTCGAAAGTTTTTCAAATTGGTATATATAAAGATAAAATTTTCAAATTGGTATCTATTAAAACCCTCTTGAAAACTAAGAGGAGAATTTCATTCAGGGGGAGTTTTGATTAGTCAAAGGAAAAGCATTTGAAACAGGGGGAGAAATTTCAAATCTTAAAAATACTTCTTGCAATCTTATTCATATACCTTTGAATTTGCAAAAGATTTTCCAAAAGAATTTGCAAAAACAAAACAAGTGGTGCAAGCGTGGTCCAAAATGTTAAATAAAAGAAAGCAATCCATGCATATCTAGTGAAACTATAAATTGGTTTAATTCCAAGTAACCTATGCACTCACCTTATGCAAACTAGTTCAATTCTGCACTTATATATTTGCTTTGGTTTGTGTTGGCATCAAACACCAAAAAGGGGGAGATTGAAAGAGAAATATGGTTAAACCTTTTTCCAATATTAATTTTGGTGGTTGGATGCCTAACACAAATATTGGACTAACTAGTTTGCTCTAGATTATATGTTCTACAGGTGCATAAAGGTTCAACACAAATCAATAAAAGATTGAAGATAAGGATCAAATTCAAAGGAGCAAAGAAATCGAGTGTGCTCTGGTCTGGCGCACCGGACAGTGTCCGGTGCACCAGGACCATACAGAGTCCAACTAGCCACTCTCGGGTTTCTTCACGCACACTCCGCTATAATTCATTAACGGAGGCAGTCATATAAAAGCGCTCATCTTGGTAAATGTATTAACGGAGAAGGTTGTATTAAGGAGATTGCCTTTGTTAACCATCAATGGACACGAACGCTCGGTCATGGCCCTGACAAACGAAGGCAACACACAATTATGTTTGCCTTTGTTAGTTTGAGTCTCATGCCTTGTAAAATCAAATATGTAGTAGTGTAAATTTTCATGAAATATGTTTTTTATGGAGCCTAGGCATTACTACTCCCTTTGTTATAGAAATAATATAATCCTAGCATAGTCTCATGTTTTAGTATCTTGATCAATTATAGATAAAAAGTATCAATCTTTGTAATATTAAATAAATAGTATTTACTATATTATTTATGAAATATATTTTTATATTAGATTGATTCATAGCCTTAAATATAAATATTATTTATGAGAACTTTGGTCAAACATGACTCTTTTTAACACACACAAAAATCAAAGTATTTTTTATGTTCAAGTGTTTGGTCGAATATGTTTTGGACATCAAGTACTCCTCTAGTTATTTGAAGGACAGTTTGGATTCCTTCATTTTGAAGGAATTGAAATTTACTTAATATGTTATGTTATTTGGTTTGTAATTTGACATTCCACCACTTTACAAAGTTTAGATATAAGTGTTAGGATGTGTCCTCTACACTAGCCGGTTAACAGTAACCGGGGTAGGGTTAATCCTAACCATCTAACAGCGCCCCTGATCGGGGGGGCTATCCTAACCGTTGGTTGCAGCCCCCGGTCACACGACGCCATATAAATAGATTAAGGGGGCCGACGGGTTTAGCTAACGCTAATCGCTCGACCACAAACCCTAATCAACACTTTGAGAGGAACCAATCCCCTAGGCGCTCGGAGTGACTGGAATCGCTGTGACTATGTCTCAGATCCCCGTTATCCCATCGGGATCTGAGATTCCCCCTGCAGGCAACATTGGAGGAGCTGATCCACCGCCGATCAACGACGGGAACCAATCTCCTCGACACCAGCAGGGAGATCGACAAGAAGGAGGAGGCGGGTCTTCGCTGCAAGACGCCGCCGCAATGATGGCTAGGAACAACAACGACGGTATGTATACATGTATCCCTCAGTAGAATAGATCTACTCATCATCGAGATATTTTAGACACGGATTGGTATTCTAGGGACTTAGGAAACGATCCTAAGCACCAGTAATATCTAACAATGGTATCAGAGCGCCACCTAAGAACCCTAGATCTCCTAATCCACATCGTTTTTATGAGATCACAGAAAGGTCTCGGATATATGTGATGAACTCATTTTTTTTAATCATCATTCATCATCCGAGAATAGAGATTAGAATAGAAAGAAATAGTTGATGCTCTCGGGTTAGGGTTTTCCCTAACCCTAAGATTTAGGTTTGGCCAAAGTAAGGGACATATTATGTCTCGGCCTCAAACCAGAGAGCTCTCACAACTGTTTAGGGTTACGGTTTTATGACCTAACCCTAATCGGTACATATGTCAACAGAGACAAAAAGAGACTCATGATTTTGAACCACGGTCAAGAACAGATAAGAAAAAGTCATAGAATAAAATTAGGGTTAGAACCCTAATTTTTTTTAAACCGCGTGAATGTGCATAGATGCACTAAAATCATCACAGAAAATAACAGAAATATCACGGGGCCTGGATCTATGATTTTTTTTTACCTCCAAAACTCGATCCCACTACAAGATATCCATCTCATACATTTAATCACATCGTAAGGGATTCGAGTAAATGAGGACTAGATTCGAGTTCAATTGCACAGTGCAAATGTCTAGTTCTCCTTGGCGGTCGAGTAATAGTGCGGCAAGTAGAAATGAAAAAAAATCAACAAAGAGCAGCTCGGTGCACAATAACAGAGAGAAGGAGCGCAACTTGCCAAGCGGCCGAAGAGAGCACCGTCGGCCAGCTCCTAGCGGTTGCAGCTGGGAGAGGCTAGTGCAAATGCTTGTACGGCTGAAGTAGAAATGAAGAGAAAGAGAGAGAGGATGTATGAGCAGGGTGCGGTCGGCCAGGAGCCAAGCTCATTGGCGGCCGGAAGTGAATTGCGGCTGGGAGAGAAGAAATGAGCTAGGTTTCCACCGGTCACCCCGAGATTTTCGTCTTTTATAAACCTAGCTACAATAGCTCGAGAGATCGTGGCCGCTGGTTTTGATCCAACGACACAGGATGCGACGGGGGGCGCTGGCCGCCGCGTGGGCCAAAAGCGCGGCCCAGGCCCAGGTTGTGGCCTCGGCGCGCGTCCCCCCTCTCCTGGCGCTTAAGTGGGCCGTTCAGGCTAGGCCTTAAGGCCGGCCAGGCCGAAATGGCTTCCATTTTTTTTCTGGAATTTTATTTTCTATTTCCAGAAATTAGAAACACAGAAAAGAAATTAGAAAAACAGTGCAGAAAATTTAGAATTATATTTTTCCAGTTATAGAAAAATTCAGAGATATTTATGGACTATTTTTTTTATTCCGCTGCGTACTTTGGTACTTTTATTTATATTTTATGCAATTTTTTCAGTTAATTATGAAACCAACGTGGATTAATTATTGTTTAAATTGCATAGAATTCAGAAAATTTTGTGGTGATTGAATATTTTAACCAACGTTGGATATTGTTACCACAATTTAATACAAGTTTATGTTTTCTAGATCATCCAATGATGGTTTAGAAATTTTGTGATCAGAAATTTTCATAGATATGGCATGATTATTATTTGACCAACGTTGAATATTTAATTCATGCATTTTCTATGATTCAGTATTCAGTATTTATTTCAGATGTCCTAAATATTTTCTATTTTAATTTTGCAAAGGTGCTCATACCGCCATGTTGATTAGCCAGATTGCTCAGATGAAACCGCTAGATGGTAGTAATTACCATTCTTGGCGGGAGGATATAGACATGATAACCACAGTGGGTGAGATAGATTACGCACTGAGGTTTGATAAACCAGTTGAGCCCACAGTGGGCACTCCCAACTATGACCACAGGTGGATGCAATACAGCATCGACAAGGTCAAGTGGGAAAGATCAAATGACAAATGTATGATTATTCTTAAGAGGAGCATCAAGGAGCCTCTTAAGAGTTCCATACCAGAGTGCGAGACTGCCAAAGAATACCTTGAGAGGGTAGCCTCTCATCACCAAGGGTCTTCTAAGGCTTATGCTTGCTCTCTAATGACAGAATTTGTCAATGCAAAATACGATGGAAATGGTGTCAGACCATTCATTCAGAAAATGATATCCATCGTAGCTAAGATAAACAAGTACCTCGGGTCTCCTTTACACGAGGAATTTGTAGTATTTATGATAATGAAGTCTCTGCCCAAGGAGTTTGAGACTTTTCACATACAGTACAACACTTGTGTCACTGATAAGTGGAATATAGACCAACTCTTGGCACAGTGTGTCCAGGAGGAAGAGAGGTTAAAGCAGACTGGAGACTCTGTCAACCTCATCAAAGGCAACATCCCCAGACAGAACAAGAACTCAAAGAAAAAGTTCAAGAAGCAAGGTAAACAGAATAACCAGGCTTCCTCGAGCAATAATAATCAGCCAAGACAAGGAGGCAGTTTCTCAGTTCCCCCTGATACCTGCCTCTATTGCAAGAAGACAGGTCATTACAAGAGAAAGTGCCCTGAATTCCTGCAGTATCTACTAGAGAGTGGTAAGGACCAAGTTACTTTTGTAAATGAGTCTTTATACTTAGAATATCCCAGTTATTCTTGGTGGATTGACTCAGGTGCAACTGTTCATGTTGCAAACTCTCTACAGGGACTCCGTACAAGCCAAAGGCTCCCAAAGGGCCGAAGAACAATTAGAGTGGCAAATGGAGTTGAAGCAGCAGTCGAGGCCATTGGAGATATACATCTTAAATTAGTTAATGGTTTTGTACTGTTGTTGAGAGACGTACTTTATGTACCTTCCTTGCGAAGGAACCTTATTTCGGTTTCTAGATTAGATGATCAGCACATTCATTGTCATTTTGGTGATAGACAGTGTGTTATTCAGTTTGATAATAAAGATGTTGGTCTCGCCATCCGACGAGATATGCTTTATTTACTTTCGCAAAGTGATGTTGTTAATGTATTAGATATACCAGAAAATGATCCAGCCAACAGTGGCAGGAAAAGAAAACGAAGTGATGGAGAAACCTCGTCGAAATTATGGCACTATCGTTTGGGCCATATTTCGAGGGGGAGAATAGAAAGTCTTGTTAAGGAACAGATTCTCCATCCCCTAGACTTCACAGACTTAGAGCAATGCAGAGATTGCATTAAGGGTAAATTCGTGAAGCAGATTAAGAAAGATGCTAAGCATACTACGAGAGTGTTAGAAATTATTCATACAGATATCTGTGGTCCTTTTCCAGTTAGGACAGTAGATGGGTTTAATTTGTTCATAACCTTCATAGATGACTACTCTCGCTACGGTTATATTTATTCTATTAAGGAAATATCAGAAGCTTTAGACAAGTTTAAACAGTTCAAGGCTGAAGTAGAGAATCAACACGATTTGAAGATAAAGATTGTTCGATCAGATCGTGGGGGGGAGTACTATGGGCGCCATACCGAGTATGGCCAGGTCCCAGGACCTTTCGCGAGGTTCCTAAGAGAAAACGGTATTGTTGCTCAATATTCAACACCTGGCGAACCACAACAGAATGGAGTTGCCGAAAGGCGTAACAGAACGCTAATGGATATGGTAAGGAGTATGCTAAGTTACTCTAACCTGCCATTGGGTCTATGGATGGAGGCTTTAAAAACCGCTATGCATATACTCAACAGAGTTCCTAGTAAATCAGTGGCTAGAACTCCATATGAGTTGTGGACTGGCAGAAAACCCACGCTCAACTACTTCCATATATGGGGTTGTCTAGCAGAAGCTAGAATATTTAATCCTGGACAGGGAAAGCTAGATGAGAGAACCACTAGCTGCCATTTTATTGGCTACCCTGACAGATCAAAGGGTTATAGATTCTACTGCCCTAACAGACAAACCAAGTTCATAGAAACCAGACATGCCATTTTCTTAGAGGATGACGTGATCAAGGGGAGTAAGGTACTCAGAGAAGTTGACCTTCAGGAAAAGAGGATGTATGTCCCGTTTCCGATGGTTGAAGAACCATACTTCTCGATACCCACTGTGGTTCCACCAACAGTCACACCGACTGTGGGTGAAACCCCTATTGCAAATGTGGCATCATCTAGTGCAACTACTACAGAGCAAGTAGCTTCACCTTCTGCGCATATTGGCCCTGAGCCAGTTGCACATGACAGTTCAGAAGATGATGATAGTGTTGCGCCAAGTGACGCACCATTGCAGGAGCCCCAGGAAGAATCTGAACCAGAACCAAGTCTCAGGAGGTCACAGAGACTCAGAAAATCTGTGATTCCTGATGACTATGAAGTCTATGCAGCAGAAAACATAGAATGTGATGAGATTCATATGAGTGAGGACATTGATACAGAAGGTGATCCCACTACATATGAAGCTGCTATGAGAAGTGCAAATTCATCCAAATGGTTATCAGCCATGGAAGATGAATTAGAATCCATGAGAATGAACAAAGTTTGGGACTTAGAAGTCATTCCCCATGGAGCCAAAACAGTAGGCTGTAAATGGGTCTACAAGACAAAGCGTGACTCCAGAGGGAACATAGAAAGATACAAGGCTAGACTTGTGGCCAAAGGGTTCACACAAAGAGAAGGCATTGACTACCATGAAACCTTCTCACCTGTCTCAACAAAAGATTCATTCAGGATCATAATGGCACTAGTTGCTCATTTTGATCTAGAGCTCCATCAGATGGATGTAAAGACAGCATTCCTAAATGGAGAGTTAGAAGAAAACGTGTTCATGGTACAACCAAAGGGTTTTGTTGTGAGCGGTAAAGAACACATGGGATGTCACTTGAGGAGGTCCATTTATGGATTAAAACAGGCCTCCAGACAGTGGTACATCAAGTTTGATCAGACTATAAGAAAGTTTGGTTTCGAGGAAAACAAGGAAGACAATTGCATTTATGCAAAATTTAGAAAAGGAAAGTATATCTTCCTTGTTTTGTATGTCGATGACATACTCTTAGCTAGTAGTGATAAGGATCTACTAGCGGAAACAAAAGGGTTTCTTTCCTCGAATTTTGATATGAAAGACATGGGAGAAGCCTCCTATGTTCTTGGAATAGAAATTCACAGAGACAGACAAAAGGGAGTATTAGGACTCTCACAGAAGTCATATATAGAAAATGTACTAAAGAGGTATAATATGCACAAGTGTAATGCCTTGCCTGGTCCAATAGTCAAGGGTGATAAGTTTGGGGAATATCAGTGTCCCAAGAATCAGTATGAGAAAAACAAGATGAAGTCAGTACCATATGCTTCAGCTATCGGAAGCATTATGTATGCTCAAGTATGTACTCGCCCTGACTTAGCTTTTACCACCGGGATGCTTGGACGCTATCAGAAGAATCCAGGCATAGAACACTGGAAAGCAGTCAAGAAGGCTCTAAGGTACCTTCAAGGTACTAAAGGTCTCATGCTTACGTACAGAAGATCTAATTCCCTACAAATAGTTGGCTATGCAGATGCCGACTGGGGAGGGTGTAGAGATACACTGAAGTCCACTTCAGGGTATGTCTTTATGCTCTCTGGGGGAGCTATTTCTTGGAAGAGCTGCAAACAGACAGCGAGTGCATCGTCGACAATGCATGCTGAGTTTGTAGCTACGTATGAGGCAACTGGACATGCGATATGGATAAAGAAATTCGTACCCGGATTAAGAGTGGTTGATAGCATAGAGCGACCACTGAGAATTTACTGCGACAACGAGCCAGCGGTATTTTTCTCCCATAACAATAAGTCAAGTGGCTCTGCCAAGTACATTGACATTAAGTGTTATATTGTTAAGGAGAAGATTCTGGATCACACCATTCAAGTTGAGCATATAAGAACCCATCAGATGCTTGCGGATCCGCTCATAAAAGGTCTTCCACCCAGTGTGTTTAGTAAGCACGCAGCCGGCATGGGATTAAGGGAGTACCTATGATCTAGAATCACAGGGGCTACAGATTGCAACCTAGTAAATTCTTTCGTTTTGAAGCAGGGGAGCATGTTGTAGTCAATGAGTGCGGTGATACTTAATAGATCATTGTCACGCATTGGTCTCTATATGTAAACTTGTTAAAGGACGGAATTAATAAAAGTTTGAGTGTGAGATATGTAGAGAACAAAGGGGAGATTGTTAGGATGTGTCCTCTACACTAGCCGGTTAACAGTAACCGGGGTAGGGTTAATCCTAAACATCTAACCGCGCCCCTGATCGGGGGGGCTATCCTAACCGTTGGTTGCAGCCCCCGGTCACACGACGCCATATAAATAGATTAAGGGGGACGACGGGTTTAGCTAACGCTAATCGCTCGACCACAAACCCTAATCAACACTTTGAGAGGAACCGATCCCCTAGGCGCTCGGAGTGACTGGGATCGCTGTGACTATGTCTCAGATCCCCGTTATCCCATCGGGATCTGAGATCCCCCCTGCAGGCAACATTGGAGGAGCTGATCCACCGCCGATCAACGACGGGAACCAATCTCCTCGACACCAGCAGGGAGATCGACAAGAAGGAGGAGGCGGGTCTTCGCTGCAAGACGCTGCCGCAATGATAGCTAGGAACAACAACGACGGTATGTATACATGTATCCCTCAGTAGAATAGATCTACTCATCATCGAGATATTTTAGACACGGATTGGTATTCTAGGGACTTAGGAAACGATCCTAAGCACCAGTAATATCTAACAATAAGCCTATCCTAAATTCAAAGGGTGAGGAGTGGAATTGATTTTATGTATCACTAGTCTATGATTTTATTCTACAATTTATGACACGTCCTTCTGCTCGCTTATCGATAGTAGAAATATAGTATATAAATATATCCCTCATATGACCAATGATAATATATAAATATATTATGTATAAAATCATAGTAACTTAATTAATCTATGCCTAAATTATGAATATTAAAATAGAATTTAATTAAAGGGATCCAAATAGGGACTAAAGATTGATTTGGCAACAAAAGAACTAGACTGGATTGAAGGGAGGAAAACCCTTGTTATTCAAGAGATCTCAAGAAGGTAGTTTTGGATGCCAATGTGGTCTAGAATCAACTTTGACCGTTGCTTTTTGCTGTAAAGTATTTGAGAAATATAGGCAATGTATACTTTTACGAAGCGACGTGATCTAAAAACAACTTTAACCGCTATTTTTCCTATAAAGTATTTGTAAAATATAATCAATGTATATTTTTATGAAACTATATTTTGAAATGAATCATTTCTACATTTTTTTTATATTTTCGAACTTAATCCAAACGAATTTATTTATAGTCAACTATTAAAATTGTTTGAGATAACTTTAAGCTGACCGTGGATCGTGTAAAATAAGGAACGTAACACTGTAGACGATTCTATTTGACGTATATTGAAATTTAAAATAAAAGATGATACATAAAATTGAATATGGTAGATGGTATAGACGGGAAAATATCCTATGCAATCACTTATCCTGGTGCAAGCATGAAATCAAGCGATTTGGTGCATCCGATCTAGATCTAATGATGACTGTTATTTTATATTTAACCTCTTCCACCTAAAACATAGTACATATTTTACTTTTAACCCATTCCATATGAAACCGTTGGATCTAGATTGGATGCTCTGGATAGTTTGATTGCACGCTTGCACCAAAATGAGTGATTGCACAGAGTACAGCCAAATAGAAGATGATATAGGGAATTGAATAGAGTAGATGGTATAGACCGCCCCAAGGTACCCTTTTCTTGCACTGTTCCATTCTGGACCCCGTCCCCACCACAAAAGCAGCCGAAAGCCCAAAACGAACCAAACTGGGACCCAGTTGGTGATTCGGCGTGGAACGTTACTGGGACCAATCCCAGCCGTTCGTTGGAGATCCGACAGCAACCAAGAAGCTTCTCTCTTCCTCGCCAGTGCCCACCCCGCCAGCCGGCACGAAGCGCGGCGTTAATATCTCCCCTCCCTTCCCTCTTCTGGTCTCCGCCCCGCTCCTTGCCTCCGATCCCCAATTCCTCCTTCGGATCTCGCATTCAGCGCAGCGCAGGTGAGCCCGCCTCCGATCCACTCCTCTCCCTGGATCCAGATCTGAGTCCCCTCGCGCTCTCAGATCCCTCTCCCCCGATCTCCTCTCCGGCCGCCGTGCGCGGTAGATCTCCGCCCGTTGGCGCGTGATCTACCCGACCGACCCGCGCGACTGCGGTTGGATCATCTCGGTCCAGATCCGCGGCGCCGTCGCCTGGATGCGCTGGGGAATTTGCGATCCGTTGTATGCCAGGGTTTGTGGGGGCAGATCTGAGCGGGGAATGAATGAATGACCGGTTGACGGTTCTGCAGGTGTGAAGGAAGGGGGACGCGGAGGAAGATGGGGCTCGCGTTCGGGAAGCTCTTCAGCCGGCTCTTCGCCAAGAAGGAGATGCGGATCCTCATGGTCGGCCTCGACGCCGCCGGTAAAACCACCATCCTCTACAAGCTCAAGCTCGGCGAGATCGTCACCACCATCCCCACCATCGGTGAGCTCCACTCTTCCCTTCGGAACGTTGTTGGATCATGTTCGTCTCGGTTGTGAAGAATGCCCTGTTAAATGATGGATCTGTAGGATCCGCGATAAACTACACATGATTGTTTGTTATGTTCTGATATTTGAATAAGATCACAGCAGCCATTCTGCGAGCCGTTTGTACTTCATAGTACAACATAATGACCCACATATTTGATTTGATTGGAGCAAAATGCATTTAATATCACCCTAAAATCACAATTCATTGTATTTTAATGTTAATGTCAATCTTTCATGGATTTTTTTAATGTATCATATTTGCCTCCTGTCTACACAAACTCTGATAGGGTCAAACTTAATGAAATCCTGCCAGGTGACCGCAATAAAATGCTCGTCTTCTTGCCTGATCTGTTGTTACCAACTTTAAATTTAAAATACTATTATTTTATAGTAGATGATGGAAACTACAGTTTTCTTTCTGTTGTTGAAATATACTGTTTTGGCTTTTGGAGTATTGGAAAAATCATTTAGAAATTATCATCGGGGCGAAGAAAGAAAAAATAAGAGAAAAATTGTAGCTGTTTTTGTATGCTATCATGACATAGCTGTTTTATTTTTATGCTTCAGCACCCTTTGTCTTACAAGAGAAATGATTTTTTTTTTCGAAATGCAGGTTTCAATGTTGAAACTGTTGAGTACAAGAACATTAGCTTCACTGTCTGGGATGTCGGGGGTCAGGACAAGGTATGATCCCAACGATGTTTACTTGTTTTGTATTATCCATTTATACTACATAATGCTCTCTAATTTGTTATTCTTCCAGAATTCAGGGCTATCATTCTTTTTATTTTTATATTTGATTTCCTGGACTCATATCATTGTTAACAACTTAAAATTATGGTATCGTATGAATTTTTAGACATGTGAAAGGTGCTTGGTCTTAGGCTTTAATTCAGTTGTAGATTACATGTTCTATCACATTTTGACTGACTTGTGCTCATTTAATGAAAACAGATCAGACCTCTTTGGAGGCATTACTTCCAGAACACCCAGGGTCTTATCTTTGTTGTGGACAGCAATGACCGTGACCGTGTTGTTGAAGCCAGAGATGAGCTCCACAGGATGCTGAACGAGGTAAAACATTCTACTAAACCACTTTGTTATGCTGTTGCTTAATATCAATAAGCTTGTGTGGCAAGTTTTGAATTCTTTATCTTTGGTGACATTCACTTGCTACAGTGTAATCGACTAAGTTGAGTAAATACCATTTTCAGCAACTTTGAGAAATGGAATAGGAAACAAACTAGAAATGAATTTTCCTCTTTAATAAAAAAGTGATGGAACATTTTTTATATTATATTATTTGTTTTCTTAATATACCATAGAAATGTTTGGTCCACTTGGGTATTCTATAAAATGAAGATAAGACAAAGTATTACCTTGAACTTTCAAGTCTTGTGCTAGTGAATGAAATTCTTTTTGTTTTGATGACAGGATGAGCTACGTGATGCTGTGCTGCTTGTTTTTGCCAACAAGCAAGATCTTCCCAATGCCATGAATGCTGCTGAGATTACTGACAAGCTTGGATTACACTCCCTGCGCCAGCGACACTGGTAAGCAACTAAACAAAGATTTATCTCTCGTGTAAAGCGTCGGTGACTAGGAAGCTACTTCTGTGACCTTCTCGTGCATAAGTTAAAAAAATCAGTGCTTATTGACTTGCTGTGTTGTTTGTGTTCTTGATGATAGGTACATCCAGAGCACTTGTGCCACAACTGGCGAGGGTCTGTATGAAGGCCTGGACTGGCTGTCCAGCAACATTGCGAGCAAGGTATACCTATGGCATGATTGTCTTCAGTTACAAATATATTGGTTTGAGCTGGAATTTTTCATCTATTTTACCTTATTCTTATGCATGGTCTATATGAAATACTGTTTCCTTTTTTACAAATATAATACTGTTTCCGTTTTTACGCACATGTAGGCTTGAGGCCTACCTTGAATGTCAACCGCGAACTGACTAGGAGCTCCGGATGTATCATGGAAACTCAGGACAGAATCGCAGTTGCAACCTGTTAGATGTCTTCTACCGGCACTATATATATTTTTTGTTTGATGTGTAATGATGTTACTGTTCAACGTTTATTACCCTACTATACTGTTGGATGTTCTTTGGACCTGTTTCATTTCGCACAAGGATTGGACTTCCAATATCATGCTACATTTTACATTCGTGGTAAATACCTGATTAGAAAGTTAGCCGAGGAGATCCAATGTCATGGTACATGGAAATCCAGATTAGGTTAAACATTCTTAAGTATACAGAAGACTGGTACCCTAGCCACCACTTTTTTTAGCAGTTGTGTTTTTTTCATTTGTCTAGAATTCTCAATCCTGGTGAAGCGGTGTCATTTTGATTTGATTGTAAGCTTTAGTTGAAGTCTCGCTCACTCTCGGTGCATGAAGTTTTGCATTGCAACAATATAAAATAAGCTCTGGAAAGTGCAAAGGTCGCACCCCCCCACAGGGCATGATGAAATGTCATAATTCATGTCATCGGTAGAGCATGGAATTGGGAAAGTTGTTCATGGCACTGGGTAGGGCTGGGCCTAATAAGCCATTGCCATCCCAGATAAGAGATCAACCCTAGCATCTGGTCCTAGCTCTGTCCTCATGGTCACGGGGTCCATGGCGCCACACATCCCGGTCGAGGCAGCGTGACCTCTCGGGCTACTCAACGAGACGGCGTGCTGCAGCCTGCAGGCTCGCATGCCCGCTCCATGCGTCCTTGGATGATGCGTGCACTGTGAACTGCTCGCGAGCTCTAATACTTGCTGGATGTGCTTGCCCCATTTGATCACACCATTCTTGGTTTTTCGAAAGCAAGCCAATCTCTCATTCCGTTTCTCCATCTCTCGAGCGATTTCTTCTTCAATCTCCATGTCTGCCTCGATTTCTTCTTCAATCTCCATGTCTGCCTCAATAAGGTCTTCTGTCGTGACCTTGATCACGTTTAAGGGATGAACTTCAGATTTGTCCGGCGTTGTCTTCGCTATTTTTTCCTCCATTGCTCCGACTATGATTGGCGATGAGGAGGTCAATCACTAGCAGTTTGTCGCCGTGAAACGATTGCAAATCGTTCCCCAGCGAAGTCGTCAAATCTGTTGCTACCTGAATTTTGTTAATCGTCAAATCTGTTGCTACCTGAATTTTGTTAAGCAACAGCGATGAAATCTGTTGCTACAAGCCACAATCGAGACTAGTCGAGCCACATATCAGAGCTCGTAAGACAATCGTCTCGAGCCAAGCTCGGCTCGCTCACCAGCCGAGCGACTCGTTTTCAACTCTAGCCCTAGGGGTGAAGATATACATGTTGGGTATTGGATATGGATAGTATACATACCAGTTTTTTTATATGGATTTAAATATTTTTATACTCGAGCGGATATAGGTAGTACCTTAGCTTTAGATCAAATATGGAGCGAGGACTACCCGTTAAATACCAAGATATTCGGGTTAGATATGGGTACTAAATTTTGGTTACCATTTTTCCTTTTTGCGTAATATTGTTATAAAATCGTAACTTTTACATATAAATTCGGATGAAGATAAAGTTTATATGAAAATAGTAGAGCTCGAATAGATCTACAACTTTGTAGTACATCACATTTATTATTTGAACATATCTTCACATCAAAATGTCCAAATTTATATAACAGGCTATACATCGTATGTGTTACTCCAATATTTCATAGCTTAACAAATATTCATTAATTGTTAAGCCATTCATGATTTTTACTAAGTCATTCAATGGTGGATATATATACACACACCTAAGAGCTCATCATCACTCAGGGTGATGGACCACCCAACTAATTAATCGTGTCGGTCGCGGGCAATTAATGGGATTCGTACCAGGGAAAACAATCAGATTGGAGAACCAACCGCGAGTGATTAACATGAATGGTCTGTCTGTCGCCTGCAACGCACAACATCAAATATTCAGCCATCTAAGGTTTTGTTCGATCGTTTAAGGGTTACTTTAATCATTTAAGGTTTACTTGAACAATTCAATGTTTACTTCGAAGTACAACAGAACAAACATTCAATTATTCTAGGTTTGCTTCATCCATTCAAAGTTTACTTAAGCCATTCAATATTTAATTCAACGTAAAATAGGCACAAATATTATGCTATTCAAGATTTACTTCAGTTATTCAAGGTTTACTTCTACGCACAACATAAACAAAATTTCAACCATTCAAGAGTTACTTTAGCCATTCAAAAGTTACTTCAGTCGGCCATGATGTAGGTCATAAGTGTTGATATCGTGGCAGCGCCTAATCCATATCGAACCTAAACGGGTATACTTTTCTGTATCCCTGACTGTAAGATGACGACACATGGCTATCATCACCTTGATGGCTATCACATTGTCATCCTTTTTATTCTTTAGAAGATATGGTGAGGTATTTTTTTTATTCACCTTATTGATGTAGGTGCTCGAGAGCTTGTTTGTCTTATTTAGCTTTTTTGCATCAGTCTTCGTCTTGCAATAATATGACTTGTTGTCTCTCTTGTGGCATATTCAATAAACTACGTTTTTTTCTCTCGCATCATAATCCTTTACTCCCTTGAGTGTGTTGTCCGAATGATGTCGAGCTTGTTTGGTTTTACTTCTCTTTTTTGTAAAGTCCCTTAGGCCTTGTTTGTTTTTCACGGATTGGAGACCCGAAACAGTTCCTGGCTGGATTATTTCTCTAATTTATATAAGTTTTGATAAGTTGGAATGAATCCTGGTCCAATCCTAGACAAACGAACGGGCCCTTATGCGGCAAACTATTTGTTTTGCTTGAGCTCATGGTTTTATCTTGCTATTTTCTTTGAATAAGTTTCTACAATATTATTCTTAACACAAACTTGTTTATAAGGATGAGAATTAATATTAATTAAATCTAAGAAGTAGAAGTATTCTTCTTATGAATTCTAAATGTTTTAATTTTAGATATCTTGAGATGATAATGTTGTATTTCTTGCTTGTTAGATAGCTTGTTATTATGTATGCTGAGTATTTTCAAATTTTAGCTAGCCATAGAAAGACCCGATGATAAAACAAGCCTAATACAGAGCGTGAAGAGATAAAATAGACGTCGACCCTCAGAGACTCTTACTACCCTGTGGACTAAATTTTAGTCTCGTTCCATCAGACATTTGGATACCAGTTAAAAGTGTTAAATATAATTTAATTATAAAACTAATTATATAGATAAGAACTAAACGATGAGACAAGTCTATTAATCCTAATTAATCTATTATTCGCTCATATGATACTACAATAAACATTTGCTAATCATATATTAATTAGATTTAATAAAATTTGTCTTATCTTTTAATCATCATCTATATAATTAGTTTTATAATTAAATTATATTTATTACAATTAATTGACATTCAAATATTTATATAACACGAACTAAACTGAAGCAAACACTTCCACCGTCGATCCACACCGAGAAAACGTGTCAAAGTAGTCACCGCTACGGCGCTACGCTAAGCAGTCGATCGATACAGAGGAAACGTGGCAAAGTAGTCACTATTACTCCAAGCAAAACACGCGTCAGTTGCACTTGCCCCCAAATTCTGTTGTAACTCTCGTCAAGTATTTAATTACCGGTGACTTGTATCCACCAAATTCTGGCTTTACAAGATTCCATAGAGTAACCAAACACATATACCATCAGACGACTGGGCTGGACCAAGAAGAAATCCAGTAGCACACTAGACACTAGCAGTAACGCCAAGAAAGAATGGCGTGCTGCACCACCACCAGCCGTCTCGTCCTCTCGGCGGCCGCCGCCCTGCTCGCCGTGGCCGGCGGCGCCGCGGAAGCCCCGAGCTACTGCGCGCCGGGGCAGGCCATCCCGTACCGTCCGCTGTCCGGCTGCACCTGGTACGTTGCGAGCCGGAGCTGCGACGTGATCGAGGCCATGCTCCCGAACCGGGCCGTCCTCAAGGAGACGTGCTGCAGCCAGCTGCGGGACATCCCGGCGGAGTGCCGGTGCCGGGCGCTGCGGGTGATGATGGAGACGCCCCTCGTCGTGGGCGCGGAGCCGGGGGCCCAGCAGAGGTGCCGGGTCGCGCAGGCCCGCTTCGCCCCCGCCCTCGTCGCCGCGGCCGAGTGCGGCTTGCTCACCGCCCACGGCAGGCGCTTCTGCAACGCGCTCGACGCCGAGTGATGCGGTGACCATGGTGATGATACTGCTCCCCGTACCGTGCGTGGTCGAATAAGAAGGGCGTATATTATTCATGGATCTATACTAATCTATTAAGATTCTAATATCACCGTCCAGACCTCCCACACTGCCTCCTGCCCCTGCCACGTGTTCCCCGCCCTTGTCGCACGATCCCAGTCCCGCACCCCAACCCCCGCGATGCCCCCATCCCACCACTGCCACCGCCATCAAGGCACGATGCCCATTTCCGGAGATCGCTCCGTCTCTCGCTTCTTTCTCCCCTATATCTCGCAGTTGTAGCCCACCATAAACCCGCCCACCATAAACCCTAACCCTAGATGGATGTCGTCACCTCCATGGTTGTAGCATCCCAAAAATTTAAATTCTGAAATTTTCTCAAACTCGCCCTAAATTCAAAATGAATTTCAAATTTCATTTCAAAATGTTTGTTTGCGAGTTGATATCAACAAATAAATTATAGTGGTCTATATTCTCTCCAAAATCCTCCTCCAAATATCCTACAAATATTTCCCTACTGACCCCCTCAAATTCTTTCCAGAAACACTGTCCAGATATTTCCCCAGTGGTCCCCCTCAAATTCTTTCCAGAAATATTGTCCAAATATTCCACCAATATATCTCCAAGTATTTTCTTCCTCAGAAATACCTTCCGAATCATTTTTGAAGTCTCCACAAATATTTTCTTCATAACTTTCCTCATGCCCATACGTATACGTATGCCTCCAATGTCATACGGTGAGCTCTACAAGCTAACCTCACTTATACAAGACAAATACATGCTAATCTCCCACTAATCCTCTCATCCTCCCACTAATCCTCTCATCCCTCCCCCTAATCCCCCCACCATGGCTATAAATAGAGGGGCAAGGGCCTCCTCTCATCCCACCCCAAGCCATTTCATGGCAACTCTCTTCCCCCCCCACACACCCACTCCATGTTTCACACAAGCACACACTAGCACAAGGATCGTTCGATCGTTCTTCGATCGTTCGTCCCCTGTTCTTAGTTTGTTCGTTCGTTCGTCCGATCGTTCGATCGTTCATCCGATCGTTCATGGTTCGTTCGTCCGTTCGTCCGATCGTTCGATCGTTCGTTCGTTCGTTCGTCCAAATAATCTTTTTCCTACCGTTATGCTGCCGAAATTCCGATCGTTCGTTCGTTCGATCATTCGATCGTTCATCGTTCGTTCATAGTTCCTATTCATCGTTCATCGTTCGTTCATAGTCCCTATTCATCGTTCTTCTAGATAATCTTTGTCCTGCCGTTATGCTGCCGAAATTCCGATCGTTCGTTCGTCCGATCATTCGATCGTTCGTCCGTTCGTTCGTCCAAATAATCTTTTCCTGCCGTTATGCTGCCGAAATTCTGATCGTTCGTTCGTCCGATCATTCGATCGTTCGTCCGTTCGTTCATAGTTCCCATTCATCGTTCATCGTTCGTTCATACGAACTATTCACTATCACTATTCACCATTACTATTCATCGTTACTATTCATCGTTACTATTCACATACACTATTCATCATCGTTACTATTTATCATTGCTATTCATCATCGTTACTATTCATCGATGATATCTATAGTTACTTTTCCATCGCCACTATTCATCGTTACTAATCATCGTTACTATTCATCGATCATCCGATCGCCCCAAATTTCAACTACTCATCCATCATGCTGTCCAGTCCACTTAAGACCAGCCAGACCCATATTCCAGTCATACGGACTCCGGTGACTGTGATTTTCCTTCCAGTAGGGAACTTCCCATCTGGTCGCCCATCCCAGGTTTCTCCAAGTTGAGCACGCTTAACTTTGAGATTCCTTCGAACCAGGCTTCCAAACTCAGATTCCAATAATTCTTGTTTCTAAATTCTTATCGAATTATTCCCTATCCAACCATGTCATCCCTTAATCCTGGTCCATATTCTAGAAAACTCCCAAAATACTCTTGTCCCATATTCTGTCTATAACTCTCCTGTTCATACTAAGTCAGACGATTCATTCGTCACCATTCTCACCAACAGTGAACTTCACTGTGCTACACCACATACACCCAGCTATAAATACATCCAGCTACCCTCTCCCTCTCCACACACACTCAACACCCTCAGCCAAGGCAAACACCCCACCCACTCAGTTACTCTGCTCTGCCGGCTACACGCGTAGTGTTGCTTCGCCTTCAGTCCACCCTCCTGGTAAGCACCTCCGCTCCACCACTAGTAGTATCTCAACACCACATGACACAGATTCTACTCAAGACTCTACCCATCCATATATCGCTATTCTGACCACTATACTAAATATTTGTTGCTATACTTGTTGGTTTGTATGTTTGCTTGTTCATGTTGCATAGTTATCGGAGCGTTCGTGCCGTCTCGTGGAGGCCAGATCTGCAAGTCTACGCCAGGCAGTGGAGCTAGAAGCCAGTTCCGCGAGCTCCCCTTCCCCCTTCGCCGAATAAGCACGGCAAGCTCACTGGATCCCTTTGATGCATAAATTACCCATGTCTTTCAACCACAACCCTCAGCCTGTTATTTTATGCATGATATGATTTTGAGACAAGTTATTATGGCCACCCAAGCCGCTTGCCGCAATCAATCCTTAATATATTTGTTACAAATGATTTGAGAAAAGGGTGTGAGTTTTCAAAAGAAAATGCTTTTCAAAATGTGTATGATGAAGGGTTTTCACCCTTATCACCTGGTGAGTGGGATAATCAGGGACTCCCTGGTTTAGGGGAGGGCCTAAGGTGATGGCTCAGCTGGTTTAGGCGTGAGCAGAAGGATTGTCCCCTCATATAAGGACCGGTTTGTCATCTTCACTACCTGTACTCTTTAATAGTACAACCACTCGAGACTGTGTGGGCAGTCACTCAATCTGAACTCGTGCGGTCCGACCCCAGGGTTATGAAGGCTGGGGAGCACCGGGAGGATAAGGAGGGGGAAAGTTTTGTCCGGTTTGGACATGGCGGTGGCCTGACTCCTTCCGGATAACCGTTAAGGTTAGGACGTGCGGGGAAAGAAAGAGATTCGGATTCGGATCTCATTGATCATGAGATCGCAGAGCCGGACTAGTGGGTAAAGTGTACACCTCTGCGCAGAGTTTAAACCTATTCGAATAGTCTGTGTCCACAGGAATGGACGAGTCTGGTATGGTATGACAATTAATGTTTTGTTTTCCAAATAAAGAGATGCGTTTGAGAAAAGTGGTTTTTAAAAGGTTCGGCGGTTGAGCCGTGAGCTATGGTGGACGGGAAGTCCAGTAGCTGTTTTTGAAAAGGAAAAGTAGTGGGAAACTGCTGAGGTACCTGGATGGTTTAGTCCAGGGGATTTTGTTATAATACTGAAAAACTTCCTGCTCCTTTTGGAGAGGATGCACTTTGCAAAATACAAAATGTTTTTCAAAACAACCCTGCATAAAATATTGTTGTTTCTGCAAATATCCTGAGCTCTACATATTCCATGCATTATATCTGATTTCCCCATTCCGCGGGTGAAGGTGGGCTGCTGAGTACGTTTGTACTCACCCTTGCTTATTTGTTGTTTTTCAGAAAAAGGAGATCGGGTAAGAGTTACGACTGTTCCCAACCTTGCCTGTGGCTGGTGGACCGCTGAATTGCTTCGCTGCATATATCGGGCTGCTTCAGCCCCACTCTGATGATATGTCCCGAGTTGTGGACCAACTCTTAAAGTTGATCGCCACCTTTATAGGTTTGTCTCGTTTAAGCAGATCTGGAATCATCTGATGTATAAATGTGTTTACTAGCCTCCTGGGACTAGTAATTGTATCACATTTGAGTCCCAGAGGATTGGGGACGCTTCAGGTGGTATCAGAGCTGTTAGGTTGGCCGCAGGACGTAACCCTTAGCCTGATCAAAAGTTTTTGAGTCCAAACTATTTTCTTAAAAAAATTCTTGCTCTCATCCCTTCATTTCAAAAATGCTTTCCCCCTTTCCTTCTCTCAGAAGTCAGATGGAGGTCCGTTGCCAAACCAGCTTTTGCCAGAATGAAGATGGTTTCCCCAAGTTGCTGAGAGCATGCACAGTCCGCCTCGGAATCAGGAGCCAGCCAGAGTATGATGGTCGTGAATTCGTCGAGCATGGCACAGAGAAGTGTGTCGTGACTGTATACATTGGGTCCAGTCCACACCATGTGGAATGGAGTGTCACTGCTGCTGGGCACAGATTCAAAGACACCTGCCAAGTCGTCGCTCGCAAGGCATTGAGGGCCCTGTGTCAGATCTATGAAGAAGAAGTGGCCGACACTCCGCTCAGATTCTTTCCGCCCTTTCAGAGAGACCGTCCCGCTTGGATGGCCAGGATGCGTGCATTGGAAGGGCAGCAACTGCTTGAGGATGACCCCACAGTCATGTACCTCACTGCATACCTGCTCACCCTTGATGCACAGTATGATTTCTTGGCTCGGCACCACCGTCAGATGATTGCCCAAGCAGAAGATTCAGAGAAGCGCAACCGTCAGCTGCATGTGGATCTCACCACAGCTCAAGCCCGTGCAACTGCCTTGGAGAGTCGTGAAGTCATTGCTGTGGAAGCCCTGAAGCAAGCCAAGGATGAACACGTCCAGAAGTTGATGGAGGCCTACTTGGTCACCCATAACCAACGTAGAGCCCTGCGGATCCAAGAGCCCGCCTCATACAACCCAGTTCAACCCAGGAGAGCTGAAGATCCCCAGATTCTTGAAGGTCACCTGGTCACTATCAGAGGAGAGAAGAAGGCTTGGGAACTCCCGAAAGGAGCCATAGTCTTGGAAGGAATTCTAGTCTTCCCTCAGGCTATGGATAAGCAAGAGCACCCTGAATCCTCCCAAGATCCCCCGCCAGAGTTGTTTGAGCCCCTCACCATGAAGAAGATTCCAGCACCATCCCTTGAGGTCAAGGAAGAAGCTGCAAGCACCCCGCCAGCACCACCGCCCTCTGAGGAGCTACAAGAGCCAGTCCCGCTTGAAGAAGAGTTCGACCCTGTCCTGCCATCTCAGTCGCCGCCAGAAGAAGTCATCAACATCAACTTCCTCTTGACCCATCCAGGAGATGTCTCAGATTGAAGTTGTGTGCAAGCCTCGCTAGAAGAGAAGCTGCCAGATCTGAGTTAGTTATGCCCAGTCCTCTGCATGCATTAGGTAGTGAAGTTTTTCTTCACTTTGGCTAGAGCCCTGCATGTATGAGAGGTAATCGTGTAGACTCGTGTTTTGAAAAACTCTAATTATGTTGCCCCCTAGGGCATTTCAAAATGAATTTCGCTTGATGTTTTCTCCCCTTTTGAGTGCATATGTGATGCTTTAACGTTAGTGCTCATAAGTTGCAATTAGCATAGTTCTCAATTCAGGAGCTGAGCAGTAGTAGTTATGCTTAGCCCTCGAATCTGAGTAGTCCGTGCTTTGGAAAAAACTCTATTCTTCCCTTATTCAAAACACTCAATTTGTTTGTGCTTATCATTGCTGAGCTTGTGTGTTTTATTTTTTAAGAAAGGTTTTCTCTAAAAACATAGATCACAAATTAGATCTAATCCTCACCTTATGCTTCCATTCTCATCTTAACCCATCTCAAGAGAAAAGTGCCTTACCCAAGAAGATACCGGGAAGCTTACCCTTGAAGCCTGGAACAAGCTACAGAAGAAACCAGTCCAGCCGCTCAGTCAAAAGGACCGACCGTGAGAATCAAAGCACTGCCCCTGAGTCAAAGTAAACAGGAAAAGAGGACAGAAGGAGTTATTACCATATAGAGAGGCAAAGATTCTT